>NC_139542.1:67301861-67901861 GCF_965153285.1 Podarcis tiliguerta | reverse complement strand
GTGAATGGGATCCATTCCAGAGCCCCATTCCCATCCTGAGTAGGGCGTAACCCGCGACTGCGTGTCTGCTCGTGCGCGGGTCACGATTCGCCGTTTCCGTGCATGCGTGTGATGTCATTTTGAGCGTCTGTGCATGCATGAGCGGCGAAACCCGGAAGTAACGCGCTCCGTTACTTCTGGGTCGCCGTGGAGCGCAGCCTGGAAATATTTATCCTGAAGCTACTTCAACCCGAGGTATGACTGTACAGGGCGATTGATGAACAAAGAAAGAAAGGAGAATACTTCGTTCCATCTCTACTTCCAGCAAGAGACAGTCAATTAAATTTTCTTCCTTTGGACATGTCCACTCTGCCTTCCCTGCCCCAGTTTTCAATACCCTCCCTGCAACAGATACAGATACCTTGGAAGCCAAATGCCTTGAGAGTCGAATGTTTCGGCTCCCAAACACCGCAACCTGGAAATGTGTTCCAGTTTGCGAACGTCCTTTGGAAGCTGAAAGTCCGGCGTGGCTTCCACAGCTTCCAATTGCATGCAGGAAGCTTCTGCAGCCAATCAGAAGCCTTGGTTGTTGAATGTTTTTAGAAGCCCAATGAACTTTTGGAATGGATTCCATTCGACAACCAAGGTACAACTCTATTGGCATTTGGTGGCCATTGAGCATGTTCAGTCTTCATTTTCTACAAACCCTGGGGTTTTCCTGAATGAGCATGTTGAAACCATCCTCTCGCTTCTCAGAAGCCCTATTTTGGCAACACAGCCATTGTAACTGAGCACCTTAATTCACTGTTGTTGTTGTTGTTGTTGTTGTTGTTGTTTAGTCGTTTAGTCGTGTCTGACTCTTTGTGACCCCATGGACCAGAGCACGCCAGGCACTTCTGTCTTCCACTGCCTCCCGCAGTTTGGTCAAACTCATGCTGGTAGCTTCGAGAACACTATCCAACCATCTCGTCCTCCATCATCCCCTTCTCCTTGTGCCCTCAATCTTTCCCAACACCATGGTCTTTTCCAGGGAGTCTTCTCTTCTCATGAGGTAGCTTCAGGATCTGTCCTTCCAGTGAGCACTCAGGGCTGATTTCCTTCAGAATGGATAGGTTTGATCTTCTTGCAGTCCATGGGACTCTCAAGAGTCTCCTCCAGCACCATAATTCAAAAGCATCAATTCTTCGGTGATCAGCCTTCTTTATGGACCAGCTCTCACTTCCATACATCACTACTGGAAAAACCATAGCTTTAACTATACGGACCTTTGTTGGCAAGAATTCACTGTTAGTGTATCTATAAATAAAGGTGGATTTTTCATTTGCAGTGGACACACATGGGCAGGCAGCACAGCAGCGGCATGTGCTGCCCCTCCCTGACCTCTGTGGATTTTTGTAAGATCTGAAAAGACTTCCCCAAGTGCAACAGTATGTGTGGTGGGTTTTCTCCACACACCCAGGGTTTCTGCTCCTATCACACACATTCATTGTATATGCAGAAAATGTTTCAAAGTCATTATTCTTCACCAAACAACCAGCAGCTCTAACAACCATAGTCCATGGAGCCTGAGTGCCGGAGAGGGAGGGAGAATCCCAGTGAAAATACAATGAAGCACTCTTGAGATGTTCCATCTTGTCTTTGAACTGCTCCAAATGTGCATTATTTCTAACCAATAATTGTTAGAGGAGTATCCTTGTTGTGGAACTCTTTGATCATTATCATCAAGGACTTTAACAGCAAGACCGGCATCCTTATTACAAGCAGCTAACCTAGCAATGAGACACAAATGGCAATGGGGTCAATGCACATTTGTTATCATTATTTTAGTACATTTTCCTTTGTGCTCATAGTTTTTAATTCAGTCTCTTTTTTAAAAAATGTATGAAGGGAAGTGTGAATGAAAGGGTGAAACAGACAGCACACTCATTCTGAATTAGTAGTATTGATATAAGCTTTAAGTCTTTGGGACTAGAAGCACCGCTCTAGCTGCGGACATTTTAGGGTGCAAAGAGCACCCCAGAACGGATCGTGTCCGCAACTAGAGGTACCACTGTAATCCCAAATAAAGTATCGATGGTATTTATGTATGTGACTACAGCGGCAAGGATTCTCTATCTCTTTTTTAATATGCTTTTTATTAAGTTTTCATTTCAAATACAGCGACACCAACAAACAAATATTTCAAGTCTTTTTACATCTGCCTTACTTTATGCTCTGTAGAGCCGTTGACCTCCCTCCTTCCCTTCCGCAGGTTTTCTTATTCCGATCCTTAATTCACAGTTCCTTAATAAAAAACTAAACCATGACATAAGATTTATTTCAGTCCTGCTAACGTCTTCAAATTTCTACAGTTCTCACTTACAGCAGCAAGGATTCTCTATGCTCAGAAATGGAAGAGAACAGAACAACCTCAAAGGAAGAATGGTTGATAAATAACAAATTGTTGAGTAACAAATGCAACTTTCTATATGGAAAAAATGAAAAAAATATTAATACAAAAAACAGTAATTTTCAAGGAGAGAGAGAGAGTGTGTGTATAGCACTGAAGTCTTATGCTGGATCTACACAGATATTTAAAAAGCTATAAAAATGCTATAGGGAAGAACACTATAAAAATATATATGCAATTTGCCCTTCAGCTCTACAGGTGCTTATAACACACTTATAACATTATAACTGCAGCTGAGTCCTTACTGTTAATTGTCATGTGTTCTCCGAATTAGATTCCCTCCTTCCCTTAATATGCAACATGCATTTTAGTTCTTGCATGTTTTGATAACAGAGTTAAGCTACTGGGCTTGTATCCAATGAAACACTAAGAAACCCTCCTGTCAATGTGAGGATTCCCACTTCTGGAATGGGACTTTCTCCCCCTCTCTTCCCCCCTGCCCTGTATGCACCTTCGCTCTCCCGAAATCTGCTCTAGAGGGTTGGAGAAGGGGAACCCAGAAAATGCATGGGGAGGAGGGAAAGGCCCAATGCTGATGTGTAAATCATTGCACTTATGGGGCAGCTACTTACCCCTGCATCGTACACAAGCCCATGAATTTAACTTATTATTTATTTCTTAAGAAGTCACAGGCAATTTATTTACATGAATGATAAAACTGGGATTTAAGACTTTCATAGACTCGTCTTGTGAAAATAGCAGATGCACCCGGCTATTCCATTTCAAAACTGCAGTCTAAGAATGCAACTTGGCAAGTGATTCAGGACAGCAGTTCTATACCCACTTGCCTGTGAGGAATCCCAATTGACAGCAAAGACTTACTTCTGAGCAAACAAAATCCTTTGATTGTGCTGTTAGTTTCCCAGCATTTACCAAGCTTTATGGTGCCTGAACTTATTGCTATTCGGGGAAAGAACTGCAGCATTTATTTATTTTTAAAAATGAGAACAGTATTTGGACATTTGGCAGAATGCATCTAGGAGCAGCACTAAAGTTGTTGAATGCTATTGTCATGACATCTTTTTTTGTATGCCTCTGAGATTCAGCAGATGGTCATGATGCAGAAAAAGAAAACTGAGAGCATCTCAAAGGCCTTGGATTTGTCTGTAAAAGTTTGTAGGTGGGCTTGTATTTCCAGCAAGGCTAGACAAATCAATGATATTTCTTAAGGTTTCTTGACCTTGTATCCTGGCTTTTTAATGGCATTATAGTCCTATGCGCATCAGGCTTGAGAACCAGTTGTAGGAACTAAGGAAGCTAAATGAATGCCATAATGCATATGGAGTGAAAAAGATGTCATTTTAATTTGACTAATGTACAAAGATATTTTGGCTTGAGGTGGAATATGCTGTAAGGACTATTTGTTTTGTATGTCATCGCGTACTGGAGTAATAATTAGGAACTAAAACACAGTTTTCATTGTTAAGTATTACAAGCTTACAATTCAGAGAGATCAGAGGGCCATACTACTAATGAAAGATATATAAAATGTAGAGAAAAGGTAAAGTTCATTGTAATCAGCTTTTAAAATCTGGGGCCTAATGCAGTTATATCATATGAAAATAGTGTAACAAATAATACAAAAACAGGACACTAAATTACACAAAAATGTGTCATATTAATTTAGAGATTACAAAACAAAAGAATTACTGCACCAATAGATTCAGACAACTTGACACAAAAGAAAAATAAAGCACAACAAACCAATACATAATTATGAACTCCTTATCATCTCCGTAGACAGGACACGGGTGGTGCTGTGGGTAAAACCTCAGTGCCTAGGACTTGCCGATCGCATGGTTGGCAGTTCGAATCCCCGCGGCGGGGTGAGCTCCCATCGTTCGGTCCCAGCGCCTGCCAACCTAGCAGTTCGAAAACACCTCCGGGTGCAAGTAGATAAATAGGGACCGCTTACTAGCGGGAAGGTAAACGGCATTTCCGTGCACTGCTCTGGTTCGCCAGATGCAGCTTGTCACCCTGGCCACGTGATCCAGAAGTGTCTGCGGACAGCACTGGCTCCCGGCCTATAGAGTGAGATGAGAACACAACTCTAGAGTCTGGCAAGCCTGGCCCGTACGGGCAGGGGTACCTTTACCTTTACCTTTATCATCTCCGTAAGCATTAAAGCTCATCCACAACTTGGAACATACCCAGTCTGCATAAATATTTCTTTTACCAAAGGAAATACAGTAGACCTGCAACTTATGCACATTTAACTTGTGAACATTCAGCTTTGCTCGTTTGACAACAAAAAAGAAACAAAAATTTAAAAGGGGGCAGGAAGTGGCCAGGTATCTGGGGAAGAAAAACTCTGGCCATCCCACCTGCCTTTGCAACCAATGTATTTTGACCATACACGATTTCAGCTTTATGCGCTGTCTCCAAATGTAACCCCCATGTACGTTGCAGAAGTAAGTTCCATTAAAAACAATGTAGCATTTCTTAGTAGACATATGTAAGGTTGCATTGTAAGTCAATCATACAGAACAGAACTGAGTACAGTAGTAATCTGTTTTTGAACATAATCTGTTCCGGAAGACCGTTCAACTTTCGAAACGTTCGAAAACCGAAGCATGCATTTCCAGAAGCATTTACTTACGGAAAGCTCAATTCAGAAGCCACATGGCAAGTTCGACTTCCGAAAAGCATTCAAAAACCGAAGCATTTGCATGGATAGGCGGAGTCCCCCCAACCCCAGGCAACCCCCGTGTGGAATAACGACTCAAGACAACGTGCTATGGGATTAAAATTGGCCACAACTTTATTAAGTTTCAGATGTAGGAAGACCTTGGCTCAGGCACTGGGTGTTTATCCTTCCCAGTCCCCAGCCAGGGATCTGGGGGACACCAGGGTTATCCAGAGTGTGTGGGGACTGGGCTGGCTCTGGAGAACATATGTTTAAGCAGAGAGCCCACCCCCCATTTGGCTGCCATTGCAAGGGAGAGCAATGACAACCTCTCAATGTATGGCCAATGCCTCCCCTCAAGACTCCTTTAATGGGGAACCCTGGGATTGCCGCTGCAAGGGGGACGTGAGTCACTGCTTCACGCCCCCCCCCCCCCATTTAGGGAAGATAGACTAAAGGATTCTGCCCAAGGCCTGAAACTGCCAAAGTTGTGACGTTTGGCTATGGGGAAGGCAAAACCTGCTAATGCAGGAAAATTCCTTTCTGGCCCTTCAACAGCGACCATGACATAGCAGTGCCTGCATACCTCTGAAGAATAGGTTAACCTGCAAAAGAAAGCTTAACTGAGGGAGGGGAGGGAGAGAGAAGCTCTGGAGCCGACTGCCACTTCGCAGGTAAGATTCACCTTCTGTTGTGTGGGCAGGGTGGTCCCTCCCCCTACCTGGCCAATCCCCTGGCAATGCCTCCCCAGGTGGGATTGGGCGATTGGCTGAGGTAGGCGGAGACCTCCAGGTATCCAGCCTGAAGAGGGCGAAGCCAACCCATACTACCAGGAGCCACATTGGGATCAGGGGGGCTGCGCACTACCACACAAAAGGCGCCCCCCATTTGATGTGGGGAGTGTTCATTACTTCTGGGTTTTTGGCATTCGAAAACAGAAACGTTCGACTTCCGAGGCGTTCGAAAACCAAGGTACCACTGTATTATTAGACCACTGGGTGAATACAAGTCTCATGTCTAAGTCATGGCCTTTGGATCTACTTCTCTTCTTTATTCCTCTTTACCCACAGCACTCTTTTAGATTTCTTGGCTCTTTAGCCCAAACCTCATCGCATTTGGAGCTCACTGGCTTGCCCGCTGCTGCCAACATATTTTTAGATTTCACAGAATGACTTTGAGCTTACAGCCCTGATGGCTTTTCTTTTTAAACACACCTAAATATAACCTGTACATGTCTTTAATGGTGCATTATAATGTGTTCCCATCAGCTTACAAACCTAAGTGGCGTGAGAAAATGAATTTATAGTCAACCAATAGATCTGTTTAATTATTAACAAGAGAGGGGAACCAAGAGCAAAGCAAACAAACAAATCGATAGACCATCATGCATCTTAAAGTAGAGCCTAAGAGTTATTCTGGGCAGTTGTGCTTGATTCTGAGAACTTGGGTCGGGATCTTTTAGCTTGGCAGCTATCTCAAATCCCCGACATATGCAAAAAAGGCAACAAGACTTGGATAGGAATCAGTGGGAGACAGTGACCACATGTTCTGTTGGCTCGCTTTCAAAGGGAAAGTCAACTACCCATTGCTTACAGCAGAAAAGGGGGGGGGGGAAATCCAGTGACACTTTTAAAGCTACAGCAAATGATGATATTTTGGTTTTGTATCTCTGGGATTCTGTAGTAGAAGGAATTACTGGTGAAACCACTTGCTTTGTTAAGTTCATTAATGATCCCAGCAAGCCTGTTAAACAGCCTTTTTACATATCCAAAGAGTTGGTCAAGTAGGTGATTGTTGCCATAGAAACAACTAGCTAGTGATGCTTCCAGAAAAAGGTAGCAGGTCTACACATACACACACACACGCACACACACACACACACACACACACACACATGGTAGGATGATCACTCCTGTGTTTCACCACCTACACGGATATGTGAAAACAAACCACATTGTCCTACTTAATCAAAACATTATATAGCCCCCTGTGGGATGTCTGCAACACAATCCTTTTTTGTCTCTCACTTGATGTCTACATATATGTAGCCAGAGACAGGCCTTCAAACACTCCATCCTCTTTCATTCTGTTGTTTGGAGCCTGGCTTTAAATTTCACACCCTCCAAGTATCCCTATTTTCTAGGGACAGTCCCGGAATTACAGAAGCCGTCCTGGTTTCTGAATTGGTCCTAGTTTTTCTTTTTCCTCCCCTCCAGGTCTCAGAGAACAATTAAAAGTGGTGTGTGGAGCTGCAGAAATTGAGTCAAATTTGGTGCAAAAATTCCTGCAGCAAATGAAGGAAATGATGAAGCTGACTTTCTAAAATTTTGAAGGAAAATGTCACCGATCCACTTTAAATTCCTTAACTGCAATGCTTCAGAAGCCAACCATTTCTTAGGAAACATGGGGTGTCCCCCCCCCTTATTGTAAATGGAACCTTACACTATCCACTGAGAGGTAAATCCCACTGTATTCAATAGAGCTTACTCCCAGGTAACTGGGTAAAGACTGTGCAGCCTTACCCTGCAATTCTAAGCACTTTTATGCAGAACTATGTCCCACTGTGTTCAATAGGATTTACTCTGGTATATTCCTGATCATTCTCACAGTTTCCATTTATTATTATTATTATTATTATTATTATTATTATTATTATTATTACCTGCCTGCCTTTTCCCCCAACAGGCTTACAGCTAAAAAAATTTTTTATTCCATTTAGCTGTGGAAGGAGTTGTACATGATCTCTTCCCTTGCACATTTTTCCTTCACAACAATCTTGTGAGGTAAGTTAGGCTAAGAGGTTGCAATTGTCTCAAGCTGACAGATGTATACAGTCATACCTCGGGTTACAGACGCTTCAGGTTGCGTTTTTTTCAGGTTACGGACATGCTGAAACCTGGAAGTACTGGAATGGGTTACTTCAAGGTTTCAGTGGTCACGCATGTGCAGAAGCACTAAATCGTGCTTTGCGCAAGTGCAGAAGTGCTCAGACGTGGCGCTGCAGGTTGTGAACACTGCAGGTTGTGAACGTGCCTCCTGCACGGATCACATTCACAACCCGAGCGTCCACTGTATGTGCATATGATGTCTATGTGTGTGGGAGAATCTTCCTGGTGTAGAATAGGTAAAGGTAAAGGTAAAGGTAAAGGTAAAGGACCTCTGACAGTTAAATCCAGTCGTGAACGACTCTGGGGTTGCAGTGCTCATCTCTCTTTACTGGCTGAGGGAGCCGACGTTTGTCCGCAGACAGTTTTTCTGGGTCATGCGGCCAGCCTGACTAAGCCGCTTCTGGCGAAACCAGAGCAGCGCACAGAAACGACGTTTACCTTCCTGCTGGAGCGATACCTATTTATCTACTTGTACTTTGACGTGCTTTCGAACTGCTAGGAGCTGGGACTGAGCAACGGGAGCTCACCCCATCGTGGTGATTCGAACCACCGACCTTCCAATTGGCGAGCCATAGGCTCAGTGGTTTAGAACACAGTGTCATCTGCATCCCTTGATGTAGAATAGGATGTCCCTATTTTCATCAGGGAAATGTTGGCAGGCATGAAATTCCATACCTGCCTGAGTGGTTCCTCTTGCTTCCTTCCATTTCCACCATACCTGATTAAGATATTCTTGATCATGTGACCCCCCCTCGCTCCTGTTCTATCATGTTGCTCCCTAGTCCCCCCCCCCCTACATCCTCTGAGGCAAAGTGAGACTGGTGAACTGGAGGTCAACCTGCCATTCTTCCCCTTCATCCATTCCATTTGTTCAAAGGTAGGTACCATAGTTTCCTCCACATGAAGGGGTTGCTGGATATTACATGTACTAAAGTGGAGAGCTAACTTTCAAAATGCCTTGCTCTCCTTCATATGTACTGACTTCTTCAGAAGGAGGGAACAATCTCTTCGGCCTGTCACCAGATATTGATTCCCCATTGTAAAGTGCAATTTGTGACTGCACTGTGCGAGAGGTTCCCTCACACGTTTCAATTAAGTGGGGCAATGCGGTAGCATTTTCCATTTGCACCTGAAAAAAGAACGTACATGACTGAAGAAATCATTATTACTGTCTACCAGCAGATAAAATTTCAGTAGTGTAGCTATCATGTTTCACCATCACCTTTTATTACATATTCCACACCTATCACTATACTACGTGTCATGCAAAAAACTAAGAGATGTGGCCTTACATGCTGGTAAATCTGGTGAATTTGGTCAAATATGATGGTTAGTTCTTTAGTAGGTGGATCTGCATTATGGTGCTGGAGGAGACTCTTGAGAGTCCCATGGACTGCAAGAAGATCAAACCTCTCCATTCTGAAGGAAATCAGCCCTGAGTGCTCACTGGAAGGACAGATCCTGAAGCTGAGGCTCCAATACTTTGGCCACCTCATGAGAAGAGAAGACTCCCTGTAAAAGACCCTGATGTTGGGAAAGACTGAGGGCACAAGGAGAAGGGGACGACAGAGGACGAGATGGTTGGACAGTGTTCTCGAAGCTACAAACATGAGTCTGACCAAACTGCAGGAGGCAGTGGAAGACAGGAGTGCCTGGCGTCCTCTGGTCCATGGGGTCATGAAGAGTCGGACACGACTAAATGACTAAACAACAACAAGGTGAATCTGCATCAGTATGTTTGCCATCACTAAAACCTGATGGAACTGGAAAACAAGGGCATGGAAGTTTGGGCCTACTGGGTTCAGTGAATAAGTCCACAAGATCTCATGTTTTAGCAACTTTGAATATTTTTTTAATGGTTAAAGGTAAAGGGACCCCTGACCATTAGGTCCAGTCATGGCCAACTCTGGGGTTGCAGCGCTCATCTCGCTTTATTGGCCGAGGGAGCCGGCGTACAGCTTCCGGGTCATGTGGCCAGCATGACTAAGCCACTTCTGGCCAACCAGAGTAGAGCACGGAAATGCCGTTTACCTTCCCGCTGGAGCGGTACCTATTTATTTACTTGCACTTTGACGTGCTTTCGAACTGCTAGGTTGGCAGGAGCAGGGACCGAGCAATGGGAGCTCACCCCGTCATGGGGATTTGAACCGCTGACCTTCTGATTGACAAGTCTGTGGTTTAACCTACAGCGCCACCCGCTATTTCATGTTAGCCACACAGTGCAACACAGGTCTCTTGGCAGGATGGTTCCTTGTAATACGCCATGGGGTTGAGGTGGGGTAACAGTTTTAGGCTGTGAAAAGCACACATGTCTCCTTGTCTGCCTGTCTGAGCCCCTAGTGCCTTATCTATTTTAAACCCTTCCCTTCATTCTGAAGATTACAGGGTGGGTTACAACATCAGGCAACATCACAATGCAATAGGAGAGCTTTCAGGTTGCACAGATCTTTTTCCTGCTGTCTGTTTGGGTATAGCTCAAGCGCATTTGTCACCTCATTGAGAACTATGCCTACAGTAAGTATAATCAAGTCAACCCACCCACCGGCTGGGCATAAGGGCACATCAATGTCCCTAGCAATGGGCATGAGTTGCAAACACAAAAAAAGTTGTGGTCTCCTGGCTACTTTGGTAGGTTGATTCCCTCCCTCCCCATGACAACTCAAAACCATGAAAGAACACATTTGCAGAAGTTCTTTTTCCTCCATATTTCAAAGTGTGATTCCCAACAGCCCCACAATACCTTCATCCAGAAAGGAGAAGAAAGTTGTGTGTAAACCGTGAAGCAAATTATTCGTGAACAAACATGTGCAAATCCACTTCATTGTAACCATGTGCCAGTTTATGCTGTATACTCTCTGTGCACTGTGCATTGTTTAGATGCATATTATTTGTATTTATTTATGCACCATTCATCAAACCAAGTACCCTGGGCAGTTTGCAGAGAGAATGAAATACAAAATGCAATAAAAATCCTTAAAACAAGGGGTTCCTGAAGTAGAAATCATCCAGTTCCTAAATGCTGGAGCATTCAAGACACTCCATTGAGTTTCCATAGATTTCCAAGGCCAAAACTAAGACTATAGGGCAGGAAAGCATCTGTGTGATTAGGGCATTCTGCTACTCAAGCACTCTTGTTAGGTCTTCTTCTGCCCCGGGACTTTGTCCAATTACTGAAAACATGTTTCAGGGTTAAGCCCTGATGAATCTTGGCTCCAATTAAGCACTGGATGTTCTCACCCAGAAAATCTACTGCCAAGGTTGCATGGAGAAATCCAATGATACAGGAGTTCAATTATTTCTTTTCCAGATTTACAACACTTATTTGGAGAAGTCATAATTGCCTTCTGAGAATCAGCTATTTCATAAGTGAGTCAGCTATTTATTCTTAATAAATAAATTATTCAGATTTTTAATCATCTACAATGATGCACAATAAGAAAAACGAGGGGAATATAACTAACATGAAAACAGAAAGTCAAAAGCACTACAAAACAGACATATTGTTCCTTTGGGACAAATATTAGGAATGTAAGAGGCTTCTAGTAATTATATCACTGTTGTTGTAACCTTGGGCCTGAGACACACTATCACATTCAGAATGAGCATAATTCAAATTGATTCTGTTTCGCCAGTCTCATTTTCTCTGGCTCACCTTGCCTATGTGTAGACATCTTTCCAAATGAATTGGTCAAGTAGAGGATCAGACATTGGCCTTTAATGCATATGTAAATACTTAAATATTGGTGGGTGTCAGGGACCGTGTTGAGGTGGGCTGCCAACACGATGAGGAATGGTGGGAGCCTGCCCCACCCCTGCTCCTGGACCAGATTCTGACTCTTCCCAGGAGCAGCAGGACAGTATAGATTTGGAACATTGGTTTACAGAGGGACATAGCTCAGAAGGCAGAAGCTGGGAAATACTAGATGGGGAACAGCTAGGAGAAGAAACACTGAAAGAGAGAGGGTTAACAGATTCACAGTCTCTGCACATCATTCGGCCCCCTTCTCCAAAGTCACGGAGAGCTCAGAAAGTGGCAGAACAGAAAGCACAGAGGCACAGGCACAGATTACAAGACGTAGAAGTGACGTAGATTCACTTAATTGGGATCCTTAATTGGGAACCTTAGTTGGGATCCTTAATTGAATTGTGGTGCTGGAGGAGACTCTTGAGAGTCCCATGGACTGAAAGAAGATCAAACCTATCAATTCTGAAGAAAATCAGCCCTGAGTGCTCACTGGAAGGACAGATCCTGAAGCTGAGGCTCCAATAGTTTGGCCACCTCATGAGAAGAGAAGTCTCCCTGGAAAAGACCCTGATGCTGGGAAAGATGGAGGGCACAAGAAGAAGGGGACGACAGAGGATGAGATGGTTGGACAGTGTTCTCAAAGCTACCAGCATGAGTTTGACTAAACTGCGGGAGGCAGTGGAAGACAGGAGTGCCTGGCAAGCTCTGGTCCATGGGGTCACAAAGAGTTGGACATGACTAAACGACTAAATAACAACAGCTGAGTCCTGAGTCTCTGTGCTGACCCACAGGTGAACCAGCCCTGACATCAACCATTGGATAAGCTTGATTGTATCCCCCCCCCCCATGTTCCCATGTTCACTCCACCTCCCCCAGCCCCTATTGCTGATTCAGATCTTCATTTACTTCTTCTTCGGGGGTGGGGGGTTGGCACCGTTTTGTGATTTGCCTCAGGTGTCAAAATGTCTTGGGCCAGCCCTGTCCTCGCTCATCGATTTGTCTCCTGCCTATTGTAACATGCACTAATCTCTTCTCATTGCTTTTAAGCTTTGAAAGTGACTTCACCCTGTGAAAGACTCTGAGAGCGCTTGATGCTGTCATCAGTGAAGCTAAACAGGCACAGGGTGGATCAATGCCTGGATAGGACACTATTGGGAACTTCAAGCAAGCTGCTATGAGCTGTCTAAACGAAGGGTAGAATGCAACAGCAATAAATAGCGACATTCGGAGTCTGTGCCTGCAGCCTGCGCCCCACATTATTCTTCTGTACTGCTTTACTCCTAATGCTTTAATTGCTTGTGTTAGAAATAGGATTTCTAAATGATCCTGCGTTCAAGAAATAAATCTTCTGTGAGGCGTTTGCATTAGCATTTCATGTTTCTCACCCCGGGTTGTGTCTGTTATTTAATCTGCCTAAAGTCAGGAGGAAGCATAGACCTATAAAGCAGTGGGGTGATGAACAGAGGCTCCTAATGGAGTTATAAATTGAGAGTAATTGGTTTACGTGATTGTTATTAAATCCTATTTCAGCTGGTTAATGGAATTTTGTTTGGCAAGGGAACAGAGACGATGTTATCAGATAATTTTCTTTTGAAATCAGCTTAAATTTTAGTCTTTTCGACCCAGAGTTTCTAAATAAGTGTGAAGTGGTCGCTGCTCAAATACTGAAGCGAAAAAGGAAGCCATCAACGCTGGAAAATTATAGGGCTGTCAGTAGAGAAGCTTCAGTTTATTCATCCTGTTATTTTACACCATTTCGCAACCCGTGAAGTGGATTCCAAAAGGGCCAGCCAGGCCTTTCCAACCAGCCAAACGCTGCGATGGAGACACAGATCCCACCTCGCAATTGCTTAAATGGTTTCAAATGTTGCATAATGAACAAATTAATTGGCTTTCATGAAAAACAGATTTGGCAGGAAGGCAAGAACATCTAGTTAAATAAGCAAACTGGGACGCAGTACTACTTCAACTCAATTTGCCGCTTTTCCAAGTGTAATTGTTCTTAAAATTGTCTTCCGCAAACATGGCGAAGCTGAGGCTTCAGTACAGTATGAATGTTGGTTTGAGGTTTCTCAGCTCATTGCCAAGTTTCACTTTTAAATTATTAATTTATTCAGGCAATTAAAAACACTATGCTCCTAAACACCATGTTTTTGTAGCATGTAAATAAAATGCAAAAAATGCAAAAATGCAAAAAAAAAGTGCACAAGCAAACTGAACAATTTCCACATGAATTATAAGTTCTAAACATAAAGGTACAAAAAATTAATATAAATAACAGCAACAACCCCCTCCCCCCAAAAAACAACCCTAAACAACACTCCAGCCAAGAGTCTGTTCAGCAGCCTCAGCTTTTGGAGCTGGAGTCAGTTAGGGCCCACCATCCCGGGCAGAGGTGTACCCAGGCGTCCTTGCCAATTAAGACATACAGTTTCTCCACCCTTTCAGATCCTCCGCCAAAGCACCCAGAAGAGTCTGAGCACCTTGCCCAGCCCCCGAAGCAGCAGGGGAGTGTCCCAAAGTGCCCATGGATGGGTGGGTAGGCTCCTAGCCACTCTGAGCCACAATGGAGAGGTGTGGTTTTTGTGTCTCCCTGGTGAGGGCCATCCTGGCCAAACCTTATATATGTCCCTAGTCCCACCACAGATGGGGAAAGGCCTGCAAGACAAGGGAGCAGGTCTACCAGGACTCACAGCCAAGGTGGTCTCTGACTGTCGGGATGCTGTCAGTGGCTCATGGACCAGGAAAATATAAAGACAATGAAAAGTTCCTCATTCCTCATTCTTTTTTTCTTCTTCTTTTTCAGGCAGATATTCATATATATATATATATATATATATATATATATATATATATATATATATTAATTTTTCATTAATAATACTCCAATTAATACAATGGCAAATCATGCCACATCATAATACAAATAATATAGCCAATTATACATTCCAAATTAAATAATTTCAAAAGACTTCCCATGTTCTGGCCAGTCAGAGAATTTTTTTTGTTTCTAGTTCCTGCCTTTTTTCTCTTGTTTATTCCCAATATCATAGTTGCAATCTTAACCCTTTATCTTATCTTAACAGTCAATGTTTAGAGACTTTCTATCGTATTTAGCAAATCTATATATATGTTAGCAAGCAAGAGGAATTTTGTTCTTCCTGTTTTTGTCTGTCAATTCTTTTCAGCGCAGTCCCCCTCAGAGAGCCCTTTTTCATTCCACCATCTTATCTTCCAGGACTCTAGGCAGTCTTCCAGCTTTTCTTTGTTTAATTACAATTAAGACATACAATCCTTCAAGTCTTTTAACGAACAGATGTTTTTTCAATCCTCATTCATCATTCTCATCGTCTCCTCTATGGGTGCTGCTACGTGCCCTCTGTCTTTGAGCTCTTTGCTCTCCTACTTTTAAGGCTCACTGGGTTCTGGGAGATGGAGGGTCTGGAAGGCTTTCTAATGACGTGTCAGCCAGGTGTTGCTCTGGCTCTCCCATGATTTCCCAACTTTCCCCCTCATCTGCCTCTGAGCTGTGACCTTCCTCAAACCCCTGTTGTAAATCTATACTGTCTTCCTCTTCCTCCTCCCTGGAGAGGTCAGGGTGGAGAGGCAGTCTCCACCATTCCTCTTCTGCCCGGTCCCTGACACTGGCCTCTTCACCAGCCTCAGGTTTTGTAGTTGGAGTCAGTCAGGCCCCCTCCCTCCCAGGTCAGGTGGAAAAAAAGGACTTCAAGGCAGGGAGCAGGTCTTTCTGTCAACATTACATGGTTCCTCTCCCTACATTCCCAGGTCATTCCTGAAGTGGTAAGGTGAGTATCTTCAGCGTCAGAAAGGCTTTGTCACCCAGAATACATGGACAACATCCAGCAGGGCATTCAAAGACATTTGAACTTCTAATTTCCACCCCCACGCCCAGTTTCCTCCACATGCATTTCCACACCTCCATTTTCACAATTTGACACTTATGAAGAATGATAGCCCGGCGGAAAAGAGAACAAATCTTATAATTGGAATTTAATATTGGTTTTCTTTTCATTTGTTCAGAGTCACTATTGGTAAAGGCTGCCTCCTATAATTCATGTTTTAATTAGATCAGATAGCTGAATCACATGCACTAGCATGTTTTTAATAATTAATAGAAATTCTTAATGGGATTTGAATGAGTACCACGGAGAGGCCCAGAATAGAGATATTTTCAAAATTCCAGTGGTTAAGTTGCTGTTCTTGTCTACAGCATAAAAATGTTAATTCCATATGTTTATCATTATTTTTAATTGGGCTACAATAAAGAGACAGAAATACCATAAGCATTTGGCTAGGACGCACTCTTAATTTTTGGTAAAGTCCCCAGAATTATTAAACAACTTTGGGGAGAGGAGTTTGTACTGTGTGGAGCAAAATCCAAACATGTCAAATGAATCAAATGGTAATGTTACCCTGCACACAAAAAACATATTTTAAAATAGCATGAAACTGTCTGACACTGAAAATGCATATGTTCCTTTCAGGACAAATGGTTCCTGCTGTCTCTTTTGGTGAAACATTCATAGATAAGTAGAAGACCATGTATTTTACCTACGGAAGGCGGTCCCTGTTATGTTGTTTTCTATTTTGTTCCTCAGACTCAGCAGGCAATATGTGCTTCCAGCGGTCATGCGTCATAGAATCATAGAATTGTAGGAGTTGTCAATGACCAGACATTGAGTAATAATAGGTACTATTGCATGTTAGTCATGAAATATTGCCACATTTGATATAGCAGTGGTTTCTTTGGAAGCTTCATTAATGGCCAACAAGCTTCACCCAAAAAATAGCTGGCCCAGCACTACTGATCTTCCTCCGCAATGTGTTCCCACAGGAGAATGTTGGCTGTGCCCTGAAACATACTTTTTGTCTGAATGGACAATGATGGGACCCGGCAGTGCCTTGAACCATCTCTAGGATTCCTGGCCATATACTGTGGTACCTGGAAGACAATATGGCATAGAAAGTGTTCTCTCAAAGTAGAAACAGGAAACCCATACTAGTACTCAATTTTATACCAGCCATCAATACTGTCGCGTATTAAATACCATTCTATGTAAAATATTGAGACTGTCAGATATCACATGCTGAGGAGATCATATATTATTGGATGCCAAATGGATGCCAAATATTTGGAGACTATTCAGCAGATATTCAAACATCCAGTAAATATCTGGGAGTATTCTTCACCAAAATTTGAAAAGGTGATTATTTTTTTTAAAGGAGAATTATTGGGAACAAATTTGGTTCAGTTATGTATCAGCACAGAATTTCAAATCTTGGCAATCGACAGTTGAATTTAGAGTTTAGATTCAAATTCCAAAGCCTTATGTCATTAGAGAATTGGCTAGAAAAACCTCTTCCCCACTCTTCCCTGCCTTAGTAGTATAGTGCTGCTTTGTTCAAAGAGAGACAGAAGGAGCTTGATGAAAGAAAATTTCTATGAGAAAGCTTTAACTATGGCTCCGTACTTGCTTCAGTAGAAATGGATTTTTTTTTAACCTTTCAGACATCTTGTATGACCCATAAACTTTTGACAGAAGCAAAGGGAGAGGGAGAAAGAGAGAGATATAATGTGGGAAGAGCAATTAATTCACTGGGAATAACTGGGAAAGCCAGTAACAAACCCAGATATGCAAAAACATCTCCCTCTCCTCAGTAATTGTGGGAATCTCTGTGACTCTATGTTTTCTTATAAGAGTATGTGAATGATCATGGGGTGGTACAACTTGTATGTAATGGGAAAGTGACCGTGTGTTCTACCTTCACCATTATCAACTTTCCTCTTAGTAAAGATGGAGATCTTTACATTCCCCCATAGCATTCACAAACAGGATAAACATCTCTAGCCACAGACATATTGCAAAACCTTTTTAAAAAAATCAACAAAGAGCACAGTGAGAAGATTAATATATTTCCCATGATCCCCATTCACAAAAGCAACTTTATGTTTAAAATATGATGAATGAATAATCCTAGGCTAAGCCCAGCGATGACTTGTCTACCTCCCTATTTTCCTGCTGTCATTATTTTACATGTTATTCTGTGGCAGCCATGCAAATCGATTACGAGTGGAAATAACAACTTTCCCAGCAATGCATGTCACTGTTGCTTAAAGAAGCAAACGTCATTCCCAAAATTCCATATCTCTGTGTTCATCACTGGAGTTGCTGAAAACATCAGCATGGTACAGGAAAGCAAGAAATAAGGATCAAAATGTACTCATTGCGGGGTCTCAGTTACTTGATCTTCTACTCTTTTTGTAGATGTTTTGTAGCTGTTGAACTACTAACATTATCTGTAAAGAAATGAGATATACCTGATGTTTTTTCTGCAACTGCTGTACAACCATCAGGTGTTCAAGGGAGCTGTGAAAGACAAAATTTGTAGATTTGGGGAAGGAAAACCATGGGCCTTGAGGTTCTTTTGTGTTTTTTTCTGGGGGTGGGGGATTAGCAGTAATTAGGGAAAACTGTGGCCATTCAGAGCTCGACTGTGTTGGTTGGTTTCTTTTGGTCTTGAACCAAAATAGTTCCATGTGCCCAAGAGAGAGCTGGGTGTGTTTCTTGAAACAGTAAAGGTAAAGGGATCCCTGACCGTTAGGTCCAGTTGCGGACGACTCTGGGGTTGTGGCGCTCATCTCGCTTTACTGCCTGAGGGAGCCGGCGTACAGCTTCCGGTTCATGTGGCCAGCATGACTAAGCCGCTTCTGGAGTACCAGAGCAGTGCATGGAAACGCTGTTTACCTTCCTGCCTGTTTATCTACTTGCACTTCATGCTTTCAAACTGCTAGGTTGGCAGGAGCAGGGACCAAGCAATGGGAGCTCACCCTGCTGTGGGGATTCGAATGCCGACCTTCTGATCGGCACGCCGTAGGCTCTGTGGTTTAGCCCACAGCGCCACCCACTTCCCTTCTTGAAATGGTAGTCCCAACCAAATGCCCCATAACATTACATTGGGCAACAATTTTGTACTTTTTGAATGTTGTCTAGATTTCTACAATTGGTTTAGGGTGTTTTTGCACTGCTGAATCAGGAAATGGCATCCGTTTCTCTCCATCCGGTCAGGTTTACTGTAAACTGAATGGTGGGCATTGATAAAGGTAAGTACACGTAAACTGCATGTTGCTTCACCATTTTTCAAACTTCAGGGCTTGGACTTCTGTTTCTTGGAACTCCTGGAATGCTCAGCGGCAGGGAGGTCTCTCTTCAGAGTCCAACAGTAGTCAGCCATCATAACTGCGTCCCAGCGACCCTGATACCTGGTCTCCATCTCTTTCATGTCCTGATGGAATCTCTCCCCCTGCTCGTCACTCATTGAACCCAGGTTCTCAGGAAACCGGTCCATATGTGAAAATAGGTAGTACATCTTGACGCTCATGTTGCAGCCCAGGTTTCTGAAAGCAGTCAGCATGTTGTTGACAAGTTCTGCATAGTTTTTGGCCTTATTGTTGCCAAGAAAGTTCTTCACTACCAGAACAAATGCCTTCCACGCTTCCAGTTCCACTTCGTTCACTGAGTTTCCGAAGTCTGGATCTCTGATGAGCTGACGGATCTGAGGACTGTCAAAGATGCCAGCTTTCAACTACTCCATGGTCAATCCTGGAAAAGCCTGCCACAAGTAAGTGAAGCAGTCACCATCCTTGTCCAGAGCCTTGGTGAACTGCTTGATTAAGCCGAGCTTGATGTGCAGCGGTGGGAAGAGTATTCTGTCTCTGTCCACCAGAGGGTCGTTGATGACGTTCCTTTTTTCGCAAGGCACCAATTCCTCTCGCACAGGTCAGTCCTTCTTCGTGTAATGCTGAGCACGGTCCCTACTATCCCACATGCACAGAAAACATGGGTACTTGGTGAAGCCAGACTCTTGTCTCAACAAAAAGTTCACCATCTTCAGGTCAACACAAATAAATCACTTATGCTGATCATATCCAATTTTCTCCAGCACATACTTCACCGCTTCATAGTTCTTCTTCAGTATACTCGAGGGAGCCAGGGGTATAGAGGCAAACTGGTTGTCATTGTGTAGCCTGCTGTCAATAAACAGTCTCCAATCTTTGGGTTCGTACTGTGGCACTCCAAGCTTGAGCAGAAGCTGCGCAATATCTGCACAGTACTCCAATTCTTTCTCTTCCGAGAAAAAACGGAGGTACTCTTGATGCCTGTTGTGGAAGAAGCTGATGCGAGCGCTGTCAGAGAGGAGGTTTTTTCCCTTCAATGTGGATGCCAACAGTTCGGCAGAGTCCTTTGACAAGCTGAGGTTGTGATCTAGATCATTCAACTCCTTTTGGGAAAATGGATGTGGAGCATCATCTTCAAGAACCACTTCTTCTTCTTCATGTCCTTCAACACTGGCGGCATCTTCGTCACTAATCTCAGGAAGTTCTCCGAAGATAGGCACTGGAATTTCATCACAATGAGCTACAGGACGACATGCTGATTGAAGATCAGGATTAACTTAGTTTTGATCCCCCAACTTTATGCTTTGCAGCACCAATTTATGAAAGATTTTGAGGTTTTATGACTTCAAACTGATCCCTTTTCAACATAATCACCCAGAACTATTGGACCTGAATACTTCTTGTCATTAAAATAATCATTTCCAATCAAAACAATTATTCGACATGGCATTTTACCCCCACCAACTTCTTCTAAAATGCTCCACACAAGCGTACATGTGAACAAAAACGTAAAAAAACGACATGTGGCCATAGCTCAAAAACTTGACCTGATTGAGCAAAACCAATGTGATTTTTGGATTCAGCACATCAGATTTGTCCTAAATCAACTGAAAAAATACAGACAACAAATTTGTTGTTGACCAGTGTTATTTATTCAAAACAGGAGGGTGTTTCTAAAGCTGCTTGTGGATACATGCATGTCTGACATTCAAACAAAACCACAAAATTAAGCATCTCATTGGCTGTGAGTTTTTTTACATTTCACATATACATCAGTGGCATAAAAATAGTAGCCAATAAAATGAAATATGAACCAGGTAAACCCCAGCTTGAATCATGAAAATAAACAAAGTGTTTCTTTATATGTAATAAAAAGGTAAGGCTGTCATCACGCCACCCCCATTGGAGCACTTGCAGTGCCTTATTACAGTCTTGGATTTCCATGAAGCCGGGGTGCGATTGGAGACCAAAAGTGAAAACAGGTTGCACAACAGCAGTGGCTGTGACACAAAAACAAGAAGGGAGTGGCCTTAAAAATGTCAGGGATGGAGGAAACTGGCAGTTTTAAATAACAGATATTTAAGCAAAGTACTGTGGGATATTTGAAAGCTCCACATCCTGTATCTCTCTCACATGAAGCTGCTGATGAGTGGAGAGAGAGAAGGTTCAATACACTGAAGCGGGGTGGGGGGAGGCTGTTCTAAACAACAGCAGAAGTTTGAGTAAAGTTGGGATGGGATGGCACTGACAGGAAAATGGCAGTTTTATACAATAGCAGAAGTTTGAGTAAAGCAGAAATTGAGATATACTGAGAGGGAGGAAGTGGGCATTTTAGCAATGACAGTGGTTTGATTAGAATGAGCAGAGGGTGATGCTCAGTACAGTTGATCACATTAGTTCCTATAGGGATGATTTCTAAAGAGGGAGACTTTTCTACTTCTGTAGAATTCCTTTCTGAATTAGAATAATTTGGTATGATACTCCAGCACCTGAAATTTCAGTTTTTTTGACAGGTAAGTCATCATTTTCCTTCCCTTGGTCTCACTATGTTAATTAACCATATAAACTATGTTTATATATAAACTATATAGCTATATTGACTCAACACCCTTAAAACCCAATCTTCTGCTGTCTGGGTTATACACACTACAGTTAAAACATATCATTATGTGCATAGTTAAAGCTATGGTTTTCCCTGTAGTGATGTATGGAAGTGAGAGCTGGACCATAAAGAAGGGTGATCGCTGAAGAATTGATGCTTTTGAATTTTGGTGCTGGAGGAGACTCTTGAGAGTCCCATGGACTTCAAGAAGATCCAACCTATCCATTCTGAAGGAAATCAGCCCTGAGTTCTCACTGGAAGGACAGATCCTGAAGCTGAGGCTCCAATACTTTGGCCACCTCATGAGAAGAGAAGACTTCCTGGAAAAGACGCTGGTGCTGGGAAAGATGAAAGGCACAAAGAGAAGAGGACGACAGAGGATGAGATGGTTGGATAGTGTTCTCGAAGCTACCGGCATGAATTTGACCAAACTGCGGGAGGCAGTGGAAGACAGGAGTGCCTGGCGTGCTCTGGTCCATGGGGTCACGAAGAGTCGGGCATGACTAAACAACAACAACAATTAAAATGTGAATTTTTATTTGAAAATCTGCTACTAGAATGTAAGGAATCATATTAAAAAGAACACAACTGGGGCGGATTAATAGTAGGAATAAATGCTTGGTTGCAAAGCATGGGCTTTAACCATCTAAGTTTCTAGGTAGACATCGACAGCATTTTTTGTATGAGCTCCCTCATGTGATTTATATTTTTTTAAATCCCAGGAGGCTGACCTTATCACTCTAAGAGCATAATATTATTTTCATTAGAGGTTAGCACCAGTGTTTCTTTTAAAACCCCAATGCAGAAAGGGGTCCAGAAGGGGGTGCCTGTCTCGATGCCTAGATGGGGGTTGATGGGCCATTGGCACCTCTCCAGAATGGCGATCCTTGACAGTTGCTCCAATTTGATGCACACCATCGCATGACTAGTAATCAAGGGTTGTCCCAGCCAGAATAATCAAGCAGCAGCCAGGCTGCCTGGTTCAGGATAAATATCCAACGCCTATGCCCAAAACCTAGGTGGAATCTACATACATTAAAAAACCGTTCTGAAATTTTCCATAAGGCTCACCATCATCATCTAGTGTCACATTGTATACTGCACTTAAAAGACAGTTAAAATGTTTTATTTGCAGCTGAAAGCTGAGTTCCTACTTTCATCTGTAATCAATAAAAAACCCAAGTTCATTTTCCTGTGCCTTTTTTTACTTATCTCACTGAGGGCTTCAATGGCCACAGACTGCAGACTCACTGAGCCTGGGCCTGCAAGTGTTTAAGAAAATGAAAACATAGTTTGTTTTAGTGGCCACAAATTAATTAAGTGCAAATTATTCAGAATCTAGTTTTTTCTGGTTAGCCCTGACTACCAGAGTAAGCGTCTCCCCCTCATTTCAAGCAGCAGTGCGAGCAGCTGGTCTGTATTTGAACATTTTTGAAAAATGAAATGAAATGAAATGAAATGAAATGCTCTCTCTTAAAATGTCAGGGAGTTTTCAAGAGCAATGACTGTTCTGCTTGGCTTTTCCTGTAGTTATGTTTGACATTTTGAAACAGTTATAATTGATTCTGTGACTGACAGATTGTCCGTCAAGGCTTAAGTGTATTCTGTTTCTAAATCTATTGATATTTGCCACTAATTCTGCTAGCACTATTTCACAAGTGCTTTGTGTTTGTAGATACTCTTATAATTAGTGATGACTAATATCCTTAAAAGGACTCCTCTTTGGTTGAGTTTGAATGAGCAGTAGAAATGTCTTAACATTCCTGAACACATTCTGTTACACAGTCTTAACATGCATACGTAGATTTATTTCACAGAGTTCCATCAGTCCCTGCCCCAATACCATCACAAGGCCTATCATTCATGTGTGGAGTGACCATGCTTTGGTGGTTGAATGTTGCAGGTTCAATTCTAAGCATCTCCTTTGAGGTGGGTCTAGTGAGACCTTTATCTGAGAAGATATTGGTTTCAGTTTCAGTCAGATTAGGCAATATAGTCTGGATGGAACCAATGAACAGCTTCATATGTGTGGGAATGTTCAGAGTGACAGGAGAGGATATATTGTTTATTAATATCCTTCCTAACTTGTGTTAGCAAGTTCCTTTACTTAGCAGAGTTACATTCCCCTTTTTTACATGCACAGCAGATAGCTGGTTGCAAGCTCGTGTGAGCTTCTCACTATTGTACAATTCAGTCTGTCTCAGATTGAATTGTATGTTCCTGGTAAGTTCTCTTGAATCCCTCTTAAAAGAATAAAGACGCCACAATCTTATTCAAAGTCAATAAAAGAAGACTCGTCGTTTTGTTACCTGGACAGGTTAGGTTACGTCCACCTTCTATCACATCCATCTATGACAGATTGGGTCCTCCCTTAAAGAGGGCAAGTGTTGCGGTGAGACCTGGCAACCAAACCCTGTGTTGTGTGTGGGCACATTTGGATAGCCACAACACCCAGTTGGTAGGTCCTTTGATGCAGGGTTCAATCAGGCCAATAGGACGCAAGCTAAACGGATCAAGGGACTTATATATACCTATGCACGTGACCCAGAGCTTCCTCTTTCGGTGCGTGCATCGGAACACCCGCCCACCTTTCCCTATATTAAGGGCTGTGTGCTTGACCTTGCTATGATGTCGTGTGTCATCTGTCATTGGGACAGGGGCACAGCAGGAATTTTCCCCACTTGGCTAATTAGCTGTTGCCATTTGGGTTTTGCCTGCCGCGTAGCAAATCATCACAACTTGTAAGGTTGCGGATAGGCTCTGGTTCAGGTGATAGGGATGGGAGAACAATCTCACAATCCCTGTGTGAAGGGTATTCGATTAAAGGAATCCAGGGACTTGACGGTTTGGTCAACCCCTGTGAGGGGATTGTGCCCGTGGCTGAGTACAGGGGGGCATTTGAGTGGCGGAGATAGCCTGTTCCCAGCTTTCTGCTTATCCAGGTGTTCACCCGAGGCTGACCAATGCTGGGTCAGCGCTACCTGCAACGGTGCAGGGAGCTCGTCGAACCAGAGCCTATGCAACCACTCACTTGCTGTAATCAATAAAGTTGTGGCCTAAATTCTGCCAGAAACCAAACCAAAATTTGAGTCTTGTATGAATTTGTTTAAGGGGGAGGTTTAAAGGTCTGAACATGCAAATGCTCCAGCCAGGAGGCACAGGAAGTTTCGACTGGCTGGACCAAACATTCCCTCGCATGTCTTCTCTAGCATTTCAAGGAATGTTGTACTTGACTGCCTCTCATGGATCACATACAACAACATGACTATGTGCAATCTAAATGTCAACAGTATGAGAGACTACAAAGGTAAAAAATATGAAGGATAACAAGAGATGCATGTGGAGAATTGTTACTTGGACTTGGTTTCATAATGGCATGAGAACCAAAGTGTTACACTGAAGGCCTTACAGTAGAAGGCTGAGAAGAAAACAACTGTAGAACTAGCAAATTGGTTGGAGGATTTTCATTTGATTTAGCTGCCTGCATGCTAAGTAAGGCAAGGGGGGGATGTAATTATTTTTTATGGAAATCATCTGTCTCTGTGCTTGTGTGTGTAGGAATTAATATCCTATCTTAATAGGGAAATATCCACTATTTCAGTCAATTTTCATGCACTTAAAGAGCACCAAATGACAACAGCCACAAGGAAACCGCAGCATCACACACCATGGGGAAGCTACAGGGGGTGCATTTCTCTATGTTCTGTGATGCGTTAGGTCAAGAAGAAATGGGAATTTCACAGCCTTCAACAAAGAACAGCTAGCAAGGGAGCCCAAATGAGGGAGGAAGACTAAGATTGGGAATGTTTTCTCAGAAGCAGATACCACATAGCTTTGGTGGGAGAGTGAGGACATTGGTAAGGGCTCAAAAATTACTGACACCCATGACATTTCATAAACATTTAACTAAAATCTGATATATGGTCTCTCAGAGCAATGTCCTAGGAACTAAGAAAGATGGGAGAGAGCTCATAACCTAGTAATGAAATGGCTGACGAATATGAACACCTTCTATATTGAGTTCCTGATTCAATGCAGTAATTCAGAACAGGTATTTTATGAATAACCAAACAGCCACAGATGTACAACATCAATCAACTGAACTTAACCTTCTCTAACTGAACAAGCTGACAGGCTTGCTCTTAAGAGTCTCATCATGCTAGAGAGGCAGTAACATTTATCATCACACTTTGGAAGGAGATGGTCCAGTAACCTTTTCATAATAACTTTTCGCCACAGTTTTCTGAAGAATCTGGGGCCACAGTAGAGGATGTTGACAACCATTTCATAACCTGCCATTCTATTTTCATCTTCAAGGACAGAGGGGGAAAACAGTCCTCAAAATGTTTTTTGTGAATGGGATGAGATTTGTTCAGTGGTCTGTGTTTGCCTGAGCTTGAGTCTGGACTAAGGATCCTGAGCCCCTGTGTTCTGATTGGATACATGATATCCAATCACAGAACATTTCAGGATTTGAAATGCCATTGGCCCTTAAACTCTGAGTTACGATTCACAGCTTAGAAGTTTAGGTTTCCCTCTATGATATTATATAAAATCATAGAATTAAGGGACTCCGTGGGCCATCACTAGTCCAACCCTCAGCAATACAGGAGGGTTGTTTCCAGGAAGGCTAAGTGTCCCTGGGATGCTCCTATGGCACAAAGGCAAGAGCCCTTCAACACCTGACCCCAGTAGCTGGGATTTAGGGGTATACTGCTCCTGTACAAAGAGGCTCCACAGCTATCATGCCTAACAGCAGCTGTTAAAGATCCCATCTTGATCCCCAACTTCTTCTAGCATGCAACGCCCGTTGCACTGAATTTAAATGTAAATGGAACTTTATTCATGTTATGTCTTAATTTAGTTCATTGAGTTTCTGATTCTCAAGACCAGGTGTGTGGTGACCCTTGTCCTTACAGAATATGTTTCCCTGAGAAGCACACAGTTCCTTTCTTTACCATTGTTTAAGCAGGCCTTAGGGATGCGGGTGGTGCTGTGGGTTAAACCACAGAGTCTAGGACTTGCTGATCAGAAGGTCGGCGGTTCGACTCCCCGTGACGGAGTGAGCTCCCGTTGCTCGGTCCCTGCTCCTGCCAACCTAGCAGTTCGAAAGCACGTCAAAGTGCAAATAGATAAATAGGTACTGCTCCGGTGGGAAGGTAAATGGCGTTTCCATGCACTGCTCTGGTTCACCAGAAGTGGCTTAGTCATGCTGGTCACATGACCCAGAAGCTGTACGCCAGCTCCCTCGGCCAATAAAGTGAGATGAGCGCCACAACCCCAGAGTCGGTCACGACTGGACCTAATGGTCAGGGGTCCCTTTACCTTTACCTTTAAGAAGGCCTTAAAGATCCTTATGTTTCATCATGCTTTTAAATCTTTTGAAAAGATTTTCTTACCTTTAAATAAATAAAACCCATTCATAATACACATAATAATATACAGTTCTGTTATAGGCCAAAAAAGTAAAGATTGTGTATCACACCACGAACCATTCCTTGTTGTGTTCTGACTACTGCCACCCAGTCATTCTTGAATGCCTTAGTGGAGGAAAAAGAAATTACAAAGCCACTCTTTCCCTGGGTTCCTTCTGGTACTGCTCCACTCTTAACAAACAATTTAAATGCATTACATCAGGAAGAAGTCAAATAACTAAAGGTGTCTGTCTCTGGAAGATTACATGTTATCTGAAATACAAAAGTAACGATGAAATATGACTTGCTGAATAAAGACAATCTCCTGTCATCTCTAGGCAGAAACATACTTTTTGTTTGGTACAATTCACTACCTTAAAAAGAAAGAGGAAAAGAGTGAGGCCCATCATACTTTGGTCATAAAAACTGATGAAATTGCTTGAATGTGACATTTTGTGTCTTGTGAGGATAAGGTGGGGTGAGAAGAGAAGAGGAAATCAAAGTGTTTATTATTTGTGAGGCTGCTTCAGTGGAAGAAAGGTCAAGTAAATGTCTTTTTCCACCCTTAGTTCTATCTCAAAGCATCTCATAAAAATGATAGAGGAAGCAAATGTAAATGAGGGGAATGTGTGTATGTCTATATATATATATATATATATATATATATGCAGGTTTTGGTGTCCTCGGGTGTCTTCCCGTGTAAAAGTTGGGGTGTCTAGGCGACGTTTCGACGAGGTCTCACTCGTCATCTTCAGGCTGGTGCTTTCGGCTTCTTGTTACTGGAACAGAGCAGGATCTCAGTGTTTGAGTTCCTATAAATACTGTTGAGGAGGTGTGGTGTATAGCCTCCAATGTTCTGGGCAGAGAGGAGGTTCCCAGGCTAGTGTGCCTTTTCTTCTTTTGTTCCTTAATTACTTGAGGGATATCTTGAGTGATTTCTTGAGTGATTTCCTGAATCCCACTTAGGTGGGTCATTAGGTGTGGATTAGTTGCTAAAGTCTTCGTGTCTTGAACTCTTGAACTTTGTGAAGAGTTTTTCTGAGAAGATGGCTGTACTGCACTTGGTTGTGCTCTGGCTTGGCTTCGTGTATAGGGGCGAGCTGTGGTTTTGTGGCCTGTGCCAGCCAGATCTGTGTAGGGATTGCAGGGGGGTGCAGCATCCGGAGGTGCCACCCTGGTTTGGCTACTGGATGGTGTCTGTAATTTATCTGTGGAGAGGGTCTGGGTTTGGGTCTGGTGTGGTTGATTGGTGATGGCGTTCTGTGTGCCTCTGGATCTGGTGTCAGATTTTGTGGGGAGGGCTAATTTCCAGATGTCTGGCAAGCGGGATGTGTCGTCACGCTTGTTCATGTTGTGAGGGTGTTTCTCTATCTCGATGGCTTCCATGATTATTCTCTTGTGGTGATGTTCCATGTTAAAGAGCAATTTGGAATCTGCAAAATTAATTTCGTGTCCTGTTTCTTTCATGTGTTGGAAAAGAGAGGAAGTTTTTTCTTCTTTTTTGACGGCATTCTTGTGTTCTGCGATCCGTGCATTTATTCGTCTGTTTGTTTGTCCAATGTACGTGGCTGGGCAGACTTTGCAGGGTATTTCATAGACCCCTTGGTTTTCCAACTGAATTTTATCCTTGGGGTTTCTGAGGATATTGGCTATTTTTTGGTTGGTGCAAAAGGCTGTTTTGATATTGTGTTTATGGAGGATTTTGCTAATTTTATCTGTAGTGCCCTTGATATAAGGAAGGAGGGCTATGCCATTGTTTTCTTCTGTGTCTTGGTTTTTGGGGGGTGTTTCTTTTTGGATTAGCTTCGTAACCCTGTTTTGCTGGTATCCATTGGCAATTAACACATTTGAGAGATTCTGTAACTCAGTTGTCAAGTGGTCTTCGTCAGCCAGGCGTTTGGTTCTGGAGATGAGAGTCTTGGCTACGGAGTTTATTTGTGCAGGGTGGTGGTGTGATTGTGCATGTAAGTAGCGGTTGGTGTGTGTTTTTTTCCGGTAGATAGTGTGTCCTAGGGAGCCATCAGGTTTTTTGTAGATTAGGACGTCAAGGAAGGGAAGTTGGTTGTTGGCTTCTATTTCCATAGTGAATTGTATTTTGGGGTGTAGGCTGTTGAGATGTGTGAGGAAGCTATCCAGTTTTTCCTTCCCGTGTGGCCAAATTACAAAGGTGTCGTCAACATATCTGAGCCAAAGTTTGGGTTTGTGTTCTGCCTTGTCTAAAGCATTGGTTTCAAAGTGTTCCATGTACAGGTTAGCGATGACCGGTGAGAGGGGTGATCCCATAGGTGCTCCTTCTATCTGTTTGTATCTTTGTCCATTGTGGATGAAGTACGTGTTGGTTAGGCAGTGGTTGGTCAGGTCCAAGATGTATTCGGGGGGATTGTATTTGTTTTGAATGGCTGTCAAGGCTTCATTAATGGGCACTTGTGTGAAGAGAGATACAACATCGAAGCTCACAAGTAGGTCATTGGGTTGTAGGTTTTGCTTCTTTATTGTTTCTATGAACTGGAAGGAGTTTGGAACGTGTGAAGAGATGGATTCTGCATAGGGCTGAAGTTGCTTGGCGAGAAATTTAGCGAGATTTTGTAGAGGTGAGCCTATGGAGCTGACTATTGGTCTGAGTGGTGTTCCTTCTTTGTGTATCTTGGGGAGGCCGTAGAGTTTGGGGCATCTGGATGATTTTTCTCTGGGGATGATTCTTAGCTGGATTTCTTCACTGATAGGAGAGGCTTTTATTTTGGATTTGGTGGTTTTTTCCAGATAGGTGGTGGGATCTGTTTTTATAGGTTGGTAGGTAGGGTCTTGGAGTAGATTTGATAGTTTTGCTTGGTAGTCCGATGTGTTCATCACAACAGTGGCATTACCTTTGTCTGCTGGGAGAATGATTATGTTGTTGTCTTTCCTCAGGTTGGTGAGTGCTTTCTGTTCTTCTTTGTGTAAATTGCTTCTGGGTGGTTTGCTGGAGCAGAGGATGTTGGTGACTTCAAGTCTGATTTTATTGGCTTCATCTGGATTGATTTTGGTTAGGCTAGCTTCGACTCCGCATATGATGTTTTCCGTGGGGATGCGTCTCGGGGCGACTGCAAAGTTGAAACCTTTGGAGAGTACTTTGGTTTCAGTTGAGGTGAGGATCCTGTCTGATATGTTATGTACTGTTTGTTTCATGGGTTGTTGTGGAGGGTGGCTGGGCTTCTGGCGTTTCTCTAGTTTGTGGAGTTTGTTGGTGTGTGTGTCTGTCTTGTGTGAGGTCTCCGTTTCAGCTCTCCAGACGGCTAGTTGTTTGCATTTGTCCCAGAGTGCAGGGTGGATTTTGTTACAGAGTTTGAGGTGAAGAGTGAGTAGATCTTTGTTGGTTTGGTTTAGTAGGTATCTTTTCTTGTGTAGTTCGTTTCTGATTAGAGATAGTTCAGTTCGTTTCAGGATCCTTTCGGTAGCTGGGGTTTTAGAGTGGAATTTAAGTTGGAAGCATGTGGGAATTAAGTTGTTGTCTCGGCAGTTGCGTAGGAACAAGAGATCACATAAGATGGTGGCTCTTCGGATTTCTAGTTTCTCGTAGGTTCTTGTCAGCTGGAAGGTTTCCTCCCCGTAGAGGTGAGATATTTGCTTTCGTAGATTTTCACGGGTACAGGAATGCAGGTTTTGGTGTCCTCGGGTGTCTTCCCGTGTAAAAGTTGGGGTGTCTAGGCGACGTTTCGACGAGGTCTCACTCGTCATCTTCAGGCTGGTGCTTTCGGCTTCTTGTTACTGGAACAGAGCAGGATCTCAGTGTTTGAGTTCCTATAAATACTGTTGAGGAGGTGTGGTGTATAGCCTCCAATGTTCTGGGCAGAGAGGAGGTTCCCAGGCTAGTGTGCCTTTTCTTCTTTTGTTCCTTAATTACTTGAGGGATATCTTGAGTGATTTCTTGAGTGATTTCCTGAATCCCACTTAGGTGGGTCATTAGGTGTGGATTAGTTGCTAAAGTCTTCGTGTCTTGAACTCTTGAACTTTGTGAAGAGTTTTTCTGAGAAGATGGCTGTACTGCACTTGGTTGTGCTCTGGCTTGGCTTCGTGTATAGGGGCGAGCTGTGGTTTTGTGGCCTGTGCCAGCCAGATCTGTGTAGGGATTGCAGGGGGGTGCAGCATCCGGAGGTGCCACCCTGGTTTGGCTACTGGATGGTGTCTGTAATTTATCTGTGGAGAGGGTCTGGGTTTGGGTCTGGTGTGGTTGATTGGTGATGGCGTTCTGTGTGCCTCTGGATCTGGTGTCAGATTTTGTGGGGAGGGCTAATTTCCAGATGTCTGGCAAGCGGGATGTGTCGTCACGCTTGTTCATGTTGTGAGGGTTACAGTTACAGAATCTCTCAAATGTGTTAATTGCCAATGGATACCAGCAAAACAGGGTTACGAAGCTAATCCAAAAAGAAACACCCCCCAAAAACCAAGACACAGAAGAAAACAATGGCATAGCCCTCCTTCCTTATATCAAGGGCACTACAGATAAAATTAGCAAAATCCTCCATAAACACAATATCAAAACAGCCTTTTGCACCAACCAAAAAATAGCCAATATCCTCAGAAACCCCAAGGATAAAATTCAGTTGGAAAACCAAGGGGTCTATGAAATACCCTGCAAAGTCTGCCCAGCCACGTACATTGGACAAACAAACAGACGAATAAATGCACGGATCGCAGAACACAAGAATGCCGTCAAAAAAGAAGAAAAAACTTCCTCTCTTTTCCAACACATGAAAGAAACAGGACACGAAATTAATTTTGCAGATTCCAAATTGCTCTTTAACATGGAACATCACCACAAGAGAATAATCATGGAAGCCATCGAGATAGAGAAACACCCTCACAACATGAACAAGCGTGACGACACATCCCGCTTGCCAGACATCTGGAAATTAGCCCTCCCCACAAAATCTGACACCAGATCCAGAGGCACACAGAACGCCATCACCAATCAACCACACCAGACCCAAACCCAGACCCTCTCCACAGATAAATTACAGACACCATCCAGTAGCCAAACCAGGGTGGCACCTCCGGATGCTGCACCCCCCTGCAATCCCTACACAGATCTGGCTGGCACAGGCCACAAAACCACAGCTCGCCCCTATACACGAAGCCAAGCCAGAGCACAACCAAGTGCAGTACAGCCATCTTCTCAGAAAAACTCTTCACAAAGTTCAAGAGTTCAAGACACGAAGACTTTAGCAACTAATCCACACCTAATGACCCACCTAAGTGGGATTCAGGAAATCACTCAAGAAATCACTCAAGATATCCCTCAAGTAATTAAGGAACAAAAGAAGAAAAGGCACACTAGCCTGGGAACCTCCTCTCTGCCCAGAACATTGGAGGCTATACACCACACCTCCTCAACAGTATTTATAGGAACTCAAACACTGAGATCCTGCTCTGTTCCAGTAACAAGAAGCCGAAAGCACCAGCCTGAAGATGACGAGTGAGACCTCGTCGAAACGTCGCCTAGACACCCCAACTTTTACACGGGAAGACACCCGAGGACACCAAAACCTGCATTCCTGTACCCGTGAAAATCTACGAAAGCATATATATATATATATATATATATGTATATAAATTGTAAGCTCAGGATTCATGAGCCACTTTTGCCCTCCTGACCTAAGCACGTCTTATCCGGACTAACGCCAGATTCACAGGCTCCATTTGTGGCATGGTTATTACCACAAAGCCAAACCTCCCTTGAGAAACTTCATTTATGGCTGCAATCCTATATCCACTTTCTTCAGAGCAATCACCACTGAATTTAGGAGAACTATGAATAGAATTCTTCTTTGGTTCTGTATATTCCCTGTCCCCTCCATTTTTATGAATCACTTTTTACAGATCCCATTCTTGTGTGAGTGAGATTGCACGAATTTTAAGATGAGATGCATATGCACTTATTGCATGGAAATTAAAATACATACAATATCAAAAACAGAGAATGCCAGCTTTCCTTTAAACCAATTTCTTTCTAGTCCTTACAGCCAAAAACCCACATTTTCTGCTAAAAGCTTAGACACAGGACAAGACCCTTCTGTTATCTTGTTTTGTAGTTTTAGTATGAGCATGCATGAACTTAGTACACTTCTTTATTTTATTTATTTCCTATCTCATGATAGCTACACTGTTTAGGATGGGAAGAAATCCTTGCTGTGTTGTCTTTATTCCCTCCCAGAAAAATGCTCCCAAGTACGAGAATCCCAAAAGTGCTAAATTAGAATTGAGGGGGGACACCACAGTCTCCGAGAAGAGGGTTAAATACGGAGTGGCATTTGACCAGAGACATACTTTAAGGTTTCCTTCCCCGAAGAATAGTAGTCTTTTTGCATATGACTGGTGGGGAAATTAAAACAGGGAGGAGAGGGAAATTCTACTCACAAATAGCAAGCATGAGATTTCAACCTATCTTGAATTTCACTCCTCAGAGCTATCAAGCTTATAAATTTTGATTCATGACATCCAGTATAGAGCCCCCAATGGTGCTGATTAGGTATAACTAGATGATAGATAGATAGATAGATAGATAGATGATAGATTAGATAGATATAGATAGATAGATAGATGATAGATAGATAGATAGATGATAGATAGATAGATAGATAGATGATAGATAGATAGATAGATGATAGATAGATAGATAGATAGATGATAGATAGATAGATAGATAGATAATAGATGATAGATAGATAGATAGATAGATGATAGATAGATAGATAGATAGATAGATAGATAGATAGATAGATAGATGATATAGATAGATAGATAGAGTCCATAATGCTACCTTATCCAATGGTCCCAGACTATTCTTAGGTCTTTTCCAGCAATGGGTATACACCAGTGGCGTAGGGTGGGTTGTCAGCACCCGGGGCAAGACAAGTAATTTGCGCCCCCTAACCCGTGGAGCCAGGTAGGGGCAGAGAGCTGCGAGTGCGAGTGCCCCCCCCCAGATGTTGCGCCCGGTGTGGCCGGCCCCCCCCTGCACCCCCCATGCTACGCCACTGGTATACACACTCATTTATGAATGGTCCCCTTAATATGTTCCAAAATTCTGTTTGCTTCCCATAAGAAGCAACATTTTAAAGAAATGGGGAATAACAAATCAGGGACTTGAAAATATTGCATTTGTGTGTGTGTGTGTGTGTGTGTAAAATCCTACATTATAGGGAAGCTATTAGAACAGAGCTGTGTGAACTTGGGGCAGCAGGAGACATTCAAAGGCAGGAGAATGTACAGTATATAAAATAAAACCCAGCAGACTTTTAGTAGGAATTTAGAACACAATAATGGCAATTCAAGGGGTCACTTAAAAATAGAATAAATGAAATATGGAACCCTCAGGCCTAGTCATAATGGCAAGTTCAAAGGAATGAAAGTAGAATGCAAGCATTAAGAATTCCTATCTAGCCCATGTATTCTATCCATCACATTTTCCATGAGTTCTGCACCAATGCTTTCACCATGGAGTGGTTTTGCTTGTCTTTCTTTGGAAAAGGCCAATGAATTTGGCTTATACAACTACATTTTGGGATATTGTACAAGATGTACTATACAAAATAAGTGTTTATAAATACCTCCATAATGCTTTATTTTGGCTGTAAGGAATCCATTTAGGTTGTGACATTGTTTGCTTTGTGCACTGAGTGACTTTGTTCAAGGCTGGCATCACTTTCGGCTCCTCCAATTTGCTGCATAGTTAACTTGCCACCAGTGCTTCCCCCAGCACCATACACTGAAAACAGTTTCATACCACTTTAAACTGTCAAAGAATCCAGTGAACTATACTTTGTTAAGAATGCTAAAAGCCCTGTTTCCCGGAGAGAGCTACAGTTCCCAATGTGGTTTAGCAGGCAATCCATTTTTGCAAAGAATTCCAGGAACTGTAGTAGTGTGAGGGAAATCCTGACTGCCATCAGACACTGCCAGCATGGCCAATGGCAAGGGATTATGGGAGTTTCAGCCCAACAATATGTGGTTCCTCATCCCTGCTCTGGGGCCCATTGGAGTTGGTACGGCTGAAGGAAGGGACCTCAACAATAGATGGAGCCAGGACCAAAGAAATCCTCCTTCCTGAAGAGTTCTGCGTCACTCTGTCTAAGGAGGAGGAAGCCAACAGTCAGGACCATCACCTGAACCTAGTGAGAAGGCGGACTGGTGGGAGCTGGCTGAAGACAGACTGAGGTTGATGTGCCCCATTACCCCTCACCTCTCCTGGGTTCCAAGGAATATTATTACTCCTTATTTATTTATTTGTTAAGGTTGCATCCTGCTTTTCCATCAAATGGTGCTCCCAGTGTCGAACAAAAATAAAATGCAATAAAACAGAGATAAGATATAAGAAAGAAACAAAGTACTACAAACGTCTGTCTGAAAACCACTGAATTTACCCCTGACTTACTCCTTGGTTAGCGTGTATAGGATTGCAGTCTAAATTCTGCTAACGATCATGGAACATCTTGACTTCTAAACCCGTAATGACATTCTCTACTTAACTCGAGTTTTTTTAGTTTTTTTTAACTTCAAACAGATTTATTAACAAAATTTGAAGAGCCTAATCATTTTCAAAGTAAAAATGTTGCCTCTGGGAGTCAAATGCTTTTCTGTTCTAAGCCAGACCTGTCTTGTGTGTGTTCCAGATACCATAGCTCTTGACATTCTGGTGGGAATTCTTTCGCAACATGCCGTTTTTATTATAGTTAGGACTCGCTGGATCAAATGTTGATGCAAACCCTCATCCTAAAAATAATAATTAAGAATGGATTTTTTTTTAAAAAGGGAAAAAAAACATTTATTTTATTTTACTGGAAGCATTTGTTTTTCATTTTGAATGTTTCAGGTTTCACATTGTTCTTTTTCGTAAGTCCCAGCCACCCACCCCTTTCTTTGATCATGGCAGCTTCCATGTTGCGTTCTGTGACTGGGCTTCCCTAGTGCTGAGTGCTGGGATGATGGGGGAAGCATGTAGTTATAGAATGATAGGAGGTGGCCCTTGAGGCTGGAGGAAATTAAATATGTTGAATACTTTGACCTGGTTCCTGTACATTATTTCTGAAAGTCTGTATTCTCTGCAGCAGTTGCTGGACACACACACCCCTCCTCCATGCAGCCATCAAGCAGGATGCAGCCACTCCACAAAGAAACACAATCGGTGTGCTTCTTCAATCAACACTCCTCAAAACAGGAGGAGAACATACAAATTAGTCATCCATATGATCAGACACCCACATGGAAAACATGTGGTTTTCTGAATGGTGAAGAGAAGGGGGCCCGATTACTCCTGAATCGTCATCATTGTTATCTTCAATAGTGTCACCTTCCACACATATATCTCAAGATGTGGACAACAAAGATCTATTCTATATCATTTGTTTATAATCTCAGATTCAGGCCAGGTCTTCATTGTGCTGAAGCGAACGCTCCTCATGAGTAAAGGCCTGTTTATGAGTAAATACTTTCTCGCTAGAGACCAGGAAGTACAGTAGATGTGGCATATAAAAGGCTTCAGAAGTAAGCAAGCAGAGACATAAGATATTGTGGGTCCTTGTGCTCATGAGGAGAAGGACCTGAGTCTTAATAATCTCTTTTCCTTTGCCTGAGGCCAAAGGGTCTCAAGACTTGCCTGCTGAAGGAAAGGGCTACCAAATATCATAGAAGTACTGCCCTCATTATCTTGTTCTAAAGAACATTATGCCATAATGTGACAGCAATAGCTATATTCATATACAGTGGTACCTTGGTTCTCAAACTTAATCCGTTCTGGAAGTCCATTCCAAAACTAAAGCGTTCCAAAACCAAGGTGTGCTTTCCCATGGAAAGTAATGCAAAATGGATTAATCTGTTCCGGACTTTGAAAAGCAACCCCTAAAACAGCAATTTAACATGATTTTTACTATCTAATGAGACCATTGATCCATAAAATGAAAGCAATAAACAAGGTACTGCGGTCACACAATCAATCAATCAATCAATCAATCAATCAGTAGCTGAACTGGGATCCACACAGTCACACACAAAAAGAGCCGCAAAAACAAAAATGCAGAATAAATAGCAAAAACAGACAGACCTCAGCATAACACTCAAAATGGAAGGGTGGCACTCAAATTGGAAGTGCAACACTCAAAACGGAGCACGTTTGGCTTCTGAAAAAAGTTTTCAAACCGGAACACTTCTGAGTTTGCAGTGTTTGGCTTCCAAGTTGTTTGAGTACCAAGGCGTTTGAGAATTCAGGTATCACTGTACAGTGTACAGTATAACCATTGCTGTTTTTCTAGAAAAAGAGGTGCTGGATCTCACCTTGAACGCCTCCCTTATACTCTTATAATGGCAATGGCACCCACCTGAGAGGTGCCAGAACTGAGTTCCGGCAAGTTCCGGCTGCAAAAAAGCCCTGAGCGTAACTAACATGCCTATTTCCGTGCTAAGATTCAAGCTGAAAGCATAGCATATAATTGTAGGAACATTTTTGCCTCTCTGTATCAAAGCATAAACATGAACAAACCACAGTGTGCCATCCCTCTTATTTGAATTTTCTGGTCAGTGCACTGGACATGGTCTTTGGTTTGCCCTTTTGCAGTGTTCATAACTTCCAGGGTTTTGAGTCAGGTCCATCTCTGTCTCAGACCAAAATGCTTAGGATTTTCCATGACCTTTTTTTCCCTTTCCTTTTGAAGTCTGCCAAAGTCCACGGTTTCAAAATGACTATAAACAAACCGATCGAAACCAGATATGTCAAAACAGAATAGCCTCGCCGGTTCCCACACAGAGAAACATCAGGAGTGCCAAGTGTGAGGAGTGTCTGTCAAAATGAGGAATTGGGGAGTAGATGATCTCTAAAAAACACTGGTTCCAAGAATAATGGGGGAAACACAAAAATAAAAGCAAGTTTTGGTGTGTGAGGGGGGTCTATGATGAGCCAGTCACAAAGTATACAGGAGCCGTGTCTGAAAACAATATTGGAGCCGTTCCTAACAGTTGCATGGAGCTATTTTTCATAACTTTTCTGTGCCTCCATTGGAGCACAGAATCCCTATCTCTTATCAGCATGGATCTTGTAATGTATCTCACACAGAGAGTAAGAGGGGGTATGGAAGAAGAATGTGGTCCTTATCTCAACTGGTGATAGAAAAACCAATAAATCTCGCAGCAAAAGCTGTGAGTGAATTATGAGGGCTTCACCCTTTTATTTGTACAGTGGTTTTTTCCCTTCTTTTTGCAAGAATGATGGTGTTGATTTAAAGCATGTATGTGGAAGGAGAAAAGGCAGCAGGGAGAGACAAAAATAGGGACAGCGACTCTGTTTATCTTTGGTACAGTTTTATTTTTAATTTTCCCTTTTCGGAAGAGGGGGGCAGGGGAACCACTTCAGCATTTGAGGAAATTAAAATAGCAGATTCCAACAGATAGGCATCCCATATCTCTGTGCTACAAGACATGCTTTGTATGATAGAGGTCACAGGTTCTGCCGCTGGCATCTCATTTAAGGTCAGTTTCTGGGCTGGTAAAGACCACTACTTGAGAGACCATCTAATAGTGCAAAAAGTATAGTCCTAAATTTCACCAGTATATTGGCATCCATGTTCATTTGAAAGGAAATCAATGCCCACATAGACATCAAAATGGCGCCAAAAAGGTGATAGGCTAGTCAGCTAGTTGGATTGGGACGACTGGTTTGAGAAAGCCACTTCCGAGCTGGAGAGGAGGTGGGGTTAGGGGCTTCATGCCCCTCCCCACACACGAGGGGGCTGGCTCTCAGCCCCTGTGATACTGGGGGAATCTTTGGCCGCATCATCCTCCTGGCCAGCCAATTGGCTGGCCCAGGAGGCGTGGCCTGCCCTATTTAGGGCTGGCGCCCTCTTTCCACACTCCAGCTGATCGGGTTTTCCGGTTTTTCCCACCCACCCACGCTGACATTGCTATGGACTTCGGTTGGTTGCAATTAAGGGGCCTGGTAGGAATTTTTTCCACTTGTCAAATTAGCACCAGCCATTTGGTTTTTCACCTACCTCGTAGCAACCGTCACAACTTCCTCGGCATTGGTGGTTAGGCATTGGTAGGGGTATTGTCATGCAGATGAAAAGGGGGGGGGGAGGAAGCGCCATCACCTTCCCCCCAAAGCGAAGGGTAGTCCAGTAAAGGATTCCGGGGGGCGTCGCCTTGTCCTAAGCCTATGGAGGTGTGGGCCTACGGCACGCCCTGAGCGGTGACTCCGGGGGAGCTCCTAGTTGATGTGCATCAGCAGGACTCCTCCTACTGGTGGTTAATCCTTGCCGGTCTTCAAGCAAGCGGGCTGAAGCTGGTTAGTTGATAGGACCAATGCCTAAGCCAATACCGCTCAATTCCTGTAATCAATAAAGTTGTGGCCTAATTTGACCTATTAACCTAAAATTCTTGTGTCTCGTGTCTTTATTTCTTTATTTCTCGCCACGCAACAGCCATATTTTTCAGGCCTATTTTGCAACATATCCAAGCTGGCCATCCCTTTCCATCTTCCCCAGTTGCAGAACTGAGACTGATGTGGTAAAACCGAAGGAATGCTGAAGAAATGATGGTGCTGTTAGACAAAATCCTTTTGTTTTAAATAAATGCAATTTTTTTTCCATAAAGAAATCAGACACCTTGTTGGTGTTTTCCTTATAGTAAACACAGGGTCACTGAAAGGAAACAGGCTAGATGAAAGATCACCGTGGTTGTAAATTACTTCCATCTGCAAACACTGTAAATCGTGTAGACATAAAAAGGGAAGTTATGGTAAGAGCTCCAGAGTGTCGTGTCTTTGGATTCAAAAACGTTCATCTTCCAAGGACTTTATTCTGCTGCCAAGATTAAGAAACACGAAGTCATGACTCAGGAACTGGACCATGTCAAAGGAATTGTACCATGGAAATACGCTTCTTCCTCTCCATTATCTTTTTCATCTTATGAAGAAACTGCTTCAGGAATCTTGAAAAATCCAATATGATTTCTTTCAGATTTTGCTTGCTCAAGGAACTATTGGAAACTGCGTCTAAGGTAAACTGGGGGTGTTGTCATAAAGATCTGATGAAGGCACACAGGGTCTCAAAGTGGTTTTCTGGCAACCAAACCAACACACCTTCTTTACCCTTGTGCCATCCATCATGACAGCTTGCCGAAAGCTGATTGGATTTTGCCATTTGCAAAGGCGTTTCAGAGGGAGCCTTCAGTGTGAATATGCTCAATTACAAGGTAGTCAAGAAGTTTGATTATAATTCATTTGGGCTTGAATCGAGACATTGGTTTCCTGTTTTACTCTGAAAGTTGCTTAACATACCCAAAATGGGATGATTGCATTGTGATTACCAATTACAGCTGTTGTGAATAATTGCTGTGCAAGGCAACTGGGGTGTTGTCACAGAGACAAGGCAAGGAAGTCCAGGCTGGTACACCAGAGAAGCCCAAATTGGATCTGTCACTGTGTGATGGCCCGGGATTCGGACTCAGAGGCTGAACCTGAGGAATCCCAGCCTGCACAGGATTCCCCACCTCCAGAACCAGTTGAGCCGGGGCTGGGGCCTGAGCCTGAAGGGCTGTGCTGGATTCTCAGGCACAGGCACCAGCTGAGTCTGCTCTGGCTCCTGAGGTGATGGAGGACCCATTGCCTGCAGGTGCTCCACTCTCAGCCCCGTCAGGGGAAAAGGAGGTTGCCTCTGGGTCCGGTAACCCTCCAGCCTCTCCTGATCTGCAGAGGCTCAGGGCAGAGAGGCGGAGGGAACTAAGTTCCCGCAGGAGGAGTGCTCGCCTCCAGGCCAGGAGAGACGAGTCACCTGTGGACCGGTGCCGCCCTATGCCTTGGGGCAGATAAAAGCCAGTCAGCCCCAGTCCCAGGTTGTGGGAGCAACATTGTTGCTAGACTGTTCCTGCCTTGCTCTTCTTCCAGAGTTCTTGACCCCACCCAACTCCCCACCTTGGACCCAGCTACAGCTTTGACGGACAGCCTCCATACCGCACCATCGACCTCGGACTGGACTTGGACCTTGCCTCTCGGTTAGCCCTTGGGACCAGGACACAATGGCAATTGGACTAATTTTGGATTCAACAGATTCTTGCCTGGCCCAGCTCTGTCCCTTCTCCTCATCTCTGAAACACCCTGTTTTGGGTGCACCTACTGGCTACCATGTGAAGGGATACCCAGGGGCGTAGCTAGTCGCTCCAGCACCCAGAGCAGCAGGGGCAGGGCAATCTGCCCACAGGGGTGCTGCAACAAGCTGTCCACAGAGTCCACCTGGTGGACGCAAGCCCCATGCTGCTGTTTCAGGGAGCGCGGGGCCCCAAGCCACTGTGTCACTCCTAGGAGAGACACGTGGCTCGGGCACGCTGCAGGCCAGGCCTCGTGGTAAGTGCTGCCCCCCGCGGTGCGCCATTTTGTCACCCCCTCAGGGATGACACCAGGGGTGGACCACACCCCCACCCCACCCCTTCCTACACTCCTGGGGATACCACTGGCATTAATGTCTGGCCACCCAACTCCCCATGGCTGCAGTGGGCATAGTCTCTAGCTCTGCAATGGTGGAGCCCCCACCCTGCAGACAGAGTCTGGCACAGCGACTGGCGGAGGGCCACCTCCACCTCATCCAACCCCCCCATCAGCATGGTTGGATTCAGGAGTTCCAAATGCTCTGCTAAGGCACTTCCCTGACTGCTTATTTGAGAATATTAAATCGTTTTACTCATGGCACTGCACACTACAGAATGGCACAGAGCAATGACCTGAAAAATGGACATTTTCCACACTCCCCATGCACCTTTCCCTCTGCCATTCATGAAGGATCACCCAACTGCTTCAAATGTCTCGTACAGACATATCTTTTTGCTCAGACTTCCCCTGGCCTGGGATATTAGGCTATGTTTTCATCTGTTTTTTATCATTCTGCTTCAACGGTTTTATGTTGCATTTTTATGTTGCACTTAGAGATATTTCAAATGTCAAGTGGTCTCACAATGCTTTCAAATAAAATAATACCTAAAAATATATACAGTGGTACCTCGCAAGACGAATGCCTCGCAAGACGAAAAACTCGCAAGACGAAAGAGTTTTTTGTTTTTTGAGTTGCTTCGCAAGACGAATTTCCCTATGGGCTTGCTTCGCAAGACGAAAACGTCTTGCGCCTTTTTCTTAAAACCGTCAATGCATTCCTATGGGAAACCGTCAATGCATTTCCTATGGGAAACCATGCTTCGCAAGACGAAAAATTCACAAGATGAAAAAACTCGCAGAACGAATTAATTTCGTCTTGCGAGGCAACACTGTATTTAGTTCACACACACACACACATATATATTATAATATATATATAATATATATAACTGGTTATGCACACTTTCTTTCCAAAATGCTAGGCAGTATTCTTAGTATCCGGCCACATTCTTGGTGGGTGGGGTGGGGTGGGGATGAAAAGATGCAAGCTGTGTATATTTCATATATTCCATATTCTAACTCTCATGTGTTATATACAAGGACGAGAAACAGAGAATTGAAAAGATCCATAGCAAAAAAGAAAAAAGGAGAACGGGTGAATCATATACTTCTTTAATGTAACATCTGTCTCCACTTTCCAAGTAGTAAGAAGTTTCAGGACAACCTTTTACTGGATAAATATCTTTCTGAAGTGAGAGTACTGGAGACGGATGGTGTTTATGGGAGATCCGGGTGTGGTGGTGTTTTGTTTGTTTTTTTACAAACAGGCAAGCTGAGCAGGACAGAACAGACCAGCATCCAGGCGGTCGCGAGTAAACATGAAACAGCATCAGTTCCCCCCCCCCCAAGCCACAGAACACCCTTGCAGCTTCCTAGGTCTGTTTCTTACCACCCAGTTGCGAAAACCAGGCATCTTTTGCTTTCTCTTCCCAGATCTGGGCTGAGAAGTTGTCTCCCATAACCCACACCAGAGCAAACAGAGCTCGAAACAAATGTCAGCGGTTTGGACTAGCCACCAGGAGGGATGGGGAAGAAATGAAATTCAGTACACACTTAAAGGCATAGCTACCTAATCTGCACTCTCTGAAACAATATGCTGAGCAAAAACAGCCGCCCTTCAAGATTCACACTTCTCTGAATTTTGCAATGCAGTTCTCAAGCCAAGTAATGTGTACAAAAATGGATATACGAGTGTAAAGCATACATTAAATTGAAATAAAATTGAAATACTTTATTGTCACTTGTATACAGTGAGATTACACAAGCACCCCCCACGCAGCTATTGTAATCTTAATTCCCCTCGTTTACTGACGCACACCCACCAAACCCAAAAGTCAGCTGCCCTGTTGTTTTCTTTTCATTCAGCAGCCTAACAGCCCACGGATAGAAGCTGTTCTTTACCCTGTTGGTATGACTAATCGTGCTTCTATATCTTCTGCCTGAGGGCAGGAGATCAAAAAAGTGCTGGCCAGGGTGTGAATCATCCCTGAGAATTTTCCTCACTCTCCTGAGGCAACGTTCTTCCGCTATTTCATCCAGCGGATTCACGGGACAGCCCATAATATCTTATGCTGTATTCACCACCCTCTGTAGGCACTTCCTATCAGTTGATGTCAAACCAGCGTACCACACCGTGATGCAGTATGAAAGGACACTTTCTATAGTTGACTGGTAGAAGGAGATCATCAAATGTTGATTGACATCATTCTTTTGCAATACTCTGAGGAGATGGAGCCTCTGTTGGGCTTTCTTAACCACCTGGGTTGTATTTATTTTCCAAGTAAGGTCTTCACTGAGATAAACTCCTAGGAATTTAAAGGAAGAGACTCTCTCCACACAGCCCTCCCTGATGTACAGCAGGGCTAGCTCTCCTCTCTTCCTCCGAATGTCCAACACCATCTCGTTAGTGAAAATAATTAAGTACCAGTTAGAGTGCCTACTCCTCCCACCCTAAAAACACTTATAGATCTCCTGGCTATTCCAATCCACTGAAACATTTGTTCAGTCTTCTTTTTTTTGTATATAATTTTTATTAATTTACAACAAAACAAAACAAACAAAACATACATTCTTTTCACATTTCGCATTTCGATTTCTTAGTCTTTGATTTTTGGACTTCCTTCAGCTTTTCCGTAAATCTTTCATAGCCATTATTAATTTCCACATTTCTTTTTTTACCCATTGTCATTAGCTATATTTTCTCCTCACCTTCCTTTTGACAACGTCTCTCATATATTCACAGTGCTCTTTTAAAACCTTCTAGCGTTATTTGGCCATCACTTATGTTCTCCAGATACTTAACAAATTTCCCCCAGTTTTCTGTAAACTTTTGGTCTCTTAAGTATCTAATCTTTCCAGTCATTTTATCCAATTCAGCATAGTCTAACAACTTGGATCTCCAGTCTTCCATTGTCGGTATTTCTTGTTGCTTCCATCTTTGTGCCAGTAGTACTCTTGCTGCAGTCACTGCGTATTGGAAAAATTTACTGTCTTTTCTCTTAATTTCCTTTCCCAAAATACCTAACAGAAAGATCTCTGGTTTCTTTATAAAAGTATATTTCAAAATCTTCTTCAACTCATTGTATATCATTTCCCAGAAATCTTTCACTCTCTTACATTCCCACCACATATGGTAAAAGGAACCCTCTTTTTCTTTACATTTCCAGCACTTATTACAAGTCTTATACATTTTCGCCAATTTTACCGGTGTAATATACCACCTGTAAAACATTTTCATGACATTCTCTTTCAATGCTATACAGGCAGTAAATTTTAAGTTCTCCTTCCATAATTTTTCCCACTCTTCCAACTGTAAATTGTAACCAAAATCTCTGGCCCAGTGAATCATAACCGATTTTACTTCTTCATCTTTTAAATTCCATTCTAACAGCAAATTATACATTTTTGACAAAGTTTTGCCCTCCTTGTTTACTATTTCTGACTGGAATGTTGAATCTTTATCTACATAGCCCCATTCTCTTACATCTTTCCTGAACATTTCATTTACCTGATAATAGTGCAACCAATCATAAACATACTTTTTGACTTGTTCATATGGTTTCACTTTCCATTTTCCTCCTTCTTTCACTAATAGTTGGTTATATGTTGCCCAATCACCTCTCATATTGGTTCTCTTGACACTCATAACCTCTAATGGTGATAGCCAGTGTGGTACTTTAGGTTCCAATAGGTTTTTATACCTATCCCAAACTTCAATTAATGGCCCCTGGAAAATGTGGTCCCCGAAACCTTTATGCACTTTCTTCTTAACCATTTGTTCAGTCTTCTTATAGCTTATTTATTTTGTGTTACACCTGTAGCAGGGGTCATCATAATCTTTTCAGTGTTTATGGCCTCTTAATCCAGTGCTGACTTCCCCCCCCCCCAATATCCCGGCTACTGTAGTTTGTTATGGGTACTGGGTGTTGTTAGGAGACCCCATATTTACCTCACAGAGCTGCAATTCCCAGAGCTCCCTGGGAAGAGCGATTGCTTGCTAAATCACCCTGGGAATTGTAGTTCTGTGAGGGGAATAGTGCAGATGGGGCTAAAATGAGTGGGAGCCTGGTGCTCTTTATGCCTGCCCAGTTAGTACAATTCTTCCACCTTGAAAAAGAGGGAATGTTTTGATTAAATGGGCACAAGACGTTGGTCATAATATAATGTTTGAAGATTGGGAAAGATTGTGGAAAACTGATTTAAAATTGACAGATTGCTCTTTGCTGAAAGAAAACTACCGTATTTTTCGCTCTATAACACACACCAGACCATAACACGCACGTAGTTTTTAGAGGAGGAAAACAAGAAAAAAAATAGTGGATTTCTAAACAAATTACGATTTCTATTTCTAAACGAAATAGTGGATATATGATTTTTGTGGCTCATGCTGTGGCCACAGACATGTGATCTGACAGTGAGTTTGGAGTAGCCCAATGCAAAAATCCTGAGGATCCATGTGGATCCATGCTTTGTAACCACGGAGGAGGGAAGGAAGGGGAACCATGGATCCTCTGCTCACGACTGCAGCAGATCCCCCCCCCGCCACCCACAGGCATTCGCTCCATAACACATTTCTTCTTACTTTCTAGGAGGAAAAAAGTGAGTGTTATGGTGCAAAAAAATACGGTATATGAAAATGATGTATAGATGGTATATAACACCAGTGCAGATAGGAAGAATGTATAAAACCGGTTCAAATATATGTTGGAAATGTAAGGAAAAAGAAGGGACCTTATACCATATGTGGTGGGATTGTAGTAAAATAAAAAAAAGGGGGAGGGAAATGATATACAATGAGTTGCAGAAAATTTTCCAATTAACATTTGTAAAAAAGCCTGAAGCATTTCTGTTATGGATTGTAGGAAAAGATCTGCCAAGGAAGTTGAAGAACATATTCATGTGCGCGACAACGATGGCAAGAGTTTTAATAGCACAAGGATGGAAGAATAAAGAAATCCCGACCAAAGAACTGTGGCAAGAGAAACTGATGGATTATGTGGAATTGGCAAAATTGACACGCAAACTGTGTGATAGGGACAACTGTGACTTTAAAGAAGAATGGGAACCTTTTACAAAGTACTTAAAGAAACAACAAAATGAACTGGACTTCTTGGCAGGTTTTGAATAAACATACACAAATTTATTATTGGTAACAGATAGACAGATAAATTAAGGATCTTTATAATATGAAGAGAATAACATGTGCTGAAAAACCAGAGAGAGGAGCTGAGGGAAGTCTGGGGTGGTTTTCCTTTCTGGGGAGGGGGAGGAAAAAATGGGGAGGGGATGAGGATGATTTGATTTTGATAAAATGTTATGTTGAAATTCTTAATAAAAAAAATATCCAAAAAGAAAAAGAGGGAATGTTTGTATGAATCAGACCTAGGCACACAGGAAATGGTGCTACCAGGATAGCAGCTGGGGGCAGAGTTTTAGGGCCCCACCCAGTAGAAAGAGGAGGAAGCCCCCCAAAAGCAAGACACATTGCAAAGTAAACAGGGAAGTCCATCGGACAAATAAGCCCATGATATAAAACTACCGAACTGCACCCATGTCATGTTTTACCAGGGGTGGGGGGCCTGTGGGCCTCCAGGTATTATTGAACCCCAACTTTCACCAGCTCCAGCCAGTTATGGCCAATGGTCAGGGATGATGGGAGTTGTAGTCCAAGCAACATCTGGTGAAGCAAAGGTTGCCCATACCTGCCTTACATTATGTGCATGGAGAAATTTCACACACTCCTTGATCACACTTCAGATTCTTGTTGTTGTTTAGTCGTTTAGTCGTGTCCAACTCTTCGTGGCCCCATGGACCAGAGCATGCCAGGCACTCCTGTCTTCCACTGCCTCCCGCAGTTTAGTCAAACTCGTGCTGGTAGCTTCGAGAACACTATCCAACCATCTCGTCCTCCGTCGTCCCCTTCTCCTTGTGCCCTCCATCTTTCCCAACATCAGGGTCTTTTCCAGGGAGTCTTCTCTTCTCATGAGGTGGCCAAAGTATTGGAGCCTCAGCTTCAGGATCTGTCCTTCCAGTCAGCACTCAGGGCTGATTTCCTTCAGAATGGATAGGTCTTCTTGCAGTCCATGGGACTCTCAAGAGCCTCCTCCAGCACCATAATTCAAAAGCATCAATTCTTTGGCGATCAGCCTTCTTTATGGTCCAGCTCTCACTTCCATACATCACTACTGGGGAAACCATGGTTTTAACTATGTGGACCTTTGTTGGCAAGGTCTCTGCTTTTTAAGATGCTGTCTAGGTTTGTCATTGCTTTTCTCCCAAGAAACAGGCGCCTTTTAATTTCGTGACTGTTGTCACCATCTGCAGTGATCATGGAGCCCAAGAAAGTAAAATCTCTCACTGCCTCCATTTCATCCCCTTCTATTTGCCAGGATGTGATTGGCTCAGTGGCCATGATCTTCGTTTTTTTGATGTTGAGCTTCAGACCATATTTTGCGCTCTCCTCTTTCACCCTCATTAAAAGGTTCTTTAATTCCTCCTCACTTTCTGCCATCAAGGTTGTGTCATCTGCATATCTTAGGTTGTTGATATATCTTCTGGCAATCTTAATTCCGGCTTGGGATTCATCCAGCTCAGCCTTTCAGATTCTTACTACCAAGGAAAAGGTGACTGAACCAGACCTCCCACACAGAGTTGGAAGAAACCCTGAGGTTCATCTAAGTAGTTCGACTCCCCACAATGCAGGGATATGCAAGTGTCCCTTATGGGGATCAAACCTGCAACCTTGGCATTATCAGCACCAGGGCCTCTGACCAACTGAGCTATGGTGTCCTTTCTCCTGGCCACCTAGTTATTACATATCTATCAGGAGAAGACTATCAACAGGGACAGAGATATTCTCCATCCCACTGCAGTATAACCCTGCCTCACCCCAGAATAGGCCTCTGTTATAATTTAATGGGGTTGCTAAAATTGCAACTGTCTAACATATGTCGTCTGTGCAGGCACTGAGTCTTGGTTTCTAAACTGCCCCTGATTGAGTGACTTGAGTTTCCATGATCAGTCAATATTTAATCAGCTTTCCTCATTTGGGATTCTGTACAGTGCTGACCTCTGATTGTTAGCCCTTCTCTGTTTCTTATACACTGCTGCTATATTATTCCTCGCCTTTCAGACCATTTTGTTTTCTTGTCATATATTTATTCCAGCACATTTAATGTATTTTCAACCTTGGTTAATTTGGGCAGGTTATGGTTAATTTGATTAATCTGCTCGTGCAGATTCCTATTAACTTTGACTGAGGAGGATGGCAACTGTGGGTCACGGTTTGCAATAAGAGAGGCCAAAATGTTTTGCATCTTCCAGCAGGCCTTTCAGCAATTAAGGTGCAAGCTGTACAACCTGGTTCTATGCATATTGACACTCTATTTAACCATGTTTTACCACTATGTTCAATGGGGCTTAATTCCAAGTAAATCTGCATAGGACTGAACATTTAATTGGTAGGTTGCTTCAGCGTAATCGGTAAAAGCATATTTTAATCACTGAGGCTACAAGGTAAGATATTGGAGGCTGTTGAATGACAGCTTTGTTACTGTACAAAGAAATGAAAATAAAATATTAAAACTGGCCTTTCCTCCTGTTAATGAGTAGTAAATTTCATTTATTAATGTCTAAGTGATCAAGGAAATCCTTTCATATTTTAAAAAGGCAACTGCATTTAGGTTTTGATAATATGCAAATCATAGGCTAGTCGATCAATTAATTCAAAGGCAGATGATGAATCAATTAGAAGCTTTTAACTGATTGAGAGCTCTAATTACATTTTTCCAGAGCAGGCTCAGGCTGCTAATACATACAAAAGAGGGGATTTTCCTTTCCTTCTTTTTAATTGCCTGCAGATCTAAAATAAAAATACTGCATTCTAATAAAGGAATAGCTGTTCTGTTTGCCTTTCAACTGAAGCTTTGTCTCTGTACAGAGAAAGAACCAAAAAAAAAAAAGTCTGTTTATACATGTGGCTCCTTCCATTTGTTGCTCCAAGAGGGCTGCACACACAAGCATTTAGTTTTCAGAGGATATTTTTTAGCAGAAGGAACACAACTGAAATTGCTGTGGATAATGATGATAGGTGGAATTTTTCTTTGGCACTTGTCCATGCAGACTGAAGATATTAACAGGAGGGCCATCAAGAGAAATTGCCAGGTTCCCGCCGCCCCCCACCACCTTCAGCAATACCAACATCATTGTTTTAGAGTGGCCTGGCTCCATGTTTAAGTATTTGCTTCCAACAAAAAGGACCCCCAGGAGTTTGCTTTGATTCTGACTTTGATGGGAAATCTCCAGGCCTCCCAAGAAGACAGTGGAAGACAGCAACAAGGCAAAACTCTAGAATGCATCAGAACTCATTTCCGCTTGTCCAAAGTTAGTCAGAAAAGAGGATTTCGCTACAGGAAAGTGCCACCACGAGGCATTCAACATTGCGATGGGATGATAGTTTCTCACCTACTGTTTTACCCAGGGAAGATGTACAACGTTTAAAGGAAGTTCTTGATTGCTAAAATCCAGAAGTGTCTGTGGTTCATGGGCTTCATAGAATTCAGTCCTGGGAATGGTGTCAACACTCCTCATATAGCCAGGCTGCCCAAGCATTTAGGGTATGGTTCCCGAGCCTTTATAGGGCCCGAAATGGGAAGTAGATGTGCCAAGCATCCTGAGTCTCAGAGTCATGTAAGGTCAAGGAACATCACCTGGCTACTCAAGGGAATAGACAGAGTTGTTCTTGGTGCCTCAGGATGAAGTCTAATATGTTGGTGTAAGAAAAACAAAATTGCAGCTATAAAGCTCGAATCATACATATGACTGACACTCTTCTTTGGAAATTAAACCCATGTCCAGACTTTAACATTAAAAAAACTTGCAGAAACGTACAGATGAATGGAACATAATATATAAAGTCACATGCTTGTTGAAGCATGGGCTAGCAGTCTCTTATACTAACTTCCAAACAACTGTATTTTCCTCCCTTTCCAGAGCTCAGCATTCAGCCTTCTGTATCCCAGTTAGGCCATGCCTTGCAGCTCCTATGAGAGATTTCTACTCTTATCTTCTCCTGCAGCTTGGTTATGTTTATTTCAAGCAGAGAAGCAGCACTCCAACACTCTATTCAACTTAGCGGTGCTCACAATGGATTCTAAAACACAGCCATCTTCTTTGTTCACAAAAAATGGAGTGTCTCCTTCACTAGATACTTCTCATGTGACCAACGTTAGCAAATCATATGGGAGAGACTCTCTAAAGTTCAGTTACCAACCAACCAACCAAATTTAAACACATGAGAATGCATACATGCTTTTTCCAATTTCAGTGAATTGAATTACTATATTAACATAATGAACACAGTGAACAATAAAATGCTGCCAAGCTAAGCAAAAAATACAGCGCTGGCAAGATCCCTTCAGGGGGTCCCCTGCTCCTCACCACTACCTATTCTCTGGCCCTCGTTCTCTGGGTCCAACCTTACTCCTGTCATTGCTCACACACTGAGTAGAAAGGTGATCAGGCTGTGACACCCCAGAGAAGAAAGAGCAAAGTCATGGCCTTGGCACATACTCAGTGCTGCAGGCCTCTGACACCAAGGCTGGCCCACTTCAGTTCTGGTCTCTCACCCTGATATTTCTACACTTGGGACCACCAAGGAAGAGGTAAAATCCCTGATGAGTCCCGAGATTCTGGGAAGAGGAGAAGTCCATTGCTTTCTTCCAAACGTGTCATTGTGAACTTACAGCTGTGTCTGGGTTAGCCCCTGCTGAAAACAACATGATAAATCAGACAGGAATTCTTATGTGTAGTTAACTAAGTAGACACTGCATATTTTTAACAACACAAACCTATGCATGTCTAATCAGGAGTAAGTCCTGTTGAATTCAGCGGAGCTTACTCACAGAAATCTGTTTGATTTCCAGAAGCATGTATCTCAATGTGGTAGACATATACCCTTTTTAAAAAAATAAAATAGATATGAACCTTGAAATGTTGCCCGCATACGTTTTTCTTTGCCAAATATCTAACATATTCTACTAGTGATGGAATGATTGAAACTGATCTATCCTCCAAGGGTCGATGGGGGTGATGTCTCCTTGCCTTTAAAAAAGAGAAGCTGGATTCCTTCCATAAAGATGTTATCTGATTTATGGCAATACTGCGATAAACATTAGGCACCCACTTCCCACCTGACCGCCGCAAAACATCTGCAAAGGAGTAACTGAACCAGCAATTCAATTCCACCATGTGGGGGGTCAACACAAGATCTGTGTTTCTTATCTCTCAACTTATTTGCATGAATGCACTTCACTCCTTCCTCCACCGCCTTCCTGCCGCCCTTGGACAAAGATTCTCCCAAGCCTGATAAAGTCACTCCTGCTTCATTTCACTGTTGTTGTTGTTTTTTAAGTTAACAGACTTCTGCAACTCATTTACTCTTGCCTTATTTTACAGAAGAAGAGCTTAAAGTGGGCCCAGATCTCACAGCTTATGCACTCCCAATATAGCTTACAGTGCGTCACTTGTAATAATGATGTCACTGGGAACCAGGATTATGGAATTTACTTTTGTGGCACGACATGGGGATGCAGGCTGAGATCCAAAGAGTGACTTTAGGCATGCTCAATAGCTAGGGAGTGCCCAGCTGGATTTTCTTACTCACTTCCTTTGAGCAGCTGATTCCTATGCCATATCACAAACAGCTTTCGGAAGGACCTCCAATGGTCAAACTAGTCATGATGCAAAAAGGTGCATGCAGGGTCCTGTGCTATTATTTTCTTTATTGCAGCCACTGGGGTTAAATGTCTGGTGGTGGGGTAGAGTTGGAAGGGATCCCAAGGGCCATCTAGTCCAACCCCTGCAACACAGGAATCTCAACTAAAAGGTAAAGGTAAAGGACCCCTGGACAGTTAAGTCCAGGCAAAGGCAGTTGTGGTTGTGGTGCTCATCTCGCTTTCAGGCTGAGGGAGCCAGCGTTTGTCCACAGACAGCTTTCCGGGTCATGTGGCCAGCATGACTAAACCACTGCGACGTAAGCCAGAGTGCATGGAAACGTCGTTTACCTTCCCGCCGCAGTGGTACCTATTTATCTACTGGCACTGGTGTGCTTTCGAACTGCTAGGTTGGCAGGAGGTGGGACAGAGCAATGGGAGCTCACTCTATCACAGGGATTCGAACCGCCGACCATCCAATCAGCAAGCTGTAGAGGCTCAGTAGTTTAGACCACAACGCCACCTAAACTAAAGCATCCATGTCAGATGGCCATCTAACCTCTGCTTTAAAATCTCCAAGGTAGGAGAGATGCTTAACCTTTTCCCCATGGGATACTTTTCTGACCAAAATGTCTCTCTCCCAGCTTCCCAATATGCAGGCAAGCCAGCCAGCAACCAAGCCAGCCAGCAGATGATAGATAGATAGATGATAGACAGATGATGATAGATAGATAGATGAAGAAAGAAAGATAGATAGAAGAAAGAAAGAAAGAAAGAAAGAAAGAAAGAAAGAAAGAAAGAAAGAAAGAAAGATGGATGATATAGATAGAGGGTCCACGTATTTTTTCCATGGAGGGAGAGAAATAGTTGGGGATACTTGTTCAATGGACAGATAGCCCACTGCATAAACTTTAAGCAGCCCCCCTCCTTCTATTCTGCTCAGTATCAGATCTGGAACTCTAACCTGTGAATTCCTTGCCATTTAAAGAGACAAAGAGAGAAGGGCTACTCCCTTATCTCTTGCATCATGATGGGCTGACCGTTTCAAAAGATGCTTGTGAACCCCGCAGTTCTATGATTCTGTGTGGAGTAGGGCATCGCTATTCAGAAAACCTCAGTCCAAACCTCTCTTGGGTATATAGAACTAGCTGTGTGGTTCAAATGATGCAATCTCGGGTCCCTAGCTTTATATTGATGTAGACCAATAAGGTAACCCCACTGACAACATCACTAAGATACCAAGTCCCAAAGAAATGTAGTTTGATGGTATTAAGAGTTGTCAAAAGCAATGCCATCAAATCCCTGGTTCTTATTTGTGGCCCAGAGGCTTTCAGGGTAGGAAAACAGCACACTGCTAAACTATCTGAGTCCCCTGGTTCTTATCCAATTGGTTTTAATTGAACTTAACAACAAATTAGTATACATGTAATGACTAAGCTAACCTCATTGAATTCAGTCATTTAAAAATCTCAGGGTCAGGTTGCACAGTTTGAAAAAGCAAGTGATATATTCCATCACGTAGGATAAGAAACAGTAAATATTCACTCATATTCTACTGGAAACAATTTAGCAATTTATAAAATAATTTAGTGGGCTGTTCCTGTCTGCTTATGCATATATAACTCAGTTATTTCATATTCTTTCTACGTGTCTTCTCTCTTTCTTTGTTGTTAATACTAGTCATATATGGTTGCACACTCCTTTTATCCATATGCTTATAACTATCCTTTGTACTTATAAATGACTATAGCCATAAAAAATGCAATGGAATGTTATGAATCAGTGGCACCATTATGAAAGCAGTGGTTATAGATTAAAAGAAAGATTAATCCAGAGATTTAGACCCAAATTCCAGGGTGATCAAAAGATCATGGGATCTGAGACAGAATTCACCTGTCTGCCTCATTCATGAACAAATCAAAATGTGTGAGGGGCCTGATATTTAAATATAAATAAGTGCCTAGGGGTTCTGAGAAATTTCAGTTCAGCTCAAAAAAACAAAACCAACAGCTTATGACTAGGGCTACATAGCTAATGCTATATATTGTTGAGTATTGAAGCTGAGCTGGGAGAAAAATGGTGAGGTGACAGACTATTAGGAAATAAGGTGAGGGAATGTTCAGGCTTCTGCAGGAATGGGGGAGGCACGTGAATGAAAAACATGGCTGCCCCTCTCACTCACTTCAAGTTTGGCCCTGTTTCCACGGGTGTAGGTAGCAGGGAGGGTTTGTTGCTGTGCAGTTCATCATCATCATCATCAAACCTTTATTGGCATCCCAAACAAACATTCAGAATAAATAGGCCAGTGCAATCTCATCACCATTTCAACAGTACAGTCATTTGCCAAAGGGAAGAAGAGGCGAGCAATCTATTTCATCTCTGTGGGTCTCCAGCAAGGGCAGGATCCTGCAGCATACTTCGATGACAAAAAAATCAAATAGAGGAACTTAGCTACTGGCTTGGTGAGCTCCTGGTCTCTCCGCTGTAATAGGAAGCGTATAACCTCTGTCTCTGGTTTCCATGTTGGAATACATAGATGGTCTAAAAACTGTTGGCAGAGATCATCATACATTTTGCATTTAAGGGCCATGTGAGCTGGAGTTTCCACCAGGTGGGCATCACATGGGCACATCCTATCTCCTTCTGCCATACCCACAAACCTACCCCAAAGGAGGTTAGAAGGATTAGAATTGAACCTAGCCAGCAAAAAAAAAGCCCTTCTTTCTTGCGGGCTCAACAAAAATTGTAAATAAGGTTAAATTCCTGCGCCCAAGAGAGTTGAAAATAAAGAGGGGGGCATGTTTTTTCTGCAGTTGAGATTAGTTCCTGGCGATCTATGTCCCGCAGCCTAGTTTTTAACATGGCCTTGGCGATTGGGAAAGCCACAGCACCCAGGAGATACTGTGCAGTTGCTGTAAAGTCATGGGAGTGTCTTCCAGGTATTGATCAGAACTTTGCCCAGAACATGCAGAGCTTACCTGCACTGAAGCGCAAGGAGCACACAGCCCCCTCCAGCCTATCAATGCACAGAGGCCCAATGCCAGCCTCCCATTCATGCATACTTTTGCACACATTTGTGCATTGAGCTAGAAATTTGCCCAAGGCCACACAGCAAGTCGAGGAAAAGGTGGGATTCGAATACAGCTCTCCTGGATTCAAAGTCAATTTAAAGTATTATATGATGATCATCTCAAATCTGCAGTCCCCTGAGTTTTGGATAGGAAACGAGAGACAATAAATGAGATTGATAGTCATTGCTGTTATATCACTCTGCATTATGTTTCACAAATTCAGAGTAACCAGAATAGCTTCCAAGAAGAGAAGGCACAGAGAAAAACATGTTCTCCTCCTTTGTTCCTCTGCACTTGCCATGCAGAAGCCAATAACAACAGTGTGATGGGATGAAGAGCTGCTTGTGTGTGAACTGCAAATCCCTCAGAGTTTGAACAGTTTCTCAAACCTCTGCCTGTGACGGAGCCCCTCCAGCATGGCTGCGTCAGTCGCTAGCAGAATCCGAAAGTGGTTGCTTTCGGAAACGTTTCCAACATAAAAGCTCCTTAACGGAAACACGTCTTCTGGACTCTCTGCGTGACAGTTTCCGGCGAGGAACGGGTGTCCCTATAGGAGGACCTGAGACATCCCCACTGTTTTCGCTGGAAGCATCTCTGAGCCATTCCTCCGACTCTCCTTCCCTTGACATTCCTGTTCGCCCCCTACTGGTTCCCTCTTCAGGTGTTACGTCTCTCTCTACTTCAGAGAGCCTTGGCACCTCTTGTGCTGCCGATGGCAGTTCCCTGACAAACAGCAAGTGCCAAGGGAGAAGATGATAGACGCATATTATAAAAGCACAAATGTGACATAATATTTTAAAAATCCATATTAGCAATAATGACCAATGCAGCCAGTGATTTGGAGCTCATTGTATCTGTAGCTGGTAATTGATCTCACTAATTAAACTTTGGTTTCTTCATGCAAGGCTGAGCTTTTGAACTTAGCTTTGAAACACCAGTGGTTTTCTGGAAATCTGAACCTTTCCAAGACAAGATTTCAGGAGGTCTAGGGAATACTTGTAATGAGACATTTTAGAGTTAGTAAGCTTAGCTTAGCATGCCTTTCCTTAAAATATATTGTTTCATAGAATATCTTTAAAATACGGGTCAAATGCTAGTTCACTAGACTATCTGCATTGAAGATTTGCGGTTATTTATTAAAAACAATTTCTAAACGGCCTTTCGTGAAAGCAATAATCCCAAGGCAGTTTACAATACAGATAGAAACAATTCATTAAAAACAGAAAACATCAAAAATGCAATTTCCAGGAATTGTTAAAAGTGGTACCAAAAGCCAAGAAACATGTGGGCAAATAAATGTACTTTTAACAGCTGACAGATGCGCATTACAGCATCTCAGAGGAGCAATTATTCCATGGATGGAGCACCACCACGGAGAAGGCCTTTTTCCCAGTCACAGCAAGATGAACTTTCATGGACTGCAACAGAACTAATAGGGCCTCCTCCGAACAGCTTAATGAATAAGCAGGCCACTGGGAAAGAATGTGTTCTTTCAGGCAACCTGGTCCCAAGTTGTGCAGAACTTAAAAATCAGTAGCAATCCTCACACATTATGTTATGTCCTACATCTCTTGCCCAATCTATCATTACTGATTTAACTTGCTCATCCTTTGTATGCCACTCCAACAGTAACTTATACATTTTAGACAGATTTTAAACTTTAGAATCCAGCAACTCCGTCTCCAACCTAGATTTTTCAGAAGCGCTTCCTTGGTGGCTCTTTGCTGTTCTAGCCAAATCATTTTCAGAACCACCTCTGCCTTCAAGAGGGTTGGAAACTTTAGAAATGGAAGTTCACAGAAAAACAACCAAAACTGTAACTCAGGAAGCACAAGGTTGCATCCTTCTAGCCATCTCTAGCTTAACAGGCTTTTGACATATTTTCAGGTAGATAACTGAATGCATTTATACCTAACCATGATGTTACAATGCCATCGCAGAATGCTTGACATTATGGCACAAACTACCATACCTGAAAAAATGATGAAAGTGCCACTCATTTGCTTTATTTATCTGCCTGCTTACAAGCTTGCCAGGGTCGTGATCTGGCTGCAGTGAGAGACATCACACTGGACTTGGGCAGATATCGAATCCAATACTGGCGTTTCTGATTCGCTTGCATGACTTGATCCTCTAGAATAAATTCAATGGAGAAACGTGTGGTTCCTCTTTCACAACCCACCCCAATTATCACTCTTTTTGGAAAGCATAAAACTGCCGAGCTAAAAACAAAAGTAAAACATATGTGTTTATCCGTGAAGTTTGCTTTGAAATTAACCCAAATTCTGTTTTGCAAATGCGACGGGGTTTGTTTTTCTAAAACTGGCAACACTTTTGCAAACTTGTTTTGGAATTAATACTATAGCATATGCTTCTGTCAGAGCCACATCAACAAAACAGTATTTATACTGCATGTGATGCTTTCTTGACACACCACAGCTGAGGCCTGACGGAGATTGTAGCCTCAAGTGAATAAAAAGCAATGAAGACCAAATATGTTTCCTAATGAGTCACAACTTTAAACTCTCTTGGCAGAACAGAAAAACTTTCCTTCACTTCCCCTGGGCAATACATTGAAATATATATAGCGAAAAGGAAACTTTAAAGGAGAGACAGGGAGGGAGACGTTGTGGGTGACCAACCTGCTCTTCAAAACATCACCAGCATTTGATTGCAACCGCTTGTGTTTTTTTGCTGTTAATTGTTTCCAGAATGTTTGTTTGGAAATTTGTTAGCTGGTGCATCATACACAAAAATGTGGCCGGCAAAGTATGCTGCTCTAATATCTGGCAGTGAAGTCAATGATGCTTATAGTTCAGTGCCACTTAAAATACCCCATTGTTCACGCAACCAAGAAGAAAAATGGTATGGTATACTCTGTACTCATTTCATTTTTCTCACGAGCATGACCATGAAATGAGTTGCTGGAGTTGTTTTTGATGGCAGGTTTTGCAACTTTCTGCGAGCCCTTCTGCCTTTTCACTATGTATGAATATGGAATCGTAGAATTGCCGCGTTGAAAGGGACCCCAAGGGTCATCGAGTATAACCCCATGCAATGCAAGAATCTCAGCTAAAGCATCCATGAAAAATGGCCATCCAACCTTTGCTTAAAATCCTGCAATGAAAGAAAGCCCACAACTTCCTGAGGGAGACCGCTCCACTGTCGAACAGTCAGAAAGTTCTTCCTGATATTTAGTTAGAATCTCCTTTCTTGAAAGTTAAAGCCATTGGTTTGAGCCCTACATTCTGGAGCAAGAGAAAACAAGTTTGCTCCATCTTCCATGGAACAGCCCTTGAAATATTTGAAGATGCCTATCATATCTCCTGTCTTTCTCCTCTTTTCCAGGCTCAACGTTCCCAGATCCCTCAATTGTTGCTCATAAGTTTTGTGTGTGTGTGTGTGTGTGTGTGTGTGGCCTATGACCTACTACAGTCATACCTCGGGTTACAGATGCTTCAGGTTGCATTTTTTTGGGGGTTATGGACACGCCCAATTCTGGAAGTACCGGAACGGGTTACTTCCGGGTTATGGCGGTTGCACCTGCACAGAAGCGCCGAATCACAACCCGCAAGTGTGCAGACGCAGCGCTGCGGGTTGCGAACACTGTGGGTTGCAAACGTGCCTCCCACATGGATCACATTCACAACCTGAGCGTCCACTGTATATATTAACAGGACAGGACCACATCAGGGCTGAACTAAACCACTCCTACCAGCCCAGTGTATTTGCATCTACATTTTTATTGTAGTAAAGAATGTTCTGAGCAGCTTCTGGATAAAGGTCTTGTTTCAGGATATCTTCTTCGCATGGTAACACCTTAAAAACGTGTTACCAGGATTATCTATCTCTCCAGAAAACTTACCTGCCCATCATTTTAGATTCTTGCAGTGCCATTATCCTCTTGGAATCAAGTAACCTCTTGGAGAGACAGACATTCCTGAAGGCCTCACAGCTGTGAAAATTGCAATCAGGGCCTTGAAACGCTGAATACAATAATAACAAATTTTCTACTACTTTTTTTGTAAGCCCTGCTGAAATGTACTCTTTGCAAGTGTTACGATAGTTGGCGGCAGTTTAGAGCATTTTTTAAGTCCCGTGATGTATGGCTCTTTGTAACCCTTACAATTGTCATAATATTTTCTCCATTCTAATGTAACCTATTCGTATCAATATATGGTTGTTACAGCCGTTTGGCCTTTTTTTGGCGGTTGTCGTATAGTAAAGGAACCCTGACCATTAGGTCCAGTTGTGACCGATTCTGGGGTTGTGGCGCTCATCTCGCTTTATTGGCCGAGGGAGCCGGCGTACAGCTTCCGGGTCATGTGGCCAGCATGACTAAGCTGCTTCTGGTGAACCAGAGCAGCGCACGGAAACACCGTTTACCTTCCCGCTGGAGTGGTACCTGTTTATCTACTTGCACTTCTGATGTGCTTTCGAACTGCTAGGTTGGCAGGAGCAGGGACCAAGCAACGGGAGCTCACCCTTTCGCGGGGATTCGAACTGCCGACCTTCCGATTGGCAAGCCCTAGGCTCTGTGGTTTAACCCACAGTGCCAGCCGCGTCCCTTGTCATATAGTACTGTGCCCTTTTATGTAATTTGGCATCATAAATTGCACAGCCCCATGCATTCCTAAAGCAATAATTTGGGAGCTGTTGTCCCAAGGGGATGGACCACATCTGCAGAGCAAGACTGATGGGAAATAGCTCCATCAATGACTACAGTTGGAGAGTCATGGCTCAAAAATACATACCTTAGGAGCTAGTCATGTTCACCTCAAATGCAAAGTGAGCATTATGACACATACCCCATCCCCACAATTCTTCTCTGGCTCAGATTTTAATCCAGTCTGATTCAAAACTCCTACTCACTTACTAGTCTCTGTCTACTCACTTACTAGTCACTGAATAAGTGGCTAGATTAGAGGAGGGCTTCAGGGTTTATGGAGATATGAAGTGAGGCCGGTCAAATTCAGACACACCGAGAAATAAGCTAAGCTACTTCCTTATTTGTGGGAGGGGAGTGGCAAGGAGGAATAGCTTGGCTTATTCATGAGCCTGCCAGATTTAAGATAGGGCAAAGAGCTTTCCCATCAGCAATTGCTAGCTCAGACCGTTCAAGGAATGTGTCCATATTGTCAAGGCAGCCTGGGTGTAAATAGCAGCCCGGGTGTAAATAAATTGCTTTGATCAATTATTCCCATAGCACAAACCAGGAGAAAGGGACACAGGATGCCTAGTAGATAATTTATGATATCATAACAAATGCCAGTGAATATACATATTATAATTATAAATTCGTATCTGGTCATTAGCCGAAACCCTGCATGTTTAGGTTCATTTGCTTGCTTCTCTTATCAAGTGCACAACAGTCTTGAGGAATCAAGCTTGCTGTGAAGTCTATATTTTAATTATGGAGAAAGCAGACTGATTTGCCTATGATTATCTCTATAATTTTGCTTATGTGGAATGTCTGAACAGACTATTTACCTCCTGCCAAAGCACCTCACTTTATAAACAATTTACTTAATGTGATTTGCATAACTTTTCAGCATATGCAAATCAATCAAGTATGTATTATTCATGATAATCTGCTTTGGAAAATATTGTTCTCAGATCGGTCCTTTGTTGATCCACCGGGTGCCACAGCCATTTACAAAACATTAATCGTCCTGGAAAGAGGCACATTTTGTAGTGGATGATTCTTCATCTGATAGCAGCTGAAGAATTACAGGAGCAGAAATTACATAAATTACATGATAAGCAGCTCTCGTCAAAGTCATCTAGGAAACAGACATCATGTATGCTTCAACATAATGTATGCTTCCTTTGCAGCTGTATTGACCTTGTCAGTTCATCATCATCATCATCGTAGGCTTAAAATGTAGAGAAGAAAACAAAGCAGAACACTATGCCTGAAATAATTTTGACAACTCAGCAAAAAATTAGAATTGATAGGTATAGGCATCTGTCATTAATATGTCACCTTCAGCCTGCTGTGCCCCAGTGGCAAACTCCAGCAACTGACCTCAGGGGCCCTTGGTTGGTAAACTGATCCTGCAAGCCTAGATTTGGGCAGAGCTTGCTAGCCACAAGACTAGCATGATCTACTGATAGGGCATGCATGCTGTTTTATAGGCTGCACTTTCACCTGAGAAATTAATTTGAAAATAGCAAAGAAGACTGTTGCTCTATGCTCTGCCAAGCACCAGGTTGGAAAAGCTACAAACATCAGGGACAAAATTATCAAACACTTGGAACCAAAGAACTGTGAGGAGTGTTCCCAGCATACAGTGGAGCATCCTCAACATTCATTTCCGAGCAAAATAAGTGTTGGTGCTGACCTTTAAAGCCCTAAACGGCCTCGGTCCAGTATACCTGAAGGAGCGTCTCCACCCCCATTGTTCTGCCCGGACACTGAGGTCCAGCGCCGAGGGCCTTCTGGCGGTTCCCTCATTTCGAGAAGCCAAGTTACAGGGAACCAGGCAGAGGGCCTTCTCAGTAGTGGCAACCACCCTGTGGAACGCCCTCCCACCAGACGTCAAAGAGAAAAACAACTACCAGACTTTTAGAAGACATCTGAAGGCAGCCCTGTTTAGGGAAACTTTTAATGTTTAATAGGTAAAGGTAAAGGGACCCCTGTCGATTCGATTAGATCCAGTCGTGACTGACTCTGGGGCCGCGGTGCTCATCTCGCTTTATTGGCCGAGGGAGCCGGTGTACAGCTTCCGGTTCATGTGGCCAGCATGACTAAGGCACTTCTGGCAAACCAGAGCAGTGCACAGAAACGCTGTTTACCTTCCTGCTGGAGCGGTATCTATTTATCTACTTGCACTTGGACGTGCTTTCGAATTGCTAGGTTGGCAGGAGCATGGACCGAGGAACGGGAGCTCACCCCATCATGAGGATTCAAACTGCCGACCTTCTGATCAGCAAGTCCTAGGCTCTGTGGTTTAACTCACAGCGCCATCCACGTCCTATATTTAATAGACTATTGTATTTTAATATTTTGTTGGAAGCCGCCCAGCCAGATGGGCAGGATAGAAATAATATATTATTATTATTATTATTATTATTATTATTATTATTATTATTATTATTATTCCCCTTCCCATCATGCTCCTTAGGTCCTCCTCAATGCCCTTCTTGACTATGCCTCTAAGTCCTGGAGGGGAGAAAATAGGAAATGGCGCCTAGGAAATGGCACCCCTGCCCAGAGAGGCCACTTTGGTGCTGCTTACACAGAAGTTTGTCTTCACCCCCAGAGACCCACTTCATTGTCTCTTGAGACAGATGGATGTCAACAGCCAAGGAGTAGTAGTTGGTGCACATCTAGCAAATCTCCATGACTGTGACAACATTACCCTGGACAGGTTACTATCTGCACTCAGTGCTAGGATGCAATACAGTGGTACCTCGCAAGACGAATGCCTCGCAAGATGAAAAACTCGCAAGACGAAAGAGTTTTTTTGTTTTTTGAGTTGCTTCGCAAGACGAATTTCACTATGGGCTTGCTTCGCAAGATGAAAACGTCTTGCGCCTTTTTCTTAAAACCGTCAATGCATTCCTATGGGAAACCGTCAATGCATTTCCTATGGAAAACCGTGCTTCGCAAGACGAAAAATTCACAAGACGAAAAAACTCGCGGAACGAATTAATTTCGTCTTGCGAGGCACCACTGTATAATAAATAGTAATAAAAAAGAAATTTGATATAGAAAGGATCCAGCTTACCTAGTGAAACATACTGAAGCTTGTCTGTACTCTTCATCAAAATACAGATAAACCCAGAGAAGTCACTTACAACCTTCATTTTCCCCCATCAGATCAATAAGGTGGCGTTTTTAGATGCTTAGCACAGCCCTGACATCCGAAAATTGATTTCAGTTCTTATCACTGACAAAAACAGTTTGTCAGAGAGCAAGAGATGGGTGTAAAATTAATTAAACACTACAAGCATGGTAAGCATTGTACAAACTCGAAGCAGAAAGAAAGCAGCTTACACAATTCTTGGCCTTTCAGGGATTATGGAAAATAATGCAAGGATGTTTTTTAAGCAGAGATGGGTCTAAGTGTTTGCATTTACACAATACATTTGACAAGGAAAAGGAGAATGCTTATAAGTGAGTTGACTAGAGGATAAAGATTTGCAAAAAGTTGATCCAGGCATGCAAGACCATCACCCACCCACCCACCCCCTAAAATACCGGGAGCTGAATGTGTGAACTGACTCAATTTTAGGGCAGCATGCCACAGTACTTAGAGCCACTGAAAAGAGGATATGGGCAGGTTGTACACTGTATTAGGATGAGATTCACAGATTTTGCTAGGCAATACCTACAACCTACGACAAAGGTCCGTATAGTTAAAGCTATGGTTTTCCCAGTAGTGATGTATGGAAGTGAGAGCTGGACCATAAAGAAGGCTGATCGCCGAAAAATTGATGCTTTTGAATTATGGTGCTGTAGGAGACTCTTGAGAGTCCCATGGACTGCAAGAAGATCAAACCTATCCATTCTGAAGGAAATCAGCCCTGAGTGCTCACTGGAAGGACAGATCATGAAGCTGAGGCTCCAATACCTTGGCCACCTCATGAGAAGAGAAGACTCTCTGGAAAAGACCCTGATGTTGAGAAAGATGCAGGGCACCAGGAGAAGGGGACGACAGAGGATGAGATGGTTGGATAGTGTTCTCGAAGCTACCAGCATGAGTTTGACCAAACTGCGGGAGGCAGTGGAAGACAGGAGTGCCTGGCGTGCTCTGCTCCATGGGGTCACGAAGAGTCAGACATGACTAAACGACTGAACAACAACAATACTTTAGGATTATTTTCTGTGCAGGAGTGACTCAGATCCATTGTTGGGAGAATAATGCAGGTCCTGCCGCCAGACAGTGGAAGTTGGAAGTCACGATGGGAGTGTGGAGGAAACAGAAAATAAACTATAATTAATGAGAAAGGAAAATGGTAGAGAGAAAACTCACAGGAGATTGATAAAAAATACTTTGAGAGGAATCTGGAGGTGGGCAGGGAAAATATAAAAGAAAAACCTTCCCTACTCAAAGCCTTGGATCAATAAATTCATCCGAAAATGGGGAGGCTGATTCACAATACCCTCAGATCAAATGTCTGTACTTAGCTTGAAGAAAGCTGTGCTAAGGACCTCCATACCACAAAGAAAATGCTGTCTTGAAGAATAAAACTATGCATTGCCTCGTAGACTGTGGAACTCACTCCCACTGGAGAAAGCAGTGGCCTCCAAGTTGGATGGCTTTAAAAGGACTGGACAAATTTGTGGAGGCAGCAATGCTACTTAATACTGAAGAAGCTCCATCATCAAAGAATTGAACCAGAATCAGATAAATTACAGGTCTTGTCTCATCATCCCCACACATCTTGCGGTGTGTTGACTCTGAGGAACACCTTGCCTGAGTCTCTCACACACAACTAACATGGGTTGGAGGAAATTAGTTTGATTTCTCTTCTTTGGCAGATTTACAAAAATAAAAACACACATCAATAAAACATTTTTAGAAAGGGGCAAGATTAGATTAGGGTTACCAGACGTCCCCGTTTCCCGGGGACAGTCCCCGGATTTGCAAATAAGTCCCCAGACAAATTCCATCCCTGGAATGTCCCCGGATTTCATCTAATGTCCCCGGGAAATGCAGTAGCGACAGTCTCAGCAGCACGGAACAGTTGACTCTGGGTGGCTTCAGGAGCTGCTCGGAAGTCCCCATATGATGGTGGTGCAGGGGCTCTAAGATGCAGCTTCCGGGCTGCCTCCACCTTCCCTAACCCCAGCAACTAAGCTGTGAAGGGAGGCTTCATGCTGCCTATCAGAGCTTGCGTGCAAGCAGGCCTGCCTTCCTATTAAAAGGCTGTTGGATCCCACCCCAGGTTGTGGGAGCAACATTGCTGTATGCTAGATCCTGCCTGAGATCCTGTACCTGTCCTTGCCTGGTTTCTTACCTTGTGTCCTGCCTTGGCCCTGTCGGACTGACTCCCAGCAGAACCTTCAGATTCTGGACCGTTCCTGGACTGTGTTTCACAGGTTACCCCTGGGCCCAGCAACACTATGTTGCAAACAGTCCGCCTTGATGTTGTCTCAGCTTGCTTCCCTTGCACTCTATATCATCCCCACAGGGCAGTGGGTATCATTTGACCCTGGGAGGCAGTTGAATGAGGCATCATCAAGTCTATAAATGATATCTCAGTGTCTAACAAATAAATAAATAGTAAAGGCAGAAAACATGTTATAGTCTGGCAAGATGTAGGCTTTGAAGCATAGTTCCAGCTAGGATCTGGTACCAAATTTCCCTGAAGTTTAGGTGTCCTGATCCAGTTCAAAGTGACTGTAATTAAACCCAACAAAAGACAACAATGCCTTGTGCATATGACTCTAATCGCTCACTTCCCTTCTCTCACTTCTTCTCTGCCTTCTGTGTTGTGGCTTTTCTTCTGCTGCAGGGCAGCATTAGCAGGCATTTACTCTCCTAAGACTTTTCAATGAGAGACGGGTGGGCTTTGTGAACTGTAACCTCCCGCAGAAGTTTTAGGTTTGCTCCAGGATATGGAATTTTTTTCAGGGGCTAAAAAGATTAGGACAAAATAAAGAAGAAACTTCTCAGAACTAGGGAGCTGTGGCCGTTTGTCTTCACGGACTGGAGTCTATGGGAAGAAAGAGGGCCCAATAAAATAACGAGCGTAGTGGATATTTAAAGTTCAGCCTTTATTGATATTCATTAATAAAGGCAGCAATCCTATTCGCACATACCTGGAGATAAGCCCCATTGAACTCAACTGGAGTGACTTACAAGCAAGCATGGATAGGATGTCAAGAATCCTTCGCTTCCAGTAAAATAACAGGATAGGTGCTCATGACAAAGTTAACCCACAGCTTGGATTATTTATCTGTGGAGCACAAAAGCACACAGTTAATTATTAGAAACTGAAATATTCATGTATTGTTTCAACTTCCAAACCACCCTTCATCAGAATAGATCCCAGGGTAGTTTTTTAAAACCTTACAAAACATCATCATCATCATCATCTATTTATATCCCGCCCTCCCCAGCCATAACCGGTCTCAGGGCAGCTAACATCAAAATATAAATCCACTCAACAGTTACCTCATCTAGCCCACATTTTACTAGCTTCTCTGCAAGAATATCATGGGGGACTTTGGCAAAAATCTCACTGAAATCAACATACACTATATCCACAGAATTAACTTGATCCACCAAGCTTGTAACTCTATCAAAAGAAAGAAAGAAATGAGATTCATCCGGCATGAAGAAAGTGCTGTGAGTGGAGATGGTCCCTTTTCCCATCCTCTGGATTCCCCTGGAAAACTCAACAAACCTGCTGTACCTGCAACTGGGTGTGGAGACTGCAGATGAATGGGACACAGTTGTGGGCAGCCTGAGGAAGTATCATCAACCTTGGGCCTGCCCATAAAAAGCATGTCTAGAATGAGAGACTAGGGTGATGTCTACTATTTTCACAGACTCTTCTCATTGTGAGTCTTTTGTGATGAGCTGAGAGTTTGTTTGGAACCCTCAGGGGGAGGGTGTGTAAGAAAGAAAATGAATTGATATATATTTGTATGAATGTATTCATTTTTTGTACAGTACGTAACTGTGTATTTTTGTAATATTTTGCTTAAGTTGTCCGTTGTTACTTCAGTTTTTTGTACACTGCTTAGAGATATTTTTAATATATTAAGCAGTATGGGAGTTAAATAATCAAAACTCATCCAGTCAGGAATCACACACAAAAGGGGACGATGTCACAGTACTACATAGCCAATTACATCTGGCTATGAGATAAAGTCATTTAGGGCAAGTGAGAGCAATGACTAAGTATTGAAGCAAACATTTTCACAGAGTGGTGGGAACATTGCCAACACTGGTGGGGAATGTTTTGGCACTGCTGAAAGAAATCAGAAAAGAAGAAGAAGAGGAGGAGGAGGAGGAGGAGGAGGAAGGGTTTGAATTTGAACACGAGTAATTTTAGTTCCATCGGCTCTAATAATGAATTAATAATGTTACCTAACATAATTACAATTTTTCTAAAAATGTTTAGATTTTCCATCCCTTCTCAAATCAATAGGCTCAATAATATTTTTATTCCTCAAAAGAAGAAGAAGAAAGAATCAATGTTTCATCACAACAGCATACAAAGAAGACATCATTAGAATATCTGAAGAGTGAAAAACTGGCAAAGCACCAAAATCACATGAAAGGTATTTAAATTCATTTTTCTTATTTTAGCTGACAGCTAGGATAAAGCGTCATTCAGCAGGAAGATCTGGAGGGGAATTCAACCCAATCCCTTCTATTTTAAGTTGTCAAAATACAGATAATTTAATTCACATTGAGGCTTATCTTGATCTAAAAATATGTAAAGGAGGAAAGAATTCAGGCCGTTGGCTGATCCAAGTAATACTGACTTGTTTTAGCTGTATAACATTTCACTGCTTGACCACGAGCCTGTACTTCATTAAGATCAGGTTGTCAAACATGTGGCTTCTTCCAGTAAGAGGATCACAGATGCCAGCAACAAAGGGGAAAGTGGGACAGGACCAAAGCAGAGCCCCCTGGGAAAAGCCCCTTCCAAAGTACGCCAGAAGGTAATTTCAGTGCAACTAATATATTATTGATCAGCACCGTTTCATCTTTTTCTGTTTGTTTAGTTGACAGAAAAATACCACCTACCTTGTTGCCTGCCTAAGTCAGGTACTGCAGAATAAGGGTATCACAAGGTGCATATAGACATACATCTTTAAAATAGCCAAGCCGTACTCACCCTATTTTGAGTGGACCTAAACATTTTGAGTTCCCAGTAGATGCTAGCTGTGTACAGCACTGACTGGCTGGCTTCTATTGTGACATTATGACGGGGGCGGGTAGAATATGTCATTATTTGCTTAAAACCTTACTGGTTTCTGGAAGGGGTGCGGGGAGAGACCATACACACTTTCAATTGGAAAAACTCGAAAGGCAGTTGAAAAAAATTAAAAGAGGGTTGACAGTTCACATGGGTGGTGCAGGATGAAGAGGGAGAGGAAATCAGCACTGGACCTGAAAGCAAGCGTGTATGCCTTTGAGAAGCAAAGATGGGGCAGAGTAGCTCATGACACCCTGGAAAGTAAAAACAACAACATATCGACTCCTCTTTGTATGTCAGTGTGCCCTTATGTCTACACTGAACTACCAAATAATTGGGAAGTTAAATGGCAATTGTAATGTACATGAGTGCACTAGATGCAATTGGTCCAGAAGAGTACAGGGGTAGTACAGTGGTACCTCGGGTTACAGATGCTTCAGGTTACAGACGCTTCAGGTTACAGACTCTGCTAACCCAGAAATAGTACCTCGGGTTATGAACTTTGCTTCAGGATAAGAACAGAAATCGTGCAGGGGCAGCAGGAGGCCCCATTAGCTAAAGTGGTACCTCAGGTTAAGAACAGTTTCAGGTTAAGAATGGACCTCCAGAACGTATTAAGTTCTTAACCTGAGGTACCACTGTATTCTATGCCAGTCCTGCTAAGAAGTGACCCATTCAAGTTAATGGCTTAGGTTAGGTAATTTCATTTCATTGGGTCTGCTCTGAGTAAGACACAACTGAATACAACCCTAGAAAGCTGGAAAGACTACAGTTTGTACAGGCAATGGGAGCAACAGAGCTGTCAACCAAAGTACTAAGCTGATTATTATTATTATTTTAAAAAATTGCCTATGCTTTGAGCTTTTTAATTACTACCAGAATCTCAATATTAATACATGGATTGAAGTACAGTTCACTTACAGTTTACAGTGCAATCCTAACCTGCTAAACTTTAGTGCTGCAAAGGTTTTGGGTTTGTTTGTTTGTTTGTTTGTTTGTTTACTTGGGTCTTTTCTACCCCACCCAGTTCCCCAGTCCTTGGCTTTGTGTCAAAAAAACAATAAAGCTATATAAAAATAATAAAACCATCAAAACGCAACAAATGTACAATAGCACAACATAGTCATACCAACCAGTTTGCAGGAGCATCCCACTTGACCCAGACCGGGGGATACCTCGTCTGAGCAGGAGGTTGGGGACTCTGTAGAGAGTCAGCCTGCAATAGTTTCCCCCACCTCATGAATGTGTCGCCTTATCCTCCCTCCCCAACAACCACTCTGACCATATCCCTAGCCCTGCCTTGATCTCCTGCTCTCCCGCAGGGCCCCACTCTACTAGGGAGAGCAGTATCTTAGCGGATGACCAGGATGAGGAGAACCTGAGAAGCCTCTCAGATTTCTGAGAGCCAGTGTGGTGTAGTGGTTAAGAGCGGAAGTCTCGTAATCTGGGGAACCGGGTTTGCGTCCCCGCTCCTCCACATGCAGCTGCTGGGTGACCTTGGGCTAGTCACACTTCTCTGAAGTCTCTCAGCCCCACTCACAACACAGAGTGTTTGTTGTGGGGGAGGAAGGGAAAGGAGAATGATAGCCACTTTGAGACTCCTGAAGGGGAGTGAAAGGCAGGATATCAAATCCAAACTCTTCTCTGGACCCTTCCCAGATGGATCACTCCCTAATGAGCTCCTTAACGTCCAGCTCATTTGCTCAGCTTCAGAATTCTCTGGCTCCCATACTAGGCAAAGATCATAGTTGCAGTCCACAGCCTGCCTAAATAGGGAATAGGCAAGATTTGAATTAGGGTCTAAAGGTATAAGATATGGTGCTAATCATACCTCAGGAGGGAGGAGTTCCACAGCCATGGCAGCACCATGGAGAAGACCCTATCTGGATAACTGACAATGAGACCACCTATTTGCACATGAAGGACCTCTCCTTCAGACATCATCATCATCATCATCTGCCCTTTAGCAGCAGGTCCCAGAGAGGGTAACAACAATTTAAGGATATACTTAAAGGACCTATTTTACTTTCCCTTGAACACCAGTGTATTATTATTACAGGGAATGAGAAACAAAGCCTTCCATCTAACAATGAGCAGGAGCTTTTGTTGATAGGCAGAGCAATCTCTACCTCCTAGCCAAGGAGCAGTGGGGTGAATCAGGACAACCACGGCATCTGAAGTGCTGCTGGCTCCCTCCAGCCAGGCGGATATCTATATCCACATTAATTATCAACTCATAAAATGAGCTGAGGCTTGCAATTCCAGTTAACAATCAGTCCCGCTTTGTAAGGATACCAACATCACCTTCTCCTCTGTGTTCTACTTCCCTCAAGCTACTGATTGCATAAAGCCATTCCTAGCAAAATTTCCACTTCATATATTTTCCTTTAGATTGTTCCTCATTGCACTAGCCTTATAAATAATGAAGAAACAATAGCAGGACTAAAATTAGATCTTACTAGCTCTAGATTGCAAGCAATGATGTACAATCTTCAGCTCAGTTGCTGTGCTCATTCTTTGGAGCAAAGCAAATGTCCTAAATGCAGAGAACTCTTGCTCTTAAAGCTAGGCCAAATGTCACGCTAGCTTCCTGCAAACCATGATTTGCAAATTTGGATACAGCCTTAGGAATACATGCTCCTTCCCCATATCTTCTTTCCTCTCTCAAATTATTTCTCCCCTTTCCTCCTCAGCATTAACCACAGTTGACATAAACTATCTTCCCTTGTAGCTGTGTTTTCCAAAGCCAAGCCGGATATGGTTTCAAGGCCAAAGCCATTGATTGAAGCCATTTTGTTCATCACCTAACCTCCAACATCTCTCCCATGAAAATACGGATGACAATAACAACAACAACAACAACAACAACAACAACAATAGTAATAACAATAACAATAACAATAAATATAAATTTTATTATTTTTACCCCATCCATCTGATTTGGGTGCCCCAGTCACTCTGGGCAGCTTCCAACATACATAAAAACATAATAAAATATTAAACAATAAAAAAACTTCCCTATACAGAGTTGCCTTCAGATGTCTTCTAAAGGATGTATAGTTGGTTATCTGCTTGACTCGGGGCTCGCATAACTCCATTCTCTTCAAGATTTCTCTGATGAAAAGAGGGACGTCCTAAGGAAAAGCGGGACATCCCAAGATAAAATCTGAAACTGGGACGGTTCTGTAAATGTCCCTGGAAAACTGGGACACTTGGAGGATCTGTCATCATGCATCACATATAAAACAGGCAATGGGGCTTAATTTTTTACATGAAAATGTAGGTGGGTGTGGAGAACTTTCCCCTCCTCCCTTTTTGACTTACCTTACCACAATGCTACTTCAGGCATTTTCCTTTCCCGCAAGCGTGCTGCATGAAAGCCCCTCTCCCCCAGTTCCAATGCTAGAAGTATTGTAGGTTGCAGAAGTAACGAAATGTGGTGTGATTGGGCAACAAAGAGTTGCGCGTCTAGGTCCCCAGGCCACCCCTCAAATAAGTTCACACATAACACGTAATTTTAGTTTTGGTTTCTGGGCACTATTTTGGCCACAACTTTATTAAAATACAAAATCAGTGAGTGGTTGTTTAGACATTGGTTATGACTATCTGTCCCCCCGCCTGGGACAGAACTGACATCCCGAGGTCCGATCGGTAGCCAGTAGAAGGGAAAGTCAAACTTGGGGGTCATTTGAGCTAAGCGTCGGACCCACGCTGCTCTCCCCAGCAGCTCCCCGAAAGCTTGCCGGCCCTAGTCCCATGACAGGGATTGGGCGGCCCTGGTCCCATGACAGGGATTGGACGAAATCGTGGCAAGCCCCAGGATTCCTTTAACGGAATTCCCTTCAGCGCAATAGGAGGGGCAGGCACAGCCTATCCTGACCCCTCCACCACCAGCATATTATAACCAATGCCTAACTGCAACCTTACAAGTTGTGACGAATTGCTGAGTAGTAGGCAAAAACCAAATGGCACAGCCAATCACCAAATGGCAAAATTCCTACTAGGCCCCTGCGCCAAGGCAGACGACCCCATGACAGGCAAAGCAAGGTCGACCGGAAAAGAGGGCGGGCGGGTGATCCGATGCACTCTGCAAAGAGAAAGAGAAACCAGAGTGCACCAATATTTAAAGACTATGGTCCCACCCACCCAATTTGCAAAATAAAATTTGCCCCAGCAACCCGGTTATCCAATCACAATGCCAAGCAACAACTATTAACCTGCCTGGCAACAAGAGGCCTGGCCCGGTGGCCCACACCACAACACGTGCTCTCATTTATTGGAGAACACGCTATATCATCTCCACTTGCCCACACACTTACATTGATTGTTAAAGAATTAGACTCTCCATCGAATTTTATGTAAATGCAGCAGACCCATGAATTTAAAAAATGGCTGTCTCCATTTTGTCTTGTTTTGCCCCTAATCTTTGGTTTATCAGAGATCCGGCTTGGTTTCAACCATAGCTTTCAGCAGAACTCAGTTTGCAGAGCCCACGCATGCAAAAAGTTCCAGGTTCAATCCTGGCAACAACTGTTAAAAGGTTCACCAGGAGCAGGACCTCTGCTTGAGACCTTGAAGCACCATTGCAGCTGCAGTAGACAGAACTGAGATGGGACAATGGGTGAACTTGGTGTAAGGTGGCATTATATGCTCAAGTGATGCACTTTAATTAAACTGTAGTTATAGCTGGAATTAGGCAGGAAAACATGCTAATTTGTTTTATAGAGGCTGAACCAAATGCCTATGGTTTTCTAGCCAACAGCCTGACTGAAGATTACTTTTCAAATGTCAACCAACCATGAATTACAAAGCCTGGGAGGGATCAGGATGACAAAACCACAACTGAACAAATTAAAATATATTTATATCTTTTAAAAAACAATGCTTCGATCTATTGTCTTGTTTCTTTTTAAACGAAATAATAATTCTGCTGGAAAAAGTTTCAGATTGGAACCTGTGAAAATTGCCCAGTATTGGGCAAGTTGTCTTCAAATATTTGTTTGTTCGTTTGCTAGCTTTTTATTTATTTAATTTCTATACCACGATTCATCCAAGGATCAGAGGGCCGCTTACAATATCAAAACACAAAATAGCCTGTTCTTTGGCTCCGTAGAATTCAGGTGCTTATGTTGAAAATTATCTCACCTGCTTGACTTTATATCTCCTTACAGCATGGCCTGATCCGTAAGTCCTGGAATACTGGAGATGATTATGTCAACCTATGCCTGGGGTTATATTGAAACCTTCTGTGGAAATGCCTGAGGTTATATTAAAACCTTCTGGGTTGCCAGATAATGCAGCAATCCAACATCTATCTGCTGCTACCTCGAGGCCTCAATCCAGCATGTGGGCAGAAAAATGTCCACTGAAATAATCAGTTGCATCCAAGGAAGCAGTGGACCAGCTCCAGGGGGCTGAGCCATTTTGGGTACCCTCAATATTTTGGGGGAGGGGGCTGGGGCACCCCAATGTTGAGGGGGCAGAGGAGCCTGGGGGTGGAACTGAGCACAGAGGTGTGATGGGGAAGAGGGTGGAAGCAGCCTCTCACCGGTGGCAGGGCGAGGAGGAGGAGCCAACAGCCATTGAAACCACAGGGCCACCATGTCAGGTGATATGCAAAACCACTCTCTCTCTCTCTCTCTCTTTAGTTTTTTATTTATACTTTTCAAATTTATACATTCCATTAGTTTGACAATCAATTTAACATTTCCAAATTTTTACATCCTTCCCCCCCCCCTTTCTGCGGTTCCTTAATTTATTGTTTAATATCTTCTGCATATCCAAGTCCGTTTACCTTGCTCATTCAATTATCTACTATAAATACATACTCTTATAAAACTGCAGGTTATTACAATAATCCTGCTAAAGTTTTTATCTGTTTACAATTTGTCTGTAAATATTCAATAAACCATTTCCATTCTGTTTTAAAAAAAAGTTTGTTATCTTGATTTCTTATTCTTCCAGTAAGTTTCGCCATTTCTACAAATTGCATAAGTTTTTGTATCCATTCTTCCTTTGCTTGGACTTTTGCTTCTTTCCACTTTGGGGCAAGCAACAATTTTGTTGCTGTAGTAGCATACTTGAATAATTTTCTATACAGTTTAGGTAGTTCTGTCCCTATAATTCCCAAAAGAAAAGCCTCTGGGTTTTTTAATAGCATTTATTTTGAACATCATTTTCAATTCATTACATATCATTTCCCAGTAAGCTTTAACCTTCCTACATGACCTCCACATATGATAAAAAGGCACCAACTCTTCAGCACATTTTCACTGTGCCTATATTAAATGCTGAACATAATATCCAGTTCTGATTAAAACAACAGCAACAACTTTGGAATTACTTCTCATTTCAAATGCCTCCTCTTATTATGGCCTGTGTGTGTAAAGGCCCATATAATAATTTTAAAGTAAATTAATGATGCCAAGCAGTGCATTTGAAATCAACCTAATATGTATCTGTTTCCCTTAGAAGTATCCGGGCCATAATAGAAGCAGCAAAACTAGAAGTATTTCAAAAGGTGGTTTAAAAAATGGCTTGACGATCTGTATAATAATAAGTTTGAAAATCCAAAATGATTCACTGTAAATTTTAGGCTATAATTTAAGCGAACTTAGCCAACCTGAAATTATTGAGGTTTTGCAAATGCGTAACTGAAAAGGGCTTGTGGTAGAAAACTTGAGCGGACGTTTGAGAGATCCAGTTTCTATTTTTGTTTGCTCCACAAATTTCCTGTGTGACTCTGGGAAAGCAAGGCAGATCTTGACTTTCATTGGAGGCAAGCATTCTCAGCTGGCAGAGAAAGAGAGATTGAGATTTAAGAGTTCCCATGAACAAATATTGCAATACAAAAAAAGAAAAGAAACTAAGAGGGACTTACTTTCTTAAGAAATGAAGTTTTAAAATACCCCCCCCCCCACTACAATATTGGTCATGATCAGATGTATAAGCCACTTTCAGAGAGTTTTTGAAGACTGTTATATGTGTGTGTGTATTGTTAAGTAAACAAATAATGCAACAACACTGGACATACATTTACGACAAACCTTTCCTCAGTCAGAGATGGCAACTGCAGTTGGGGAATATGGACTCTTGCAAACTTCCATGATCCCCAGCTGTGAATGGCAGCTGCATGAATGAAGAGCTACGAGATTGAACTCAGAAATAAGCCAAGCCATTTCCCATTTTAGGTAGGAAGTCATTACTGTAGCTTAATTCCAATCTGACATCACCTTGCCAGAAAAGGTCTGTACGGTTAAAGCTATGGTTTTCCCAGTAGTGATGTATGGAAGTGAGAGCTGGACCATAAAGAAGGCTGATTGCCGAAGAATTGATGCTTTTGAATTATGGTGCTGGAGGAGACTCTTGAGAGTCCCATGGACTGCAAGAAGATCAAACCTCTCCATTCTGAAGGAAATCAGCCCTGAGTGCTCACTGGAAGGACAAGATCGTGAAGCTGAGGCTCCAATACTTGGGCCACCTCATGAGAAGAGAAGACTCCCTGGAAAAGACCCTGATGTTGGGAAAGATGGAGGGCACACGGAGAAGGGGATGACAGAGGACGAGATGGTTGGACTGTGTTCTCAAAGCTACCAGCATGAGTTTGACCAAACTGTGGGAGGCAGTGTAAGACAGGAGTGCCTGGTGTGTTCTGGTCCATGGGGTCATGAAGAGTCGCACACAGGCAAATAAGCACAGGACCAAAAATTCTCTGTCTCCAAAGAGCTGTGGTGTGAAATGACAAGGAACTGTGTCATATCTCTGTTTATTTTCCTCCACATTCTGCCTCCGGCTCCGGTTGTGAGTGTCTGGAAGTTCCTGTGCAGAATGAAGACCTATTGCATTTGCTAGAATGTGCCTGAGTTGAAGACTAGACAGTTAAGTATTATTTCCTCCTTTTTGCCCTCTCCCTCTCTCACCTCTTTCATCAGACTTAGCTGTGCCCTGCTCCATATTTAATAAAATTAAAATTATGTGACTTGATACCCTTTGATTCTACCTTAGGCTGCAATCCTGTGCACACTCAACTCATCTGAGAGTATGATCCTTTGAACACAGTGGGATATACTTCTGAATAAACTGGCACAAGGTGACACAGTTAGCCTCTTAATATTCCACTTGGAATTAATGGCTGGGCCAACCATCATCTGCTGGGAACACTGCTGAAAATGGCACATGAGATTTGAAAGCATGCCACAATCATAGGAATAACGGGGTTCGATTTATGCACTTTCAACATTATTGAGGGACCCTTCACTTTGATGTCATTCAGCTAACTTTACTCAAAGTAGACCAACGGAAATTAATGGGCCTAAGCTACTTGTGGTCATTAATATCAATGGGTCTACTCTGAGTAAAAGTTAGCTGAACTCAAGGGTGACAACTTGAATCAAATATTGGGCGAGGGGGAGGTAAGCCCTACCCTCCATAATCAATCACAAGATGTCTGAACACATACCATTCGAATGGCAATGTTCATTAATTTTGGGGGGCCCTGGCCCCCTCAAATATTTTATTGGGGGCAGCAGGGACCTCAGGCCCTATGAGTTGGTTCCTATGGTTGAACCCTATGGTGGTATTCAACCCCAGTCCTACTCAGAGTAGAAGCTAATAGAGATGACTAAGTTAGGCTCATTAAATTCAATGAATCTACTCTGAGTAAGACTTAGTTGAATTCTGCACTGTGTCTACATTTGCAACATTTTTGTTGTTTCCAAATGACATATAGTTACAGTTTCAAGGGTAAGAAACTGTCCGGTCTTACTGCTTTTTAGTGCATTTAATCCTCATCACAGAATCCTTATCTCTCATGTTATCTTTGCACCCATATGTGCTTGTGTGTGTTCCTGAGGCACACTGACAAAACAAAAGAATTGCATCAACTGGTAATGAAGGGAGTGCCCTTGAGGGCCACTCAAATTCACGCTCAGCTGCCAATTTCATTCCAGCTAAATGTGTCCTGGCTTTCAATCCTGTCTCACACCTTTTTCAATACAAGAACCATCTTGGCAGCTCTGGTCCACCTGGGGAATCTTTCACCAGCTGCCATTGCAACTGCTGGCCCATATCCTCCAGTGCCATTTGCTCCCACGAACGCAGCATATTTATTATGTTGACAGCTATTTGACTATGTGTTTCCTTTCTGCAAACACTTTCCAGAGATTGCTGCGGTGCGACGTGTGTGTGTGTGAAACTTTGGGAAGATATGTTAAAATGTGAAGCAATATTTAAAGAGTAACAAATGCTTGTTGCGTAAACAAGGGCTAAATCATTCCAGCGGGTTTGATATAAGCCTTCCGAGAAAAGTGTTATTAATAAACGTAATTAATCTCAGCGAGAGAGTACACAGAGCAATGCGCCACAGCGAGCACATAAATTTATTTCCCAATGATTATTTAAAAGGTGAATAGAGTGACCTCCGTGTTTACATGGGGAAAAATGCCGCCACCTCCTAACTGAGCCCAATTTAGCAGCTTCCTACATACCGTATTTTTTGCTCTATAAGACTCACTTTTTCCCTCCTAAAAAGTAAGGGGAAATGTATGTGCGTCTTATGGAGCGAATTCAGGCTGCGCAGCTATCCCAGAAGCCAACAGCAAGAGGGATTGCTGCTTTCACTGCACAGCAATCCCTCTTGCTGTTCTGGCTTCTGAGATATTTTTTTTCTTGTTTTCCTCCTCCAAAAACTCGGTGCGTCTTGTGGTCTGGTGCGTCTTATAGAGCGAAAAATACGGTACATAGAAATGTCAGCTATAGTCAAGCATTACCCTTAGGTGAACATAAGCACATGAGAAGAAAGAACAGGAATTAATTGACCATCTCTGCCACGCGTCAACAGGGATCAGCAAACTTTTTCAGCAGGGGGCTAGTCCACTGTCCCTCAGACCATAATTATAATATTATAATTATAATTATAATTTATTATTTATACCCCACCCATCTGGCTGAGTTTCCCCAGCCACTCTGGGTGGCTCTCAATCAAGTGCTAAAAACAATACAGCATTAAATATTAAAAAATTTCCCTAAACAGGGCTGCCTTCAGATGTCTTTTAAAAATAAGATAGCTGCTTATTTCCTTGACATCTCATGGGAAGGCTTTCCACAGGGCGGGCGCCACTACCAAGAAGGCCCTCTGCCTGGTTCCCTGTCACCTCACTTCTCGCAGTGAGGGAACCGCCAGAAAGCCCTTGGTGCTGGATCTCAGTGTCCAGGCTGGACAATGGGGGTGGAGACACCCCTTCAGGTATACAGGACCAAGGCCGTTTAAGGCTTTAAAGGCCCTTGTGGGGGGGCGGACTATTTTTTTTTGGGGGGGAATGAACAAATTCCTATGCCCCACAAGTAACCTAGAGATGCATTTTAAATAAAAGGGAACATTCTACTCATGTAAAAACATGCTGATTCCTGGACCGTCCGTGGGCCAGATTTAGAAGGCGATTGGGCTGAATCCAGCTCCCAGGCTTTAGTTTGCCTACCCATGCACCACAATTCTCATCACTTTCCATCTTCCAGGATGCTAAAACATGCTGGCCTCAGTGGAGACTGTATGGATTGAAAAAGCTCCCCAATTAGATCACTCACCTTCCATAAGTTTGAGGGCAATGAAAAGAGGGATAGAGGAGGGACAGAACCAGGTCACATCCACACCATATGCAAGGTGTGACCGGAAAGTTCGGTGAATGGTCACAGAAATCGGACAGCGAGAAATATTCAAACATACAATCAGCATCGGAAACCCATGAAATGCTCACAATTGTGTACGGAGATGAAGCTGTAACTCGAAAGACAGTGTATGAGTGGTTTAAGCATTTCTTAAGTGTGGTGTAGTGGTTAAGAGCAATAGATTCATAATCTGGGGAACCAGGTTCGATTCCCTCTCCTCCACATGCAGCTGCTGGGTGACCTTGGGCCAGTCACACTTCTCTGAAGCCTCTCAGCCCCACTCACCTCACAGAGTGTTTGTTGTGGGGGAGGAAGGGAAAGGAGAATGTTATCCACTTGGAGACTCCTTTGGGTAGTGATAAAGCAGGATATCAAATCCAAATTCTTCTTCTTCTTTGAAGGGCGGCAAACCATCGAAGATGACCCTCAGTCTGGCAGACCACTGACGAGCAGAACGGCAGCAAATGTTGACAGAGTTCATGAGTTATTGATGCGGGATTGGCAATTGTCCATCCAAATGATGGTGGAAGAATTGCATATTCCGTGTGAAATCATCACTGAGCTTACTGAGTTGTCCCACCCTCCATATTCTCCTGATCTGCCCCCCCCCCCGATTTCTTTCTTTTTCTAAAACTTAAATCTGCACTGAAAGGGCATAGATTTCCCAACATTTCACACATCCTAGCTGCTGTGACGAGGGAACTAAAAGCAGTATGAAAAGAGGACTTCTCTAGAAGTCTCCAACAGTTCTACAAACTTTCTCAGTCATGCATTGTCTCAGAGGGGGGCTACTTTGAAGGCCTGCAAGGTGTGTATGTTTGAATATTTCTCGCTGTCCAATTTTTGTGACCATTCACAAAAACTTTCCAGTCACACCTTGTATTTTAAAGCACATGACTTCCCTCGAAGAATTCTGGGAAAGGTGGTAGGAGCTCTTGTGAGGGGTAAAGTAAAATTTTGTGTGCTATAAATGTGGTGTGCAGATGCAATCCTGCTCCTCTGTTCTTTTGCAATTTCCATGAGCTTAATTGCAGTCCCTCAAGAGGGCTTCCATATAGAGGCACCATCCAGCCAAAATTCAAAATCAATTACTGGGATGTACTCTACATGTAGGGACACAGGTGGCGCTGTGGGTTAAACCACAGAGCCTAGGACTTGGCAATCAGAAAGTCGGCGGTTTGAATCCCAGCGACAGGGTGAGCTCCCGTTGCTCGGTACCAGCTCCTGCCAACCTTGCAGTTCGAAAGCATGTCAAAAGTGCAAGTAGATAAATAGGTACCGCTCCAGCGGGAAGGCAAACGGTGTTTCCGTGCGCTGCTCTGGTTCACCAGAAGCAGCTTAGTCATGCTGGCCACATGTCGCCCGGAAGCTGTAAGCCGGCTCCCTTGGCCAATAAAGCGAGATGAGCGCCACAACCCCAGAGTCGGTCACGACTGGACCTAATGGTCAGGGGTCCCTTTAACTTTACCTTACTCTACATGTAGCTTCTCCTATAAAGCAGACAGGACTGGCTGCATTGACTGACCAGTCCTAGCTCAAGTTGTTAGTTATATACATTCATGTGATTGCAATAATTATGAAATAAAATATAGTGATACCCGCAAGACGAATGCCTCGCTAGACGAATGCCTCGCTAGACGAAAGGGTTTTTCGTTTTCTGAGGTGCTTCGCAAGACGGATTTTTCTAAGGGCTTGCTTCGCAAGACGAAACGGCCCTGCCTCTCCTGTCATGGCGACGGTCACTGCACGCACGCACGCTCGCTTCCCCGCTCCTCCGGCTCCCTCCGGCTCCCTCCCACCTTCCGGCTAACGGTTACGCCGCTGCCCACCCCCCTCGCGCGCTCCCCTCAGGAGCCGTTGCCGCCAGCAGCCAGTGTTGCAGCCAGAGTCGCGCTCCTGAGCCCTGCCGCCCTCCAGCAGCCGCGTCGCGCGGTGGCCACAAGGCGCGGGTGAGTCTGAGGTACCGGCTGCGGCAGCTGTCCTGCTTCTCCCCACCCCTCCCCGCCGTTGTCAGTGTTTAACTGCAGTGGTGTTTCGCAAGACGAAAAAACTCGCTCAACGAAAAAACTCGTAGAACGAATTAATTTCGTCTTGCGAGGCACCACTGTACAGTGAATTACATCATGCTTAGAATAGCCATAAAAACTAATTCCCTGGTATGATGTTGATTCCAGTAAAGAACAAAACAAGTTCATTTGCCCCCTGCTGAAAGATCTCCAATGATTTTTTTCACAGTTGCTTGTATTGCGTTATTTTGTTCAATATCATTAAGCGAAGCTTTAAAATAGGGATATCTGGGACAATCTCCTCCACAGCACTTAGAGCTTAGTTTTAGAAAAAGATTGGCATGTTTTGAAATACTTTACCTTCACCTGACACTTTGATGTTGTTGTGCCATGAACAATTTCATGTGAGTAATACCACTGCATAATGTATCCAGGAAAAGTTTCACTGCCTTCCTTTCTGCTTTACTTGGAGTCCTGTGAGAAAACAAGTTGGCAATTCTGATGACATGGGAGTTGTGATAGTTTGGAGATGAAATGCAAAATGTTGTATTTTTATTTGTTTGTTTGTTCGAAGTATTTATACCAATAGCCCTGGGGTAAGGTATATACATTCATGCTTCCTTCAAATCTACCGGGGCGCGGGTGGCACTGTGGTCTAAACCACGGAGCCTCTTGGGCTTGCTGATAGGAAGGTCAGCAGGTCAAATCCCCATGACGGAGTGAGTTCCCATTGTTCTGTCCCAGTTCCTGCCAACCTAGCAGTTCGAGAGCACACCAGTGCAAGTAGATAAATAGGTACCACTTCGGCAGGAAGGTAAACGGTGTTTCCGTGCGCTCTGGTTTCCATCACAGTGTCCTGTTGTGCCAGAAGCAGTTTAATCATACTGGCCACATGACCCGGAAAGCTGTCCGTGGACAAACGCTGGCTCCCTCAGCCTGAAAGCAAGATGTGAGCAGCAACCCCATAGTCGTCTTTGACTGGACTTAACCTTCCATGATCCATTACCTTTTTACCTTACCTTCAGATCTCTCCTCAGAACCCCCCCCCCCTTTTCATGAGGCCTTCAGCGTAGCCTGCTAGTGCCATCCTGGAACTGCGCCAGTGTAGAGATGCGGCAAAATTATCTGCTTCCAGCAGAAGGTGAGGGAAAGGAAACAAGGGCAGAGCAGTGAATCAAACAGAGACATCCCAGACTGCCTCCCGCCTCCGCTACAAGTGGATTCTCTGGACTCAAAGGAACATTTAATTATGAGAATTATTTCGCATAGTACACTAGTTTTCTTGGGAGATTTTTATATTAAGCAAAGGCTCTTGAAAAAGGTTCTGTCTTCTGTTGAATGCAGTTGTGTGTTCAGGTCCCCCAAGCCACCCCTAAATAATTCACAATTCATGCATAATTTTTGCTTAAGGTTTTTGGCATAATTTTGGCCACAACTTTATTAAAATACATAAATGTGAGTGGTTGCTTAGGCATTGGTTATGACTATCTGTCCCCACGCCCAGGGACAGAACTGGCTTCCAGATTCCAGCGACAGCCAGTGAAGGAAAACAATATTGGGGAGAGCATGGAACCGGGCACCAGACCCTCATGCCCCCCCCCTGCATGCTCCCGGGGGCTTGCGTGACCCTAAGCCCCATTCACGGGTACGGACGAAAGAATGGCAAGCCCCTGGATTCCTTTAACGGAATTCCCTTGCAGCAGCAGCAGCATTGGAGGGGCAGGTACTTACCCCTCCACCAACCATTTTTTTAACCAATGCCTAACCGCAACCTTACAAGTTGTGACGATTTGCTAAACCAAATTCTACCAGCCAATCAGCCAAATGGACTAAATTCCTACCAGGCCCCTGCCCCCAAAGCAGGCGACCCCCATGACAGGCATAGCAAGGTCAAGCGCAAAATCCCCAGTTCAGGGAGGGTGGGCGAGTGATCCGGTACACGCAGCAAGAGCCCAGTCAGTGCTGCGTGACTTGATTTTATAACCTTTGGTCCGTCCCCCTAAATGGCAACACCAAAATTTGCCCAGTAACCCAGCGGCCCAATCACTGCAGATGGACATCCATACTAACCCGCCCAGCAACAGAGGGGTGGCCTGTTCAGACCCCACCGCAACACGTGCTCTCTATGAAAGAACACGCTAAATGCCATCAGGGCACTACTTTAGAACAGGGATATACTCAGCAGAATGAACAGGAGAGCTTCCAAGCCCTGGGATCCAGCTTACCGCATTTTGAAGTGAAGTAATACACATTTAAGGGTGGGAGGGAGGGGCTTCACAAGATCATGAAGCCCAAAGTCTAAAATTACCTAACTGAATCACTGATTGTATTTGGCTTGATAATCCAGCTCAGCAGGGGAAGGAATGCTTCTCACTGAACAGCTTGGCACCCTCAGAATTAAGAGATTTAAAGGCTGCATGTAATAAAGCGGAAGGAATAAAGTGTCCAGGACATTGATATCTGCTGATAAAAAATCTGGGATATTGCAGTCGCGAAAACAATAATACAGTGTTCAAAAGAGATAAATCCATTCATATCAACATGCTTACGCATGCTATCCAACTTTTGTAGGATAGTCGTGTGTCAGATGCAAATATTAAAAAAATACTTTTTAAAGGTTGAATGTATATTCAAGTGCCCAGTTAATATTTGAAGGTATGAAGACTTCAAAAGTGGCATAATAGCACCTTTTTTTGAGTGGTGTGTGTGTGTGTGTGTGTGTGTGTGTCATTTCAAGACTAGCCATAAAGCTCTCAGTTTTGGCAGTTTGCATAGGAACTGCAGAAACTCATATCAAAACAGCTGAATCCCTCGCAGACAACTCTGGCAACATCAAAGGAAAACCACTACCCCACAGTCTACAGTGTGCAATCTTAAACTTTATCAGTACAATATGAGAACATGAAATTATTTTCTTGGGAAATGTGGATTCCTCTGGATTTCTTTGCAGATGTAAAAAGTTGCTTGGTGTCAGCTGGCGTTGGACTGCTGTGGTTTATCAGGTGAGCTGTCCTCATGGGTTAAACTAATCTGACTGAACTTTTCCTGTTCATTTCAACCGCTGTTCAGCATTTTTGATCTGACAACTTAATGCCACCCCACCAGAAAATATATGTTCTTTCCAAAAACAAATGTTTTTCATATTAACTATGTAGAGAGCTTCAAGGGGTGAGGTTATCTTGAGATAATCACACCCTTAGGGGATCACAAGGACATAGATCATAGTAATCCAATCTCAAATGGTAACTTTCTAATTGCAAGGATGTCACTGCCAAATGTAGATCTGCATTTTCTCTTCATTTTTTAAATTCAAAGCTGAGCAAAACAGAACACATGACGATCTTAGTATCATCCATCATTTGCCGCAAAAGCCTCACTTGTACAACTGAACATGCATAAGGCCAATTTTCTCACAAGGAGAAAAAACATTGTCACCTTTTGATTACTGCATGCAGATTTCAAAACAGTTTAGCATCAATCTGATTAACTAGCCAGTTAAATGTGAAAGCACTTTATTGATATGATAGGTTTTGCACGTGTTGTAATCATTTAAGAAAAGGTGATAGCCATAAGGGTCAGACTTAAATTCTATACCTTTAAAACACATCCAAAGCACATGTCCCTCAAGTAATTTTGGGCGATGTGGTTTACCTGCAAAGAGGTACAGGTCCCATAAACCCTTAACAAACTGCTGTGTCCAGAATCCTTTGAGGGAGGAAATGTGCTTCCAACATGCCTTAAAGCAATAGTGTAAATGCAGCCCCTGTCCCTGTGGGAATGTTCTGGGGTGCAGGAGAGGATATATTGTGACATTATATCCTAATCCAACTTGTGCTAACAAGTTCCCAAAATATCAGCAGAGTTTATGACATTCCCCTTTAAGTCCGCAACAGTAACGTCTGCACAGGTTCGCTAGAACCTCTATAATAATTACTCTGGTAATTTCCCCTTTGTTCCCTCTTAAAATACAAGACACGACACAGTCTTTATAAAAGTATGAAAGAGTTTACTCACGTTCTGTTCACAATGTGATCCCAGAAGGCAGACAGCTTTAAAAAGGTTACATACATTCAGAATCTATCTTGTAGCAAGATAGTCCTTATCTCCTCTCTTGGCTGAGAGCCAAGAGGGCATGCTTAGATGTTTCCTCATCGAAGGAAGATGGCACAGAGAGAGAGATGGCTGCCTGCCCTGTGCTTTTATCATTTGCCTGCACAGGTGAGGCCATACCCACCTCTGGTCACATGCGGAGGAAGTTCGTCCCCAGGAAGTTTACCTGCTTGCTAGACAGACATCCCTCCCCATGTTCTAACATGTACACTCTAGGAATGTTGTCATTGACTGCTCCTGTGTTTACATCCCACAGTCCCTGTATCTGGTGTGAGGCTTTTTCCTACTTACACATAGTACAGTGGTACCTCGGGTTAAGTACTTAATTCGTTCTGGAGGTCTGTACTTAACCTGAAACTGTTCTTAACCTGAAGCACCACTTTAGCTAATGGGGCCTCCTGCTGCCGCCACACCGCCGGAGCACAATTTCTGTTCTCATCCTGAAGCAAAGTTCTTAACCTGAAGCACTATTTCTGGGTTAGCGGAGTCTGTAACCTGAAGCGTATGTAACCTGAAGCATATGTAACCCGAGGTACCACTGTGCACACAAACTGTACTATGACGGTACAGTTTCTCACTGCCTCTGTTCCAACCTGTGCTATCCAGAACACCATGCCGTTATAAATCATTGCTAATATAGTCGGAAAGGGTGTGGTCGTCACCCCTTCTCTGCTTTCTATCCACAGGCAAACACACAATCCTGAGGCTTTTCTGCTCAGCTCCACTCTCCTAAGTGGCATTGCTAGTAGTTTGTATTTATAAAATGGGAAATAAGAGATGTGGAGGAAAGAATAGCTCTTCCCCTGGTCCAGGGGCTGCTACTGGGACATGGGTAAAGGTAAAGGGACCCCTGACCATTAGGTCCAGTTGTGGCCGACTCTGGGGTTGTGGCGCTTGTCTCGCTTTATTGGCCGAGGGAGCCAGCATACAGTCGAGGGAACCAGCATGACTAAGCTGCTTCTGGCGAACCAGAGCAGCGCACGGAAACACCGTTTACCTTCCCGCCGGATGTGGGAAAGCACATTGATGTGCTTTCGAACTTCTAGGTTGGCAGGAGCAGGGACCGAGCAACGGGAGCTCACCCCGTCTCAGGGATTCGAACTGCTGACCTTCTGACCAGCAAGCCCTGGGCTCTGTGGTTTAGACCACAGTGCCACCCGCGTCTGGGACATACAGAGGAGGAAATAAATGAAGAAAACTGTTGCTAATACTTGGGACACCTATAGTGGTAAAACAGAGGGAACGCACCTCCCATTTATCTGAGACTTGCAGAAACTGCTGCCATGCTGCCTAGTTTAACAATACATTGAGTAAACCAATGTGAATATTCATATAGTGTACAAATGATCTTGTATCTCATATGAGGGCCATCTCATATGAGATGTACAGGAATTCTAGTGGACATCTGCATCTAGTAGATGTTTGCATTGTGGCTCTAGCCAGCCCTGATGGTGCCTCATGTCTTAGCTAACTTTGCTAATCCTGTAGCTATGTAATCCCTCCATTCTTTGGATTATTTACTAGAAACAAGTCATCATTTTGCTTTGCTTTTCCACACCCACTAGATATTATTTCAATGGTGTTTCATGATGACTAACATCGGGTGTAAATACCCTACTGATGGAATTTCACAGAAAACAATTTTACTTTGAAAAGCTGATTAGTTTCACAGCAAGGAAGTAAAAACTAGAAAATTAGGAGCAAGGAGAGGTGCAGGGAGTCCTGACGCTGGTCTGAGCTGTCAACAGAAACCGTTCTAAGAAAAGGGATTTCATGTGGTTTCAGGGGCAGGGGATATTTCTAATAAACTACACTAGCTTGGGGTTGAGTATATCTAACCTCATAGGAAAAGGTGGCTGAAGATTTTATTTTGGTTTATGTTAACACTTTTAAAAGGCCTTGTAAGCTACCCAGTCATAACCACAGCTTCCCACAGGAAGAGTAACTCAAAAGGCTCCAATGGAGAGTCTTGCTGGCCATGATGAGGGCAAGTGAAGCTTTCTTTCTTTCTTTCTTTCTTTCTTTCTTTCTTTCTTTCTTTCTTTCTTTCTTTCTTAAAGCAAACATGAAAATAGATCCAAAGAACACCCTTGGGTGAATAAAATAAGCTAAACCTAACCTCCCACTGCAAAAATCCTTAGAAATTACCCCATCCCTCTCATAACTTGTGTGTGAGGGATTTGTTTTCTCCTCTCTCTATGAACATTCAAGAAGAGCTGAGCCAATTTGGTTGGCTGAGTTCTAGTAGAAACTGCCTGTACATCTTCAAGTACTTTTTCAGTACTATAAAAGGTGACAGTTCCTTTTTTTCCCTTTTTTTACAGAAGTAAACATGGAAGGTTTTTGTTTTTGTTTTACCCTGAGCACCAGATTTGGGGTTCCTTGGAACTGGTATTTGAATTTGAGTCTTACCTCTCAGTTGGGCCTTAGTTTTACTGAGAATGAGTATAATGATAAGGACAAAATGGGTCTATGTATGGTTGCACTAGGCATCAAAGTGGTCCACAAATGGCTATATTGCGGAAGCAATGACAGAAGAAAATGGGATCGGAAGCCATTTTAGATGTCAGTGTAAGAATGAAACATTGTTGCGTGAAATTATTTATTGCACATTCAGCCTCCATTACTCATAAAGCTTGTGGAGTTTTTTGTACACATGCGGAGATGAGTATCACTACCATGGCAAAGTGGTGCTGGGTCTTTGGCATTCAAGGCTGCACCAAGGAAAGTCATGGGCCCTGTGAGATATTCTTGGTAGCCTACCCAGAAACAGAAGTCTGCCTCAGAGACAGAAGTCTGCCCAGAGACAGCCTGTTGGTTGGTTAACAGTAGGTGTAAGATGAGGATTGGTTGAGCTCAGCCAATCAGTGTTATACTGTAACAGAGAAGCTCTATATATATAGGCCTGCATTCTGAGAGAGTCTGTCTCTGTCTGTGGTGGTTAGAGTATGAGGGATTGGTTATTGGCAATTTGCTGAGAGAGTGTACATGCTGTTAACACTCTGTATCTGTATATAGTAATTTATGTGTTTATTACTGTATACTGGGGTGGCCAACTCCCAAGAGACTGCGATCTACTCACAGAGTTAAAAACTGGCAGTGATCTAGCCCCTTGGGGGGTGGATTCGGGTCAAAGTTGTTGAGTTTTTTCATGGTGGAGGTAAAATGTTGAGCTTTTTTTTAGGGGAGCCACAGTTGTTCAGCTTCTTTGGGGGGAGCCAATGCTCTACCAGTGATCTACCACAGACGTCCGTGATCTACCGGTAGATCATGATCTACTTGTTGGACATGCCTGCATATACTACAATAAACACTAGTTGTAGCTTTCATGCCATTTTTTCCTTCATTGCCCAGAAGGACAGCGTTCAGACTTCAATCGGCTTCCAACGACATTGCGTATTCTGCAAAGCTCACGCCAGAGGAAGCGTGCGGGCACAATATTTATTAGCAGACTTTGCTTGCAATAAATCTCTCAAAGGCCCAATATCCTATTGGTGGCTGTAGCAGCAGCAAAGAGCCTGAAGCCCAGAGTGTAGGCTGCAATGATGCTGTACCTGCAAATAAGTTTCAAAGAAGAAGCCCAAATGGACAACAACACCAACTCTCCTTTTTGCTACAGGTGGCCGATGTTTGTGGCCTGTCCACTACTCTCACTGCAACCACTGGATAGATTTGGGCATCAATCTGATGTCTGGCATTGCCTCAGGTCTCCAACAGGTACGCAGAGTGTCCCTGTGTACAAAGTGTGCAGGAGGACCATGTTGTTTCAACAGATCTGTCTCTGTAGCACTCACTGCACTTGAAATTTGGTGCTATGGGCTACACAAATGGGTTTTAGGTACATGCAAAATGTTAATGGAATTTAGTCGTGGTTTTATTTTTCATATGGTTTCTTTTATTAAGTATTTTCATGCGGTGACCTGCTCTGAGATTTATTTTTACTGAAAAGCAGGTTATAAATTACGTACATAAATAGATACATGCCCACACTTTTCACTCTGTGTGTCACAATTAAATCTTGTATTTAATTAAATCTAGTAAGCTGGCAACTCTAAAAAAGCAGAAACACCATGGCCAATCTGTGTATTTGGCAACCTAGTAAATCAATGCTTGCTTGCGCCATATATACTGTGATAATGTATTCACAATTTATTACATATAATCGGGGCTTTTTTCAGCTGGAAGCTCAGTTGGGCACCATTGCCATTATAAGAGAACAAGGCAGGCATTCATGGTGAGTTCTGGCACCTCTTTTTCTAGGGAAATAGCACTGCATATAATGCTTTAAAATACATTATCATTACTGTTTATAACCCCTTATCCTGTCCTACCCTTTTCATTTTGAAAAGTTGTGCTTTTAAAACCTATGCTGTTCGTATAATAATGAATCTTGAAGCAGTTTATTCCACAACTTTGAAGATAACCATTAAGCTGAGCCTAGGAAATGCCCTGGCAACCCGTAGCAAGCAGACAGCAGAAATGATACATTTCTGTCTTTGAGCATCTCTCTGTGTGTGCGAATGAGTTTGGATTACAGAGGGTGAAGCAAAGAAACAAGGTTGGGGGATTGCGAGGTGTGAAGGTCAAGTTTGAACTTTGTGGTGCGGGGTTATGGACTATGACACATACTTGTGGCCTGTGTAATGGATTATGTTCCCCACGGGACGCGGGTGGCGCTGTGGTCTAAACCACTGAGCCTCTTGGGCTTGCCAATCAGAAGGTTGGCGGTTCGAATCCCTGCGACGGGGTGAGCTCCCGTTGCTCTGTCCCAGCTCCTGCCAACTTGGCAGTTTGAAAGCACGCAAGTGCAAGTAGATAAATAGGCACCACTGCAGCGGGAAGGTAAATGGTGTTTCTGTGCGCTCTGGTTTCCATCACGGTGTCCCATTGCACCAGAAGCAGTTTAGTCATGCTGGCCACATGACCCGGAAAGCTGTCTGTGGACAAACACTTACTCCCTTGGCCTGAAAGCGAGATGAGTGCCACAGCCCCATAGTCTTGTTTGATTGGACTTAACCGTCCAGGGGTCCTTTACCTTTTTTATGTCCCCATGTATGTGGAGAGAACAATATAGAGACATTTTTGATACCTAGATTCTGTGTTTTGAGAGTGGATAATAGTGCTTCACAACCTTATGATATTCTGGATCCTTTGGGATAGGATTTTTACTCCATCCCATATCTCTATATAAGCAGTTTTCTCTGTGTTCCAGTCAGAAAATGGCTACACAGCAGACCCCCAAAAGGGAAACGTGTTTGTAAGAACCTCCATTTCTCAGGTCTCACCTTTCCCCCTACATTCGCTTGCTGGCCAGGATCCTTGGTGTGAGTATATTGTCTCCCTGCTTATTTAACTTCTATGCAGAATTCATCATGCGAAAGGCTGGGCTGGATGAATCCCAAGCAGGAATTAAGATTGCCGGAAGAAATATCAACAACCTCAGATATGCAGATGACACAGCCTTGATGGTAGAAAGTGAGGAGGAATTAAAGAACCTTTTAATGAGGGTGAAAGAGGAGAGCGTAAAATATGGTCTGAAGCTCAACATCAAAAAAACGAAGATCATGGCCACTGAACCAATCACCTCCTGGCAAATAGAAGAGGAAGAAATGGAGGCAGTGAGAGATTTTACTTTCTTGGGCTCCATGATCACTGCAGATGGTGACAGCAGTCACGAAATCAAAAGACGTCTGCTTCCTGGGAGAAAAGCAATGACAAACCTATACAGCATCTTAAAAAGCAGAGACATCACCTTGCCAACAAAGGTCCGTATAGTTAAAGCTATGGTTTTCCCAGTAGTGATGTACGGAAGTGAGAGCTGGGCCATAAAGAAGCCTGATCACTGAAAAATTGATGCTTTTGAATTATGGTGCTGGAGGAGACTCTTGAGAGTCCCATGGACTGCAAGAAGATCAAACGTATCCATTCTTAAGGAAATCAGCCCTGAGTGCTCACTGGAAGGACAGATCGTGAAGCTGAGGCTACAATACTTTGGCCACCTCATGAGTAGAGAAGACTCCTTGGAAAAGACCCTGATGTTGGGAAAGATGGAGGGCACAAGGAGAAGGGGACGACAGAGGACCAGATGGTTGGACAGTGTTCTCGAAGCTACCAGCATGAGTTGACCAAACTGTGGGAAGCAATGGTAGACAGGAGTGCCTGGCGGGCTCTGGTCCATGGGGTCACGGCGAGTCGGACACGACTAAACAACAACAACATAACCCATCTGTCCAATTTATTTATTAATTATAATGTATAAACCACTTGCTTGTAAAACACACACACACAGAGAGAGAGAGAGAGAGAGAGAGAGAGAGAGAGAGAGAGAGAGAGAGCTCAAGGCAGAAGTAAAAAAACCTCAAAGTGGAAGTAAAAAAGACCCCTCAAAATATAATTTCTTTTTCTTTTTCTTCCCAAGGGCAGCTTTACATTAGGGAGAGGGCACCCCAGCTGTGTGTAACTTGGTTAGGAAAATAAAGCTTTTGAACATTCAGTTTTTCTGTGGTTATTTGTTCTTATATGCAAACAAAGATCCCAGGCTGTATGTCTCAGATTCGATAACCTCGGCACACACATCAAGGCTGTTGTTTCCAAGTTAACAATCCAGTTCTGATCCCCAAACTGTGTTTTAACACATCCTTCCTTCCTCCTGTATGATTGGAGTTTGTGTGCAAAAGGTGACACCTAAATCGGGCTCGACTCTGTAGAGAATTAACTTTAATTTGTTCCTTCTTGAAGAACAGGCAGCATCTGTGTCATGTGTGTGTTGCCCCTCATTCACTAGGGATTTCTGTGAGGTTGTAAAATACATGAAACATTCAGAACCAAATGGGTCGGAAACACTGCAATATTTAATGAGGACATCGCCATTAAATATTCATGTAGAATGATGTAATCCAGGAGTATGTCAAAAACAGAATAGCGCTCACCAAAAGCTGAATTCATTTTCAAAAGGGAAAAGGCAACAACAGCCATTTTCAAATGCAATGTTGGGAGAATGCCTCAATCCTGGTGGGTATTTATGTGCAAGTCTTCATGATTTCTTTGGAAATTGTTTTATGCATTCATTTTCATTCTTGATCATGTAGATTAGTTTTCAACCGTACAAATGACCATGTATCTGGAGATTAGAAAAACGTGCATCCAGATCTCAACATGGAATATTGTTTCAAACTCCCTTACCTGGCTGTAATAGTTCCAGATGCAGCCTTTTATGAGATCACTTTCCTAGTAACAAGAGAATGCTGGTGACTTCTGGCATTGTTGTGATACCTATTTATTTGCAAATATACAATTTGAGAAATGAGGTAGTCAGGAACCTGGACTGAAAGGGCTTATCTTTATAGCTGAATCAACTGGGAGACAGATACCTCAGTACCATGGTTCCTTCCAATCATGAAACTTAGGACTCAGCTACCTTAGGAACGCGGGTGGCACTGTGGGTTAAACCACAGAGCCTAGGACATGCTGATCTGAAGGCCTGTGGTTTGAATCCCCACAACGGGGTGAGCTCCCGTTGATCGGTCCCTGCTCCTGCCAAACTAGCAGTTTGAAAACACGTCAAAGTGCAAGTAGATAAATAGGTACCACTCCAGCGGGAAGGTAAACGGCATTTCTGTGCACTTCTCTGGTTCGCCAGAAGCAACGTAGTCATGCTGGCCACATGACCCGGAAGCTGTACGCCGGCTCCCTCGGCCAATAAAGCGAGATGAGTGCCGCAACCCCAGAGTCGGTCACAACTGGACCTAATGGTCAGGGGTCCCTTTTTACCTTAGGAAAGAAACAATGATTTGGATGCACTATAAACATGCAACACCAGATGGCGGCAGAGAGCAGGAAAAATCTTAACATGTTTTTCCATAGAGTTTTTTTTTTAATTTTATTTTGTTATAATGATCTAATTTCTAACTTGGTTATAGCGTTTTTTCCTGTGTTTTTTCATCAGACCCATTTCAGTTGTCTGCTATTCAAATGCAGTGCTATTTTTCTAGAAAAAGATGTGCCAACACTCGCCATAAACACCTCCCTTGTTCTCTAATAATGGCAATGGCGCCTACTTAAGTGGTGCCGGAAATAAGTTCTGGCGAGTTCTGACTGGAAAAAAAGGCTCTGTTCATATATAAAACCATTCAGCCATGATTAAGTAAGTGTCTTGGTCACCTAACTATGCAAATTATGAATGCACGTGGCAATCTAAATGCAGGTTTCCTAACCAGATCCCAAGCACATGAGATCACAAAATATATTTGTTGCTTATTCTCAAAATCAGTACTAAACTTGCTAGGACTATCAAAACAGAAAACCTATTAAACTATGGTACGGGTTACCTATCAAGTTTTCATCTCTGCGTCCTTGAAATAATGTGGGAGAAAAATAGCTCTCCAGAAACTCACAGTTGTAGCAACTGGAATGTGGCAATTAACTCTTTCCCCCTCATTGAGAGTCTCTGGAACAAGTCGTCCCAGCTCCCCAGTAGAGAACGCAACTGCACACTTGTGCGGTATCAGTTGATCCTTTTCACACCTCACCTGATCATCACAATTCAGTTCAATGACTCCCTTGTACACCATATCGCTGGGTGTCACAGTGCGTTTCACGCTGTGTCAGTCATGCCCTAATTTTACAAATTATTTCAAATTAAAATAGCTAAGATTCCTTTGAGGAAATCTAAAACCAAGGCACAAAGCAGGCGTTTCTCTGGCTGCCCCAGTTCATGTTGTTTTTTGAATCCTAGGCAATGCCATTTTCATTTCAAAAGGCAATCACATCATTCAGAGACTTGAGCATGGCTTGACCTGCCTTCTAGGAGGAAAGTATACCCGCAGTTGGAGGACGTTGTGACTTTTAGAAAACTTGACAGATCTGGGCGGCTGCTGCTGCATTCAAACCTTGAAAGAACAACAGTGAAAAGAATATCCTTTCATAGGTATATATTATGTTTCCAGGAACTCTTTTTCTGATTTGCAGAATGTGGGTGGCCCACTACGTATAATGCAGTGCCCACAAACTATTTAGCTTCCCAACTTTCCTCTTAGATGTACCACCAAGCAGTGACTTTTAGAGTGGAATCCCTGATCTAGACCTTGCATAGAAATAAATGAACTTTTGCACCCCAATAATGAATTGCAAATCTTTACTGCAGAAAAGCCTTAAATCTAGTTACAGTAAGTCAGAGGCAAAAAAATAACAGATTGCACTCAGACAATGTGGTTCAGCCCTTTATGTAGCTCAGTAAACTCTCTGGTCCCAGAGAGAGATCCTAAGCTTGTTCATCGTTTCCAGGGGATGAGTCATCAGGTAGTTTAGCTTTCTGAAATGGAAAAAAAACACACACCAGCCTTCCACTTAGCTTTCCTTAAAATAAACTTCTGTTTACAGCGTTCCAAATGCAATACATTCAAATGCAGTATTTTATGCACATTAAAGTAAGGTTACCAGATTTTTTTCAATGAATCCGGGGACACTTTTCAACTTCAGTAGGAATGATAGGATTTTGTATGGGGACTGATTTGTAAATCTGGGACTGTCCCCAGGAAACGGGGACATCTGGTAACCTTACATTAAACTTATGACATCAACAGTGGCTACTAGGTAGAAAAGGGTCACATCAACATTGCCTGAATCTTAGATCCATTTCATAGGATTCTGTAGTGTAGATTCTGTGATGCTTACTGCTGACTTCTGCATTGGTTCACCGGTCAGCCTCACTATGTTGAAAAAATATAGGGTTTTCTCTCCCTTCTTTCTGGACTCAGGAGACATATAACTCAGTAGTGGGCAGCTGGTGGAGGCAGCATTGTTCACCCAGCTTCCCAACATGGAAGTTGTTGCCCATATTTGAGAGGGGGAAAGGTGAGGTGAGGTGAAGGAGGTGCAGGCACAACAGCAAAGCCAATCAAACATTCATAATACTGCCCATGTTTCCATCAGCTGTTCAGCAGAGAGTAGTTGAGAGGGCAAAGAGCTTTGATACTGTGATGGCCTGGGAATCTGATTCAGAGGCTGAACCGGAAGAATCCCAGCCTGCACAGGAGTCCCCGCCTCCAGGGCCGGCTGAGCCGGGGCAGGGCCTTGAATCTGAAGCGCGTGCACCTGTGCCGGATCCTCAGGAGCAGACACCAGATGTATCCACTCTGGCTCCGGAGGTGATTGAGGACCCATTGCCTACAGGTGTGCCTCTCCCAGCCCTGTCAGGGGAAGGTGAGCTTCCCCCTGCGTCCAGTAACCCTCCAGCCTCTCCTGAGCTGCAGAGGCTCAGGGCAGAGAGGCGGAGGGAACTGGGTTCTCTCAGGAGGAGTGCTCGCCTTAAGGCCAGGAGAGGCGAGTCACCTGTGGGCCGGGACCGCCCCTGGCCTCAGAGAAGATAAAGGCCAGTCAGCCCGGTCCCAGGTTGAGGGAGCAATGTCATTGGAAACCTGTTTCTGCCAGCACCCAGCCCTGTTCTTCCAGAGTTCCCGACCTTGCCCAGCTCCTCGCTTTGGACCCCGCTTCGCCCTTGGTGGACAGTCTCCAGACCCTCGACCCAGGACCGGACTCTGACCACTCCTCACGGTAACCTCCCCCTGGGACCAGCACAGATACAGTGCAAGGCACACGATTGCTGTTCCTTCCTCTGCAAGAAAATCAAAGCAGAGGGGGGAAATGCCTCAGCAGAGAGGTAGACTCATGTTCCTTGCAAAATGCCCAGAACTGTGCATTTCGCATATGCACGCATGCAGTTTTTGCAGTGCAGTTGCATTTTGAAGGCTGTGGCATTGAATAACAGTGGGGCAGAGCTTGCAATTCAACTGTGCATTGACACTATTTGCATCTTTCTGTTGGGATTACTGAGGAGTTTTGACCTTTTCAACAGCCAGCACAAAAAAAAGGGTGTTGGGGAGTTTTTGTTTTGTACAAACATGATTTTTAAAAGTCTATGGAGAAAATGGAAGGTGCAACTTGAACAGAGTTACAAAGATAGGTTTGCCGTATTTCAAACAGTGAAAATCCGGACAGAAAAGTTCTTGAGCTTCTTCTTTTTCTTCAGCCAAAGTTATTGAGGTTTTTGGTTTTTTTAGTTCTGCCAAAGTTTTGGGGCATATTCGCAAAAAAGAAAAGAAAAAGAAATATTCTTAAGGAAAATTGCTAAAAATGACATTGCAGACATGGGTTGCCATGCATCCGGATTTTACTGGACATTTTACCGATTTTAGCCCAGGCACTGCTTCTGACTTCAGCATTCAGGATATGTCCAAGAAATTCTGGACATATGACAACCATATATATATATATATATATATATATATATGCCTTCGTTTCCATGGGAAATATTTTTCTGTGTGTGGTTGTGTGTGGGTCTGGCCCATAGCTGTCAACTTTCAGATTTGAAAATATGGGATCAGCAGCCTCACCTGTCCCAGGGACAGTCTATGGGATATCTAACAATCTGGGATAGCAGCAGGAAGCAGTGGGAAACGGCGCTGGAATAAGGGAATTTCCCGCCAAAAAAGGGAAGGTTGACAGCTATGGTCTGGTCCCACCCATTGATGGACTGCTGCTGCTCTCAGCTTTCTACCAGGGTAGTCCATCCTTCAGCCTGAAAAGAACTTATCCACTCCTGCTTTAAATCTGTTGGTCTTCAAAAGTGCCAGCGAACTTTTGCAGCAACAGCCTATTCTGCTAACCCTCTAGGATTTATTTACGAGATCTCCTTCTTTCATGAAGTCATCAAGTAATAGACCTAATGCACCTTCTTCCCCCAGTGGCAATAGTTCACACATTTGAATCATCAAGTGAAGATAAGAGATTGAGTAATGTGTGAACCAGCCTTTAATCTATTTAAATTGGGTCACACTAATGGTATGTGATGGACCACCATGCTTTGTTATGAGGAGACTCCATATCAGCTGCAAGTTCCGCTCTCCTACATTTGATGCCCGTTCCCTAGCACTCTGCATGGAAATATAATTAACCTGCTAAACATTCTTCAATCAGTTGACAGCCCTAGTTAGAAGGAAAAAGGGCGAAACTTTTAAAAACAAAGGGAGGCTGTTCATCTCAAGCATCATATGGTGCTTGATAAACTACCAGCGTCTGGTGCTCTTTGGATCAGTGCCGGATTTACGGAGAAGCTAAACAAGCTATAGCTTAGGGTCCCACTCTCTTGGGGGCCACCAAAAAATTTAAAGGGGAAAAAACCTGGATGTACATTTCCAAGATAATTCTTCAGTGGTACCTCAGGTTAAGTCAATCAATCAATCATTTATTTATTTTTAAGGTTAAGTACTTAATTCGTTCTGGAGGTCCGTTCTTAACCTGAAACTGTTCTTAACCTGAGGTACCACTTTAGCTAATGTGGCCTCCAGCAGCCGCTGTGCTGCCAGAGCACGATTTCTGTTCTCATCCTGAAGTAAAGTTCTTAACCCGAGGTACTATTTCTGGGTTAGCGGAGTCTTTAACCTGAAGCATCTGTAACCCAAGGTACCACTGTATTTCAGTTCAACAATTACTTTGATAAAATATATATTTTGTTATGTGCAAATGGCTTTAGATACCTACTAGGTCCATAAATTACCATATAGCATATATTCAACACAAAAAACAGAGATAATTTGCTGTTGACAATGGACAGCTGGACATATAAAGGGCCCCATTAACTTCAGTAGCTTAGGGCCCCATCAAACCTAAATCTGGCCCTGCTTTGGATATATTTAAGGACTTAGAGCAATATGATAACTAGCGACCTTCCAATGATTTCAGTTGGCTTTAACTAATGTGTGATGGCCTTGATTGGCTTTCATGATTTATTTGTAACCCGTGCATATGCACCAGGGTTTGGGAGGTATTTAACAATGCTTTCTGGATGTTAACGCTCTCCTGAAAATGCAGAGCATAAATGGGTATCGCTCTTAACAAGCTACAGGGCGATCAACTAAACACTTCAATACATACCATGAAACCCATGTTTCTCAGCATGAGTCATTCCTATTAAAATTGCCATTGTTAAGATTAGGAGGACACCCAGCTAATTTTCTACCTGCTTTGTTTAATTTTTGTCACTCCCATCTTGTGTGATCACCCATGATGTGTTCCATATGTCAGCTGAGATTTTAAAATCTAGGATTAAGAAGCCTAGTAATGAAGAACTTATATTTCCAATTCTTATTTTTGGTAAATAACCATATAGAAAAACTACATTAAAAACTATTCATTTCGTCAAGCAAGTTGACCCCTGAAGCACACCATCAGATATTAACATGCAGAATTTTTTGCTGCAGAATCATAAAAAATGGAGCCTTGTAAAACTAGCCTTAAAAATCCTGGCAAATCTTCTGTGCATTAATCCACTCTTGCCTCATGCAATACAATACAATCAAATATATTTCATGCTTCTTGTAAGGATTGTAAACACTATAAAAATGGTCTAAAATCCTTTAGGAAGCTATTCTTTTAGAGAAGAGGGCATTGAGGGAATAAGCTAGAGGAAATAAGTGGTGTATATTTAAGATAAGCTCTCCAGTGTTTTAACAGCATTTTTAATGATAATTAATTTACCATTATTACTAATATTACTATTCATTTAGGTTTCTTACTAGCTCATCAGCATACAACCTCAGGGTGGGTTTTCACAACAAAAAAATACAATGTTAAAATAACTTTAAGCAATTCAGAATAAGAAAAATAGGATAGCTTCTAAAATATATACCGTATTTTTCGCTCTATAACACGCACCCGACCATAACACGCACATAGTTTTTAGAGGAGGAAAATCCGTAGGCATGCCACCCGTAGGCATTCCCTCCATAACACGCACAGACATTTCCCCTTACTTTCTAGGAGGAAAAAAGTGAGTGTTGTGGTGCAAAAAATACGGTATATTTCAGGCATCAAAGACCAATGTAGAGTGTCTTCAGTGCATGCCAAAAGCTATAAAATGAAGGTGCAAGATGCACCCGTGTGAAGAGGGAATTTCCTGAACTTCTGAGGGCGGTGGACCCCCTGGTGATCTGTCGGGGTCTGTAGGTACCCTCATTAGCACAGGAAAGTTTGCTTTTTATTGAAGCTTGTACAACTGAGGGTGAGATTTCAGTCCTTTGATTTGAGCAAAGGTTTTGTCTGTTTCTTCATGATCAACTCCCTGGGTTTCGTATAATAACAAGTAATACTTTAGAATCCCATCCCCTATTCATCTGTTGCTTACCTTGATTGCTTTTAAGCGCCTGGTAAAACTGTTGCTATTTATCCAAATGTTTAATAGAATTCAAACTGATTGATTAAATTTGCTAATCTTCTGGTAGCTTGTGTTTTAACAAGAATGCTGATTTCCCACTACCTATTATATTTATATTTTAAATATACTGTAATAAGTTGCCTTGGGAACCGTGATTGCAAGGCTGGGAATAAATGCTTTAAATAAATAAAGATAACATTTGACCATCTTATTCAGCTCAGAGACATGAGCATAGATTTCATATTCACACACAACATGCTTTCCTTCACGGCGAGTAATTTCATGTAGGAATTTTCATTAAATCCATATGTAATTATCACATTATGACAACGTGGGCAAAAGTAAGGTTCCTTATTGCTTGTAGTATTTGTTTCAGATGACTGCATCAAAATATAATTTTAAATTGCCTCTGGGTTTTTGTCAGTTTGTTTTTTTAAGAATCATATCCTGATTCATAACGTTAGCTTTTTAGTTTTGCTTTCACATTGTTGTAGTCAAAAAGCACTGCCCTTTTCCTGAATTTTCAGCTACTCCTCAAAATTTCATCCAATTTTCAAGGCACTCTTTGGTACTCATTGAAGGCTAGCCTGAATGAAGCCTGATTTGCAGGGCTGGGTAGTTCTTGACACTGAGTTTCTCATGCTGAGCCTTGACAGTGGAATAGTGCAATCTTCAAACTTGTCTGACCAAGCACTCTATCCAGAATGAGCTGAAGTATAGAGAGTCTCTGCTCATAGACAGGTAACTCGCAGCTTACACTCATGTCATGTACATGTTTGCAACTTTACGTAGGTGGCCAGAAAATACCGTATTTTTCACTCTATAAGATGCACCAGACCATAAGACGCAACTAATTTTTGGAGGAGGAGAACAAGAAAAAAACAACAACATTCTGAATCCCAGAAGCCAGAACAGCAAGAGGGATCGCTGCGCAGCTATCGCTCTTGCTATTCTGGCTTCTGGGATAGCCACGTGAAGCCTCTTCAGGGCAGTGGGATGAAGGCTCCCCCTGCCCTGAAGAGACTTTGCCGGCTAAGCCAGAAGCTAGAACAGCGAGAGGGAGCACTGCGGAGCGATCCCTCCTGCTGTTCTGACTTCTGGGATAGCTGCACAGCCTGCATTCGCTCCATAAGACACACACATATTTCCCCTTACTTTTTAGGAGGGGAAAAGTGCATCTTATAGAGCAAAAAATACACAGCTATTTCAAATAGTGTCCAGAAACAAACCAGAAGCCAGGGAAGGCTCATAGCTCAGTGCTAGAGCATCATTGCTTGCAGAAGGTCCTGGACTCAACTTTGGCAACCTCATCTGAATTCCTGGAGAGCCATTGCTGGTCAGTGAAGGTATTATGGCAGTAGATAAACTGTTGGCCTGACTTGGAATAACAGTGTGCTCCAATGAAGGTGTTAAGGACCCATGAAATAAACTCACTTTGTCTGGTCATATTCTGCATCAGTAAAAAAATTCTGAATGTTATGTGTATCATATATTAACATTATTGTATCCTGGCCTGTGGAAGTATTGAAACTGCTCTGCTCAACACTTGTTAGGCCTCATTTGGTGCAGGCTTACAGATAAATCATGCAGTTTCAAGATGCTTTTCTACATCCTGTTAACAAGGAGAATAGTCCATGTTTGAAGAGCAAGAGTAATAGAACTGTAGAGTTGAAAGGGACCCCAAGGGCTATGTAGTCCAAGCCCCTGCAATGCAGGAATCTCAGCTAAAGCAACCATGAAAGATGACCACCCAACCTCTGCTTTAAAGGAGGAGAGTCCACAACCTCCTGAGGGAGACTGTCCCGCTGTCTAACAGCTCTTACTGTTAAAAGTTCTTCCTGGTGTTTAGTCGGAATCTCCTTTCTGGTAATTTGAAGCCATTGGTTCGAGTCCTACCCTCCAGAGCAGGAGAAAACTGTCACTCTTCAATGTGTCAGTCCTTGAGATATTTGAAGATGTCTATCAGGTCTCCTCTTTTCCAGGCTAAACATACCCTGCTTCTTCAATCGTTCCCCATAAGTCTTGGTTTCAAGACCCTTGATCATCTTGGTTGCCCTTCTCTGCACACATTCCAGCTTGTCAAAATCCTTCTTATATTGTGGTGCCCAGAATTGGATACAGTGTTCCAGGTGTGGTCTGACCAGAATTGTTACTTCCCTTGATCTGGACACTAGACTCCTCTAGATGTCCACACTTGGGAAGGACCTTTACTCACTGCATAAACAGCCTTTTGCAGTAAGGTTTTTACTTCCCTCATAGCAAGGAGATCTACTTCCCTTGATCTGGACACTATAGTTTTGTTAATGCAGAATAGAATAGCATTAACTTTTTTGCTGCTGCAGAACACTGTTGACTCATGTTGAGCTTATGCTCCACCAAGACACCCTAGATCTTTTTCACATGTACTGCTAGTAAGCCAAGTGTCCCCCATCTTATATTTGTGCATCTGGCTCTTCCTGCCTAAGTGCAGAACCTTACATTTGTCCTTACTGTAATTCATTTTGTTAGCTTGCACCCCTTTCTCCAATCTGTTAAGGTCATTTTGAATTTTGATTCTGTCTTCTGTGGCATTAGCTACCCCTCCAAGTTTGGTGTCATCTGCAAATTTGATGAGCATCCCCTCATTTCCTCCATCCAGGCTGTTTATAAGGTATTGGACAACAAAGGGCCCAGGACAGAACCCTGTGGCACCCCACTTGTCACTTTTCCACAGGATGATGAGGAACCATTAATGAGTACTCTTTGGGTCTGGTCAGCCAACCAGCTACAAATTCATGTAACAGTTACACATTTTACTAGCTTCTCTGCAAGAATATCATGGCCTTGCTGAAATCAATATACACCATGTCCAAAGCATTCCCCTGATCCACCAAGCTTGTAACTCCATCAAAAAAAGAAATAAAGAGAGATTTGTTTGACATGACTTATTTTTGATAATAATAACTCTGAGAATGTTCAGGCACATACCAGAAAATCATCTTTGGCGATCACTTGTAGCCGAGTAAGATTGTCTTCCATAAAGACAGTTTTAACAATGAGTCTGTAAGTGACTGTAGAGGCCAATTCTAGATCCACACATCCTTCCACAGTGGGGACATTGGTTTCCGGGCAGTTCCCACCCCCCACCAAAGAATAAGTCCTATTGAACTCAGTGGGACTTACTGCTGAGTAGAAATACTTGGGAGTGTAGTTTAGGACTGCAGTCATTACCCAGTCTGGGTCTTAGTAATTGCAACATCCTTTTCTAAAAGCTCACAGACCGACTGTTGAATGATCTGTTCTAGGACCTTTCCTGGCATCAATGTCAATCTTACAGATCTGTAGTTACCTGGGTCTTCTTTCCTCCCTTTTTGAAGATAGGGACAACATTTGCCTGTCTCTAGTCTACAGGGACCTCACCTGTTCTCCAAGAATTCTCAAAGATCATAGACAAAGGCTCAGAAATTACATCCACAAGCTCCTTTAATAACCTTGGATGCAGCTCATCAAGCCCTGGAGATTTGAATTCATTTAAAGTAGCCTCTTGTAAATTTATTATTATTATTACCCCACCCATATGGCTGGATTTCCCCAGCACTCTGGGTGGCTCCCAACAGAATATAAAAAATATGATAAAACATCAAACATTAAAACCTTCCCTAAACAGGGCTGCCTTCCGTTGTCTTCTAAAAGTCAGATAGTTGTTTATTTCCTTGACATCTGATGGGACATCCACAGGGCAGGCGCCACTACCGAGAAGGCCCTCTGTCTGGTTCCCTGTAACCTCACTTCTCGCAGTGAGGGAACTGCCAGAAGGCCCTTGGAGCTGAACGTTAGGGGTCGAGATGCTCCTTCACTTCTACACAATTAATTAAAGGTGCATAAGCCAGCCGTCTCTTCTTTTTCACCCAGACCCCTTAGTTTGCTTACACACTTCCTCTCAGAGGCTCACTAGGTTTAGAAGACAAAGCACCACAGACAGGTGGGTGGGTGGTTTCTTCAGGGCTGGTTTCATGGCTTAGGCTAAACTGCAGAATAAAAGGTAACTTAATTTTTGAAACCTGCTTTCAGTGCCATGTCTCAGCTGTGAAATACATGTAGTAATATTAGAGTGCTTCTGAGACTGTACTAGCTTCCTTTCCTCAGCAATGAGTAACCACAACTCACCCACACACATCTAGGATTACACAACAGAAATCCCAGGTCAGAAAGCATGGTTTTATGGTTGTTCTGTATCCATTGTTTTGACATTTTATCTTTGAGGAGCTTGGGAAAAAATAAAATGTAAGCCACGTTGAACAACTCTCTGAGGAAAGGCAGCACACTAGAGGTGGTATTCATTGCTAATCCTACTCAGAGTAAACCCATTGAAGTTAATGGGCATGAAAAAAAAACCCTAAGAACATGGCCACTGGTCCCATCACCTCCTGACAAATAGAAGGGGAAGAAATGGAGGCAGAAGAAGAAGAAGAGTTTGGATTTGATATCCCGCCTTTCACTCCCTTTCAGGAGTCTCAAAGCGGCTAACATTCTCCTTTCCCTTCCTCCCCCACAACAAACACTCTGTGAGGTGAGTGGGGCTGAGAGACTGTGACTGGCCCAAGGTCACCCAGCAGCTGCATGTGGAGGAGCTGCATGTGGAGGAGGCAGTGAGAGATTTTACTTTCTTGGGCTTCATGATCACTGCAGATGGTGACAGTAGTCACGAAATTAAAAGATGCCTGCTTCTTGGGAGAAAAGCAATGACAAACCTAGACAGCATCTTAAAAAGCAGAGACATCACCTTGCCGACAAAGGTCTGTATAGTTAAAGCTATGGTTTTCCCAGTAGTGATGTATGGAAGTGAGAGCTGGACCATAAAGAAGGCTGATCGCCAAAGAATTGATGCTTTTGAATTATGGTGCTGGAGGAGACTCTTGAAAGTCCCATAGACTGCAAGAAGATCAAACCTATCCATTCTGAAGGAAATCAGCCCTGAGTGCTGACTGGAAGGACAGATCTTGAAGCTGAGGCTCCAGTGCTTTGGCCACCTCATGAGAGAGAAGACTCCTTGGAAAGATTGAGGGCACAAGGAGAAGGGGAGGACAGAGGATGAGATGGTTGAATAGTGTTCTCAAAGCTACTAACATGAGTTTGACCAAACTGCGGCAGTGGAAGACAGGAGTACCTGGCGTGCTCTGGTCCATGGGGTCATGAAGAGTCGGACACGACTAAATGACTAAACAACAAAACTTAGGTTCATCAGTTTCAGTGGGTCTACTCAGAGTAGATCTTAGTTGAATACAACACTATATATATTTAAAAACTTCTTTAAATAACATTGGCTTTTGCCTCCACTGTATCCCATTATAGACTTCAGAACAGAACTCTACCCATTCCTATTGATCAAGAACAATTTTGGTTTTCTGATGCCTGCCCTCATAAATCACTCCCTTTACTTTGTACCTGTGTTTTGAGTTTGCATTTTACTTCTGGGATGCCTTGTGGGACTTGTGTTAGTTGCCAGGGTTATCCATCCTTAAGGTTCAGCTTCCTCCCCAGGATCTCTAAGATTCAAATGTCTTGGCAGTGTAAATAAAACAACAGGGGTGATGTATTTGATCTCTTATGAACCTTCCTGTAAATGCACACACATTAACACTTAGGCAACACAGCATGTCCTGTCACACACTGTTGCTGATGAAGTATATTTTTAACTGCTGATAACTGCTGTAAAAATTACATTTTTAAAGAATGCTTTTAACCAAACCGAAGGAATAAACACCACCTTGTCTTATTGCAGATAAAATGAAGACATCAGGCACGGTAGAGTTTTCAACGATCTCTAGGAATTGGGAAGGTGAAAGATCAGGCAGATGGGAGCAACTCAACTGATCTCCAGTCTGTCTCAGGTTCACATGGGCTCAGAAGTGTGTTCCATAAAGCTTCTGCATCAATCTGCAAAGAATAAGAATAAGAACTCCATGAAAATCCTTTTATTAAATGTATTTCATCCTAAAATACACACTTGATATGCATTTTTCCTGAAACATGTTTTATAATCTTTTTGGTACACCTTTAGGGCCAATTTTTTTATTGCAACATTCAGAATGTAAAAACCAAAGAAGAACTGTTCCAATTAATAGATTAGTCTAGGAAGTTCAAATCAGGATTTCATGCAAAATTATTGAGCATTCCAACTTACAAGAATGTCCTTTTTAAAATCTATGAAATATTGGCAGGAATACCTTCTGAATCCTTCTCACTCAGCCTATAATCCACTGTACATTTTTATCTGTGGGTTGTTGTTGTTTCTTTACATGCAAAAAAATCCCTTTATGTTTTGCCTTCTTGAATATTGCCTCTTTCTTTCAGTCTCGTTATTGAAATGTCCTTTCCCTGTTCATTGTGGCCTGTCACATTACCAAAGGTTATGCTTTGTCACTTTACAGCATAACTGACTGTGACAATGAAATATCATTTTATCACCCACGCTTTTGAAGACTGATGCTACCAAATTTGATTGTCCTAGACCAACAGTGAACGGTTCAACAAGCAAGCAAGCTAGCTCAGTGGGCAATTCTTTTCAAAGCCCTACATGAAACTGCTGTTGTCCATCCTCTAGGACTCCACTGTCATTCCTAGCTTGAAGGTCTTCTGGGTAATTCAGAATAATTGCCTGAAATGGATGCAAAGGAGACAGTATACATTTGAATCAGGTCCCTCAGCAAATGAATTTATTTAATGTGTTCAGCTTGCCATTCTTACATGCCTACCAAACACTTTGGGAATCACTTGCCCAAAAATTAATAATGATTTGGTATGGAAATTCCCAGAGGTCAAAAAAGGCTATTTATGTATGCCACCACTGTGGCCTGTGCTTTGTTAATGGAAACGAGCGAGGTCCCAACTAAAGACGAATGGCAACTTAAACTGATGAAATATGCACAGCTTGCAGACCTAACATATAGAATAGGAAAACAAGAACATACATTTAAAGAAGACTGGAAAATGTTTATTGAATATATGGGGGGAAATTGTGTACATTTGAAAATGTTGACAGCATTAAGATAAATTCAACAGTGTGAACAAGTTTTGTTGGATATAATAATGGAATCCTGAATGGTTTAGTTTATGTAAAATATGAAGGGATTTATGATATGCAAAATGAACCGTAGAAAGAGGAGAAGGGAAGTCATTGATGTTTTAAGGTTGTCTAAATGAATATTCTAAAGTGTAAAACAGAAAAGTTAATAAAAAGAATTTAATATATTAATAATGATTTGGGAATTTCCATAAAAGAAGATCTGGATTGTAGATTGAATGAATTGTGGGAGAAGCTGAGTTTTGAACATAAGAAGAGCCAGCAGAATCAGGCCAATGGCCCATCTAGTCCAGCATCCTGTTTTCACACTGGCGAACTAGATGTGTGTGGGAAACTCACAAGCAGGATTCAAGCACAAGAGCCCTCTTCCCCTCCCGTGGTTTCCAGAAACTGGTATTCAAAGACATTGCTCCCTCCAACAGTGGAGGCAGAACATAGTCATCATGGCCAGTAGCCATTGATAGCCTTCTCCTCTTTGAATTTGTCTAATCCTCTTCTAAAGCCATCTAAGCTGTTGGCCATCACTGCCCCCTGTGAGAGCAAGTTCCGTAAATTAACTTTGTGCTGTGTGAAGAAGTACTTCAGTACTTGTCCTGAATCTTCCAACATTCAGTGCCATTGGATGCCCACAAGTGTTCTCTCTATCTACTTTCTCTCCGTTCTCACTTTTAAACCTGAGCTACAAAGGTAACCTACATATGCTTCCCCCTCATTCCACAGTCTTGGGGGAAATTCCTCTTGGGGAAGGATTCCTTGAACCTTTTGTCACTTCTAATAGTAAAACAGGGGTTGAGAAACAAAACAGGAAAGGTCTACAAGGAAGACTCAGAAGACCAACTGTGCCTTGAAGATATAGCTAGTACAGCAGTACCTCGGGTTAAGTACTTAATTTGTTCCGGAGGTCTGTTCTTAACCTGAAACTGTTCTTAACCTGAAGCAGCACATTAGCCAATGGGGCCTCTGGCTGCCGCCGCGCCACCAGAGCACAATTTCTGTTCTCATCCTGAAGCAAAGTTCTTAACCCAAGGTAATATTTCTGGGTTAGCGGAGTCTGTAACCTGAAGAGTATGTAACCCGAGATACCATTGGAGTGACCACTAGGTCCGGTCGCAGACGACTCTGGGGTTGCACGCTCATCTCGCTCTATAGGCTGAGGGAGCCGGCGTTTGTCTGCAGACAGCTTCTGGGTCATGTGGCCAGCATGACTAAGCCACTTCTGGTGAACCAGAGCAGCGCACGGAAACGCCGTTTACCTTCCCGCCGGAGTGATACCTATTTATCTACTTGCACTTTGATGTGCTTTCGAACTGCTAGATGTGTAGGATCTGGGACCGAACAACAGGAGCTCACCCCATCGTGGGGATTTGAACCGCCAACCTTCTGATCGGCAAGCCCTAGGCTCTGTGGTTTAGACCACAGTGTCACCCACATCCCTGGGCTAATGATAGCCATTGTCAAAAACTGAAAGACATGGGATGGGGCAGATACCTGCAATATTAAGTGATAAGATACAGAACACCCAGGAGCGGTCAGAGATGCTCCTCCCACCCTTTCCAGCCATTGGCCCTGCTGGGTGGATGGGAGTTGGTATCCAACAATATCTGGAGTACACTACATTGGAGAAGGCTGATGTAAGGGAAAGCATACTGAGAGGTCATGAGCTATGTGACTTTGTCCTTCAAATGCTTTTGCACAGCTTGAGAACCTCTTCATAGCATGCAAAAGAGTAGTGCTTCTAAACAACCTTTTTCCCTGCTCAGGAAATTTAGAACAACCTTAAGAATGACTCTTACCTTACTCGCATCACCATTTTATTAAGAAATCCACCAACAATGGCTTTGCAGCCTGGTCCAATTTCCTGTCTTGTCTTCAACTTGCTATTGGGAATAGAGGTGGTTACAGAAGACATTCAGTAATATTAAACTGATGGATCCTCTGTGATCAAACATGCTTAAGCCGCCGCCTCACAACCGTTGTTCAAAGAAAAATAGTGCATTTCTGAATTCTGACCTACTTTGACTTTGCTGCCTTCAAGTGAGCAATAAATTCTACCAAACTATTGTGAGAGAAAAATATATTCATTATTATCATTATTAGGTTCTGGTAACAAAATAATGTTCTCCAGATACATGTACAGACACTGATAATATGAAGTTCAGAATCTATTTGCACTAACTTTTGCTTTCTGTGATTAGATCATTGATTCTGGTGATTTATATTAAGATAATATTAAATAATGGTGCATCCCTTGTAAGCACAAACAGATGTGTACAAAACTCATTATAAAAAAGAACATCCATTACAAAATCATTATAACCATATTGCATGTAGAAATTAATCGGTTAGACATGCTAGACTTTTGTGTTTTTTAAAGCACAATTTAGTATACTTTAACATGAAGAAAACTTGCATTTGGCTAAACTCTTATGAGGCGGTTTTGTGCTTTAGTTTTGGTGGGTTCTTAGAAACGTCTTCTTCTGCAATTCACAGGCACAACTTAGGGGGCGCTATAGAGAATGCTCTCTCTGGTCCACCAGGCCCAGAGATTCTGATGACCATGAATGGGCCAACCAAGAGGATCTTAGCACCTGAGAGGGTCTATAGGGAAGGATTATGTGTTATTGCCAGAAAGGATCATAGCAGATCCAAGGACTGTGAATTTCTTGTCCCTACTATTTTGCACAACTAGCTGTGAAGTTAAAAGGGACAGGATCTATACATAGGACTTGCCCAACTCAGTTACACAAAGCCACAAGGCCCAGGTGCTTCTGGTTGTGCAAGCAGACCCTTCTTGTGGCAGCTGGAACGGCGCACCAGCTTCAGCGTCTGGGCACTGCCATGCTGACGGAGGCAGGGAGAGGGACGTCTTTGCTGCTATTGGTAACAGTTCGTGAAAGAGCCCTGGGTGTGTCTTTCAGCTCAGGTGAGAACGCAGGACCAAAAGATGGGACATTCTGGGATCCAATCAGAACTAGGATGGCTTCTGTAATTCCCGGATGTTCTGCTCAAATTGGGAAGGTTGCAGGGTATGTGACTGGGAAGTCATGTATCAGTTCAAAAACAAATGGCCGTGACAAAGACAGGGATTCGTGAACTTTTTTCTCAGATCTTATTGAATATCAGTTTAAAATGTGATTTTCTTATGAGTTTGTACTTTTTAAAAAAATACTCTGTTGAGGCCAGTGCAGATAAGTCCCTTATTGTTTTACCCTGATAACCCAGGTTACCAAGTCTATGGCTGAGAGATGTTAGCTAATGCTAGCCCTATAAAATAGCCCAATGTACCTATTTTGCTGAAGCAAGGGGGGAGGTTGTTGTTTAGTTGGTGTATGGGTTGCGGGGGTTTTTTGAAAGAGAAATTCAGGCTGTGAAGTTGATTGTAACAGCAGTGCAATTATTTTAAGCACTGGGGGAGGTGAAGGGAGCCATAAAGAACTGGTTGTTTCAGCAGTGAGTGGAAAGACACGTGGATGGCAGTTTCATCCAATGATGGACAGACAACAGGTTGGCCTGTTGAGCAGCAATGGAAAGGTAGGCTTGGAATACAAGTTCCTCAGATGCCAAGGCCTCACCACCACTTAGCCACCTCATCTACCAGAAATGGTTGCTCTGTTACCTGACTATACCATTATGTAGGCATTGAAATTATTTATTTGCAGTTTTTACTCTGTCCCACCCGTGCCCCAGAAAAATTGTCGTGAAAACCCAGAAAAGACTGAGGAAGGAGGGAAACCATCTATTGCAGTCCGACACTACACCTGAACTGGAGGGAGTTAAATGATGACACATTAACAGAGCCCTTTAAAGTTATTGCTTATTCAGATCCAAAGATCAACATTCTGGAGGGGAAGAAAGAAAGAAAGAAAGAAAGAAAGAAAGAAAGAAAGAAAGAAAGAAAGAAGGAACAGCACTAGGAGCTGATGGTTTTTTAATGAAAATGTACGCTACACTACAGCTAGTGAATAATTCAGTGAGTCAAACTGTCTGTAGATAATTAAAAATAACAGATATGATGTCCTTCACCCAAGGCGACCTTCCAGTTTTAACACGCTGGTCGCACAGACAGGTGTCGTGCACTAACACAACAATTAGACTCTGTGTTCCCTAAACCTTCTCCAAACAGGAATTGCACCAAGTCTTGACAGAGAATTGGGAAATGGAAGAAATTAATCCCGGGCATGTCTCTTCACCCACAGAAGTGACAGGCACAATTCCTTATTCCTCTGGGTATTTTACAAAAAAGTCCTAGCAGCTAGATTAGAGAAAGGAATGCCACGCAGGCCCTATATATAGCACATGACTCCTAATCCGGTTAGGGTGCTTGCAGAGATATTTGTGGAAGCTCTCTAGCCAGATTGGGATGCTGGTGACGTTCATTATTTTTATTTTATTCATTTTATTTATTAAATTTCTATACCTTGGCAAACATGTCCAGACAAGTCCTTGGTACAAGATTAGCATAAGCAAACATGGCAGGGCAAGACTCAGGTATAAGATTAGCATAGACAAATATGTCTTAAGAACCCACCACCCAAAAGTACAATAGAAGTTCCTTTGCATGTCTGGAGCCTGAGGCGAGTCAGGTGATGAGATCTGGCTTCCTTTGGCTAACAATGAGCCCAGCAATTGTCACCTCTGGGAACTTCCTGGAGTCCTTTTTCAAGGGGAAAATAGCTTTGGAATGGAGGAAACTGGGAAAGGAGATGATTTTATATTATTTTTAAAGCTAGGTAACTTCCCTGAGCTGTCAAGCTGAAAGGATACATTCAGGCATAATATTTGTAATATTTAACTTTAAAGATGTGCCCCCCCCCCCGGTAATTTCCGTAACAATGATGATGATCATAATAAATGTTGAACTTGTCTCAGTAGCAGATTGGAAGCCAGTGCTTGCTTTGCCTGGATAGCTCAGTTGGTTAGACCATGGTGCTGATAACACCAAGGTTGCAGGTTCGATCCCTGTATGGACCAGCTGCATATTCCTGCATTGCAGGGGGTTGGACTAGATGATCCTCAGGGTCCCTTCCAACTCTACAGTTCTATGATTCTATGATTCTAAATCCCGCGAGCAAGGTGTCCTATTTTGCCGCTAGTTTGCCTCTACAAGCAACCTAACTGCTATGTTCTGCAACAGCTGCAGCCTCTGAGCCAACCTTAAGTGTAGCCCCACACTTCCTTTCTTGTCTCTTAATTTATATTATTAATAAAAACATTCTTTAATTTGGCTCTGTGGTTTGAAGTGCATTTGGGACGTACCCAAGGGACTGTACTCTTCTCATGTGCCTAAGAAGACTTGGCTTGCGCCTAAGAAGACATACAAGAAAAACAAGTTCCCACAGAGACAGAAAGGCACTTATACTTGGGGTTACCACACCCTGACAGATAACTGGCGCATAGTTCTGGATTATCTGGGGCCAAGCTAGGCAGGTGGGGAGAAGGCGGTGACAGGAATACAAAGGATATTTGCAAGACTGAGCTTCCTTTCAAGGTAGTTGTGGCAAGGTAGTCATTACAGGGTGAAGTCTCCAGATACTAAAGTGCATTGGTACTGCTGAAGGCTGACTCTCTTTTGTTAAATGTTAACTGAGTTAGAATCATAGAATCATAGAATCATAGAGTTGGAAGAGACCACAAGGGCCATCAAGTCCAACCCCCTGCCAAGCAGGAAACACCATCAGAGCACTCCTGACATATGGTTGTCAACCCTCTGCTTAAAGACCTCCAAAGAAGGAGACTCCACCACACTCCTTGGCAGCAAATTCCACTGTCGAACAGCTCTTACTGTCAGGAAGTTCTTCCTAATGTTTAGGTGGAATCTTCTTTCTTGTAGTTTGGATCCATTGCTCCGTGTCTGCTTCTCTGGAGCAGCAGAAAACAACCTTTCTCCCTCTTCTATGTGACATCCTTTTATATATTTGAACATGGCTATCATATCACCCCTTAACCTCCTCTTCTCCAGGCTAAACATGCCCAGCTCCCTTAGCCGTTCCTCATAAGGCATCGTTTCCAGGCCTTTGACCATTTTGGTTGCCCTCCTCTGGACAAGTTCCAGTTTGTCAGTGTCCTTCTTGAACTGTGGTGCCCAGAACTGGACACAGTACTTCCAGTTGAGGCCTGACCAGAGCAGAATACAGTGGCACTATTACTTCCCTTGATCTAGATGCTATACTCCTATTGATGCAGCCCAGAATTGCATTGGCTTTTTTAGCTGCCGCGGTTTGTAGTCAGGAACCAAGAGGAAGCACATATGGAGTTTCATGGTCCTAAATCAGGCACTAATGGGTCATTCATTTCACCTCAGAAGTCAACAATAGATAAAGTGGTCCCAGTTCAACTCAATTTCACTGCAATTTGCTGCTTATCCTATTCCCTGAGAAAAGTCCAACTGGTTTTATTGGGAATTTCTTCCATGTGTTGCAGGACCCCCCCCCCCCAATTCAGTTTGTACAAACACGACACACACGACATACACAACGTTTCTGTTATAAATTCATAGTAAATCAACCACACATCGGATTTACACCAGTTCACTTTTATTTTACTCCATGAAGGAAGGACTATCAAAGGGAGGATGGTTTGATACAGGACGACCATAATCCCTTAACCATACCAGCACATACACAGGAGTCCTACCCAGTTGGCATGACAACCTTGATGGTCCCAGACAGAAGACCATCAAGGTCACAAAGGACTTGCATATGGGAGTGGATTCAACATGGACTGGAACAAAGGACAATGATCAGATCTTCCCTCTGAGGGCAGGAAACTGCCAGCTCCCCTTTGTCTCCTGGAAGTGACTCATGGGGAGGGGGAAAGGAGGAACCAGCCAGGTGACAAGGCACTCAGGTTACCTCCACAACTCCTCCCTCAACCCCTCCTTTCTGTGCTGTGTCAATGATGTAGTCATGATGTAGTTGTGATGTAGTTCTAGGGGTGTAGTTTGGGGGATTAGTAACTAATAAAAGTTTGGGTGCTCTTTTGTTTGGGGCTTCCATTTTGTTTCACCTGGTGGCAGGTGGGAGTCCTGTCGCAACAGTCTTCAATAAAGACCAAGCCTACTGGCTGCTGTTTTGCTCTGGTATTCCTGGCTGGTGTCCTTGTTTTTTTGTCCAAGGGAGCCCTCGGATTTCTCTGTTAACACATGTAAATTGATTAGGATTACAACCTAGATTCTACTGAAACCAACAGAACACATGGCTGGAAGTAGAACTTACTCAAATCCGATTGCTTTCAGTAGGATATGTTTAGATCTAGTGCCAATATATTGACAGCAGGTAGATATGCCACTGGGGTTTGTGGAAAGGTTATTCTGTCTGAAAATGTCTTGCCACTATTAGCTGAATGCTTATTTAGAAGACAAACATGTTTTCTCCTCCTTGTCAGGGCTCACATCAACACACATCTAAGGTCTTGAGCTCATCTTGCCCTACCACGCAGCCTGAGCTTTGCCCTCTGCTGGCATTTCAGCTCAGTCCAGTTTTGCAGCTCTCTGCTAAGCAGAGTAATGGACTGAGAGATAATTCCTGACGGTTCCCTTTTGAAACACAGAATGAAAGGGTCTGGCATATTTCAGAGTTGCCAGATGCCCTTTCAGGAGAGGGGGGGGAGCTGTGTACATAAACTGCTTTATTTCAGTGGGAAACACACAGTTATGTATGTCTGCAAAACAGATGCCTCGGCTCAGTTAGTGAGCATTTCACTTCTTAAGCCTGGACTGAAGCAAATACCCCTTTTTCATTCCCTTTTGCGTCAGGCAGTGCCTCCTGTTCATAGCAGTCTTCAAGGCTTGTTGCAAACGCATTGACCTTGTTTGCATGCTCCTCCTCTTCACAAAGTCATTTCCCTCTTTCTTTCAAAAGGCATGGCGAGATGGGTATCTTTTTGCTAATGTTCCTGAGCTGCATCAAATATATTACTTTCCAAGTAAATATCAAAACTGGATAATATTTAGCACAGCCGTGTCATTTTTTGTCTGGCATACTCCTACTTCATCTTCCAGCTTCAGGTTAGTGTTATGTACTGAAGTTCTCACCCTGGGCCAGCAGGGGGATACTGTAGATAGTTTTCACTCAGGTCCACATATGCAAATAAGGGATCGAAAGTCACGTTCAGTGATTGGATAGGTACAGAAAATGGTTACTGTTGAATTCTAGTGGAGCTCTATATAAGCAGGCTGGCTGAACCCTTCAGTTCAGTTCAGTTCTGTTCTGGCCTGTGAATAAACAAGAGCTGTTTGAAGAATCGCTGTGTCGTCTAATATGTTCACCCACAACTTAATAGTTAGAATGTAGAGAGGCTGGAAAGACTGTGGAACAGAAGCTTGCAAGAGATACAGAGCAGGCCAGCACAACTTGCAAGCCAGCAGATCTAAGGCAGCCAACCAGCTTTATCTGGCAGCACTTTCAGAGCACTGTCAACCCCCTTCCATTTCATGCTGCCTGCTCAAGCACCTGGCAGGCCATGCTACAGGAGTGGAGGGCTACAACCAATTTAAGTTAAAGGAGCTTAAGAATTCAATAGTTCCTATATTTCTAGTCTTTACTATTATGATGAGGACACAGGTCTCAAACTTGGGTCTCCAACTGTTGTTGAACTACAACTCCCATCATCCCTACCTAGCAAGACCAGTGGTCAGGGATGATGGGAGTTGTAGTCCAACGACAACTGATGACTCAAGTTTGAGAAACACTGTAAAGAGTTGCTGCCAGGATTGAGGCACTAACTTGTCTTCCCATGGCCAGAGTACGTGTGCCTAAAAGAGGCCTTCTGACAAGAAGGAGCGAGCCAGCAGTAAATCACACTGTGCATATGTTGGAGTTAACTCTTTATTAGCAAGAATGGGATCTACATGCGGTTGGTGGAATGTCAGGCCTATTGAGCACAGGAACTGCTCCCTGGTAGGTCTTGCCCCATGGATCAGTTGTCAAGACTAGGGGTCTCCTCCACTCAATGATTTTTCCTCAAGCAATTGGAGAGTATATCTGCATGCCTGTCTTTGCTCCTCCTGCTTCATGCCTCTTCTGGTTCTGGGAGGGGAGCTTGTTGCAGTAGGAGGGAGAAATACCCATGACTCATCTCTGACTCCTGGCCTCCTTCCTCTCCTTCAGCTTCTGCCACTGATTCTGGACGTCTCTCTGCCATAGACTCTCCCAGCTCACTAAGCCCTGTCATCTCTTCAGCTTCCTACATATCTTCTTTCTAGTCTTCTCTGTCTGACCACTCATTGTTGTCCCGCCACCAGTCCCTGGGCTCTGAGCCTTCTTCCCTTGGTGGTTCCCCTGCTGGTTCCTCCCAGTCCCTGACACCCTCTTGCTTCCACTGCTGACAGAAGCTTCTTCTCAAAATAATTAACTGCATGCCGTGTGCACACATGCACCATACTGCCAGTCAGCTGCTGGTGAGTGAGTGAGTGAGTGGCAAAAGCAACAGCCGGAGGATAGGTAGCAGCTGCAGGCAGCAGAAAAGTGGTGCTCACCTGCTCCTTCTCACTGCTATGCTTCCTTAGGTTTGTTTGGACTTTGCTACCACCACTGCCAGGCTCAGCATCACTGGCCAGGTCACCATTAACACCTGGGACACAGTAGTAGTAGTAGTAGTAGCAATGTATTCTTTATACCCTACCATTCTGGCTGGGTTTCCCCAGCCACTCTGGGCGGTTTCCAACAAAATAGTAAAAACACGATAAAACATCAAACATTTAAAACTTCCCTAAACAGGGCTGCCTTCGGATGTCTTCTAAAAGTCAGATATTTGTTTATTTCCTCAACATCTGATGGGGGAGGGCGTTCCACAGGGTGGGCACCACTACCGAGAAGGTCCTCTGCCTGGTTTCCTGCAACCTCACTGTGGCAATCACACAGGGTCCCTGGACATTTCACTGTCTATTGATCCCTGTGCCACCACTTGATTTCTCGCTGCCACCACCCAGGCCCTACCTGGTACAATACTGAGTCCAGTCAGGGTTGATTGGAACATAAACCTCTGTTTATTTATTGAAGCTTAACAAGTGTGTGGTTTCATAAACAGTATCGGTCAATTACAATCATGGGGTGCCTATCCAGACCTATAACTTCTGCTACCTGCTCTCCCTCACTAAACCACCTCTCAGATATTTACTTGTCTTCCTAGCCCCTAACTGTTCCTGACTTAGCTTATTTTGCTACACTAACTCAACCTACCCCCAGACTCTAGCCCAATTCACTCCCACTCCAACCAACCACCCAACTCCCAACAAACTCTTCCCTTCGCCCCTCCCAGAGCTGGTTTTATAGTCCCTCTGACTCCACCCCCTGGGTTCTGATTGGGTAACCTGTTTAACTATTTCACCTCCAGCACTCTCATGTTAACGTCACATTCACTTCTCGCAGTGAGGGAACCACCAGAAGGCCCTCAGAGCTGGACCTCAGTGTCCAGGCTGAAAGATGGGGGTGGAGATGCTCCTTCAGGTATACTGGGCCGAGGCCGTTTAGGGCTTTAAAAGTCAGCACCAACACTTTGAATTGTGCTTGGAAATGTACTGGGAGCCAATGCACAGTTTTCAGGACTGGTGTTATACGGTCTCGGCGGTCGCCCCCAGTCACCAGTCTAGCTGCCACATTCTGGATTAATTGTAGTTTCTGGGTCACCTTCAAAGGTAGCCCCATGTAGAGCACGTTGCAGTAGTGGATGTCCCAGAGCAGCAGCAAAAATAGCAGAAGCTCCTGCAAAACAAAAACAAAAAACCAGGAGATGTTGCCACTTAGGAGGAAGGGAAGGCTGTGCATCCATGCGGGTTCTGCATGCAGACACACATTGCACCTCCACCCTCAACGGGAGCACTGGCAGTGAGGGCTGGCCTACCTTGTGGGCAAAAATCTGGACTAACAAATGCTGCAGTATTATGGAAAGATAATATAAAGGTAAAGGTACCCCTGCCCGTACGGGCCAGTCTTGACAGACTCTAGGGTTGTGCGCCCATCTCACTCAAGAGGCCGGGGGCCAGCGCTGTCCGAAGACATTTCCGGGTCACATGGCTAGCGTGACATCGCTGCTCTGGCGAGCCAGACCCGCACACGGAAATGCTGTTTACCTTCCCGCTAGTAAGCGGTCCCTATTTATCTACTTGCACCCGGGGGTGCTTTCAAACTGCTAGGTTGGCAGGCGCTGGGACCGAACAACGGGCGCGCACCCCGCCGCGGGGATTCGAACCGCTGACCTTTCAATCGGCAAGCCCTAGGCGCTGAGGCTTTTACCCACAGCGCCACCCGCGTCTGGAAAGATAATATATTTATCCCTTAATTGTTCTCAGCCTCCCAAGCCTCAAGCTCCTGTTGTCAAACTGTCACTCCATCCTCTGAGAGTCCCTCTCTCCAACTGTGTGAACGCACGTACTTCACTTGGAGTTTTCGGTATTGACGGGGTAGTTGTGGGTAACTAGTTCCAGCTGCTGCCTGCATATCCTGAGGTCTTCCATGGGAGGCTATGTCTATAACTGCTGTTTGCTCTTAACTCTGGCCAAGTATCCTGCCACACTTGCCTTTTGGAGGGAAAAACATGTCGTGAATTTGCTGCATGTCGTGAATTTGCCGCATTATGGCAGGTGGGTTTCTTTTATGACAGTAATTAAAACTGAACAGCCAGAGTAAGATGGAAAGTTTACACACTTCAATCAACCACAATTGCATATGCACACTCTCTGTGTGTGTCTTTGTGCACACATGTGGAGGGTGGGGTTTTACTGCACTATTTTATTTGCTTTCTGACAATCTTTGAGGAAGAACTTTTTCCCCCAAAGTCAGCCACAAACCCATTGTTGCAATTCAGAATAAATGAGGGGTGTTGTGAAAGATGTGCCAAAATAGCCAAAGATAAATAGGGTAATCATCACTTAATGACCACATCTGCCACCACTTCTGACTGGTGATATTTTCAATCAGATCTCTATTAGTCAAATGTCTAGACAAGCAAGGGGGTGGGATGAAGAGAAAGAGAGATTCATTAAACATTACCCTTATATCCTATGCTGTCTTACATGAATGTGGTTTTGCAATCACCAGTTGACAGCAAAATTTATTATAATCCCCACCCACATAGCCTTACTATTAACAGAACTCCATGTTAAACTTAAACGTGTGAAACAGCCCTGAGAAATTTCATCAATCTCTTAAGAATATATTTTTTTTAAGCTTCCCATGATATTCCTCAAATGTTTTGCCTGGGAATCCCCTAAATTAGCTTTGAATTTTGTTTTAGACTAAACATGGCAATGTGACTTATCACTCAAGTTATCAAAAGAATTGTCTGGCTTCCCTCAGACTTCCTCAAATAAATGTGCCACAAATTTCACTTTAGGTGAAGTTTCAGTGACAACTTCAGATAAAATGCTTTAAAAATGCAGTCACTTCGACTTTCAGTCAAAATATCCCGTGTGTAAGTGGTGTTTGGCTTAAAATCCTGGTTTGATGATGACAGAAAGCTAAAAATGTGAAAGGAATCCACCGAAAAACATTGTGCTTGAGGAAACATCATGTGAACATTCTGTCTTTTGATATTTATTTAGGATGGCTCATTTAGACAGGCAAGTCATCATTTGAGATTACTGTCAAGTGAATCAGCTTTTAGAAAGATAAAATATAGATATTAATTTGTTTCAAAGAAGTACATTCTATCAAACAAGGGAGAGGAGAAGGATATGTGTAGATGATGGCTGCATTGTTAAGTGTGGAGCACTTTCTTCCTGTGTGCTCTGCAGTTAAAATGACCTTAAAATTAAGAACATAATGTAACGGGTTTCCATGGAGCAAGGAGGGTATTCTTTAAAGCAAAAATGAAAAAGACCTTGCTGTTTTTATTTTCAAAGAAGTTCTTCTGGACATTGATTCCACAGCCCACATTGATGCAATTAAAATCTCATTGAGAATTATGAAGTATATTTTCCTGAATGCACTGGGTTTTGATCTTTGCCATCTGCTGAAGTGAAAATGCAGACATGCAGCAATCCCAACTTGAGCTAATTTTCTTGTACGACTTTGAGTAGAAATGCTTTGCAAAAATCAGGAATTGGTATACATGATTGCTCACTTTTCCCCATTTTTGTATTATGACTGGGGTGCAGCTACCAAGATCTTTTAGACTGTTCATAGCTGAATAGGAGAATTTAGATGTGTAGGCTTTATCTGTGAGTCCCCCAAATATGAAATGATATAAAAGGCATGTTTCATTGTGGGGAGATGTTAGTTTTCATTTCAAAGTGAATCTCTTCTACAGAGAAATTGTTGCAGTTGGAATGAATGATTTTGGCTACATAACCAATATTTATTGTGATCCAGCTACCACCATAAGAGGCAAAAGGAAGAGCATGAAATGGACATTCACACGGGGCTCTTCATTATTCTTACATCTCCGATTCAGATACTTTGTTCGGCTATAAGCCCACAAGGTAAAACCAATCAATAAATAAAGTAGCATTTTACATTCAAAAATATCAACTAAAATATTTCAACGCGTAATCTCCTTCACGTTACGTACCATCTCTAGATATACCATATTGTGGCCTTGAGTATAAGGATGGTGGATAAAGTTAATAGATTTTTAATAGTCATGAACAGGCCGGGTTTAGACCAAATCGTGCTACTATTGACCATGCAATAATTCTATATCATTTGGCGCGGAAGTATTCTTCCCCCACTCATGGTCTTCTATGTGCCGCTTTTATAGACCTGAAGGCGGCTTTTGACAGTATCTCTAGAGAGCTGCTATGGGGAAAATTGGCAAAGTGGGGCATAGATAAAAGGCTGTTGTGGAATATGATCAAATTACATGAAGGGACGGCTGCTAGGGTGAGGTTAACACCTGAGGGCGATCTCACAAACTCTGTACCAATAAATAAGGGGGTACGACAAGGGTGCATCCTTGCCCCCTATCTCTTTAACCTCTATATTAGTGACATGAGAACTCCCCTAGTTGAGGCCCAAACCACCATTCATGCACCCAGGCTTGCAGACTATCGCTGCCCCTTACTATTGTACGCTGACGATGCGGTGATCCTCTCATATTCAAGAATTGGTTTGAGGAGGGCCTTTAAGATCTTCGCGTTATATTGCCAAACAAATTTACTTACTATTAACCATTCCAAATATAAAGTCCTAATTTTTTCCAGGAGTCGTAAATTTTATAGGTGGGAACTCGAGGGGAAGCCAATTGAACAAGTCTACAAATTTCAATATCTAGGAATTTACTTCCAGCATAATATGGGATGGAAAGCGCATATTGCATATTTACAAAATAAGGGCAAAGCCCTTATCTATGCTCTATTACGCTTTTTCTTTACAGAGGGGGCTATGCATGTTCCATCTGCCTTAAAAGTTTATAGTGCAAAAGTGGTTGCAACTATGGCCTATGCGGTCTCCTTTATGGGGCGCTTTTGTAAACCTCATGCCTCTGGTGTCATTGCAAAATCTTTTTCTCAGACGCCTTTTGAAGTTACCCTCCTGTGTAAGCAACTCGGCTATTCGCTTAGAACTTAAGACCCCCTCCTTAGAGATCCTGATGTGGAGACATGTCTTTAATTACTGGCTGTCCCTTTGGCATAAATTGCCCAATTACCATCTTATTCAGTGCCTTTGGAGAGATGAATTTACCAGCCCATGGGCAACAAAAATCCATTCCAAACTATTGTCTTATGGAATCTCTCCTTCCAATATACTAAATTTAGATCAAATTACAGCAAAAAAGGTCATCAAACAAAGATTGGAGGAGGTTGATTTGCAACAAAATCTTACTACAGGTGGAGGTACATGTTCCCCAATAAATCAGGGCATTACATTTATGTCCCAGATACCTCGATATCTGTCTACCTTATCGGTTGCGTCGCATGGATTCGCTTTTGTTAGAGCCAGATTTAATGTGTTCCCCTCAAACGTGTTGAGCAATAGATTTTCTAACGGTAAAACCTCTGTTTTATGCGCATGTGACAACAAATCAATAGAATCCCTTTATCATATCTTGTTTAATTGTCCTTTATATTCTGTTCCCCGATCAAGGATTCTGAGTTCAATCATTTTGGAAACTGTTGCTAAATCACCTGAATTACATCTTGCCTATCTTACATCTCCAATGACAGTCCATCCATTAACAGAACCTAAGTACAGTGGTACCTCGGGTTAAGAACTTAATTCGTTCTGGAGGTCCGTTCTTAACCTGAAACTGTTCTTAACCTGAAGCACCACTTTAGCTAATGGAGCCTCCCGCTGCCGCCACGCCGTCGGAGCACAATTTCTGTTCTCACCCAGAAGCAAAGTTCTTAACCTGAGGTAAGATTTCTGGGTTAGTGGAGTCTGTAACCTGAAGCATATGTAACCCAAGGTACCACTGTATGCCTCTTCCTGACCCAATTCTGTTCTTCCAGCTTCATCATTCTACAGTTCAAGGATGGGAGACCTGTATTGCTGGACTGCAGCTTCCATCAACTTCAGCCATTGACTGTGTTGGCTGACATCACAGAATCATAGAACTGTAGAGTTGGACAGGACCCCAAGAGCCATCTGGTCCAAACCCCTGCAATGCTGCAATTCTGCTCACAGCCATCCCTTGGTGGGCTTGAACCACCAACCTTCTGGTTAACAAGCCAGACAAACTGACCCATTGCAGCACAGAGTCTTGGAGCTGTTCAAAGTTTGAATCCAAGAACACCGGGAGAGTTATAGGTTCTCCAACCATGTTAGTCTCGAAGAACGCAATTGGTCGTTATCCTGCTTCAAGTATGCATGGAATTGTAGGTGTCACCCTCAGATTCCATACTAAAGAATGGAGAAATGACGCTAATAGCTTTTAAACTGGCATCCTGGGTTTCCTTGGAAGCTTATCTTGATTCTTCAGTTGAGAAGATTGTTCATGATGATAGCTGATAGCTTTATTTTAAATATAACTTGCTAATACTACTAATACTACTTGAAATATGAACATGCAGCAGAGCACAGAACGTGTCCTAGGCCGTTTTTAAACATGGTTTAACTCTGAGGCTCAACAAATCTAGTGTCTGTCCTGTGTGAATTGTATGTGTGCTGTAGCATGAAAGGTAGAGATTTCGTGGCAGATGTTAAGAGCTCCTCAGCAGACAAATTGATATAGACCATGTTCACTGGTATTAGAAAATTCAAAAAACATTGTATTATTCCATATTCATCAGGGATAAGTGGGAGAGAGAGCTGATGCTTATTGTGAAGAAAGCTATATAAAAATAGCTGAAAAAGAAATGGATGTCAAAGTAAACATTAAAGGTCATTCTACATACGTGTTTGAACTGAGGAAACATAAGGAAGAAATTATTTCCTGAAATGGAAGGCCTTACATGATTTTTTTTTTTTTTTTAAGGAGAAAGGGGATAAAATTAAGAAAGGGAAAAGGCTGTGTCCTTCAATAAAATCTTCCTGATGGTTACATTTATTAGACTATGAAATAATCTCAGAAGCAAAAGCCCAATCCCCTGACAACTCATTTCAGTCAAGGCTGGACAAACCACTAATAAATCAGCAACAGAGAACAATCCCACATTGCCAGGGACATAGATTAGTAAAGCTTAATATATCATGTGTCTAGTCTCTACAGCTTTAGCTCTTACGGACTTCTCTGGTAAGAGATGCTTGGGGAGGGAACACAGTTTCTATAAAATTCACCATACTGGATTATCCTTTTGCAAGATGACTCAGGAAATAATTCAGTGTCTAGGGAGTGGGAAAGTGGGCAAGGATTTACTTTATTTGTTAGCACTCCATGTATGCAAATCAATACAAGAAGACACAGCAGCTTTTTGAATGAGTCACTGTCAAAATCACTTGATAACGAAATGAAAAAGGTATTTAAATATACCTTCCTGAAGAAACCAGAGGCCTTTCTCCTGGGCATGGTCGGCCAATTGGTGCCAAGGAAGGATAGAACCTTTTTTATGTACGCCACAACAGCAGCAAGAATACTTATCGCAAAGTATTGGAAGACACAAGATCTACCCACCCGGGAAGAATGGCAGATGAAGCTGATGGACTACATGGAATTGGCGGAAATGACTGGCAGAATCCGAGACCAGGGAGAAGAGTCGGTGGAAGAAGATTGGAAAAAATTTAAAGTATATTTACAGAAATATTGCAAAATTAATGAATGTTAGAAGAATACTGGAATGAAGTTATATGGTTTTAGCAGAAATGTTATTAAGAATTATGCAAAAACTGATTGTTAATGGGCCAAAGTGGAAAATTTAAAATTAGATCGTGTTAAGATAAATTATAGAACAAAAAATTGAGAAAGAGGGAAAGGATTTGCTGAATTAGCTAATTTGAACTAGAATACAAAAAAGGGAGGTGTGAGGAAGTCGAGGAAACAGGCAAATGAAAGATAAAGATATGAAATTTGGATGTGTCTTTAAAATGTTTTTGTTTTTTCTTGTTGTTTTGTTGTACTGTTTTTATTTTTTATTTTTGATGTATTGTTTGTTAATTTTTTTCCCTTTTCTTTTCTGTAACTATTAAACCTCTAATAAATATTTTTTTTAAAAAAAAATCACTTGTTGTACAGTCGTACCTCGAAAGTCGAACGGAAGCTCCTGCAGCCAATCAGAAGCTGCGGAAGCCTTGTCGGACGTTCAGGTTCCAAAGAATGTTCGTAAACCGGAACACCTGGTTTCAGCATTCGGAAGCCTAAACGTTCATCAACCAAGGTACGGCTGTATTAAGGATTCATACAAAATGGCTCCGTTTCTTAGCCATTTCCTTATATTATCTTTAAGAACAAAAGGGCTTATTCTGCAGACCAGCATTCCCCAACTTGGTGCCCTCCCAATGTTTTGGATGGCAACTCCTATTAGGACAGCCAGCATGGCCATGCTAACTGGGGCTCGTGGCAGTTGTAGTCCCAAAAATCTGGAGGGTACTAGGTTCAGGAATTGTGCTATAGCTGCAAGGAAACAGTGTTTTCCTTCTCCTAGACCAGGGGTAGTCAACCTAAGGCCCATGGGCAGGATGCGGCCCAATTGTCTTCTCAATCTGGCCTGTGGACGGTCCGGGAATCAGCGTGTTTTTACATGAGTAGAATGTGTCCTTTTTTTTAAAATGCATCTCTGGGTTGTTTGTGAGGCCTGCCTGGTGTTTTTACATGAGCAGAATGCGTGCTTTTATTTCAAACGAATCTCTGGCTTATTTGTGGGGCATAGGAATTTGTTCATATTTTTTTCCAAAATATAGTCTGGCCCACCACATGGTCTGAGGGATGGTGGACTGGCCCACAGCTGAAAAAGGTTGCTGACCCCTGGACTAAATGGTCCAAGCAGCCAGAAATACAAGCAGTGGATCGTAAAGGAAGAGTCCTGTAGCTGGATTGGGTTGTGAGAACATCTGTCTGGGATAGAGCTTTAGATTTGCCCTGAGGGGAAGACCACTTACAGGCTAGTGTCAGCAGTGGTGTCTCTTGAATCTTCACAAATGGTCAACAACATAGGAATTCGTTCATCCCTCCCCCCCCCAAAAAATAGTCCGGCCCACCACATGGTCTGAGGGACAGTGGACCAGCCCATGGCTGAAAAAGGTTGCTGACCCCTGTCCTAGACGGATCAGCTTCCCAGGTTGATGAACCCCATCTTCCCCTCATTTCCTTCTACAGCATGTGCAAAAACCGCCATCTTGACTGTTGGTCCCACTATTGGTCTCACCCATTCAATCTGCCAGAGTCTGACTCTGCATGCAAGGGAAGTCTCTAACTCACTGAGAATTTGAAACTCACTGGGACATATGACTAACAATATACAGTGGTACCTCGGGTTACATACGCTTCAAGTTACATACGCTTCAGGTTACAGACTCCGCTAACCCAGAAATAGTGCTTCAGGTTAAGAACTTCGCTTCAGGATGAGAACAGAAATCGTCCTCTGGCGGCGCAGCGGCAGCAGGAGGCCCCATTAGCTAAAGTGGTGCTTCAGGCTAAGAACAGTTTCAGGTTAAGAACGGACCTCCGGAACGAATTAAGTACTTAACCCGAGGTACCACTGTAATCCAATGTGTTTTTACTTCGAAGTTAGTCCCATTAGACTGAATTTACTCCCAGGTAAATTCACAGCTTAAATTTCACTGGACTAGACTACCAACTTTTAAACAGAACCATTATTAAGAAACATGGGCTGATTTTTTTAAAATGCGGTGTTTATTGCCTTGTTTTCAGCAGTGACATATTTCATTGTTTTGAAAATGTTTAGAGCAATATTGGAGTTTATAATTCCAAATGTATATAGGAAGTGGCATTATACCTAGTCATTCCATTAGTTTATCAAGCTCAATATGGCCTCTACAGAGTAGAAGTACTTCTCCAGGACTTTATAGCTCTAGTTAGATGCCAAGGATTTAACCAGGGCCTTGCTTTCTGCTGATCAACTTGCCTGCTTTACGGCCTAGCTTAAAGATAATGAAAACCAGTTTGCTTTACCACAGCCAGATGGTTATCAGCTTGTGTTAACATGGAGGTGGGATTTTTCACTGGTGGCGCCAGTGTTGTGGAATACCCTCGCTGCTGAACTATCAGAGGTCCCATCAGTATTGGCATTCCACCGACTCCTGAAGACACACCTGTTCAGGCTAAGATTCCCCTGAACCTCTGATCTTACTGTTTTAACATTAATTTTAATTGCTATGCTTTTTACCTGGCTTGTTTTATTGCATATTTAAATTATGGATGTTTTCATGCACCAAGAGGATTTTGACTGTGTATTTTAATCATACCTGGATTTCATAATTGATTTTATGTAAACTAATTAGAAGCCGTTTTGTCATAAAAGCAGTATATAAATTAAATAATTATATTAATAATATGTTTGTGTTTTCCTGTTGCAACCACCCTGAGAGCTGCAGGTATGGGGCGGTATAGAAATTAATAAATCATAAATAATAATAATGTTGAAAAGCTTCAAAATCCATGACTTATTCTCTCTTGTGTAAGTATTGTAAGGGTAGATCTTGCCTCTTTCTCCACACAGTGAAAGACAGCGGGATATATCACAAAAAAACTACTTTTTTTGCAGGTAATAAATATAAGGTGTTGTCAAAGATTAAAGTCTCAGAAGAGAGGATGTTGGGAAAATGCGATAATTTAAATTTCAACAAGTTGCTAGGACCAGATGGTATTGATATCAGAGTTTGGAGGGAGCTTTGTGGCCGGGTTGCCAGTAACAGCATTTAATTTGTCACTACCAGAGAGCATTATTGATTCAGTGAGCCCAAGAAAATTCCCAAAGGAACCGAAGAGGATTCCAAAAAGGGGATTAGATGATAAGAATATTCACAGCTAAGGCTACAAAATGTAGACAGCCTGTCAACACGCATTCTTGAGGAACTAAGTCAGGCACTAGCTACATCTGGTTAGGATAGGAATTTTCCCATAGGTATGTTAAAAAAATGATTGTCCATTATTGAACGCTTTTATGTCTTCCTAAAGATCAGCCACTGACAAGCCAAGCAGGCCACTAAGGGCAGCTGCTGTGCTTCCACCCTTCCGCCATAGCAAATGGAGCTTCTGGTTTTTTTAATCTGTTTATTGAAATAATATATTAGTTGTTTTCAACTTGGTTTTCAGTCCTGTAGCAACACAATATAAAATAATATATTGAATACAAACAAGATTCTACAACTGCAGTACTTGGTGAATTGAATTGCAGTACTTGGTGAATCTCGAACATGGCAACCATTTTGAGTTGGTGTGTGGAAAAATTAAATTAATTGGCAATTACATCTTAAGTGCATGGAAACTTTTTGGCCAGATTAAAACCCACTGAAAAAGAGTTAATGTTACATTTAATAAACTCAAACGCTCGTTTTCCACGCAGCGGATCCCCCCCCCCCACATTCTTATTTTGTGGAAGAAATAAGATGTAGCCAAATAAAGAGCTAGTCAGTTAAGATCCAGTCAGGCATTGTTAAGGGCAGCTGTTATTTGTCCTTCTGTGAAGGAGGCAATCTCTTATATCCAGATATCTCAGACATAAGGAAATGATTCACCTTTGACATGAGAAGAAAAATATGCTTCTTGCTAATGCTGGATTTTATGATGCTAAGAAGAATTTAATATACTGGCAGGCACACTAGCCACATGGGCAAAAGAAGAGGGGATACTTTTGCCAATTACTCTAACAAATATGTATGTAAATGTTCGGATCTGAACATGTGGATTGTTTGAATTCTGAAAAGATGTTTTTCTCCATCAGCCTTTGCCAGAAACTGGGGGTGGGGAAATCCTTCATGAAATAGGAATCTACTTAGACTATTGCTCAGTATTCTCTAAACAGGTTGGCAGCAGCTGTTTAGGGTTTCAAACCAGACTATTCCCAGCCCCAGGGGGCAGAATCCAAGGGGCACTTCTGCAGGTGCATTCCCTCCCCACCACCAGAGAAGTGGCTGCAGCAGCTTCTGGGTCAGAGATCTCGTGAGAGCCCCGCAAAATTGCATGGAGATCTCATGCTCTTGCACGACCTCAACAGAAGCCGCAACTGCATGACCCCAGAAAGCAAGGCTTCAGCATGGGCAGTGGGTGGCATCCATTCAGAGTAGCACCTTCCAGGTGGTCGAATGGGCCAGGCCACCCCTTCCAAGCCCTACCTGGAGATACCAGGGATTGAACCAGGAACCCAAAGTAGATGTTTCTGCTGCTGGGATCTTGGAATCAGAGATGACATAAGCACAGTGCTCTCTTTATGTATAAGCTAAACAAGCTAAACAGCATCTTAAAAAGCAGAGACATCACCTTGCCTACAAAGGTCCATATAGTTAAAGCTATGGTTTTCCCAGTAGTGATGTATGGAAGTAAGAGCTGGACCATAAAGAAGGCTGATTGCCGAAGAGTTGATGCTTTTGAATTATGGTGCTGGAGGAGACTCTTGAGAGTCCCGTGGACTGCAAGAAGATCAAACCTATCCATTCTGAAGGAAATCAGCCCTGAGTGCTCACTGGAAGGACAGATCCTGAAGCTGAGGCTCCAATACTCATGAGAAGAGAAGACTCCCTGGACAAGACCGTGATGTTGGGAAAGATGGAGGGCACAAGGAGACAGGGACGACAGAGGACGAGATGGTTGGACAGTGTTCTCGAAGCTACCAGCATGAGTTTGACCAAACTGCAGGAGGCAGTGGAAGACAGGAGTGCCTGGCGTGCTCTGGTCCATGGGGTCATGAAGAGTCGGACACAACTAAATGACTAAACAACAGCAACAACAAACAAGATACAGCTTAGGGCCCCACTCTCTTGGGGGACCCAAAAAAATGTAAAAGAAAAAACCCCTGGGTGTACATTTCCAAAATATAAGATAATAAAACAAATAAAATAAAACCTACATACAGCAACAGTGTTTTGTGTTGTGTAGGCTCCTATGATGTAAGTAATGCTAGCCTGCTCCCTAAAATATCACTGGTTTGCTCATTTCTATATATAGGGTGCCTACATTCTGCATGGATTGGTTGCATGGCAACATGGGCAAATGGCTTGAGATACCTATGAGGTCCATAAATTACCACGTAGCATATATTCAACACAAAGAACAGTGGCAATTTGTTCTTGACAAAGGACAGCTGGACACATAAAGGGCCCCATTACCTTCAGTAGCCTAGGGCCTCGTCAGACCTAAATCTGGCCCTGCATGAGCACCTCAAGAACCTGGTTCACAGGCAGGGGATAAATGTTTCAAAGAAGTAAATAAATAAAAGTACAAAGTATTTTAAAATGAATGCTAGAAACGAAAGCAAATGGTCTACTGGGACCATAAACTCAGCCATCTTTTCATATATTGTATTTGTTCACTGGGGTTCTCCTTTACATCTATATATCTATATATAGCACCAACAGTACGCCGTAAGCCTGCTTAGACGTAGGTACCCCTATATATATAAAAAGCATGCTTAGGATTACAGTCTTCATTTGAAATCCAAGATATGTCCATACCAAAGCAGCATTTCTGTTGCTCTATATAATATTACAATAAGCTACATATTAATAATTGTTATTTTGTTTGTCTTCTTTTAGTCCCCTGAACTACACTGCTCAAAAGCTTCAATTATCTGCAATTCAGCATGTTTAACTTTTTTGTGCTGACAATAATGTTACTGCACACAGAAACTTACTAATCGGCTTCAGAACACTGCTAGATCCCATTTATATTTTCATTATGATTTTTGAAGCATAATGTTCGGAATATGGTTGAGACACACATCATTTTCTTTTCCACCAGATGCTTAAGGGGACCATTAACCAAAGGAGATGAAATGATTTCAAATGTATTCAACAGCAATAAAAATATAGGAAATGCATTTCTGATAAAGATTAGCAAATGGGGAACAAGAAGATAGTAGTTTCCCTTTCATTGTTTCTGTATCATAGAATTTAGGAATCAATATAAAGGAGTCATAAAAGTAGTTGTCAAGATGCAACCTGGAGATTTGTTCTGTGCCTTTAATACTGCTAAGGAAGCAAGAAGCACATTCCTCAACTAACCCATTAGTCTCTTTCTTCTCACCTACCTGCTGGGTAGCACACCTGGGTCATGATCATGGCAACAGATTTTAATATCTTCCTCATCTGCCTCTCCCATATTTTCTGCGTTCTTATGTTAAGCGATCAGATAAATTCCTTTGGAAAGCTTGATTATCATTGCCACTATCAGGATTCTGCTTTCAGCTCACCACTCCTAATGCTTATCATACCACTTTTCATGGCAAGCAGTAGTATATTTCAGCAGAACTCTCAAGTTAGGAGCAGGCTATGTTGCATCAGGAAGTTCACTTCAGGTAGTGTTTCTTTGCAGTGAGAACGGGCCCAGTTTGCCTTGACATTCCTTATTTCCAGGTGTAGAGCTTTCTTTCATTTCAGCTTCCTTGCTCCTCCCTGCTTCAACTTCGGCCACACAAGGTGGAAGCAGGGCCGTCTTAACCATTGAGGTTCCCATCAAGGAAGGGGATGCCAAATGTAGGAGGTTTCACAATCAGTGCTGAGATTCAAGGTTCAGGCCTACTTTGATAAACACTGTGTTGAATCCCAAAGGCCCATTCCTCTTATGGGAAATGTTTTTCACTAATGGAGCCTTTGGGTCCAACTTACAGAAAGTTGTTTTACCAGTTCATGGGAGCATACCAACACTTCCTTCAGTTAACACATGTGGGAATAACCTAAACATTTACTGTGACACCACATGCATTCCTGATAATGTGAGAAAAAATCCTAAATTGGCCTGCTGTTTCTGATTCATCTTTGGGCATGTAGGAGTTGGGATTCTAGTCACCTATTCCCATAATTCCTCAGGCCTCCCTTTAAAAAGGAGGGGTTCATTTGCCGCCTCTGTGTTCCCTTCTTTGGATAGCCCTCTGTTGTATGTTTTTGCCTAGAGCAAAGCCATATTGTATGCCTGGATTACGCCCAGCCTCATCAACTTTGTGGTTACTTGCCAAGAACAAAAATGTGTCAGCGTGGTGAGCAGGGATAGACCATGCACAACACATTTGTGAAGATCAAAGCTTGAAGGGTTTGCTGGCAATATGGGCAGAGCGAGAGAAAAGAGTGGGAAGAACAAAAAGCAATTAAGTTCTATAGAGACTAATTTCATTTACCACAAATGCCACTTGAAACACGCCCAAAAGGGATAAATGAGTCGCTTGGCTGGAGATCCTGATATACTGTCATCATTAAGATGAATCAAAGGTGTTTCCCTTCATTGTTCTTAGTGAGAGCATTTCTGGTGTTTATTATCATAAAATGTGTGGAGGCAAGGAAATGCTCTTTTCCATTTCAGTTCTCATGGTGACTAGTATATCTAACATGACAAGATCTAGCTCTAGGAAATCCTCTGTCTTGGACCTGTTGAGCGATTCTGTCCTAAATGTGATGTTACATTAACTGACAGAAGTGTCAAGAGTGGTCCATTTCTGTCTAGTACTAAATCGAAATATTTAATAGTGCAGAAGTTTCAGCTTTCTGCAAATTCCTAGCGTCCTTTTGCATCAACTCTTTCCCTTCAAGTCTGTTTGACACCAGTGTGTCACTGGGTAGAGTCCCATTTATGACAGTTGAAAGCATCGCCGTTGGTATCTGTGTCAAGTTCACTAGGTTCTTGGGGATGGGAAACATTCCGGAAAGTTTCACAAAAGGAGGATTTGGGCCTGATCCAGAAAAACTACAACCAAGTAGCTAAGGAATTGAATTGGCATGTTTAAAATCTAGCCGGGACTCATGGGGAGATACCGACACAAATGGCTCCTAAGCTGCTTCCCTCATGCAGCTGTGTTAGTATGGCCACATGTATGTAGCAGTGTTATGTGTGGTTGAATCTATGAAGTCCTACTATGGTGTCTATCCAGAGAACAAGCAGGGACAATATGTCTAATAAGGAAAAGAGGCAAAAGGCCGCACGTTTTAACAAACTTTGCAGAATTAGTACATCTATTTCTTCAATAGTGTTTGGCCAGATAACTTGAGATATCCACAGGGAGGGCAAAATGTAATATCCCCTGAAGTTTTTCTACCTATTCCAGATTTCAGAGCCATTAACCTCTGGCTACACACCATGGAGGCTGCATTCGGTTTGTCCTGGCTTAATCTATAGACATATCTTTCATTAACTTGCCTAACTCTTCGCTTGCTTGTTTTTAAAGACATATTAGAGGCCAGCATCACATTTCATGCTTATGAATTTTATGTACTTCCACCCAGGGCTGCCTTAAGCATATGCGCCACAGGGGTGCATAGATCTGCCCAGCACACACACACCCCAGGTTGCCCAGAGTTGACCTTTTTTTAGGGTTGACCTTTTTTTAGTTGTTGACCTTTTTTAGGAGCTGACACCACGCTTATCTCCACTCAGGAAAAGAAAACAAGAGCCCTTACTGAGTCAGGTGTCTCATGGTATAAGCAGCATGCACTAGGTGGGCCTCTCCATGGCCCTACGCCAATCCCAGGCACGCAGGAGGGCAGAGCCAACTGGCCGCCTCAGCGCCTCACTGGCTCGCTCACCCCCAAACCCGCAACACAGAGCCTCCCACAGCAGCAGCGCTCTGACCGATGGGCGGGCTCTCACCAATGTATCTGTCATGGCAGTGGTACATCTGATGTTCTGCCAGGGCAGTGCTGCTTCTGCCAAACCCTACAGAATCACACCCTTTGTTAAACATATCCGGCTTATTCTACAATAGGTTCACGGACATAAAATAGAATATAAATGTTGACTTTAAGACCTAAGAGGAATTGTGTATCCAATAAAAAGGAGAGCTCCAATCCTGATAGAATGAATTACATCAGTCAAATTGGAAAGATTTGAATCAATTCCCACCAGGGTCACTAGGTTAAAACTGACACAGAACTAGCAGGTAAAGCAACTGTTTTACTATGTATTCATTGTCTTAATCATACAGATGGTACCTTTTCAGGCTTGTGGAGTGTGAGTGTGTGATAGTATTTTAAAACTAAAATGCTTCCATATGCTACTTAACCCACAGTATACCTTAATTATAATATAAGATGTGATGAGATGTTGGAGCACCACAGCTACTATTTTAAAAAAGTGTAATGACTGAACCAGAAGTGCACAGTTTAGTGTTCAGTCTCATAGATGTAGTATGGATGGAGTTCAGCAGAAATAGCCAAATGGTCCTTCTGGTTCAATCATTATGTGTTGCTTGATAATCACGTATGCTATTTCACGTGCATACGTATTTAATCACGTATGCTACTTGATTAAAATGGTTTTAAACTGCTTTATCTAATCAGCCCAAGTAGAAATGCTAATATTTAAAAGCTGTATTCAAAACGTTATCTACATTTACTTTGACAATAAGGCTGCAATCCTTTACATGCTTAGTAAAGGTAAAGGGACCCCTGACCATCAGGTCCAGTCGTGACCGACTCTGGGGTTGCGGCACTCATCTCGCTTTATTGGCCAAGGGAGCCGGCGTACAGCTTTCGGGTCATGTGGCCAGCAGGACTAAGCCGCTTCTGGCGAACCAGAGCAGCGCACGGAAACGCCGTTTACCTTCCCGCCGGAGCAGTACCTATTTATCTACTTGCACTTTGACATGCTTTCAAACTGCTAGGTTGACAGGAGCAGGGACCGAGCAACAGGATCTCACCCCGTTGCAGGGATTCAAACCACCAACCTTCTGATTGGCAAGTCCTAGGCTCTGTGGTTTAACCCACAGCACCACCCGCTTACCTGAGAGTAAAACCTGTTGAACTCAGCAAGACTTTACTTTCAAGTAGACATGGTTAAGCTTGTACAAGAAGTCCCTTTAAAATAATGGGTGTTATTATCAATCTTTTTTTAATTGTAAATTCTAATAAATCCACAATTATAACATTTCCCAATGCGTTTTGAGTTATGTGATCATTCCTCAAACATACACAAAATAATTTAGAAGTCTTTTGTATTCTGAACATAAGTATGTCTACCAGTCTTGAATGCTACACAAATGGATCTGGACCCCAAGCTACATGCAAGAAGGCATATGGTTCTCCAAGCTTATTTTTACAATTATGGAATCGAGTAAATATGAAACAGAGTTGTCTGAATGGCCTGAGATCTGTAAAAAATATTCTTAGAAAGGATAGTTCAGGTAATCATGGCTACTATTTAAGAAGAGCTACTGAGACAATGAAACTAAATGCCAGACATGTAGTAGGTTAGATAGAAACTCAGTTAGCTTATAGAAAGGTAAAGGTAAAGGGACCCCTGACAGTTAAGTCCAGTCGCAGAAGACTCTGGGGTTGCGGCGCTCATCTTGCTTTATTGGCCAAGGGAGCTGGCGTACAGCTTCCGGGTCATGTGGCCAGCATGACTAAGCCACTTCTGGCGAACCAGAGCAGCACACGGAAATGCCATTTACCTTCCCGCCAGAGCAGTACCTATTTATCTACTTGCACTTTGACATGCTTTCGAACTGCTCAGTTGGCAGGAGCTGGGACCGAACAACAGGAGCTCACCCCGTTGTGGGGATTCGAACCGCCAACCTTCTGATCAGCAAGCTCTAGGCTCTGTGGTTTAGACCACAGCACTAGCCATGCCTTAATTTACGTCCCATTGAATTCAACTGAGTAGTATGGATCCAACTTTTAAAAGAAGGGATTTATTTGCAGCAAGTCTAAAATAGCATAGTATATGAATTATTTTTAGAATACTGTATTTAGATCTGCTAATTGATATTAACAGAAGTAAAATTCAAGGCTTTCATCCCTGAACAGTAAGTTATACTCAAGCAAACTTGCAGTAGAGTTTTTCAATTAGAACCATGCTTTCATTATTATTTAAACAATTAGTACACTGTGATTCATCTGATTTCACATTTGGTAGTTATTCAACGGTTGTTGTTTTTAATGCACCAAAGGGTAAAGAACAAAAAGATGATATCCCTAAATTTAGGAACCACAATTCCTGGCTGATATACCGGTAAATATGGATCATCTTCCCACCAGCAGAGAGAGTGGGGAATGGTTACTGATAACCATTTTCATTTTCATTATGTAACATTGAATTATGAAACAGCACAAATGGCAGACAGGTAAGATCAAATTAGGACAACCATGACACAGAACCCATTTTCAGTTACACTGGTGGTGTGTTTGTGATACATACATACATACATACATACATGTTGAATATAAGATGAAAGGGCTCACAGCATTAACACTCCAACAGATCTTCTTCCCCCATTAGGTTTTTAAGAGGATCCCCCAAATCCATAGCTCTGGATTCAGCACAGAGAGAAAGTCAAGCTAGGAGCTCTTCCAGTGAGTGCTCACTGGAAGGACAGATCCTGAAGCTGAGGCTCCAATACTTTGGGCACCTCATGAGAAGAGAAGACTCCCTGGAAAAGACCCTGATGTTGGGAAAGATGGAGGGCACAAGGAGAAGGGGACGACAGAGGACGAGATGGTTAGACAGTTACCAGCATGAGTTTGACCAAACTGTGGGAGGCAGTGGAAAACAGGAGTGCCTGGCATGCTCTGGTCCATGGGGTCACAAAGAGTCATGACTAAGTGACTAAACAACAACCGTGGCACTAATTTATAGACAGATGAATAAAAGAAAACATCAGGGTTCAATGTCAATCAAGGCTGAGGAATCTCTTTGCATATGCATTTCATGCCACCAAACAAAAGTAAATGTTTGACCTTTCTCATCTTATAATAAAAGACAGGAAAACGTGGGGAAGAATTTGCTTGGGTAATGAAAAGACAAAATGTGCGGCAGCTTAGAGAGGGAGGGAATGACTGTGCCTACTGGTCTGTCATAGTTAGGAGGCACTTACTCATCAAACAGCACTGGAGTGATAGAAACCCAATTAAAAATATGTGTTTTCCTGTAGATTTGTATCACATTATTTTTTATGATGGGTGCTTTGTCAGAATATCTAGTCATTAAAGCCAGTGTATCTCTTCTGACTTAACCTCGCTTCGTATTACAACGTTAATAAGAGTCAGTCTTGATTTCCTGTGCAAAGAAAATCAGCCTCTTTTTCGGATTTTCCTTTCTCATTTGGAAGACATCCTGATTGTCCATTTTAATCTGCCAAAAGGAATCTGAGCTTTTAGACACCAGGAGATGATAACAACCTTTCACCTAGACAGGATCTCTGCATCGTGCGTTGGGATCATCGCAACCTATCCGGTGGGAGTTGGAATTCACCGCCCATGGCAGCTCTGGAAAATGGAGTTGGCAAGTGAAACCACGTACATCAACTACAAGAACATGTCATATTTCTTCACATTTCCAGCCACCACTTCATCAGATAATTTCTTTGAGGAGATTCTAATTCTGGAATTTGCTTTCTTTCTTTTGTAATCAACAATGAGATAATGTAGAAGCCACGTTCAATTATTCCGAATGATTTAGTTGGCAGAGGACCCATTAGTTTAACTGTGTTTTCCCATAGTTTTCAGCACTGTTGTTCTGTCATCTGGAAATAATAGAAGCCATAGCAGTAAATTTTGCTAGCTAAGAAGAAAGGGCGGCGGCGGGGGGGGGGGGAGGGCAACGATGGCTCCCCCACTATTTTGTGGTATGCTAATGTTAGTCCAGTTTAACCAAAATGATTGCTTCTTGGTAAACTCGGATTAGACTTTCCTGTGAAAAGCATGCTAAATTGGTGTTAAAAGCAATTTTGCTTCATTTATATATTTATTCATGTGATGGCATGAACAGAAGCCAGACATACGGCTCCTACAATAAAGCTATATCATAAATGATTTTTTTTCCCCTGACTGCAAAACATACTTGCTCACACAAGCTTTTTTCTTTTTAAGAAAAAGCCACTTATTAGAAATTTATCTGATATCCCATTTCTGTTCACACAGAAAACCATTCTCCCATTTCAAATGTAGCCACTTTTCCGCACATGCAAGTTTATGTAAGTTACATACTTATTTATAACTATTTCCGTCTGCAATGCTTAGAACAAAAAAGCTAGTTTAGCAAACTATACAAGACAGCAAAGACGGATGAAACACTGACAACACGTCTGGCCTCTGTACAGGATGCCATTTTTCACTGAGAATATTGTCTCCAAGCCCTAAAATGACATACCATTAAAATTCATAACAAGCTTCAGATGTTGAATCCTGCAGATCAGCGATGAAGCATGAATAGAACTTCCCACCCACCCCTTCGTTTGAAAGAGTTGATACAGTTATCTCTGACAGAATCATGGTTTTACCAAAGGGCAGTTCTATCTGAACTTTGGTTGTGGATAATCTAAGAGCTATGCACGAAATTCTTCCATGCGCTGCTAAGAAGAAAGAATAGGACTGAATACTGCCTGGGCATTCTGCCAGATCTGAAAGAGCGGCTTTAATAGCAATGATGGACTAACCCAAATAGTGATGTGATAATCTTGATATGTGATTCGTTGGATATGAATGTAGATCAGATACTTGAAAGACAGTGTCAACTCAGAGTAGACAGAACATCCCTAAATCAACCTAGTGCCTGCTCTTACTAGCGGCTGTGTTGGGTAGCTTTTATAAAGGAGAGGGGCAGTTTATTAACACACACACTCACACTAAACCACAGAGCCTAGGGCTTGCCGATCGGAAGGTTGGTGGTTCGAATCCCCAAGATGGGGTGAGCTCCCGTTGTTCGGTCCCTGCTTCTGCCAACTTGGCAGTTTGAAAGCACGTCAACATGCAAGTAGATAAATAGGTACCACTCTGGCGGGAAGGTAAATGGCGTTTCTGTGTACTGCTCTGGTTTCGCCAGAAGCGGCTTATTCATGCTGGCCACATTACCCGGAAAAACTGTCTGCAGACAAACGTCGGCTCCCTTGGCCAGTAAAGCGAAATGAGCACCGCAACCCCAGAGTCATTCACGCTGGACTTAACTGTCAGAGATCCTTTACCTTTCTAGAGATATCACTGAATTTTTTTACTTTCATGGCTTGGAATATGAACCTTTGCCATGACAGAAAAGCTATATTTTGTCTTGTATTTTCTTCTGGGTTGGCGAGGGATACCCTGTTCTTTCTGTCTCAGCTTTCGGTGTCTTTGATTCTCCTCTGCCACCAATTCACCTAGAATTCCTTCAAAGCCTTCTAGTATTGTGGCTAATGGGTCTAGCAGTGAGATAAACACCAACAGTAGAGACAGAATGAACAATAAAATAGGATGCTATGTACATAAGGGAATACTAATAATTATAGTGGGGTCCCAAAGTTGCTTCTTGACCATTTGTGAAGACTCAGGAGACACCACTGCTGACACTAGCCTGTAAGTGGTCCTCCCCTCAGGCCAAATCTAAAGCTCTGTCCCAGCCAAATATTCTCACAACCCAATCCAGCTACGGGACTCTGCCTTTAAGATCCTCTGCTTGTATTTCTGGCTGCTTGGACCATTTAGCTCAGGGGTCAGCAACCTTTTTCAGCCGTGGGCAGGTCCACCGTCCCTCAGAGCCTCACTGAGAGCCAGTGTGGTGTAGTGGTTAAGAGTGGTAGACTCGTAATCTGGTGAACCGGGTTCACGTCTCCGCTCCTCCACATGCAGCTGCTGGGTGACCTTCTCTGAAGTCTCTTAGCCCCCCTCACCTCACAGTGTTTGTTGTGGGGGAGGAAGGGAAAGGAGAATGTTAGCTGCTTTGAGACTCCTTCGGGTAGTGATAAAGCGGGATATCAAATCCAAACTCTCTTCTTCTTCTTCTTCTTCTTCTTCTTCTTCTTCTTCTTCTTCTTCTTCCTCCTCCCTCAGACCATGTGGTGGGTCAGACTATATTTTGGAAAAAAAAATGAACGAATTCTTATGCCCCACAAATAACCCAGAGAGGCATTTTAAATAAAAGCACACATTCCACTCATGGAAAAACACCAGGCAGGCCCCACAAATAACCCAGAGATGCATTTTAAATAAAAGCACTCATTCTACTCATGTAAAAACACACTGATTCCCGGACCATCTGCTGGCCGGATTGAGAAGGTGATTCGGCTGCACCAGCCCCCAGGCCTTAGGTTGCCTACCCCTGATTTAGCCTACCTAAAATCCCACTTCTGTACTCTTTCCCTGATAAGCGACACCTCAGCTGTCCAAATCCCAACTGTCTCTCTCACTGATATTTAACTCCTACCTGACAGGAACCTCCAACCACCCAAAGTCTATGGCTACGGAATCTACCTGATTCAGACATCTTCTAATATAACCTTAAAGCAATGGTCTCCTCTGTCAGAACCTGTCACCAAGAACTATTGCTGCACAGGCATGCAACATCATAACATTACAAGGGCTCAGAACTTACAGCCATGATCTCAGAACAGTTTTCCTCCAGAACATGAACAAAGCCAGACATATAACCAATGCTTTTTTTTTACTGGGAGAAAGCCAACTTCTGCCCCTCAGAAGGCAGCTCCACCCTATTTCATCCTGCTGCACTTCTGCTGAAGCCAGCGGTGGGAGCTGACAGTGGCCATGGGAGCTGCACCATCTTTGTCAGGTGGGAAGTGGGCAAGGGCAACATGTTTTGAATTCTAGTTTTGAAGTACTGTAGTACCTCGGGTTACAGACGCTTCAGACTCCGCTAACCCAGAAATAGTACCTCAGGTTAAGAACTTTCCTTCAGCATAAGAACAGAAATCGTGCGGTGGCAGTGGGAGGCACCATTAGCTAAAATGGTGCTTCAGGTTAAGAACAGTTTCAGGTTAAGAACAGACCTCCAGAACAAATTAAGTTCTTAACCCGAGATACCACTGGATAGATTTACAACAGGGGTTTGCAGGAAGTCACAGCTCAGAGGCAGATGAGGGGAAAAGTTGGGAAATCATGGGAGAGGAGATAGGGCCGAGCAGGAACAGCTGGTTGAACGTTATCACTGGAAAGCATTCCGGACCCACCACCTCCCGGAACCTGGCAAGCCTTAAAAGTAGGAGAACAAAGAGCCCAAAGAGGGCATGTAGCAGCACCCATAGAAGTGACAAATGAGGAAGTGGGAGAGACCGGGAGGGTGGAGATTCAATTGGGACAACACCATTATCCAAGAGGCTGGGTTCTATAGCCTCTCTCTGTAAAGATTGAAATAAAAAAGGACGGTAAGAAACTTTCCCTAGTCTTTATACTTTCCTGGGCAACCAGCCGGGAGCCGCTGACAGCATCCTGACAGCTATATATAGAGTTTAAGGTTTTGGGCATAATTTTGGCCCCAACTTTATTTAAATACATAACTGTGAGTGGTTGCTTAGGCATTGGTTCCGACTATCTGTCCTTTTTAAAAATATATATATTTTTTATTGAAATTTTCACATAAAAGAAAGAAAAGGGAAAAAATACAAAAATAAGAACAAATAAAAACAATTCAATTTTCATGATATTTCTTACATTTGCTTGTTTCCCAGACTTCCCCACATCTCCCCTCTCTGTATTCCAATTCCATTATTTAATCAGCAAATCCCTTCCCTCTACCTTATCCTTATCTTTATCTTAGTGTATTATACCTTTAGTTTTTCATCTTTTAACCATCCATTTTTCCATATTTCTTCACCACATTATTACTAATAACCCTTTAACCTCAATCCAACATCATTCTAGCATTCATTAATTTTATAGTGTTTCTTTAAATAGTCTTTGAATTTCTTCCAATCTTCCTCCACCAGCTCTTCTCCCTGGTCTCGTATTCTGCCAGTCATTTCCGCCAATTCCATGTAGTCCATCACCTTCATCTGCCATTCTTCCAGGGTGGGTAGATCTTGTGTCTTCCAATACTTTGCGATAAGTATTCTTGCTGCTGTTGTGGCATACATAAAGAAAGTTCTATCCTTCTTTGGCACCAATTAGCCGACCATGCCCAGGAGAAAGGCCTCTGGTTTCTTCATGAAGGTTCCGACTATCTGTCCTTGCCCCAGGGACAGAAGTGACTTCCGGATTCCAGCGGAAGCCAGTCAGGGAAAACAATATTGGGGAGAAATGAAACTGGGCACCAGACCCTCACCTTTCCCCGCATGCTCCCAGAGGCTTGCGTGGTCCAAGCCCGATGCCAGGGACTTGGATGAAAGCATGGCAAGCCCCTGGATTCCTTTAACAGAATTCCCTTTCCACACCACCATTGGAGGTGTAGGCACTTACCCCTCCACCAACCAATTTTTTAACCAATGCCCAACCGCAAACCTTACAGGTTGTGACGTTTTGCTACGCAGTAGGCAAAAAGCAAATGGCTCCAGCTAATCAGCCAAATGGACAAAATTCCTACCAGGCCCCTGCCCCCAAAGCAGGCGACCCCATGACAGGCATAGCAAGGTCAAGCGCAAAATCCCCAGTTCAGGGAGGGTGGGCGGGTGATCCAGTGCATGCAGCAAAAGAGAAAGCCCAAAGCTGCGTGCTCAATATAAAACCTTTGAGCCCAGCCCACAAATTGGTAACATCGAAACCTCCCCAGAAACACAAGTACCCAATCACAGCCTGTGGCCATCCAAACAGATCTGCCCAGCAACACCGGGGTGGCCTGCTAGACCCCAGCGCAACACATGCTCTCTATTAAGGAGAACACACTTTGTAGAAACAGGACACTCTTGGCTCCCAACAAGCACAAGAGGGGCAATTTTGCTGACGCTCCCTGCCCTCCCTCCTGCACAACTACAGTGAAGCAGAGGGATGGCTGTGGGCAGAGGCTGGATGGGCATCTGTCTTGGATGCTTTAGTTGAGATTTCTGCACTGCAGGGAGTTGGAGCACAAGGCCCTTGGAGTCCCTTCCAGCTCTATGACTATGATTCTATGAAGAAGTTCTTGGTGTTGACTGTGGTTGGCTGCAGAAAGATCAGGGGACGGCCCTCCCAGCCCTAGACTGCTTGATCCCTGTCTTATTTGAGGAGACAGAGCTGCTCTGTCTATGGGGATGTGGAGCAACCGACTGCAGGATTACAGCCAGTGTGTTTGATCTCTCACATATGTTTCGTATAAGTTCCTTGCAGTTTGGCTCGCAAGTGATAGACGACAGTCTCTAAAGTGACTTTGTAAAGAACCTGGAAATGTCCCAACACATGTAGTGCTTTGTTATTCTGTATTAAAATAAAATAAAATAAAATAAAATAAAATAAATAATAAAATAAAATAAAATAAAATAGTGGTACCTCTGGTTGTGAATGGGATCCGTTCCGGAGGCCCATTCACAACATGAAAAGAGCGCAACCTGAAGCGCTGTATCTGTATACAGATGCACGGCGCATTTTGGTGCTTGTGCACATGGCGTGAAGCACGATTTAGTGCTTTTGCGCATGCGCAAGCGGCAAAACCCAGAAGTAACCCTTTCCGGTACTTCCGGGTTGCCATGGGACATAACCTGAAAGAATGTAACATGAAGCAAATGTAACATGAGGTATGACTGTAAAATAAAATAAAATTGGAATACTATTCAAATATTGTGCTTGTTGTTCCAAGCATACCAAAGTTTTCTGGAGCTTCCTGCAAAATAAATTGGAAAGAAATATTCATATTCTAAAGGTGGAAAAACCCAGGTGAAGACACAAACGATGGGAAGATGATATGGCAAGATAGCTCTGTATCTATCCGCTTCTGCTGACCTTTCTTCCTCTTAAAGCTGTCAACTATAGTTAAGGAACTGGAATAATACTATGGGCAAATGGGTGGGAACAGGACATTCAGATTATTAAAAACAACATTGACATTGTGAAATATTTCTAATGGATGGCAGCGTTCAGGACCTTACCTGACCATTTCTTATATTCTTGTGGTATTTGTACATCTCCCCCCAGAAAATAGCAACTGAGGGGAAATTAAATGGGAGAAAAGGTTACTGGCATTGTGGCGCCAATCTAATTCAGCCCTTACCAATCCAGGGCTGCTTTTTACCTTTGGCAAAACTGGAGTGGATCCAGTCACTGATCCTTTGGCATTAGATCCAGTTCTTTTTTCCTTTTTTAAAAAAATTATACATAATCTTTTAAAATTATACTTAATCTTTCTGTGCAAAGAAATATTACAGTGTTCATGGCAGCTTTCAACCCACAGCAACTGCTATTAGCAGCTACTATCAGTAACTATCTATCAGCAAAACTGCTGAAAAAGTTCCATTATTTCCTCAGTGCCTGTAAACGTGTCCATTTGTGCAATTTCCATGGCTTTAATCAGCCATTCTTTGATTGCACATCTAGTTTGGACTTGGAAAGGATATCTTATGTTTAACACACCGAATATATGTAGAATATCAGCTGTCATTTTGTTCTATATATTCCGGTTAGGTTCTTCAGCTCCCATTTCTTTTTGGAAAAACTGAATATATCACTTGCTCCTAAGCTACAGTTTGACTTTTGAATCTGGAAATTTATTGTCCCAGAAGAATCTGTGTGCCTAGCATGAAGAGCAATGCAGGATGTATATTTATGTGACCCAAAGAGGCCAATTTAAAAGAACTGGAGGAAGCAAAGAGCTTAGACAGGCTTCTTGCAAATACTCCACACAAAGACAAACACTGGGAAAGGGGAAATATTTGATGCCTCCTTTTCTCGCTTTAATTCTGGCAGGGTAGCTGACCTGAACCAAAGTGAATGCTAATTTGGGAATATGTGCTAGGAAGCTAATTTAGCTTGGCTACCATAACAGCTTTTGGTAAAGATTGCTATTTGTGAGAGTCGAGTTTGGGAAGGAAATGGCTCTTCTTCCTATGTATTAGTGGTCACTCCAAACAATCTTCCCTGAACTTCCCTGAACTCTTTCCATGTAAGAAAAACAAATCTTCCAGTTTCATCTTTCCTCAAATCTGCAAAGCTTTGCACATAAGCTGCCCAGATTGAAAGACCAACTGACCACAAAAGATGCATAGATGTCAGTACTTTCTGAATCATGCTCTTTGGACTCTGCATTTGAGGATCATCCACCCTGTATATTTGACAGCAAACAGGGTGAAAAGCGGAACAGAGTTGATGTCAAATTTCTGACATGGATGTCTTATAAAATTAGGTTAAACTAAAGCAGTGACTTCATCCCTGGGTGTGTTTTGAAAATGGATCGTGACTCCAAGGAAGTAAAAAGAGTAAGAAACACACTTAGCACTTTTCTGAGATAGAAGATATAACTCAAACTTGACTTTTGCCTGCACCTTTTTTCAGTGGAAGGAAACTATGAAGGACTCGGCTTGAAAACGATTTAAATGCTAACATTATGCATGTTCTTGAACTTAATGGGATGTTTAAGCATACATGTAACTTTAACAACCATAGATACTGACAGCCAACCAATTTAACACAATGATTCACTTGCTATATATATATATAAGGTAACAAGGGCTTAGCCCTACCAAGTTAAATGTCAATTTTTATTTTTATTTTAAACACGTTTCTCTTAAAATCTCAAAGCCACACTCTTTCCTGTTTGTCCTTCCATAATCAGAAATGTCTCCTTCAGCCTTCTAAGTTCAATCTCATGTTCCCTGGTCAGATATCTGCACCACTCTATCAGTTCAAAAATATTGCTATGACCAGAAGCCTCCACTCACTTGTCTCCAGGTAGAAAAACAACATGACAGTAAAATTAGTAGAGCTACAGGCTCTTATCCCTGGTTGCACAATTCCTCCTCCCTACTGTTGTCTTGATGGCAATCTAGCCATTGTTCTGAGGATGCTCAGAGCTGCTTCCTTGAAGGCCATGCCTACCCAGTTCAGGACCCAGCTGCCCTGATCAGCTTTGTGGTTTTGTTCTTTGCTACTTATTTCATTATATGTGTGAGTTTGCTTCACTGGACATTGTGTGAGTTTCTTGGATGTGAAATCAATAGGTTAGGGGTTTTTTGTTGTTTTTTTACTTATACATTTTCTTAATGGATGGAGATGATAAGTTATTTTTATTTTATTTTATTTCCACTATGTAATTGCTTAGAGGTAGAGCTGTGTGATGGCCCCTGTCCCTGCATTCAAGGGTCTTATGCTCAGGTACCTGGCTAAAGGACATGGCATGGCAGTAATAATGAATGATCTCATATGGTGCTTCACTTAATTTCATAAAGGTTTTTAATCTTTCCTTATATCAAGCAATAAAGAACCATAAAGAAGGACCATAAAGAAGGCTGATTGCCGAAGAATTGATGCTTTTGAATTATGGTGCTGGAGGAGACTCTTGAGAGTCCCATGGACTGCTAGAAGATCAAACCTATCCATTCTGAAGGAAATCAGCCCTGGGTGCTCACTGGAAGGACAGATCCTGAAGCTGAGGCTCCAATACTTGGGCCACCTCATGAGAAGAGAAGACTCCCTGGAAAAGACCCTGATGTTGGGAAAGATGGAGGGCACAAGGAGAAGGGGACGACAGGGGACGAGATGGTTGGACAGTGTTCTCCAAGCTACCAGCATAAGTTTGACCAAACTGCGGGAGGCAGTGGAAGACGGGAGTGCCTGGTGTGCTCAGGTCCATGGGGGTCACGAAGAGTCGGACACAACTAAACAACTAAACAACAACAACATATCAAGCAAATGAGAATGGTAAATTCAAAGACGCATAGCCAATTCTAGATCACATAATAATAAAAAAATCAGAAAATAATGTAGTTCTTATAATCCTTTTTATTTAAGTATATGAGACATATGTTTTGAAAACAGGAAGTCTTGCAGTAGGTGGTGTGTAGGGAAAGCAAAACTAGGTGGAAAAAAGCCTTTCCAGCTGATGACTTAAAATGATAAAGAGATGCTAAGGAAAGAAAATAAAGAAAGGATTTATAATAAATGTAAAACAGTTAATAAACACACACTTGATATTCCAATGTGCAAGGATTTGGGATGCATAATTTTCAAAAAATGTGTAATGCTAAGTGCTCCAGAAACCAGATAGAATGACTAAAAAGGAATTTAAATTTATACTTATTTTTATAACTTGTAATTGTTGTACTTGCTAGCAATTTAAGGAGTAAAACACTATCTTGCAGTTCTCACTTCTCAGCCGCACTAGTTTATTTCAAAAGTGCAATGCTGGCAAAAGCAACATCAAGATGTAAAGGTTTGTTAAAGTCAGAGCAAAAGAAATCAATAACTATAAAATGATAATAATTACTTGTATAGGTTACCAAGGGTGTCCAATAAATTGCTTGCAAATTCTTTTCATTGGTACAGAGGACGTGGACATGCTACCTAATGCCTTATATCGCTAGCCATACAAAATGGAGTAGTTGTGAAGGGTCACAGAAAAAAGGAATATGTGGGTTAATGTATTTGAGAAAGATTACACACATTAAAGGTAAAGGTAAAGGGGACCCTTGACCATTAGGTCCAGTCGTGACCGACTCTGGGGTTGCGGTGCACATCCTGCTTTATTGGCCAAGGGAGCCGGCATACACCTTCCGGGTCATGTGGCCAGCATGACTAAGCCGCTGCTGGTGAACCAGAGCAGTACACGGAAATGCTGTTTACCTTCCCGCTGGAGTGGTACCTATTTATCTACTTGCACTTTGACGTGTTTTCGAACTGCTAGGTGGGCAGAAGCAAGGACCGAGCAATGGGAGCTCACCCCGTCGCAGGGATTCAAACTGCCGACCTTCTGATCGGCAAGCCCTAGGCTCTGTGGTTTAACCCACAGCACCACTCGCGTCCCTATTACACACATTACAATATGCAATATACCATAAAGTAGTTTCATGATTTAATGGTAATGATATTGCCCTATGTGGCAATGGGTTCAGACCTCTACCTCTTTCTTCGTATGTATGTTCCCTTACAGGGAAAGGTCCTTTGGCTGATAGCTGTGTTTAAAGGCAAGCGCGAATAGGCATTCCATGAAATAAGGGCTTTGAACTGAATTTCTTGAGCCATGACAGATGGCTGCCCGTTGGTGAGGGTTCCCTCGGGAAAAGAAATAAGTGACTTAGGTAAATTTGTTCAGATTTATGTTTCATTTTGCTTTCCTCCAGGTGAGTAGAGGAAAGGCTCATCCATTATGTTCCTCAGATGGGAAAAAGAAAGCTTCAAGCCTAGATAATTTTCGGCTGGAGAGAGGTTCACCTTTGCCCTCTTCGTTGGAACTTTGTGGGGAGATGAAGCATCGTATGAATTCAGAAAGTTATTAGCCACAATTCTCAAACACTTAATTATTTGGCCAGTATAGAAATAGCACATTTTGTTGTTGTTGTTTAGTCGTTTAGTCGTGTCCAACTCTTCGTGACCCCCATGGAACCCCATGGACCCTCAAAAGCATCAATTCTGTATTCTTTCTGTCACATATATTCACATAGAAATATTAGCACTCCTCTCCTGAAATGTATTTAGAGAGTTTTCTAACACTATCTCTTCTTCAGTGTTCATGGAGATGCAGCCATTGCAGTCAAGTCACTCAAACACAAAACAAAATGGAGAATGTAATAAAAAATACTTCCCATGTGACCAGAGTTAACCAATCACACAAGAGTTACTATGGAGCATTCCGGAATTAAAAACACAGTAATGCATTTAAGCATTCCCAATTTCAGTAAATTAAACCACTATGCTTAACAATTTTGCTTCCCCTTCATCTTCCTCCAGCTCTCATGTACCCCATAAATCTGCCCCACAGGATCCCTTAACCATCTGAAGCAGATTTTAGGGGTCTCTGGGAGGCTGCAGGAGGGAGTTGGGGAAGGAGAAGCCATGTTGTGCAAGCTAACAGCTTTAGATCTCACAATTATCTGCAGTGCCCTCCTGACGCCAGCATCACTGCAGATTACTTGTAAGGTAAAAAAAAAAAAAGAAAAGGTAAAGGACCGCTGGATGGTGGTTAAGTCCAGTCAAAGGCGACTATGGGGTTGCAGCGCTCATCTCGCTTTCAGGCTGAGGGAGCCGGTGGTTGTCCACAGACAATTTTCCAGGTCATGTGACCAGCAGGACTTAATTTTCTCTACATGGTTTGTGATTGTTACGTTAGACATTAAAGGTAAAGGTAAAAGGACCCCTGACCATTAGGTCCAGCCACGGACAACTCTGGGGTTGCGGCACTCATCTCGCTTTACTTGCCGAGGGAGCCGGAATACAGTCATGTGGCCAGCATGACTAAGCCGCTTCTGGCAAACCAGAGCAGCACACAGAAACGCCGTTTACCTTCCCGCCAGAGCGGTACATATTTATCTACTTGCACTTTGACGTGCTTTCGAACTGCTAGGTTGGCAGGAGCTGGGATCGAGCAATGGGAGCTCACCCCATCATGGGGATTCGAACCACCAACCTTCTGATCGGCAAGTCCTAGGCTCTGTGGTTTAGACCACAGCGCCACCCGCATCCCATGTTATACATTAGCACCTGGCTTTTCCTGCCCCCTGCTACTTTTTTGTCTTTGCAACAACACTGTAAGGTAGGTTAGACTGAGCATTGGTTCAGTTATCAGAGTTATAAAACTGCACATGTCTATAGTATTATTATTATTATTTCTTTATTGTTATTTATTCGGTGTGTATTTTGCAGTAAAATATCAGGACAGTGGGATGCTGCAGTTAAGGTAGTGGGGATGGCTGCCTTCTCAGCTTTGTGCATGTTTATGGAAGCAATAAAAGTTGCGGCCTAATTAAACCTCCCTCCCCCTCCTCTTGCTCCCGGATAACAGGCACAGATAAGAAACTCCTTGCAACTGCTGAGACCTCAGAATTCTTCAAAAGGATAGCCCCATCCAAAAGAAAAAGAAGGCATTTGCTTTCTGATTGGGCTTCACAAATGCAATAAGAAAAGAAAGATCAGTCCTGGAAATCACAAAAGTGTGTAGTAGCATTTTCATATTGGGGTACGTCAGAATTATATTGCAACCCAGCAATGTTTCGTTCATCCCAAGGAATGCTTTTAAAACAAAATACAAGCTAAATCTGCAACTAGCAAAGAACAAATGGATCGATGAATGAACAGATGCCAGTGTTTCCAAATCAGACATAACTAAGCTGAAGCCTGTGAGTTCATTTCTATCAGGCCTTCAACCCAACATTTTGTGCTTTAAACGGAGACCAGATGATATTCTCACCCGAAGTAACTCATTGTTTGAGGCAAAAAACAAAACAAAACAAATCCCTTCTGTTTCAAAACCAGTCTATTACAGATCAGAAATGAGAGGTCAAAAGATACACTATATATACAGTGGCTTCTAGTGAAATGGCCTGGGAGAATAAACAGAAGTTATAAAAATGACCACAAAGAAGGTGTTGGGTGAGCTTTCCTGGGGAGGGTATTCCACAAACATGGTGCCACCAACAAGAAGGTCTCTCCCCCCCCTCCCCGTTAAGTCTCCACTATACTGCACTGCACCTGACAGGAGCAAAGCAGGACCTCTGTATTTGTGGGAAAGGCCATTTTTCTGGTACAATGGTACCTCAGGTTACAGACACTTCTGGTTACAGACTCTGCTAACCCAGAAATAGTACCTCGGGTTAAGAAATTTGCTTCAGGATGAGAACAGAAATTGTGCTCTGGCAGCACAGCGGCAGCAGGAGCTAAAGTGGTGTCTCAGGTTAAGAACAGTTTCAGGTTAAGAAAGGACCTCCGGAACGAATTAAGTTCTTAACCCGAGGTACCACTGTACTCTGTGACCAGGCCATTTAAAGCTTTTAAGGATCAAAGCTGGCACTGAGAAGTGGACCCAGAAACAGACGAAGAAACTGGGCGCCTGATTAAAGCACTGGCATAAGTTGATCACAATAAGCAGCACTCACCCCACTAACACACATCACACCACCGGTGAGCGCTGTTTTGAGTGCTGACAATGTTTAAAAAACACAAGCAATACATGATGCTTGAGGGGCCGAGGGACTGCAGTGTGATTCCATGGCCATTGAGGGGCCGAGGGAGAGAGAGAGAGTTATGACAGTAAGCCTCCTGTGCACTTATTTTGCTCTGAAGCCCCTTCCCCAAATCTGCTTTGGACCATGCCACCTACAAGCATCTGCCCTCGCCCCCCTCCCCCCCACCCCAGGGTGACATCTTTCTCCCTCCTGACCTGGGTGCCCTAATTGCATTATAACTTGGGGTGATGACCCCTAGCCAACCAGGATACTAAGTGTTCATTTTTTAATTTTTTTTTAAACTGCCCCTACAAAACATATCACTTACTGGATCCTTAACACTAGTGGAGATTTGAGAAAACATCTGCTATTTTCCCTTTATATTCTCAAGAAAAAAGAAGAGTGAGCATAAAAGTCTTGCAAGAATAGAAAGATATTGATTTATGTGCCGTCAACAGCTCAAATGAACAGTGTTCTTACGCATTTTATATTATAGTCTGGATAAAACTCAAGACAAACTGAAGAATCTTTTGATCCTTTCAATATTTCTCTGAATTAGTTCCAAACTTCTAGATGTCTGCTGGTTCCTCTTAGTATAATTAATCCTTTCAAGAAGAAAGGACACACTCATAGAAGATTTGTGTGTGTCTGTGTGCATTACAAATGGAGATGGGGGAATAATCTAAGGAGAAATCATCTTAACTTCAATTTTTCTTTCACTTTTCCATAAACAACAACAAATTGTGTTTGTTTTATTTAACTTTGGCCCTCGTTTCACAATTGATGACTTGTATGCAGTTCAAAAGATGTTTTCTCTACTTAAATCCAGATGGTTCGCGATAAGGTACATTAGAAAAAATGACAGCACATCAGGGCATTCATCTTCACTTCGTGTCTTTCAAATAAACATTCATAGCATTTCTGAGTGATATTGTGGTGAACCGCTGCTGTTGAAATATCCCGTCGCCTCCGTTGGGGCACATATCTAATCCTTTATTTGTGGGTGTCTGAAGGGATATGGGGAGGCTAAAACAAAGCCATCTCTTGGTTAATATGCCCATATGGAAATAGTTGAGAACACTCGAAAGCGGTGTGCAGATTACATCCATAAAATACCAGAGCCATTCTACATGTCATGTGGAAGATTCGAGACCAAGCATACACTTGACAGGAATCTCCTATCAATTACCATGTGTAAAATGTATTTGCCATAAAATAACTTGGATGTGAGCCTTCCATAGGAGTGCTGTGTATAGGAAAAAGGAAAGTAAATAATAATAATAATAATAATAATAATAATAATAATAATAATAATAATTATTATTATTATTAATAATAATAATAATAATAATAATAATAATTTGTCATTTGTACCGCACCCATATGGCTGGGTTTCCCCAGCCACCCTGGGCGACTTCCAACAAAGATTAAAAATACATTTAAATTTCACACATTAAAAACTTCCCTGAACAGCGCTGCCTTGTAATATCCTTACAAGGTTTCAGGGCACCTCTGCCCACTGTGTGTGTGTGTGTGTGTGTGTGTGTGATGCTAGACCAGGCTTTGTGAACCTTGTGCCCTCCTTATGTTTAGGATTACATCAACCTCAGTCAATCTGTGTTTCCTGGGGCTGATGGGACTTGGAAACCAATTATCTGGAGGGTGCTAGGTTGGACAAGATTGTACTAGACCTTTATCCTGGGCAACAGCTAGTATTGTTTCTTTTAGGAGGAAGACTAGTATGTACTTCAAGATTACTTTGCTTTTTGTATTCTTCCTGCATTAGTTTTCAGCCCATTTCCATCTCTGTGTCTCTTTGTACCCACCCCTGGTCTTTTCAAGTAAACAGGTCAGCTTTGACTCTAGCCAACTCTGTTTTGTACCAGTTTTCTGTTGATTATAATGATTTAATTGCACGCTGAAAGGGAGAATGCCTTATGTATATTGTTAAGGGTTTAACACTGGAAAATTCCCATGTGGTATACTAAAGCTAGAAAGAGCTCTCTGAGCTCCTAGCTGGGTTAATAATTAACTATTGATGTGCTCTGCTCTTCCACATGAGTGTTTAACCTTAGATCACATGATTAAGGTATTCAATTGCAAATCACCATTTTGAATGGAGTTGCCCTTTGGGGAGAAAGATGTGCAAATGAGTCTCTCCAGGAGAAAAAACAGGCTGATGGAGGCTGTAAGGAAAGAGACAGATTTGATTTTAGGTGTGTTTGTAATTATATTATATTTTAAGGAAATGCTGAGCCTATGCTTTGACAAGCATATGTCTTATGGATGTATTGTTGATTTGTTTTTGTGCCTGTTTTGAAGAAGTTCTGTTTAATAAAGCTTTGAATCTTGACTATGGGTCTGGACAATATTTATTTCAAAAGGAATCAGTTGTTATACATCCGATTGATTCAAACTGTGCAATTATTAATATCTGCAATATTTTCTGCACTGTCTGTCTAATGGAAGTGGATAAAGTGAGTAAGGATAAATTGTTCTTTTTCTTACATAACAGTAGAGCTCATGGACATCCGGTGAAGCTGAATGTTGGAAGATTCAGGACATAAAAAAGGAAGGACTCCTTCACACAGCATCTGGTCCCATAGAAGGTAGTGATGGCTTTAAAGGCAGTTTAGACAAATTCATGGAGGATATGACCTTATTATGTTTTTATATGTGTTGGAAGCTGCCCAGAGTGGCTGGAATAACCCAGCCAGATGGGCAGGGTATAAATGATAGAAGAAGAAGAAGAAGAAGAAGAAGAAGAAGAAGAAGAAGACGACGACTATCACTAGCTACTAGCTGGAATGACCATGTTTTTCCTCCAATGTCAGAGGCAACTGCGTTCAGAGTATGTCTCTGAACGCCAGTTGCTTTCAGGGGCTGGACTGAGGAGGAATGGTGGGGGGCAACCCCCACCTTCTCCTGAACCTTTCTGAGAACAGGAGAACAGTATAGATTTAGAACAGTGGTTTGCAGAAGAGGGGGGAAGCTGGGAAATATTGGAAGAGGAACAGCAGGAAGAAGAAACCCAGGAGAGAGACAGCTAACAGATTCAGTGTCTTTGGAAAGCATTCCTGCCCCCCCCCCCCCAGGACCCGGCATGCATTGAGAGTAGTAGAACAGAAAGCTCAGAGGCAGAAAGCACAGATTAGTCGGTGCAGGGATGGTGTAGAATAGGAGAGATGGAGGGGTGGGACTGGACTTGGAGCAACGTCATTATCTAGGGGAGACTGCATTCCTTTCTCTCTCTCTGTGAATATTGAATAAATTACTGGTAAGAACTTTGGTTGTTTGTCTGCTTCTTGGCTGCCACCGTGGGGGAGATCAGATCCCCCCAAGCCTGACCATTGCTTAGAATCGCAGGTGAGACGAGTGCCCTTGCTCTCAAGTTCTGTTTGTAGGATATCCAATGGATATCTGTTTCCCCCTGTGAGAGCAGGATGATGGACTTGATGGCCCTTGCCCTCATCCATCAGACTCTTCTTATGTTCTTATAAACAAATGGCTCTTAGAGCTCCTTGGTTTTGCCAGCCTTCAGTGCTGCAATTACTCTCCTTAAATCTGTTTTGGCTACCTGCAACCCTTCGCCGAAGAATTGATGCTTTTGAATGATGGTGCTGGAGGAGACTCTTGAGAGTCCCATGGACTGCAAGAAGATCAAACCTCTCCATTCTGAAGGAAATCAGCCCTGAGTGCTCACTGGAAGGACAGATCCTGAAGCTGAGGCTCCAATACTTTGGCCACCTCATGAGAAGAGAAGACTCCCTGGAAAAGACCCTGGTGTTGGGAAAGATGGAGGGCACAAGGAGAAGGGGACGACAGAGGACGAGATGGTTGGACAGTGTTCTCGAAGCTACCAGCAGCTAAACTGCAGGAGGCAGTGGAAGACAGGAGTGCCTGGCGTGCTCTGGTCCAGGGGGTCACGAAGAGTCGGAAACGACTAAACAACAGCAACACACAACCCTTCACTGCTGCTCTTCCAACAACTGATGTCTTCGTGATAGTGGCCAGGAACTAACAGGGCAGCATTTGAATTTGGAGGTGATGGACATGTTGGGAAAGGTTCGTGATGATTGCCTGGAGAAACCATGGTGAGGACTTCCAGAGTTAGACATTGCAGTGTAATGCTAATATTTAATTTCAAGATCTCTGCAGAGCAGCTGAACTATTGATTCTCTGAAATATACAGAAGCCTTTAATAATGTCCTGTTTGGCAGTGGTGAGTTTGCCCTTTAACAACCACTTTTGCAATAGACATATTCCCCCCCCCCTAAAATGAATCATTCATTTCTAGCTCATTAGGTTTCCGGGTATCTGCACTTGCCCTTGCTTCATCTGCGTTGCAATTATCCAGCCAACCCGCATCTCTCCAAACACTTTCAAGTTCTTTCTTCACCCCCTTCAGCCTTCCTCTGACCCTTGCCTTTCATATGGGAAGGCAAAGCTTGCACTAATCAATGTGCCTTTAAAAAGAACCCTGTATTTCTCCTGCAAAGTACCAGTGTGGGGAAATGTCACCCAGTCAAACATATAGTGCTTTAGCCAGGTAATTTGCAAAGTGGCATGAAAATGACTGAACCTGTTGTCAATTTTCTAGTGTCCTTTCTCATATCCACTCCTCTTCCAATTTGGATATACGTATCTGCTGTGTCAACATTCCATTTAATGGGTACCATTTTACTGGCCAACTAAGATATCTCATTAGTATTATCATGACATCATGGGCTCACATTTAATGCTGGACTGTTTTGAATTAAGGCTGAAGTTCTAGAAAACCTGGAGGGCTTTGTAGGCAAACGAGCGACCCACTTATTAAATAAGGAAAATATGGTGTTTACATGACCTAATAGTTGAAAGGGGGAAATTACCACAACGTGTCCTTATGTATAGCAAGGATTCCTGTGGCCTTTTAATGTAAATGACACAAGTAGTGAAACTTTAATGTGCTTTCAAAGCAGAGCAGATGAGAGAGCTGTTAAAAACCTCTTTTAAAACGCAGGGAAGTAATTATTGTCACTGTGCCAGCATTAAGGTTTGTGGAAAGAGAGTTTTTCTACAAAAGCTTAGCTGTAAAAAGGGATAGTCTAGAAGGAGAAGGTGAAGATTTGTCTTCTTCATATGTGGTAAACAGGAAGTCTGGCGATAGGACTGGGAAGGAATGGAATTGATTGGTTAGACTTGCTTATTAACTTTCAGTTGCAGATTGATATCACTGAAGGTGAAGTGGCATATGTCAAAGTGGATACAGCTTTTGGAGTGAGCAGAATAGGCAGTTTCTAAAACTGAAATATTTAATTTTTTTTAAAAAAAAATAGTCTGGTCCTGCTAGCACTTTGATCGTTTTTGTTAGTGGGTTTGGCTGCCGTTCATCTTTCTGCCATACAACTGAAATCAGCATATCTCTGGTTGCCGTTAATATAAGACAAGTGTTTTGCAAATTTGCTGACTTTTCCATTTGTGGTAAGCTAAGGTGGATAGAAGGGACACGGGTGGCACTGTGGGCTAAACCACAGAGCCTAGGACTTGCCGATCAGGAGGTTGGCGGTTCGAATCCCCATGACGGGGTGAGCTCCCGTTACTTGGTCCCTGCTCCTGCCAACCTAGCAAAGTACAAGGAGATAAATAGGTAGTGCTCTGGCGGGAAGGTAAACAGTGTTTCCATGCACTGCTCTGGTTCCCCAGAAGTGGCTTAGTCATGCTGGCCACATGACCCAGAAGCTGTACGCCGGCTCCCTTGGCCAAAAAAGCTAGATGAGCGCCGTAACCCCAGAGTCGGCCACGACTGGACCTGATGGTCAGGGGTCCCTTTACTTTTAAGGTGGATAGAGACACACAAAGCTGCAATAAAACACTATTATGTCCACATGTCTGTCTTCAAAAAGAAAGCCATTTCTGAATGCTATTGGGAGAAAATATATGCAAACCAACAAGCCGCCTGATATTTTTAAAAAATCCACATTAGGGCAATTGTGTTTGTTTTGCCAACCGAGATGTGACCAAATTGTGTGCAAGCTTTGGAGTTCTCTAGAATCTTCATCAGGCCAGACAGTAAACAAAGCAAAAGGAAAGGAAAAGGAAAGGAAAAAGGAAAAAAAGAGGGGGGGGAACAGATACAGATATAGCTGGCAGTGAAACCATCTCTGTGTGCATTTTGTAAGAGTCATAAAGTATTTTTTTTCTTTTTCTCTGGTATTTATAAAGTATTTTTTTTCTTTTTCTCTGGTATTTATAACTTATACTTACATGTCTTATATTTATAATAACATCCTGTGAATAAATTGGGCCTTGCTTATATAGACTATTGCATATTTTGCTTGTGTGGGAATGTATATTTTTAATTTTTATTCCCTGGGTGGGGATTATAGGGTTAGCTAGCTACACACATTGTGGATGAGTTGGGTGGCACATTCTCTGTCTTAGGATAGAAAAATTAAAAGCAAATTTCCTTGAACCTGCAACCTGAGGCGAAAAGCATAAGATTGACCATGGGAGTCCATATCAAGAGGTAGCCTTCCTGGATTTTTTTTTATTTCAGGGTAGAACTTAATGTTTGTACACCAGGGAAAGAGAGACAAGCAAAGGAAGGCAGACTGCTACTCAAGAATGAGTCTCTCCTGAGTCCCTTCTGAGTTAGGGATTGTGGAACTCCAGGAATAGTGGATTGCATTTTAATCTACTTTGTTTCATCATTTTGTTCTAAAAGGAGTACATGTATTGGTTTTCTGTAACTTATAGATTGCAGATCTTTTTCTTAAAAGTGATATTTTTTCACCTTGGACAAGTCTTTACTTGTTTCATAAATCTTGTGTGGTCACTTCTTATTTTAACACCCTCACGCCTGGAAGTCAGTAGCTCATGCTGCTTTGAGGGACTTCAGAAGATCTAAGGAAGGTTATTTAGGCTGATTGAGAAAGGGGTATGCTTGTAGTATGATTCTCTCTCTTTCTCTGATGGTGGAAGAAGGTTGGGACTGAGCAGAGGAGTATTCTCTGTGTTAAGAAACACTCTTCCCTCAGACAGTCCTGGACCCTTGATGGCTGCGATGTGTGTTCTATGCAGTGATGGTCTATACCTACCCCATAGTTAAGTGGTTAAATGTTAAGTGTTTTTCATTACCTCCTTTGGATACCTTTATTCAACTTTGTGTCAACAGCAAGTATATCCAGTTGCACATAAGAGTTTTTGATAATTTAAACATCTTTGAAAGAAGATCGAATGCAAGATTAACTAGGAAATAGTACCATTAGAATTACCGTATTTTTCGCCCTATAGGGCACACTTAGTTTTTTTGGGGGGGGGGAATTATTATTTTTCCCCAGGTGCGGGGCTGGGGCGGGGGAAGCCCGAGCTTCCCCCGACCCCAGCCCCCAGAACAGGCTGCTATCCACAAGCCTTGGGAGCCCGGCGGGAACTCCCACCGGTCTCCCCAGGCTTGCAGATATCTGCCCGAAGCCCAGGGCATGCTCCGCTGCGCTCCCCGGGTTTCGGGCTGCAGGCCTTGGGAGCCCAGCAGGAAATTGCGCCAGGCTCCTAAGGCTTGCGGATAGCTTCCTGAAGCCAGGAGAGCAAGAGGGGTCGGTGCGCACTGACCCCTCTCGCTCTCCAGGCTTCAGCGAAAGCCTGCATTCACTCCATAGGACGCACACACATTTCCCCTTCATTTTTGGAGGGGGGAAAGTGTGTCCTAAAGGGCAAAAAATACGGTATATGGTGAACTCTATTGTAGAGGTAACACAATTTATATATCATCAGTTGCCCATTTTCATCCCATGTCTCTCTCTCTGGCAAGTTGCTTGGTGATAATGTATAAGAAGTTATCTATCCACCTATGAAACTCTGTAAGGCTCTGTGTGTGTTGAGTTTATTGCACATATGTTTACATAAGTAACATCAGTCAATACCTTTTAATATATTGAATTCCCCATTTTATTGTTAGGCAAGAGGAGCTTCTTTTTTTAAGGGAACTTTCACTACTTCTGGTGAGGCAAAACAGACTTGCCTACCATCATCTGTTAGCTTAATCTGCATTTCATTTAACTTGGAAGGAAAAGGTTTAGAAAATGTTAGAACAAATTGTTTGGGGGTTTGTAACTTTCCTTTCTACCCACAGGAATCTATGTTCTTGTTCTGAATAAATACTCAACAGTTAGCTAACGGTCCGTTCCCCCCTTTTACATAACACAAAATCTAATCTCTGCTCATCAACTTTGAAACATCTGCTGCCCAGTTTAGACTGGAGCTCTTTGATACAACGATGGTCTTATTTGACTATTTATAAATCTCATGGATGGGCAGAGGACACATCCGAGACCTCAGATCCTACCTCCATGTTCAACGGAAGGGATGTAGCAAGTGCAATTGGCACCCATGGAAATGGAGCTAGGCCTAGCAGTGACTGAAGATACGCAATTGCCAAAATCTGATCATATCAGGACATTTCCTGTGGATACTTGAATTTACTCATTGTAGACATTTTCCAGACTCCCCGGAAAGAAGCCCAAGAAAGGTCTGGAAAGGCCCCTTGAGCCAATCTTTAAGAGACGCATGTTAACATAAGCCCTTTACTTTCATCCATGTTGCTCTGCCAAGGGCCAGGTCTATTGCGGGGGAGGACAATCTGGAAATAAAGTGTCGGTCCTTTGTTTCTGGTTTAAAATCAAAAGCACATAGTGTTCTGGCAAAGTAGAAACCCTACTTTGTTTTGTTTTGTGTTCTTATTTGTGAAAATGGATCATTTTGCTAAACTAACATCTTGAATAATTCACGTGCTTCTACCATGTGAAATATTGTTGACTTCTATTCTTTGCTTCTTGAAAAGTGGACTTAGTACAAATATGATCACACTTACAATGCCACTTCTGGTAGCTGTGTGTCAAAAAGGATCTGGAAAAGGTGCAGGAAAGGGCAAGCCAAATGATCAAAATGTTTTTTTGCAGAATTGGATGAAATTTGCGGGCATGATAGACTCTCCAGAGAGGATAAATCCTTCAAAAATTCAGGAGTATAGCTGCAGTGTTTCTCCTGCAGCCATTACAGTTTTGGAGTGGTTTTTTAAAAGGAAATTGCTTAATCTCCCCTATTATGTTGTAGACAATAGTTTTGTAGACAGTAGTTAGGAAAATAGCACAGCAAGGCACAGTCTTCTCCTCATCGCTTCTCTAAGATAAGTTCCACATTAGCATTACCTACATTTCTATGAAATCCCATAAATAGAATCATAGACTGGTGGGCATCTAACCTCTGCATAAAAACCTGCAATGAAAAAGAGCCCATCACCTTCCAAGGCAATCTCTTCCAGTGCTGAATGGCCTGTACCACCGGGTAGTTAAATCCTTTTACTTACAAGTTGTACCTGTTGATTTGGGTTCTAAAGAAATAAATTTGGTCCATCATCTGTGACAGCCCTTCAAATAGCTGGAGGTAGCTGACATGTCTCCATTTAATTCTCTCTTTTCAAGGCTGAACATACCCAACTCCTTCAACCTTTCCTCATAGGGCATGGTCTCCAAGCGCCCTCTTTGTTGCCCTCCTCTGGACATATTCTAAGGATATTTCTCAGTATCCTTAATCTGAAGTGCCCATAACTGTAAACGTAAAGGGACCCCTGACCATTAGGGCCAGTTGTGGCCAACTCTGGGGTTGCGGCGCTCATCTCGCTTTATTGGCTGAGGTAGCTGGCGTACAGCTTCCGGGTCATGTGGCCAGCATGACTAAGCCGCTTCTGGTGAACCAGAATAACGCATGGAAATATCATTTACCTTCCCATTGGAGCAGTACCTATTTATCTACTTGCACTTTGACGTGCTTTCGAACTGCTAGGTTGTCAGGAGCAGGGACCGAGCAAGGGGAGCTCACCCCGTCACGGGGATTCGAACTGCCAACCTTCTGATCAGCAAGTCCTAGGCTCTGTGGTTTAACCCACAGCGCCGCCCGCGTCCCATGCCCAGAACTGTACACAGTACTCAATGTGAGGTGTGACCAAAATAGATGAGAGCAGAACCTCTGTTGACGCACGCTAGAAGCTCATTAGCCTTTTCCATAAGGGTGACTGAGTATACTGAGAGCCTGGTCTTCCAATATTTAATTTTATTATGGCTGGTGGGTAGGTCTAAAACCGGGCAGTTGAGGAATATAGGGGTTTAGTGGATGTTCCCTGCTGTTTGTTTTCACAACACCACTTTTCCCTAAAGGATTAAGTCTCAGGGCCAAACCAACTCTGCCAAATCTAAATCACTTTAATTCTATGCTTAATCAGAATCCTTTGCAGACTGGTGCTACTGTGTGGCATTGTTGACACAACTTGTCTTCAAAGGGTTCCCCCCAGATAGTAAGGCAACAATTACTTACTAATAGTCACTGTGAAAAGTGTAACACGGATCATAGCTGGCTTGGAGACCACATTGGCATGCCATCTTGCAAAAATGCATAATTAGTTTGGATTAGATAATGATGGTTCCATTGGATGGGGAATATCTCAATTAGTGGTTGGCCATTAGCCAGCTTGGTCAGGAAGGAACGGTGTCTTGTCAGCCTACCTGACTGTGTTGTAATGGCTAGACTAGTGTTGAACATAGACTGGGAAAACCTAGATTCAACTCACTGCTCAGTTATGAAGTAAATGCCCCTCCATTGGAGGTTTCTTTTCTTTTCTTTTCTTTTTCTTTTGACTCAATAATAATAATTTATTGTTTCTTTTTTTCTCAGTTAAATTTTTAAATTCAAAATTATAACAAGACATATTATCCAAAAACATATCATCCTTGTTTTTCACCTCATTTTTCCTCCCTACCCCCTCCCACACAAAACCCCCACCCCACCCCACCCCACCCCTGACTTCCCTCAGTTCCAGTCTTTGGTTTCTCTAAGAATGCTGTTTTCTTCATGTTACAAAGTTGTATAGATCCTCAAACTATTTAGCTGATTATTATCAATAAAAAGTTTGTGAATGTTTATTCAAAACTGGCCAAGGAGTCCAGTTCGCTTTGTTGCATCTTCAGATACTTTGTAAAGGGTTCCCATTCATCCTTAAAGTCACAGTTATCCTTGTCCCGTAGCTTGTATATCAGTTTTGCCAGTTCTGCATAGTCCATCAATTTTTCTTGCCATGATTCTTTAGTTGGGGTTTCTTCAGTCTTCCATCCTTGTGCTACCAGAATTCTCGCGGCCGTTGTCACATACATGAAGATGTTTTTTCAACTTTTTGGCAGGTCTTTCCCTACAATCCCCAACAAAAATGCCTCGGGTTTTTAAATAAATATTAAATGGAACATTTTCTTCAATTCGTTGTATATCATTTCCCAAAATTTTTTAATTACCTTGCAATCCCACCACATATGATAAAAAGTCCCCTTCTTTTCCTTACACTTCCAACATATATTTGAACTAGTTTTGTACATTTTCCCTAACTGCACTGGTGCTGTGTACATCTTCATGTAATTCTCCTTCAATAGGGAACAATCTGTATCCATTGGAGGTTTCTAAGCAGAGGTTGGATGGCCATCTGTCTTGGATGCTTTAGTTTAGATTCCTGTATTGTAGGGGGTTGGACTAGATGATCCTTGGGGTCCCTTCCAACTCTACGATTCTATGATTCTGTGATTCCATGGGAAGCTTCAGCAAAAGGTGGAATAATAATGCATTTTTGAATTATGGTGCTGGAGGAGACTCTTGAGAGTCCCATGGACTGCAAGAAGATCAAACGCATCCATTCTTAAGGGAATCAGCCCTGAGTGCTCACTGGAAGGACAGATCCTGAAGCTGAGGCTCCAATACTTTGGCCACTTCATGAGAAGAGAAGACTCCCTGGAAGAGACCCTGATGTTGGGAAAGATGGAGGGCACAAGGAGAAGGGGACGACAGTGGACGAGATGGTTGGAGAGTGTTCTCGAAGCTACCAGCATGAGTTTGACCAAACTGCGGGAGGCAGTGGAAGACAGAAGTGCCTGGCGTGCTCTGGTCCATGGGGTCACAAAGAGTCATGACTAAACAACTAAACAACAACAATCGTGGCACTAATTTATATACAGATGAATAAAAGAAAATATCAGGGTTCAGTGTCAATCAAGGCAGAGGAATCTCTTTGCGTATGTATTTCATGCCACCAAACAAAAGTAAATGTTTGACCTTTCTCATCTTATTATAAAAGACAGGAAAACGTAGGGAAGAATTTGCTTGGCTAATGAAAAGACAAAATGTGCGACAGCTCAGAGAGGGAGGGAATGACTGTGCCTACTGGTCTGTCATAGTTAGGAGGCACTTACTCATCAAGAAGAAGAAGAAGAGTTTGGATTTGATATCCCGCCTTTCACTCCCCTTCAGGAGTCTCAAAGCGGCTAACATTCTCCTTTCCCTTCCTCCCCCACAACAAACACTCTGTGAGGTGAGTGGGGCTGAGAGACTTCAAAGAAGCGTGACTGGCCCAAGGTCACCCAGCAGCTGCATGTGGAGGAGCGGAGACGCGAACCCGGTTCCCCAGATTAGGAGTCCACCGCTCTTAACCACTACATCAAACAGCACTGGAGTGACTCCCTGGAAAAGACCCCAATGTTGGGAAAGATGGAGGGCACAAGGAGAAGGGGACGACAGAGGACGAGATGGTTGGACAGTGTTCTCGAGGCTACAAACATGAGTCTGACCAAACTGCGGGAGACAGTGGAAGACAGGAGTGCCTGGCGTGCTCTGGTCCATGGGGTCACGAAGAGTCGGACATGACTGAACGACTAAACAACAACAACAACAACAAATAATGCATAGTTTTGCAATCTGAACCGGACTATGACGAAGTTCGCCATCACAGTTCACAATAGCTGATTTGCAGCCTAACCCACCTCAAAGGGTTGTTGGGATGATCAAACCCTGGAAACCTGAACTTGGAGAAAGGGGGATGTAATAAATGGATTCAGATTTGTTTATTTGCTTCAAGTCGTCAGACCATCACAAAACATGCGTTTAACAAAGGGAACTACAAATCCATTGAAAACTTACACAATGTAACATAAATAAAATGTTCACAAAGCCAAGTATAGTTATATGAAAGCATAACCGAGCTTAAAACTCTGCATTTACTTGGCAAGACACGCAATTCTCCTTTAAAAATATCTCTAACATAAATAAAAGTTAAAATAAAATTTACACAAACTTGAATAAAATTGCATGAAGTATAAATAAAGTGTAGCATTCTGAATCTCCCTGGCATGATACAGAACACACTGGTTGTTGCTGTTGTTCCTTAAAAAATCCTAACATTAATTAGTGCAGACAGAAAACATGCAGTCCTCACAATTACATATCTATCTTGCCATATAGCAGCAGATTGATATGTAATTGTAATACGGTCTCATGGATGAAAACACCACGGTCTCTGCCTCCAGGCAAGAAGTCCTAAGAGCAATGGTAATGCAACTAATCTGACCACTGCTTAGTCGCATCACCACTGCTCTGGTGAGCACCCTCACCCCAGCACCCCAACCGCTACTGCCAATATGATTTATGGTATCAGGAGCCAGAAAAGTCTTCTTTCTCCATTTGGAAAACATTGAGAGGTACAACCAGTTGGCGTAGGCTGCTCATAATAATAATAAATTTTATTTATATCCCGCCCTCCCCAGCCGAAGCCGGGCTCAGGGCGGCTAACAACAATTAAATAATCAAACAATCAAATAATCCAACATTCTAAAAACATTCCATTATAAAAATTAATTAAAATCAAATTAGTGGCAACCGTTAAGCAAAATTCTGTGCCGGTTGCCAGAGGAGGGAGTCAGGCTGGGCCCTGACCAAAGGCCTGGTGGAACAACTCTGTCTTGCAGGCCCTGCGGAAAGATGTCAGGTCCCGCAGGGCCCTAGTCTCTTGTGACAGAGTGTTCCAGCAGATTGGAGCCACAGCCGAGGAAGCCCTGGCTCTAGTTGAGGCCAGCCTAACCTCTCTGAGGCCTGGGACCTTCAGGATGTTTTTATTTGCAGACCGTAGGTTTCTCTGTGGGGCATACCAGGAGAGGCGGTCCCATAGGTACGAGGGTCCTAGGCCGTATAGGGCTTTAAAGGTCATCAAGAGCATTTATTTATTTATTTATACATGCATGCATGCATATGTACCCCACTCATCTGGTTTCCCTAGATGAACCAATTGACCTGGTTCATTAAAGGCAGCTTCATATGTCTTTGATTTCTGTCTCTAAACAAGACCACCCCTCTCCAACTGCCACATTCCTCTCTCTTCCAGTCTCCCATCAGTTAATTCTGAAATTTCAAGAGCAGAATAAATTACGCAGAAGTAACAGTGTGATGTGTATCAGTATAATCTGAATGGTGTGTTTCGATCACTAAATTTGAGTGGCCTTTCATTTCTGTTGGGTGTGGAGTACACAGCCTATTCTCGTCAAGTATTCCTATGATTCCTTCCATAATTGGATTGTCTCTTGAAACATCCCTGGAGCACTCCAGAAGTTTTAATGAATCATAGGTGAAATAGTGTCAGTTGTATCTTCCCATTTGCCTGAATGCTGCCCTGAAGCATGAAACCTAGTTATGTCCTAATATACAGTGGTACCTTGGTTTCTCTAACTTAATCCGTTCCGGAAGTCCGTTCCAAAACCAAAGCGTTCCAAAACCAAGGTGCGCTTTCCCATAGAAAGTAATGCAAACTGGATTAATCCGTTCCAGACTTTTAAAAACAACCCCTGAAACAGCAGTTTAACATGAATTTTTACTATCTAATGAGACCATTGATCATTAAATGAAAGCAATAATCAATGTACTGTACTATAAAATAAATAAGACGGTATTGTAGATGATTTTTTTTTTTTAAAAAAAAAAGGTTATTACCTGCACTAATGATAGTCATTGTTTGGATGGGAAGCTTTTATCCATTTCCGCAGTTGCACAATCAATTAGTAGCTGAACTGGGTTCCACACAGTCACAAAAACCAATAAACCGAAAAAAGCCTCAAAAGCAAAAATGCTAAATAAATAGCAAAAACAAAAGTGCCAAACTTAATCCGTTCTGGAAGTCCGTTTGACTTCCAAAATGTTTAAAAACTAAGGCGCAGCTTGTGATTGGTGCAGGTGCCCCGGAAACAATAGCCGACAGCCACATCGGACGGTTAACTTCCGAAAAGTGTTCAAAAACCGGAACACTTACTTCTGGGTTTTCGGCGTTTGGGAACCAAGGCGTTTAAGAACCAAGGTACCACTGTAATAAAGGGACGCGGGTGGCGCTGTGGGTCAAAGCCTCAGCGCCTAGGGCTTGCTGATCGAAAGGTCGGCGGTTCGAATCCCCACGGCGGGGTGCGCTCCCGTCGTTCAGTCCCAGCGCCTGCCAACCTAGCAGTTCAAAAGCACTCCCCGGTGCAAGTAGATAAATAGGGACCGCTTACTAGCGGGAAGGTAAACGGCGTTTCCGTGTGTGGCTCTGGCTTGCCAGAGCAGCGATGTCACGCTGGCCACATGACCCAGAAGTGTCTCCGGACAGCGCTGGCCCCCGGCCTCTTGAGTGAGATGGGCGCACAACCCTAGAGTCTGTCAAGACTGGCGCGTACGGGCAGGGGTACCTTTACCTTTACCTTTTACCCCTGTAATTGAACTGCAGCGTCACTTGGATTCCTCCCTAGAATTGGGGGTGATACTTCATCCAAACCAACACCTCCAGTCTGATTTTTTTACATGATCCACTCTCTATGGTCCTTGCTACAAAAGAGAAGAGAATCAAGTCCAAGCTATTTGCTTATTAGGGATCTCATCCAGCTTTCTCTGGAAGCCCACCTTGGAGATACGCTAAGGTACTGTAGGAGCAAAGGAAGATTTATGACTTCCTTAGCTTTTCATTTCTCTGCTTTAAATCACTAAGAGATTAGCACAAGATGTGTCGGAAAGTGTGTTGTCATTTAACAGGCTTAAGCAGTGTTTGAAAAGAGATATTTTTGGCTAAACGGTGGGATTAACTGGATAAGTGGGGGGAAAGAGCTTTTGGATAAGCTGAAGGACAGAAGAATTATAGCCAGCTTTACACTTGTTGTAACTTGGTAGGTTTTCATTCACAATTTAAATTGATATGTTGCTTCAACTTCAACAACTATGCCAGTTATATGGGACTAGATCCTTCCATCTAGCGCCACGTGTGAATTAAACAAGTTTTCATCAACATAACTCTAGGGAAATGAAAGCATGTAAGCTCCAGTGGCATAGGAAGGGGGGACGGAGGGAGTAGGCTGCCCCTGCCTCCCCCCATGTGCTGGTCCCGGGGGGAGGTTACCGTGAGGCGTGGTCAGAGTCTGGTCCTGGGTCGAGGGTCTGGAGACTGTCCACCAAGGGCGAAGTGGGGTCCAAAGCGAGGAGCCAGGCAAGGACGGGAACTCTGGAAGAACAGGGCTGGGTGCTGGCAGAAACAGGTTTCCAACGACGTTGCTCCCGCAACCTGGGACCAGGCTGACTGGTCTTTATCTTCTCTGAGGCCAGGGGCTGTCCCGGCCCACAGGTGACCCGCCTCTCCTGGCCTTAAGGCGAGCACTCCTCCTGAGAGAACCCAGTTCCCTCCGCCTCTTTGCCCTGAGCCTCTGCAGCTCAGGAGAGGCTGGAGGGTTACTGGACCCAGGGGGAGGCTCACCTTCCCCTGACAGGGCCGGGAGAGGCACACCTGTAGGCAATGGGTCCTCAATCACCTCCGGAGCCAGAGTGGATTCATCTGGTGTCTGCTCCTGAGGATCCGGCACAGGTGCAGGCGCTTCAGATTCAAGGCCCTGCCCCAGCTCAGCTGGCCCTGGAGGCGGGGACTCCTGTGCAGGCTGGGATTCCTCCGGTTCAGCCTCTGAATCAGATTCCCAGGCTATCACACCCCAGCTGTAGAGTGGCCGAGCGGCAGCCCATATGGATTGCGCCGCCCCAGGTGCCGGAGAGGGTTCCTCCACCACTGGAAAGCTCCTATATTTGGTCAGAGAACAGAGTAGCAGGAAAACAGGTATTACCAGTGTTTTTTTGTTGTCGTAAAAAATGAAGTGCTGGTACTTTTATATTCAGGCATAGGCAAACTCCGGACCGCCAGATGTTTGGGACTACAATTCCCATCATCCCTGACCACTGGTCCTGTTAGCTAGGGATGATGGGAATTGTAGTCCCAAACATCTGGAGGACTGGAGTTTGCCTATGCCTGCGTATATTGATAAAAGTGTCATGGGTGCCAGCACAAAACGGCTGGCATGGGCAGAAAAGAGAGATGATGGTACTCTGTATTGGTGAGTACAGTGGTACCTCGGATTACATATGCTTCAGGATACAGACGCTTCAGGTTACAGACTCCACTAACCCAGAAATAGTACCTCAGGTTAAGAACTTTGCTTCAGGATGAGAACAGAAATCGTGTTCCGGTGGCACGGCGGCAGCAGGAGGCCCCATTAGCTAAAGTGGTGCTTCAGGTTAAGAACAGTTTCAGGTTAAGAACGGACCTCCGGAACGAATTAAGTACTTAACCCAAAGTACCACTGTACACAAAAAATCCCTGCCTATCTAGCCTCTGAACTTTAACTTCTGAGGGGGTTAAGGATAATACCAGTAGGGTTTTCCCTGATCTATAAGATTGGAGCAAAGATTGCAAATCTTAATATTCCCTCCCCCTCTCCTGGTGCTAGGACAAATTCCTTAACCACCATGACTGGAATTTCCAGACCCTCTTGAATATTACACTGTGTCCACACATTCTTTCACAGTCCTGAATTTGGTTTGAGATAGAGACAGGCATGGCTGCCTGAGTGCCACCTTTGTTATGATGAGGCATGTATCAGTATCATATCCACATGCTTTCTTAACCACGGATGAGAGCTTCTGAATCAGTGACAGGGCCAGTTTCCCTCCACTGATTACAGAATCCATCACGATTTTTCTCTTTGATTTTTCTCATTTTTTTAAAAATGACTGCAATCCATGCAACAAGGCAAGGGAACTGAAGAGATAAACATCTGTGTGGATCAAATATTTAAGCATGATCAAATTAAAAGACTTCTAAGCCTGAAAGCAAACTGTTTGTAAAAAGCAAATTGAAAAATGAGATGAAGGCACCTGATAAAACGCAGTCCAGCATCTGGCTATTTGACAGAGGTAAGCTGTGTGCCAGTATTGTACATAAAGTAGGGCTTTAAAAATGTGAGCACTTGTGATGCCACTGAGCACACTTCCCTTGTCTGGGTTTGGGTGGGCATTTGCAAAGTACTGACAAATACTGTCCATTGGCTATGATTGCATGGAAGCAGGCCAGCTGGATGAGAAATCTCATTCACAGATGGATCCAGTCCATCTGCCAGGGCTCTTTTGAAAGCAGCAGTTGTGTCTATCAACTTTAAATGAAGAGGTGGAAGACTTATTGTCTCCTACTTCATATCTCCTGCCCAAAAGCTGACAGGTCTGAGGGCAGCCTGGGGGCAGGGGCAGGCAGAAAGTAAAATGGACAGGAAAGACCCACTTGAAAAGTCAAATTCAAGGTACTCCTCTTGTTTCAAGCCCTAAGCCAGTGTGGTGTAGTGGTTAAGAGCGGTAGTCACGTAATCTGGGTAACCGGGTTCGCGTCTCCGCTCCTCCACATGCAGCTGCTGGGTGACCTTGGGCCAGTCACAGTCTCTCAGCCCCACTCACCTCACAGAGTGTTTGTTGTGGGGGAGGAAGGGAAAGGAGAATGTTAGCCGCTTTGAGACTCCTTAAAGGGAGTGAAAGGCGGGATATCAAATCCAAACCCTTCTTCTTCTTCTTCTTCTTCTTCTTCTTCTTCTTCTTCTTCTTCTAAGCGACTCAGACCCAAAACACCTGAAAGACCACCTCTTTCCCTACAGCCCACTTCGGGTGCTAAGATCAGGTACTAAGTTCTGCTGCCCTCAGAAGCTTGGGGGTGTGTCAGTCCAGGAGACGGCATCTTCCATGCAGCCCCTAAGTTGTGGAACTCCATTTCCCACAGGGGGAGTATAGGAGTGTGTCTGGCACCCTCATTATATGACTTTCAGTGAATGCTAAAGAGACACCAGGCTTTGGATAATATTGCATTATATTGTGTTTTATTATTAATGGGTTTTGATTGTTGTAATCTGCCCTAGGACATTAGGGTGAAGGGTGGCTAACGAATAGCCCGCCTGCCCTGGACCAATCTGTCATTTAAGACTGAGAGACAATCCCTGGTTTGCTGCCAATGTTGATGTTTCTGGAAAACTTGATAGCAGTAAGGTGGGTAGTAAAATAATAATAATAATAATAATAATAATAATAATAATAATAATAATAATAATAATAATAACAACAACAACCTGCCCATCTGACTGGGTTGCCTCAGCCACTCTTGGCAGTCTCCAGCATTAACAACAACATTAAAAACTTCCCTATACTGTGCTGCCTTCAGTTGCCATCTAAAAGCTGTATAGTTACTTATCTCCTTGACATCTGATGGGAGAGTGTTCCACAGGGCGGGCGCCAATACCAAAAAGGCCCTCTGCCTGGTTGATGTGATATAAATGCCTGTATGTTGGCACATAGAGGGGGCATCAGTGCTTACTTTCCCTCTCCAAGGCACAGTGAGTGGTGGATACATCAAACACAGTTGCTTAACTTTTCCAAGGCCCTCTTCATGACATATGTAGGATCACAAGATAGAGCTTAAGAATCTCATATTTTAGTGTGTCTAACACCTAGGGTCACCAGCTTTCGATTTGAAGAATAGCATCCCCTGGGAGGATATTGTATTTTTTCATACTCCCAAGACCGTTACTCAACAGAACAGCTTTGCTGGTCAGACAAGGGAAATAATGTACCTCAGTAGTCCTACCCTCTTTGAAACGGGGAAATGATCCTCCTCAGGATCAGGCTGCTAAAGGTGAAAGTGCAGACAAACACAGCTGGAATATGCATCCAGAGGCTGTTGTTGAACATTGGTAATCAGTTTTCAGAGATGTTTTGGGAGTCATTAATCTTGCCTCTGTGTGATGAGATGCCACCCATATTCACTTGAGAACCTTCTGGATGCCATGACAACACAAACTTTACTTCACCTGTACACTATTATATAGCCATGATTTTTAAACAGGTACAGACAATGCCATCGTCATTTCTTTTAGTATTTTACCCACTAGTATTTTCATTTCGAAGCGTTTCCTTGGAAAAATAATAATACTTTAGCAGGAGATGCTTGAAAAGATGACTTGCCTATGTGTTTTAAGCTCACAAAAAGAAGCACATCACTTGAATTTTCTGTACTTGATTTAGTACTTGATGACCGGTGGTTGAATATTAGAAACTTCCTTTGGACAGCTTCGTGCATGTAGGAAGCAATCTTCCATTCCCGCTGGGGGTGGAGCAAGGAGGAGGGAGGTGGTCTAGAGCAGGCTTCCTCAACCTCGGCCCTCCAGATGTTTTTGGCCTACAACTCCCATGATCCCTAGCTAGCAGGACCAGTGGTCAGGGATGATGGGGATTGTAGTCTCAAAACCTCTGGAGGGCCGAGGTTGAGGAAGCCTGGTCTAGAGGGCTTGAATGTCTACAGTTCTGTAGAGTCAAGCATTTGTGTGTACAAATGAATCACCGAGGAGGGAGAGAAAGTTGTGCAAGCTGCCTCTGCCCAAGATGTCATTTGCAGAGGAGACAACCCAGTGGAGGTAATAGATCAGGTGTACAAAGTCTACGTGCAAATGGCGCCTTGACTCCTTGCAGACCAGTAAGCACATCCCCAATAAGAGTTCACTACCAGCTTGCCTGGGGACGCGGGTGGCGCTTTGGGTTAAACCACAGAGCCTAGGACTTGCTGATCCGAAGGTGGGTGGTTCGAATCCCCGTGACGGGGTGAGCTCCCATTGATCGGTCCCTGCTCCTGCCAACCTAGCAGTTCGAAAGCACGTCAAAGTGCAAGTAGATAAATAGGTACCACTCCGGTGGGAAGGTAAATGACGTTTCCGTGTGCTGCTCTGATTCGCCAGAAGCGGCTTAGTCATGCTGGCCACATGACCCAGAAGCTATACGCCGGCTCCCTCGGCCAATAAAACGAGATGAGGGCCACAACCCCAGAGTCGGCCACGACTAGACCTAATGGTCAGGGGTCCCTTTACCTTTTACCAGCTTGCCTAGATGATCTCTCATAGATCACTGATAGAACGGTGGAGAAGATGGATTAGAAGAAATCATGCCACCAGGTCCAGGGGTCAGGGCAGCAGGCCCTTCAAACATATGTGGACCCCAGGCAATTTTGCTAACCCATTTCTTGTCTCTGGTATCTTGGGATTTCAGAGTGGCTGTACAGAAATTGCTCAGTTGTGCAGGGCTGGAGATATTTTGCTGTCTAGGGTGAAGAACAAGATGGTGTCTCTTCATTCCACGTGCAGAAGTCAACGGGCTTGGCAGCTAAATCTTACTTCAACACTGGTGATGGGATACTAACTTCTGCCACAAATAAGGAAGCAACCAGATTGGGGGACCAAGGGCAGACCATTTGGCAACAGAGGGGGCACTGAAGAACAACGTATAGGGGCTGCTGACTAAGGCAGTTGCCTCACTTTCTTGGCCCTGCAGATATACAAAGCTAAGCTACAAACCTGATGCCATCATAAGCTGACATACCTAACAAAATATTTATTCCATATATTTGATAACTTTAGATTTATAGGCTGTTTTTCTACCATGGGCTCCTCAGACTAGGTTTTAGAGACAAATTGGAGAAAAATATCAGAAAAGCAAATAGTTTTTCAAACAGCACATTTCTTTTAAAGGACACAACAATTACACCACAACACTTTGATGTGTAAGAAGATATATCACTCATGCTACTTAGGTCTTACAACGCCTACTCGTTATTTTATTAATCTTTACAAACTGTGTATAATTGGAATTCCTGTATAAAGCTGCAATCTTTAAGAACACCTCCTTTACCATATTTCCCTTTTTACAATGCATAGCACAATCTGCACAACTAAGGCTAGGAACTCTGCATATTCATGAGTCAAGGATCAATGATGAAGATCAAAGTATCCTCATATTGATCACAGGACTTCCCCCTTTTCATGGCCATAATTAAGCTAAGTGGCATTGAAGTATCAGAAAAGAGGAGATTACCAAAGGCAAGTGAATTTGCCTCCAGTGCCCACTTTGATATCCCAGTCTGTCTTCAGGGCAGCAGAATATTATCCTAAAGATATATTCTCATATGTCAATGGTGCCTGTGATGTAATAGCACCTGAAAAAAATCACCATAATGAGGACGGATATTAGAAGGGAGGCTAAAAAGAGAGAATTTTTTAAAAGAGCAGTCCAGTGGTTTCTCCCTCTGGGGGGAATAAAAGAAAGAAAGAAATCTACTATAGACCAAAAAAGTAGCAACTAAACCAGAGAAGTTCACCTGACTTCCAAAAGATAGTGATGACACTGTTTTATTTAACTTGTCAACCATTTCTTGAAAGACAAGAACACATGCTGTGTAATGTAAATCAAACACATTTCCATTTCTTTTCTTTTGCATTACTACATCTGCATTTTTTAAATCCTGGTTTTGGTAGCCATGGGAAAGAGCTATGTGTGGGAAGGGGGTCTCTGCGGGGTCTGCAGCCCTCCCCCCAAATATTGTGATGCGTTTCTTTGGAGGAAGAAAAAAAAATCAGGACACCGGATTTGTCATGCAATATCACACTATGTGTCCTTTCTGTGTTTCTTGTATATACAGCCTTGCACGTTTATAACCTCTAAGAGAGTTGTTCCTTGATCCTAAACATGTATTTGACCACAAATGCCACTGACTGCAAATTCCCGGGTAAATATGGTTGGGTGGCAGACTGACACCACCAAGGAGAGGGAGGAAGGAAAAACAGTTTGGCTCTGTCTATTATTCAAGAATCAAATCTCTCTCAAGTGCATGAAAAATGGGCCACCCCCCTTCTGGGAGATATCCTATCCACGTTTGTGCCCACTGATACTTCTAGCCTGATTATCATGAGATACTGTCAAGAGAATCAGAGGATGAGGAAAAAACAGAATATAGCAAGGTTTCTGTGTGTTTCTCTATCATTGGCAGCACTACAGAAAGCAACCGAGGGTCAGTGCCCACCTAGAAAATGGCCTTGTCTGCCTTTTAGCACCACCCCCGGGCTGGCAGAGGTCTATGGCAAAATACACTTCTTAACCACATTTCTTGTCTGCCAGCTGGCACTCAGGCAGAATGTACTATATGGTTTATGACAAGCAGTTCATACTCTTGGCTGATAAACTCCTTTACATTCCAACTCCCTCTCAAGTCAAGTATTATTTCCCATTCTGCTTCAGGGGCAGAACTACATGTTGTGTTAAATGTGCCATTTGGCATTGTGAAACGCAGATCAGAACCATGGTGCCAGGGAATTGAACCCATTTCCCATATGCCGGTTTTGTCAGCAAAAATTCTGTATTGAAATACTTTATTGTCACTTGTACAACTTGTATACAGTGAGATTACACGAACACCCCCCACTCAGCTCTCTTAATTCACCTCGTTTACTGACGCACACCCACCAAAACCAAAAGTCAGTTGCCCTGTTGTTATCTTTTCATTCAGCAGCCTAACAGCTCATGGACAGAAGCTGTTCTTTACCCTGTTGGTGCGACTAATCGTGCTTCTATATCTTCTGCCCGAGGGCAGGAGATCAAGAAAGTGCTGGCCTGGCTGTGAATCATCCCTGAGAATTTTCCTCCCTCCTCCCTCCTGAGGCAATGTTCTTCCACTATTTCATCCAGTGGATTCACGGGACAGCCATAATATATTGTGCTGTATTCACCACCCTCTGTAGGCACTTCCTATCAGTTGATGTCAAACCAGGGTACCACACCGTGATGCAGTATGAAAGGACACTTTCTATTGTGGACCAGTAGAAGGAGATCATCAAATGTTGATTGACATCGTTCTTTTGCAATACTCTGAGGAGATGGAGTCTCTGTTGGGCTTTCTTAACCACCTGGGTTGTATTGATTTTCCAAGTAAGGTCTTCACTGAGATAAACTCCTAGGATTTTAAAGGAAGAGACTCTCTCCACACACCCCTCCCCGATTTACAATGGGGCTAGTTCTCTTCTCTTCCTCCGAAAGTCCAACACCATCCCCTTTGCAGTGGCATAGTGTGGGGGGTGCAGGGGGGGCCCGGCCGCACCGGACCAGGCGCAACATCTGGGGGGGCGTGCTCGCACTCACAGCTCTCTGCCCCTACCTGGCTCATTCACTCTCTCTCACTGCAGTGCTGGCTGTGGAATCCGATCCGAGCCGCCAGGTCGCCGCCCACTGTGGAGGGGAGGGTGCCAGGCGTGCGGTGCGGTGCGGAGAGAGAGCAAGGGACTATCTCGGGGAGGGACAGTGCAGCGGGGGGGCGGGGCGCAAATTACTTGCCTTGCCCCGGGTGCTGAAAACCCACGCTACGCCACTGCCCCTTTGTCTTGCTGATATTAAGGTGCAAGTTGTTCCCTAGGCACCATGTACCCCTCCCACAACTCCTTTTTGTCCTAGAAGGAAAAACATTGGTTACCACAAATGAAGGGGAGGGGTTATTGGTTTAGTTTGTTCTTGTTTTTATTATGTAGTTTGTGTTTTTATTTTGTATTTTTATAAACTGCTCTTAGATGTTATTAATTTCCCCTTTGGCAAATGGCAGCATTGGAGCGGAAAATAGGATGCGTTAACTCTCCTATGTTGTGGCCCCAAACCAGATAAGAGAGTTCATGATTGCTATTTTTAAAAAGAAGTTCAAAACAAAGGAAATGCAATTGCAGATTTCCTGTCACATCTAGTCTGCTGTGTTTGAGAGCCAAATGGCATGTTATATGCAGTCATTTTTAACTTCCGAGTGATTTTTTTTAATTATTAAAGAAAAATAATATCCTAGAAGTACAAGAGATGGGAGATATATTTCTCTTCAATTACAAACAGAATCAAAGTTGTCTATTTTCCCTTTCCGAAACAATATGTGAGCCAAAACTCAGCCATTTGCCGGAAATTCACAGTTCTCTGAATTTTGCAATGCAGTTCTTCAGCTAAGAAATGTGTGCAGAAATGCATGCTCTAGGGTAATGTGTGCATACAATGATGAAAAAACACACACTAATGCATTATATATGGGGAAATTGCTCTGTGAAAATTTGGGTATTGGGCGAAACTGCACACAAAAACGTCTATATTAGGATAAGCTCACACTAAAACGCTGGTGAATTTCTACGAGGGTTTTTAAAATATCTTTCACAAACTGGTGTGGAGACATGGAAAACTGAGTTGAAGAACAGAAGAATGAGAAATGGAGGGAAACCAAAACCGAAAGGTTCTTTAGCCACCCCCATGGAAGACTCTCACCTGAAGAATTAGCAACTAAAGTGAAGAGGCTGCTTAGCTCTTTTCATCTGGAGACATTTCTTTCTGCTCAGGCCTGTCCCCGGTTCCCTCAAGCTGCATTCCTCCCCACTGGGAATAATATACACAGCAAATGTTTTTGAGTGTTAAGCAACCCAAACTCCATAGGTGCTCCTCTAAAAATTGCGGTCTCCAGGCTTTTCCTGAACAGATCCACACATACCAGGAGAAAGCTATAGCCATTGTGTGGAATGAGCAGCTTGATCCTGTAGCAAACGGTAAGAGAGGTGGAGGGGAAATTCTTCGTTGCTGCCAGGGTATTAATATCTCAAACGGAGATTTCAGGCACTATAACTGCTGCTGCAGTTCAGGACTCCTTCATTTCACTTCACCTTACGCTGCACGAGCTGCCTCTGCTTCCTAGGCTGCTGTTTTCCGGGGCTCCTAAGTCTCCAAGTCAATCCTGGATCTTCAAAGAGTTGGTCAAAGAAGGATTGAGAGGTAAATATGCCTTATGCATGAACTTGTGACTTGGTGGGTTCCTGTGCCCTTTCAGTGTGTGTCTAATCCACATTTGCCTCTTCTATCTTTTCATTTTGTCCATGGGGACATAATTGTCTAACTGCTTATTTAACTTATATGCAGAATTCATCATGCGAAAGGCTGGACTGGATGAATCTCAAGCCTGAATTAAGATTGCCAGAAGAAATATCAACAACCCCAGATATGCAGATGACATAACCTTGATGGCAGAAAGTGAGGAGGAATTAAAGAATTTTTAATGAGGGTGAAAGAGGAGAGTGCAAAATGTGGTCTGAAGCTCAACATCAAAAAACGAAGATCATGGCCACTGGTCCCATCACCTCCTGGCAAATAGAAGGGGAAGAAATGGAGGCAGTGAGAGATTTTACTTTCTTGGGCTCCATGATTACTGCACATGGTGACAGCAGTCATGAAATTAAAAAACACCTGCTTCTTGGGAGAAAAGCAATGAGAAATCTAGACAGCATCTTAAAAAGCAGAGACATCACCTTGCCAACAAAGGTCCGTATAGTTAAAGCTATGGTTTTCCCAGTAGTGACGTATGGAAGTGAGAGCTGGACCATAAAGAAGGCTGATCGCGAAAGACTTGATGCTTTTGAATTATGGTGCTGGAGGAGACTCTTTTGAGTCCCGTGGACTGCAAGAAGATCAAACCTATCCTTTCTTAAGGAAATCAGCCCTGAGTGCTCACTGGAAGGACAGATCCTGAAGCTGAGGCTCCAATACTTTGGGCACCTCATGAGAAGAGAAGACTCCCTGGAAAAGACCCTGATGTTGGGGAAGATGGAGGGCACAAGGAGAAGGGGACGACAGAGGACAAGATGGTTGGACAGTTACCAGCATGAGTTTGACCAAACTGTGGGAGGCAGTGGAAGACAGAAGTGGCTGGCGTGCTCTGGTCCATGGGGTCACGAAGAGTCGGACACAACTAAACGACTAAACAACAACAACAACCTTTTCATTTCCACCTCAACACAGCCTCCCTTTCCCTTCTTCGAAAATCTTGTCCCCTTGTGATATTGTCACTTGCTCAACTGCAGCAAAGCTTGTTCCTTTGCTCACTTACTTGAGTCATCTGCTATGTTTTATTGAGGCATTTCTCACAGTACCTCTCATATAATTTGATATGTGGTGACAGCTGGGGCTCCTGCGTCTTTATCGGCAGCATAGCAGGCGGATGTTTAACAGGTAGGGTGTGCTGCTTCTCCATGCTGCGGAAAGATTCTCCTGTTGAATTTGCCATGCAGCTGTTGGGACAATGTGCTCCATATCCATAGGACCTACTATTGCAAATCAGATCAAGAAGCTTCCCAATTATTCTCTATTTTTAAAAATGCATTCTTAGCACCAAGAGACTATGTCTTAATAGTTTCGAAGCCAGGCTCTGATAGCAGAATTTCAATTAAGACTGCAATTCTAAACCTCTTACATGAATGTAAATCTTATTGAAATCAGCTTCCTGCTTTTGAATAAATATGTTCAGAACGGGATTGTTAACCGTCATGTTTCCATTTAGAAAGTTTTAATATGTAAGACAGATTTCGCTCAGAATCCTCTCTGGTCCCCTTGTCTCCCACCACCATCCCCCCCCCTTGTGCTGCCTCTTTTGTGTATTTGTGTGTGTGTGATTGCAGAAGCATCTTACTGCAAATGCAGCATCTTGTGCAATTAATATTTCAAATACCCTGCATTTTGTTTGCATTGCAGGAGAGCTGCAGTAAGGAAGGAGGGAGATGGTGGCAGCAGCAGAGAAGCCACTTAACCAAGAGAATTTTAATAACTCGTGTGTGTGTGTGTGTGTGTGTGTGTGTGTAGTCCTGAAAGGGAAAACCAAAAAGGAAAATCAGATTTAAATCTGTGCTGTAATGTAAAACAGTATGTGTATGCTTAATGGGTTCTGTGTGCTATTCTGCAGCCAGGAAACTACACTAGGCACATCTGTATAAAATATATTTCCAATTTAACCAGTCTGGAATGACCACATTCATTTTCTAGTTCACTGCAAGGGTAAGTAATATAATAAGCACAATGTATTCACCAAATTTAATAATTTAGCATGCTTGCTTAGTTAACTTGTATTAAGCAGTGACGCAGGCAAAGCAAGGCTCCCCACCCCACCCCCACCCCTTGTCAGGGAATATATCGAGTACGTTAAAAAGAAATAGGAAGACAATTTCTGTTTTCCTGTTGAACTGGATTCATCTCCAGAATATGCTGTGGTGAATTCATCTTTTGAAAATAATAGGTACTTGGGAAGTTAAATAAGTAGGTTTCAGTTACGGTTAGGATGTGTGGCTTTAATTCTGAAAAGAGAGCCTTACGAGGCAGTAAACCACGAAGGCAATGCTTAAAAGAGAGTTTTGAAACGTTTAAGGGACATTTCAGGGAAATCAAAACAAGGACCTTAATTGCGCATTCCTCGTGAAGAGGAAAACCCCATAGACTTCAATGAGAGTATCTAAGGGCAGCAAACGGGATCAGGTTCACAGCAAGCAAATATATTAAGAGATAGATCTGGCTTGTAATTAGTCTGGAATCCAGACATTATGGAGTTACTTTCTTAGCATAATGCAGGAAATGTATTCCACGGAGATGCACTATGTCATATCCATAGGGAATATTGTTAGCTGCAGCTGAAGGGCCAGAATTTTAAATTCATGAAATATGCATCTCGACCTGAAAATCAAATTAGTTAAAAACAGGTGTAACTATTTTACGGGTTTCATGTTTCTTCTTGGAGCACTTGATCGTTGCTCAAATTGCAAGGGGATAGGAGATTCAAAGGAGAAACTCGCCTAGTATATATCAGAGCCACCAAACAAGCAGAACACAACATGGTCATTTCTTCCTCATCTGGCTCGTATTTGTTCGACTCCGTTAAAATAACTAGCAAGACTTTCACACTGTAGGTCTGCAATCTGGGTCATAATAACCTGGCATGCAACTAAGTAGACTGTCAACTCAGGGCTATTTGATGCAGTGCTGGTTCCAATCAGTACGCCAGTAAGAAAGGGCTATGGCTGACCTGGGTTCATTCCAGGTCAAGCAAATGGTGAGCACCATATTGCAGACAGCAACCTGCTCCAGAGATGCACCGTTTTGTGTGATCAGGTAGGGCTAGAGTAAATTTTCTCTGAGTCATTCTCGTCTGACAATTTCTATATTAAATATGCCTTCACCATATATCTTCTGAATATTGATGTCTGTATTTGGCATCCAGTTGTATTTGATGGCTGAGATCTAATGAGGTTTCAGATTTTTAATTATATTTGATCGATAACAAATCTGATAGCTGGCAAAAATGCCTGAAAAATAAACAGATGCCAAAAAGATTTTAACTTCGTGCTTAATTTTTTCACGTTTGGAAGGAGGCAAAAATCACTGGGAAATTTCATGTAATTGCAAATATTCCTTGCCGCTTCAGTTTCAAGGACTTGGAATGTTATGAGACAGCAGGGCTCAATCTGAGACATAGAAGTGAAACGATGTGTTTGTGAGGCCTTGCTCATTCATACCTTTATTGATGGGAATCCAATCTTAAATCAGACTTGCCAACTTGTTTACTTATGGGAAAGACCTGACTTTCAAGAAAGCTCTGGAGGGTGTCTGGGTCTTTTATTGACCCATAGTCTTATATTGGTTTCAACTGTCATTATTAATTAATCATTGTAAAATTTGGATTATAGATATTGCACTGATTTGCAGTAAGAAAGCTGTATGTTCTGATTTAGGAGAGAAATGTTGTTGCTACTTATAGGTTTGTAATACTAATCTAAAAGTTACAGTAAGAGGATGACAGAATAATAGTCTTAACAATGCTGGGTGGTGCTTTAACAACCTTCTAATTGGTTCAGTGAGGAAAGAGTTTGTGCAGAATGATTTTCATCATAGGAAACTGTACTGGGCCTAAGAAGCAAAGACTCTCCTCCCTGGAAGAGAGGGGAGTGGTTGTGGGCGGGAGCCCGAGCACCGCCCCTAGCAGGGGGCATTAGCCCCCTGCCTTCCCCTCTCACCTGGCTGGCGCCCACGCCCATCGGCAGGCACCCAACCAGGTGCTGCCGAGAGGGGTGTATACAGCAGCCTTTATGCTGCAGCGCCAGCCCTTCCTCGGCCTCACTCTTCCTCGACCCATCACGAGTCACCCACCCTCCACTCCCTTTTAGCTCAGGGTTTAAGTTTTCCTTGGCCTTGCTATGGACCTTAGGTTGGTCGCCCTGGTTGTCCGGGGGGCCTGGTAGGAATTTTTCCATTTGGCATTAGGCTTTTTGGTTTTTTCGCCTACCTCGTAGCAATCGTCACAACTTTCGTGGTATTGGTGGGTAGGTTAGGCATTGGAATAATGTGTTGTGGTGTGTCGAAGGACTAGGTGTGGCCATCGCCTATGCCTTCAATTTTTGGGTATTTCGTTAAAGGAATCTGACGGTCGTGTATTCTGTCCGATGCCTGCTTGCCGGGAGGCCATGGCACGACCCTCGGTGACATCAGGGGAGAGCCTATAGTTGGATTAGCATCAACAGGCTCCACCTACTGGTGAATAAACCCCCCTTGTTTTGGACATCCAATGCCTAAGCCAATACCTTTTCACTGCTGTAATCAATAAAGTTGTGGCCTTTTCTTGCCCATAAACCTTATATCACGTGTCCTTGTGTATTCATTCCTACATTGCGGGGTCAGGTCCTCAAACCACAAGTAAGTCTTTTCATGAGATTTCGGAAAAGTGGGGAAATGCTTCTGTGCATTGAAACAACTTGATTATTTTAATTAATTGTTGTGTTTGGTTCTCTACATTGTATAATCCAGCTGCAGCCCCTCATTTGCATATGAACCTTTTTTTGGAGAGTCCAATTGTAGTTGAAATGGATCCCTCTGCAATTTCATAAACTTGCCACACAATACAAATTGTCTTGTGAAGAATTTCTCACCGACCCGCTTCTCCATTTGTGATGCCGAAATGTGATTCTCCCCTTTTTGGCTGGATAAACAGTCCAACACACACTGGCTAAATAGCATGAGAATAAGGTTTTAACCTGTCAAAATCTGATCCAATTTGCCAAGGGATTCCAATAAGAATCCAGTTCTGAGGCTAAAAAAAATTAAATCATATTCAAATTTTCACATTCAGAACTTGACAGAAATGAAATATCTATAGTTCAGTTTTCAGAATTCTGTTTATCTTCTCCATCTTTCTTTATGGCTACATTTCTTTTATGACTTTAACTTTCAAACTGCACAGTTTTTAACCATGGCTGTTGTCAGCCAACTGGAGAATTGTCAAAAAGGAGATGAACCTAAAAATAAATCAAATAGAAAATCCTGCTCACATGACGAGGCTCAAGACAAGGGTATCTTTCAGAGCAGATTCTAATTTTCTCCATATTTATAGTCACAGACTGGCTTGTTCTGGAGAAACAAATGACATTCATGCACTAATTTTTGTTACTGCATAATCTACATCAGGTGTGGGGAACCTTTAGCCTTCCAGATCTTGCCAAACTACAACTCTCATCAGCCCAAGCACGATGAGAGCCAGTGTGTTGTAGTGGTTAAGAGTGGTAGTCTCGTAATCTGGGGAATCGGGTTCGCGTCTCCGCTCCTCCACATGCAGCTGCTGGGTGACCTTGGGCTAGTCTCACTTCTCTGAAGTCTCTCAGCACCACTCACCTCACAGAGTGTTTGTTGTGGGGGAGGAAGGGAAAGGAGAATGTTAGCCGCTTTGAGACTCCTTAAAGGGAGTGAAAGGCGGGATATCAAATCCAAACTCTTCTTCTCTTCTTCTTCTTCTAGTTTGGCAAGATCAGGAAGGCCAAAGGTGTCCCAAAGACTAATGCTTCAGGGTTTAAAAAGAGGGCAGTAAGAAGCAGCACACAATGCCTATATATTTTTAACAAGGCTCCTTCAATCTCTACCTTTTATTGGTTGAATCGTTAACCGTGCGCTTCTCAGATAATATGAGCTGCTGGAGGAACCATCCGACAACTTTGAAAAAGTTTGTGTTTCTCTGCAGTCTACAGTAATGGTGGACCAGTGAACAGCAAAGGAGGCAGTCATTTTTTTAACAGTGGCAGTCGTTGAAATTTTCCCCAAATTCAAAATGCACTTCAGAACAGGGCTTTTTGGGGGGACAAAATGGCAGCTGCGCTGGCTGGTTCTCCTTTTTCCAAAGGAATGTCATCTCAGTCCTGAGATATTGGTGACTTTCACTCCTGAAGGAGAAACCTTAACTACAGTTCTAGGTAGCTAGAGGAGAGTTTAACCACAAGCCCTGGGTTGGAACACACATTAAGCCAAACCTTGGTTTAGCTAAGCAGCATGCCAGTAAAAGGGAATGGAGGAAAAACAAAGGGGCTGAGACCTGCTTTCCAGGAATCTGCATGTCTGTGTGGTCTCACTAAGTCGTGGTTTGGCTTACTGTGTTTTGTAAAACAGGTGTATATGTCTTTACGGTTGTCCTAGCAGCACTCTTGAGTTGGTAGAGGGTTCTAGTCCCAGGAGCGGAGGAAGGGTGTATGGTGGGGGCGGCCCGCCCTGGGTGTCATCGCTGAGGGGTGTGTGCTGGGCCTGGGGGTAACCCAAGTAAGGCGGTCCAGGTCCAGTACCGAATCCAAGGATTCTGCGAGGAGTCAGTCCGACAGGGCCAAAGCAGGACACGAGGCAGGAAACCAGGCAAGGTCAGGCACAGGATCACAGGTAGGTTCTGGCAAACAACAACGTTGCTCCCGCAACCTGGGGCAGGGTCCGGCAGCCTTTTATCTCTGTCGGGGTAATGTCTGGTCTAGATCCCCCGGTGACTCCCCTCTCTGTCTCGCCTGTAGGCGAGCACTCCTCCTGTGAGTACTCAGGTCTCTCCTTCTCTCAGACCTCAATCTCTGCAGCTCAGGAGACGTCGGTGGGTTACTAGACCCAGGGGCCGCCTCAGCCTCCCCTGACCAAACCGATAGTGGAGCAGCTGTAAGTGATGGCCCAGCTGAAGGCAACGAGGTAATCCCTGCATCTGGATCCAGGACAGGCTGAGGCCCCCGACTTGGCCCAGCTGGTGCTTGTTGCGGGGGAACCTGTGCAGACTGGGGCTCTTCAGAATCAGGCCCCAGACTAGGTTCAGATGCCACCTGGGGCAAAGGATCCGGTGTGGACTGAGACTCATCTTGCTCCAAGTCCAAGCCAGAGTCCCAGGCCATCACAGGGGGTGACAAAATGTCAGGCCACACTCACCACGAGGCCTGCAGCATGCCTGAGCCACGCATCTCTCCTGGGAGTGACGCAGTGGCTTGGGCGCCCGCAGGCTCTGCACTGCCAAAACAGTCCTCCCGCTGCCTCCCCCTCAGCTGTAGGGCCCCTTGGAGGCCCCGTGGAGTGTCCTTTCCCAGCTCGCCTCGCCCCGCCCAACAGGCGGCTGACCCCACCCCTAGATGCAGGGCATGCGCACTGCCCCAGGCACCTGATCTGCTTCCTCCGCCACTGGCTAGTCCCCCCCCCCACACACACCTCTTATTATCCCCTAGTTTCTTGTCACTCCTTTAGCTTTTTCTGCAGGTCCAAAGTTCCTTTATTTTGCTTTTTCCACTGGTAAGGCAAAGGTTTCACTGAAGGAGCTAACCAACCAAAGCATTTAGATATCTCCTAGCTTTTGTATAAACAGGACCCAGCAGGGTAGCTAAATTCAAATCCACAGTTTCCCAGTCTAACCTTGCGCTGTGGAAGCTGGAAATAGATTTCTCCCCAAATGCTCAGAAGAGGGTAAGATTACATAAGACATACATTGGTCACATGCTAGTTACAGGGTTTTTTGGGTTATGTGATGTCAAAATACATGTAAAATTCAGGGACATCCTCACCTCTACATTTATGGGAAAATATTGAGAAATGTGTAGAGCATAAAATAAAGGGGCTGCAGGATTCGGAAATGTTTCTTAATACTTAGAAAATCTTAAGAAATACATTTGCAATTCAAGGCTTCGGGGTATGTGGAGACACATTTGGAAAATTTGGGTAGACAAAACGTGCATGTATTTAATAACACAAAACTGACCCTGTGGGCTTCATTCAACAGCCATATCCTATCATGTAAACATTTGTAAAGTCTCCTTCCCAATCATTCATCTACATATTTAACCCCTCTCAATAAATAAACTGAGCTAGATGTGAAAACACCGAGTGCATTTAATAAAAACATTGGATTATTTGTATTCATGTCTCACATTCAGGGAGTCTAATTCGGTCTTTCCTAGATACAACAATATGCTGTTGCTTTCTTTTTATATGAACATATAAGACATTTAAAAATAGACAAACTGCATAAAAGGCTTGTCTGTGTTTTGCTCACAGCTTAGGATACAAAAAGAAAGCAGACCTTAAAGTCCCGTTCATCTCTCATATTGTCTATACAATAATGCACTAAGGAACAAAAACATCCCATTGAGTTTGATGGGGGGGGGGGGGTTTGTGAGGTAAATGTGCATAGGATTACAGCCTATTGTTATTAAACGTATATACTGCTTCCATGCCAAAATAGCTTCTACGCTGTTTAAAAGCATAAAATAAGTTATACAATATCACCACATAATTAAAATACTCAATAAAATGTTTTTCCCCCAAACATTAGAAGCATTCATAATTAAAATATACAAAAAACCCCAAGGCTATTAAAAAGCATAACAATTAATACAATTAAAAGAGCAATGAAGACAATGAGATACAGTAGTTCAAGTTTAGCGAAATGCTTGCTGAAACATGAGTGTCTTCAAGGGTCGGTAGAATGGCAATACTAATGGGGCCTTGCATTTCAGTGGAAAGGGCATTCTAGAACACTGGAACCACCAGTGGAAAATCAAAATATCATTGAAAAATATCATTATTGGTAGTGATAGGGAGGGGGAAAGTTCCAATGTGCCAGTCACAGAACAGCAAGTAGATTTAATGCAATCTCTTTGACTTGGCCATTCCAGTGATGATGATGATGAAACCCATATTCTTTCAAGAATGCTTGCCCTAAATTATCAATAGTTTTTTGAATGGTATAGTATAATAAGCTAAAAGTGGAATCCCATGTACTGTTATTCAGAAGAAAGTCACATTAAGTCCAATGGTGATTACCCTCAAATATATGTGCATAAGGTAGTGGCCTAAGCAACTAAATTACGAGGCAGGAGACCTCCTGTTTGAATTTCAACTCTGCAGTGTAATTACTTGGTGGCCGTCAGTTAGCATGGCATGGAGGGAACCAGGCTGGGCACCAGGTTGCCAAAGGCTTCTGTAAAGCTTGTAATAAGATAATATATTTGGCACACTTTGAACTCTCTAAAGAAGGCTGATCGGCGAAGAATTGATGCTTTTGAATTATGGTGCTGGAGAAGACTCTTGAGAGTCCCATGGACTGCAAGAAGATCAAACCTATCCATTCTGAAGGGAATTAGCCCTGAGTGCTAACTGGAAGGACAGATCCTGAAGCTGAGGCTCCAATACTTTGGTCACCTCAGGAGAAGAGAAGACTCCTTGGAAAAGACCCTGATGTTGGGAAAGATGGAGGGCACAAGGAGAAGGGGACGACAGAGGACAAGATGGTTGGATAGTGATCTCGAAGCTACCAGCATGAGTTTGACCAAACTGTGGGAGGCAGTGGAAGACAGAAGTGGCTGGCGTGCTCTGGTCCATGGGGTCACGAAGAGTGACCATGGGGTCACGACTAAACGACTAAACAACAACAACAAACTCTCTAAAGTAGAATACAAATGCTAAGTATTTAGTTATATCATCTCTGCAAGAGGGAGTGTTTTCTATAAAAGTTCCGTTTCTGTAGGAATATTTGGAGATTTTCATTGTAATGCAATTTCAATTTGTATTAATGTCAAAATAAATTCTTTCTCCAAAACCACATTTTACAAGTTGCCCATAAAGAATACCAAAGGGAGAAGAGGTAAGTTATAGCTTGGTATATTTCTTACATGCTAATTGCTGAGTTCTACACTCTTTGCATCTTCTGACATTACCCACTTACTTATTGTCTTTACTTATGGCTTTTGCCAAATCCAAACTTTTGCTGCCCACAAAGTGCCTGTTTAATCCAGAAGTCCAGTGATGTGTATAATGTTGGAAGAATCCATCTTGCCCACTCTCTGTGTGTGAGAGAGAAAGTGATGCAAAATTAGGCAGCCCCAAATACCGCAAATATGAAGGAGGTTTCCTGTTCTGATAGCATGGCTGTATATAATAGGACTCCAGGGTACTACTGTACCTCACATTTTAATTTAGAGCTTGTTTATGCCAACAGTAAATTTGGAGGTAAGCCACATAAATGTAGGACTAAAAATGACTGCAAGAGCACTTCATCCAACCTATTGCACTGTGGTACACTTTTAGCAGATTTGGCTGGAGAATTTGGGGAAAACAGGAGTGGCCAAGGTAGAAGCGTGCAGATGCTACAATCCCAATTAGTGACAACCTTTGTGTTAAAGCAAAACCCACCAGCAAAGCCTGCCTGAGTTCTTTAACATAAACCTATTCTCTTTTTCAAGGGTGGCGCTGTAGGTTAAACCACAGAGCCTAGGACTTGCCAATCAGAAGGTTGGCGGTTCAAATCCCCACGACGGGGTGAGCTCCCGTTGCTCGGTCCCAGCTCCTGCCAACCTAGCAGTTCGAAAACATGTCAAAGTGCAAGTAGATAAATAGGTATCACTCTGGCGGGAAGGTAAACAGCGTTTCCGTGTGCTGCTCTGGTTCGCCAGAAGCGGCTTAGTCATGCTGGCCACATGACCCGGACGCTGTACGCCGGCTCCCTTGGCCAGTAAAGTGAGATGAGCGCCGCAACCCCAGAGTCGGCCACGACTGGACCTAATGGTCAGGGGTCCCTTTACCTTTACTATTCTCTTTTTGATTAGCCTCATAAAACCAAGGACAAGATTCTTCATAACCAGCACATCTTAAGAAATTAGCTTTCAAAAAGCTGTTCCATGTCCGGAAAATCTTTACTTATCATGGTGTTCATCAAGGAGCTCAGAGGCAGTTCCTCCCTCCCTCCTGCCCTTGAAGTTGGCTTGAAGTTATCCAATCAGTTTCATGGCTGTGTGGGTATTTGAGCCTAGGATGTGCCACTCTAGGAAGCCATCATTTCCTTTCCTTGCTTCTTAAAAGCAGGAGTAGTGGTGGTGGAAGCAGTGGTGAGAAGCAAAACTATTGGAGGTGAGGGTTTCCCCTCACTCTACCTCTCATTCCCTTCCTCTCCACCATTGTCCTGTGTCATAAGTGCTTGGTGTGGTGAATTCTGGGAAAGTAGCTGGTTTAAAGGCTTCAGTCTAGATGGTTAAATCCAGTCAAAGGTGACTATGGGGTTGCTGTGCTAATTTCGCTTTCAGGCCGAGGGAGCTGCTGTTTGTCCACAGACAGCTTTCTGGGTCATGTGGCCAGCATGACTAAGCCGCTTCTGGCGCAATGGAAGCCAGACGGAAGCCAAAGCGCATGGAAATGCCATTTATCTTCCTGCCACAGCAGTACCTATTTATCTACTTGCACTAGTGTGCTCTCGAACTGCTAGGTTGGCAGGAGCTGGGACCGAGCAACGGGAGCTCACCCCATCGTGGGGATTCGAACGGCCGACCTTCCGATCAGCAAGCCCAGAGGCTCAGTGGTTTAGACTACAGCGCCACCCGCGTCCCATCATTGGCATGTGATTCTTAAGCAAACTACAGTTCACAGAAGAACCCACTGGCCTGTGTCACATTCTTAGAACATGAAAGGCAATGGATCTATCAAAACACCTCATGAGACACAAATAACTTTCACCCAGATTGTATGTTCTTTGGAGCTTTGTTCAGGTTTGCTTGAGGTAGGAGTCCAAGTATCTGTTAAAACGGTGGGAATAATATAACCTCTCTCTTCCATCATCCAAGTATTGAGTAATTTATATAAACTCTGATACGATTCTAAGGATGTAAACCACACAGTTGGATAGTTTTATCTGCACTGAAGAACTTTCTAGGCCACTTTGGTTCATTAGGACATCTCTAAAATGGGCTCCAAAGGAAAGAAGTGAAGAAAAGAAATTTAATAAGTAAATAATGTAAAGTCCCGGCGTATTTATCTAAGAACAGATTACCTAGAAGTCAACACCTCTTGTGTTGACATGGGAATTTTGAAGTTGTACTTTGTGTGAGCAAGCATATTTATATTTTGTGCTTTTTAAAATTCTTATAGATATGTTTCTCCTCAGTTGAAGAGAGATAAGTATTTTCCCTCCTGGACCTTCAGTAACTTGCTGGTGTCATATTTTATCAGCTGACAGGAAAATTGTGGTACCTGCTATGAAAAGGAACTGTAGTACTATAGAGGGGCCAAGCCAGCTCAATTAGATAATTTTGAAGCCTAGAGAAAAGACAGTTAATGTGTGTGTGGATAATAATGGCAAAGAAAATCTATCTGTGGCTTTGTAGATAAAGTTGAGAAATTCCATGTACAGAAGCTGGTCAGCCCAGCAGCTGAATCTGGAGACTGTGGGAAAGAAGACGCAACGTGTTATAAGAAAAGCAGTTTCCATTTGGGAAAAGATGAGATAGAAGGAAATGGACTGTAGATAAGATTCATTAACACAAAAATGTGCATGCAAGGATGGTAAGAAGACAAAAATAGTGAGAAAGCCTGTTGGAGAGTTATGTTCTCTTGAAAAGAAGGGAACTTCAGAGAACAATGGGGTGGGAAGCCCTCCAAGAGCTGATTGATCTGTTAGATTATTGGCAGAAGTAGCAGAAATATTAGAGACAAGAACCAACCGTTGCTTTCCACTTACCTGCTAATAAAATAAAATTCAAGTCACTGACAGAAATGTAATCAATTTCTCCATGTAATCAGTTTCTCAAGTCTGGAAATCTGACCTTGGGTCAAATTCTTTTCCACAGCTAATTGGCGTAAGAGTCCTTCAAATGGTTTCCAGCTATTGGTAGCTTCCTCTGCCATCTTTCATAGAATCAAAAATATATATGGAATTGTAGAGTTGGAAGTCCCTTCCGACAACTGGACAAAGTAATCCAGGTGTGGTCTGGCTAAGGCAGAATAGAGTGGTACTATGACTTCCTTTGAAGGAAGAAGGCTGATCACGGAAGAATTGATGCTTTTGAATTATGGTGATGGAGGAGACTCTTGAGAGTCCCATGGACTGCAAGAAGATCAAACCTATCCATTCTTAAGGAAATCAGCTCTGAGTGCTCACTGGAAGGACAGATCCTGAAGCTGAGGCTCCAATACTTTGGCCACCTCATGAAAAGAGAAGACTGTCTGGAAAAAAAACCTGATGTTGGGAAAGATGGAGGGCACAAGGAGAAGGGGACGACAGAGGACGAGATGGTTGGATAGTGTTCTCGAAGCTACCAGCATGAGTTTGACCAAACTGCGGGAGGCAGTGGAAGACAGAAGTGGCTGGCGTGCTCTGGTTCATGGGGTCACAAAGAGTCGGACACGACTAAACGACTAAACAACAACAAAATGACTTCCCTTGAGCGGAACACTATACGTCTGTTGATGTAGCCTAGGATAGTATTAGTTTTTTTGTTGCTGCATCACACTGTGGATTCATGATAAGCTTGTGGTTTACAAAGGCCCCTAGATCCTTTTCACATATACAGGTGTCCTCTATCATATAGTTGTGCAGCTGGTTATTCGTGTCTAGGTACATAACCTGACATTCGTCCCAACTGAAATTCAGTTTTTTTGTTTTGGCCCAGTTCTCCAATCTGTTAAGGTCGTCTTTAGGCCTGACTACCTGCTTCATGAAAAAGGCAATGGTCCTTTAGGATTCGGGGGGGGGGGAGAAATCAAATAAGAAATAAAAATAAAAGGGGAGATAATTACTAATTCACCTGTAGTTTTCATGCCCCATTGCAGCTCAGCCTTTGAAGAAGCCACAGCACCTATAAATGAAATCATAGCACACTCTTGTGTCGGTTTACCCATCAACAGACAGTCACCAACCCTATTCTTTTTAATCTTTCTCTGGGAATACAGAAAATTTAGAAGATACTTTATATTTTGAATTAAAATGTAATTGAATAAATACTTTGAATGTTGTTGCAATTGTTTGTTTGTTTATTTTGTATGCCATCCTCCATCTGTAGATCTCAGGGCGGTTCACAATATCGTTGGTGATCAACAGCTGCCTCTCCCACTTCCAGATAGTGAACACATTTTCAACACCTCTAAATTGAGGGCTATGTGAACTTCAATTGTTTACTACAATAGCTTCCACATACTGGAAAAAAGAGGTTGGTCAGACACACAGTGATGTGTTATTAAAAAAAATTGTTACTCTAGTTTTGTTATAATTCTTTCTAATGCTTTTAATTATTTGTTTTTAACTGTTTTTATTTATAATTTCAATATTATAATATTATAATATTATAGTGGCACCCACCCTGTGGAACGCCCTCCCACCAGATGTCAAAGAGAACAGCAACTACCACATTTTTAGAAGACATCTGAAAGCAGCCCTCTTTAGGGAAGCTTTTAATGTTTGATGCATTACTGTATTTTAATATTTTGTTGGAAGCCTCCCAGAGTGGCTGGGGAAGCCCAGCCAGATGGGCAGGGTATAAATAATACATCATCATCATCATCATCATCATCATCATTTCTTATAAACCACTTAGAGGTTTTATTACAATCAAGCAGTGTATAAATCTTACCGAGTAAATAGATAAAGAAGAAGAAGAAGAGTTTAGATTTGATATCCCGCCTTTCACTCCCTTTAAGGAGTCTCAAAGCGGCTAACATTCTCCTTTCCCTTCCTCCCCCACAACAAACACTCTGTGAGGTGAGTGGGGCTGAGAGACTTCAAAGAAGTGTGACTGGCCCAAGGTCACCCAGCAGCTGCATGTGGAGGAGCGGAGACGCGAACCCGGTTCCCCAGATTACGAGACTACCGCTCTTAATCACTACACCACACTGGCTCTCTAAATAATACAGATGGGGAGAAATGTGATTTGGTTTCCATTTAAAGGCATACCTGTTTAACTGACACTTTCCAAAACAATGCACAAACCAAAAGACAGCCATCTTTCAAAGATCACACTTCTTTGAATTTTGCAGTCCAGTTGTGCAGCCACATAAGGTATATAAAAATGAGTATACTAAGGTAAGATGTACTTAAAATACATATATTAGATACTAAACATGCAAAAATGTGTTCTGTTAAGAGAAATACGCTTTGTAAAAATGTGTAATTTAGGCAAAATTGTGTATATTGGGAGAAATTCACCAAAAAATTGATGAGGACTTCCATGTGGACTTTTTTTGTTTTTTAATGCAAACTAATGTGGAATTGTGGAGAACTGAATTTAAGGTTGGAAAAAATAAGAAAGGGAAAGAAACCCAACCTGACAGATTCACTTATTCCTCCATTGAGCTGGGAGATTCAGGCCCTATCTGCACTATACATTTACTGCAGCTTCATACCACTTTGAACAGACATGGCTTCCCTCAAAGAATCCTGGGAACTGTAGTTTGTTAAGGGTGCTGGGAGTTGTTGTTGTTGTTTAGTCATTTAGTCGTGTCCGACTCTTCGTGACCCCATGGACCAGAGCATGCCAGGCACTTCTGTCTTCCACTGCCTCCTGCAGTTTGGTCAAACTCATGTTAGTAGTTTCAAGAACACTGTCCAACCATCTTGTCCTCTGTCATCCCCTTCTCCTTGTGCCCTCAATCTTTCCCAACATCAGGGTCTTTTCCAGGGAGTCTTCTCTTCTCATGAGGTGGCCAAAGTATTGGAGCCTCAGCTTCAGGATCTGTCCTTCCAATGAGCACTCAGGGCTGATTTCCTTAAGAATGGATAGGTTTTATCTAATTGCAGTCCATGGGACCCTCAAGAGTCTCCTCCAGCACCATAATTCAAAAGCACTGATTTTTCGGTGACCAGCCTTCTTTATGGTCCTGCTCTCACTTCCATACATCACTACTGGGAAAACCATAGCTTTAACTATACAGACCTTTGGGGATTGCTATTCCCTGCACAGAGCCACAATTCTCAGAGTTTCTTGAGAAGAAGGATTGACTGTTACACTATTCTGATAATTGCAGCTCTGGAGGCGAACCCTGATGTGTTTAGTGGAACTTAAGACCAGTGCTGATCAGAAACAGGGAGACCTGTTTCACAAAATCATTGATCTTGAATGAAAAGGGGTTCCCATTTGAGCAATCTTTATGGGCATGTTAAAACAGAGCGAAACTGTCCGCCTCCTCTGCAGTGAAGCTGGTGTACCACATAACCCACATCCTTCCTTAGCTTTTTAGCAAAACATCTGCCAAGGGGAGAAAAGTGTCCAGCCCAAAAGGGCTTTTTAATTTTTATTGTGGTGGGGAGTGGCTTTCATTTTGTCTGAATTTTTTACTTCCCGTGTGCCAGCCGGCCTTCTCTGTCATGGCAGCTGTCGCTCTCAGAATCAAATGCCATCCAATTTGATGCAATCCGCCTTAAAATAACCTAAAAATGTTACGCAGCATAACTAGAAAAACCCAGTCCTTTCAAAGATGCCAAATGAACGAGGAAAAGCCACAGAGAATCCTAATTTCCCCAAAACGCCTCTTTAAAAATGAATAAAAGAAGCCAGATACATAAAGAAATTCATGGCACTTGCAAAGTTCCTACTAAAACAACATGGCTAGACAGTTGCTGAATGAAATGCTAGGTAAATAATTATGGGAAAGTTTCGCCATCTCTAGGTCTGAATGACATGCTCAACCTGGCTTATAAAGGCAACAGTGTTATTAAGTAGGGATTCTATATTGCTCTGACATTTTCAAATATAATGGCCCTGAACCCAACAAAGAATTCTAACAAGTATATTGTGATATAAGCTTTTGTGTGCTGGAGCTCGCTTCATCACCTGCATGCAATGGGCTCATAACAATCCATTTGTTACTCTGTAAACCGCCACAGGAGTCTGTTGTTTTTCCTGCAAGAGACCAACAGTGCTTCCCTTTGGGAATTTGTGTTCACATCAGATACCTTTTATTAGTGTATCTAGACTATGTGGATGCTCATTAACAAATGGGGAAAGTCTCCCACTCCTATTTTTTGTTTCCTGTTTTTCTAGCTTCCCACATGGCCTTCACATCTATCCCAAATGCTTTGATGCAATTGATGAGATGAAAAGCTGCAAGATATTCTTCAAGAAGGCAAGCCAAATGTATAAGTGAAGCTGTTGTTGCACAATGCAGGAAGAGGGGAGAATATGGCATATTTACAAAAGAAATAACTTCACATCATTAATGACTCGGAAATGGTTACAGTGATTTCAACCATTAATTTAAACTGAGGGAAAATGGAGATAAGCTTGAACCCCCCCCCCCCCCAAATTTTGGAATTAGCTGTTTCTGAAAGCAAGTGCAAAATTTGTATTCACGTAATGCTAAGAACCAAATCAAAGTGTAAGAGTTTAATATCTGGATGCATGCCAGTACTATGGAAACTGGTCTCCCATCTAGGCAGCTGAGTGCAAAAAAATGTTGCAAGATATTTCATGCAGCTGAAATGGATGGGCACCCATTCTACCAATGTTCAGTCCTTCGGTTACAGAAATACTTGTCCAGAGTCGAACTAGCTGCAATGTTGAATGAATCTTGGCATTTAATGTGCCCTTTAAAAAGAAAAAGAAAAGCAAAACAAATATTGGCCATTGAGGTGGGAGGAGGGATCATTATTGAGATCACAGCAAGCCAGGTGGCAAAGATGAGGAGTATAACCCTTGCTTTCTCTGTTGCAGTCCTGATGAAAATTGATCCTCTGAAACCCATCACTTGCCTTAGAAGGAAAGCACTCGCTGACACCGCTAAAGCGTTCAATGGGGCTTAGTCTTAGTTATGTTGCAAGATTATGGTCTACGACACCAGAACGTCTCCCTACAGAGATAACTGTATTCAGGGTGAGGGTTGGCGTCCCAGTCATGATCATCACAGGCTGTGGGGGATGGTGGTTCATAGACATTTTGGGTGACTGCAAGTTGCTTGAATGTGGCAGTGCATTGCTCTCACACAACACATTACTGTAGAGATCATCACATATCAGACCACTGGCGGAGGAAGAGGAGTGCAGGCGGTGTCGGAATCTGCGTTCAACCGAGCTGATAAAGCTCATCTTCCTCCGTCCGAGTCCTTCAGAATTGCCCTCCGGCGATAATTAACGACCTGAGACTTTGATGAGGCTCAGGCACATTCCCATTCAGCAGAGAATCAAAGTAGCATGCGGAAATGATGAGATTTATGGCTACATGCTATGCTTTATTACTAAGCTATGCAGACAGAAAGAAATACATCCTCTCTCTGTGAGAGCAGAGAGCAACCGAACAACAAAGGAACAGGAAACCAGTAACGTCACATCCGTCTCCTGTGAGACTTCCAACAGCCTGGAAGGTCTCTGGAATGTAAACAGAGTCTTGTGACTCCAAGCAGCTGCACAGTGGCAAACAGAAACTAACAGGCGGCGTGCCCGTCCCCGGCAGTGCGATCTTGGCAGGGTGCCATCATGGCTGTTCCCCCCACCTGCGCTGGGTGCCCCACCCACACAGGTGGCGTGCCACACCCCCAGGACGCACACCAGCCCCGCCCCCGCCTGCTCTCCACCCCCCCAGTGCCAGAGCATGAAGCTCCGCCACTGTATCACACCCACCAATGAGCTAAGTGGGGGTTCATGGCTATTAATCCCTGCAAAAAAATAAATCCACAATTTTATCCTCTGGAAAGAAAAATAAAAACACTTTCCATTCACAGTTATTATTTGAAGATAGTGGGGAATTAATTAATAAAAGGGTCTATATTGTATGGCATAAATTTTCTATTTGATGTGCATGTGCTATGGGAGACTGGCATGCATCCTGTTGCTTATAGTTTTACTGTTACGCCGTTCATCCAGTCTTCAGCAGCACAAATGGAGAAAAATAGTAAAAGTAAATGAAGGAGTCTAGCAGCCCCGCAACTAACACTCCAGTCCACTGCTGCTATGTTCACCCGTGGCTCCATGTCAATCTCCTCCTCACTGAAAACAAAGCTGCTGTTACACACAGGGTAGAAAAAGAATGCCATGCTACACCTTCCATATACCCAAGGTGCGCTTTGGGGACATCTGTGTGCAAAGACTTTGAAAGACTGTAACACCGGGGAGCTTTTGTCCAAGTTAATAACACTGGATTTGTAACTCTGCTGTCAGATTCCAAATTGCAACAAGATCAGTACACTCATCACTAGTAGTGGATTGGATCAGGGTCAATAAATTAATGGCGAATGCTGACAAAGTGGAGATGCGATTGGTAGGAACATCACATATGGAGTCAGGCCATTGGTCCATCTTGCTCAGTATTCTCTATACCAGGGTTTCCCCAATTTGGGCCTCCAACTGTTTTTGGACTACAATTCCCATCATCCTTGACTACTGGTCCTGTTAGCAAGTGATGATGGGAGTTGTAGTCCAAAAACAACTGGAGACCCAAGTTTGGGAAACCCTGATCTATACTGACTGGCAGAGGCTCTCTGAGGTTTAGGGCAGCATTGAATCTGGGCCTGGGACTTTTTTCATGCAAAGTTCTTTCATGCAAAGCTGCCTCTGTTATTGGTAGATGGTTAATGTGTTCAAGGAACTGGTGTTCAGCTGCAACATCCTCAAAGGATCAGGGACTACAAAGCTTAGTCCAACAACTGAAGCTGATACAACTGTGACCCCTCCTGGACAGTGATGGGGTCTGGTAATTTTCAGGTTCGATTAGTGCAATTTGTTGTATGGGGGCTGCTTTTGAAGACATTATCCTGGCCCCCATTAGCAATCTAGCCACCATATTTTGTACTTGGCTCCAGAGTACAAAATATAGTGGCAAGATGTCTAATGGAGGCCAGGCAACAGGAAATTATCTTAATAGTATTCAAACAATGCCATTGATTCCTAGTTCCCATCTGGGCTCAATTTTAATCAGAAACCCCTACCTTTAAAACCCTAACTTACATCCAATTGATTCTAATAGGCCTACACTGAGTCTAGACCCAACCCTCTGGTGGTTTCTTAGGGTTTGTTGTTGAAATTTTTTGCTGCTGTTTTTATAGGTTCACTTCACAATATTGTTTTATTTTGCCTTCTTTTTCTTTTCTTTTTTTTAGTTGTAAGCCACCTCTGGAATATTGTAGTAATGGAGATGTTGGGTAGATGCGTTCCAGAAACAAAACAAAATGAAATAATTGAATTGGAGATAGAATTGTTTGACACTGTGAAATAACAACACAAACTGAGTAGAATGTTAACTTAAAATATAGCAACAACTTAATTCTCAGATTTGCTAAATAAGATCAATTTATTGCTACTAAAAGTAAGAGGGAGAACAAATAGGTTAAGGATGGGTTTTACTTAAATTTCAATAATTCTTTGATGTATGTCATTTTGACAATGAAACATAATGTCCAGGAACTGGAAATCTTCTACACTGCAGGTTTCAAAGGAAGGCAGATATGGGGTCAATACCCAGGGAATCTTTATTTTGAGGTAAAAGTTTCGACTACAAGTATCTTTGAAATATCTTCCATGTCCCACATACTCTGGATCAGGGGTCAGCAAACTTTTTCAGCAGGGGGCCGGTCCACTGTCCCTCAGACCTTGTGGGGGGCCAGATTATATTTTTTGTGGGGGGGAATGAACGAATTCCTATGCCCCACAAATAACCCAGAGATGCATTTTAAATAAAAGCACACATTCTACTCATGTAAAAAACACACTGATTCCTGGATCGTCCGCAGGCTGGATTTAGAAAGTGATTGGGCTGGATCCGGGCCCCAGGCCTTAGTTTGCCTACCAATGCTCTGGATAATGAATTTCAATAAAAGCCCAACATTATTGTGGGATACTCCCATACTAGCTGAATCCTATCAGGGTCACATTTCTAAATGTATTTCACTGGCCCTCCCCCTAAAAGTGAAGGGTAGTCCGATAAAGGACTCCGGGGGGCGTGGGCCGGGGGAGCTCCTAGTTGACGTGCCTCAGCAGGACTCCCCCTTTATGGTGTTAACCCTTACCGGTCTTCAGCAAACGGGCTGGAGCCGGCTAGTCGATAGGACCAATGCCTAAGCCAATACCTCTCATTCCTGAAATCAATAAAGTTGTGGCCTAATTTGCCCATTAATCTTAATTCTTGGTGTCCTGTGTCTTTATTTCTCCCTGGTGGGGGGCAGGAATTCGCCACGCAAACTCCCATACTAGGTGAATCCTATCAGGGTCAGATTTCTAAATGTATTTCACTGGCACCAACACAACTGTCTCTTTGTAGTCACTGTGGACCACAGCCATATAGTTTGTTTTGTAATAGCAATTCTGTTGATGATCTAATCTTCAAGGTATGTTGCACTTCAGAGCACAAGGCGCTGAAGAATTCCTGGGTTGTTGGGTTTTTTTGTTGGTTTGTTTTTTTTTTTTTTAACAGCTATCCCCATTAATCAGTAAGTGGAATGTTGCTCTCATCCATTGCTGGTGAGATTCAATTCCTGTGTCTTTGCTGAAACAAAGAATTAAGCCACTTAACATTCTTATTTCTTACGCCGTTACCAACAGCTTGTAAAGACCTGCATACCAGAACAAGCTACTTGTTTGCAAAATATTACCTGGCATTGCTTCTACAAAACCCACCGCTGAACATATTTCAGTATTGCACACCTTCTCTAATGCAGGGTGGAAATGATAGCATGATTCTTTGCGTCACCCAGGTCAGCTCCCTCCTTCCATTTGGCCTTTGCATCTTTTGTCCATTTTGCCAACAACATTCATACCTCTGGCTGTCACCAACATTCTTGAATCCTCCCCAAGGAGAACCTTCCTTTTCTTCAAAGCCTACCATCTAGTTCACTATCTAGCATTCATTCCCTGTACAAAGCTCTTCCTTTAAACCTAGCCAACTCACATGAGTCATGCCTGAACCCTGGTACTGAAAACAGAAGTGAGTCCTGGTTCAGATAGATAGGTAGCTGGGTAGATAATTCACAGAGCAACACAGACAGTTGCCTTATATAGTCAGACCATTGATCTGTCATGCTCAGTCTTGTCTATAGTAACTGACAGTAGTTCTTGAGGATTTCAGATAGGAGTCTTTCCCAGCCCACTCCACAGATGCCAGGGATTGAATCTGGAGCTGCAAAGTGTGTTGCTTCACCACTGACCAGTGTCCAATTTATGTATAAGCTAAACAAGTTATAGCTTAGGGCTCCACTCTCTCGGGGCCCTCAAAAAATTACAGGGAAAAAACAACCCTGGATGTACATTTCCAAAATATAAGATAAAAAACAAATAAAATAAAACTTACATACAGTGGTACCTTGGGTTATAGATGCTTCAGGTTACAGACGCTTCAGGTTACAGACTTCACTAACCCAGAAATAGTACCTCGGGTTAAGAACTTTGCTTCGGGATGAGAACAGAAATTGTGTGGTGGCAGCGGAAGGCCCCATTAGCTAAAGTAGTACCTCACGTTAAGAACAGTTTCAGGTTAAGAACGGACCTCTGGAATGAATTAAGTTCTCAACCCAAGGTACCACTGTACAGCAACAGTGTTTTGTGTTGTGTAGGCTCCTTTGATGTAAATAATGGGCCCCGCCTGCTAGCCTGCTCCCTAAAATATCACTGGTTTGCTCATTTCTATATGTAAAGTGCCTACATTCTTCATATCCTTCATGGATCACTGCCTTGTCGTGGCGAAGGGGCTTGAATAACTCAGAGAAGCTATGAGCTACACCGTGCAGGGCCACCCAAGACGGACATGTCATAGTGGAGAGTTTTGACTAAATGTGATCCACCTGGAGCAGGAACCAGCAAGCCACTCCAGTATCCCTGCCAAGAAAACTCCATGGACAAAGACAACAACAACATTCTTCATGGACTGGTTGCATGGCAACATGGGCAAATGGCTTTAGGTGCCTGTTAGGTCCATAAATTACCATATAGCATATATTCAACACAAAAAACAGCGACAATTTGTCTGAACATATAAAGGCCCCATTACCTTCAGTAGCTAAGGGCCTCATCAAACCTAAATCTGGCCCTGCCACTGACTGTGGGTCTCTCCCAGATCAAGCACTGTACATTCTATGTACATGACCTGGCTTATACTATTAAGCAGAGAGATGAATCCTTGTTCACGCTGGACAAAGTGAAACCCTGAGAGGAAAAACTTGTTGTTGTTCTCCTTGATGAGAGGGTGATTTATGCTTCAAGCAGCTATAGCAGTGTTGCCCAAAATCGTGTCTCCAGCTGTTTTTGGACAACAGCTCCCATCATCTCTAGCTAGCAAGCCAAGTGGTCAGAGATGGTGGGAATGGTAGTTCAAAAACAGCTGGAGACCCATTCTGGGAAACACTGAGCTATAGTATAACAGATTATTTTTATTTCAATCCATGTGAGTACAGTGGTGCCTCGCAAGATGAAATTAATCCGTTCCGCGAGTCTCTTCGTCTAGAGGTTTTTTCGTCTTGCGAAGCAACCCTATTAGCGGATTAGCGCTATTAGTGCTATTAGCGGTTTAGCGGCTATTAGCGGCTATTAGCGGCTATTAAAGGTTTAAGGGATTAGCGGATTAGCTGCTAAAAGGCTGTTAGCAGCTTAGCGCCTTAGAAAAAGGGGGTGGGGAGCGAAAAAACCCCTCAAGAATCGCAAGACATTTTCGTCTTGCGAAGCAAGCCCATAGAGAAATTCGTCCTGCGAAGCACCTCTGAAAACGGAAAACCCTTTCGTCTAGCGGGTTTTCCGTCTTGCGAGGCATTCGTCTTGTGGGGCACCACTGTACCACCTTTATTCATCATGCAGTCATTGGAGGTCTTTAAGCAGAGGCTTGACAACCATATGTCAGGAGTGCTCTGATGGTGTTTCCTGCTTGGCAGGGGGTTGGACTCGATGGCCCTTGTGGTCTCTTCCAACACTATGATTCTATGATTCTTTGATTCTATGATTCTTTAAAAATGATTCTATGATTCTATGACTGTCTGGAAGAAAAATAAATGCACATATCCATACAACATATAGGATAATTTATTCTGCTTAATTTTATAGATAAGAGCATGCAAATGAACGCACACTATAGATGCACAAATAGTCTAGGTAAAATATGTATTTATATTTTTCTTTCTTTCTTCAAAAAAGTACGCTTAATATAGGATTCAGAATCCAATGTGGCAGACGGGAAAGGCCTTCCATATCTCTGGTTGCTTATGCCAAGGTCTAAAAGCCAGGATTCCTGAAAACTGATTAAGGTAGCTTTATATTTACTTTAATGAGTGAAGCAATGTATTTTCAATTACTGTACCACAGATGGGATACCATCTGTTAGCATACGGCATTGGCTCTTAAAGGAGTGTTTACAACTGGGAGAACATGACTTCCTATTAGAGAGAACAAGCGGATTAATATAATTTTCAAAAGTGTGAGTGGTAGATTTTTATTGACATTAAAGATACATCCACTCTGTAGTACAGGAACATGCTGGTACAGTGAAGAGGAAGCCACTTCATTCAAGGGAAAATATTCTTGATGCCATCCATCCATTCTTTGCTCTAACCATGACCAAAGAACCTCTCTGTGGCCCGGGACCTCCAAGATGTTTTTGTTTGAAGACCGTAAGGTCCTCCGTGGGACATACCAGGAGAGGCGGTCCCGTAGGTACGAGGGCTTTAAAGGTTAAAACCAGCACCTTAGAGGTTCTTTCACATGCACCATGATGGATCTCTCATGGCCAAGCCAGTGTTAGTTAGCCATATCCTTTTAGACAGCGGGGATGAGCATTTGCTCACTAATACCAGAAGCCATTATGTGTAGCGTCCTCAAAGTCATGGAGGTCATACTATTTGTATGAGTAAGAGCCGCTACTTAGGCTTCCCAGGTATTGTGGGAACTGTATTTTGATGCCTTTCCACAGCATTGGGAAACAGGAGACGTCCAGGACATCTATAGCAGCAGCAGACCATGTGGCATTGCTCCAATGTCTGGAGGTTGATGCTGACATAAGGAGATGCTGCAGGGTGGAATCTACCCACAAGACTTAAGAAGAGGCACTACAGTGGCCAACTCTAGCAACATAGAAGTGAATCACAGTTCTTCTGCTAGTTTCCGATTCTCTGTTCCCATTGCATCTTGCTGGAGATAATTTTGACCTATGCCTGCGTCGGAATAGGAATTTGAGGAAGCAAGGGAGTGGTATATTCCTGTCACACCAGTTCATTTTGAAGACATTACCCAGTTGGCTTACCCAATTGGTTGAATGCAAGAAATTACCACTTCATCAATGGTCGTCTATTCATTCCCTCTCTCTTGGTGGCATCCAACTAAGCTTTACTCAGAATACACCCAATGAAAATAATGGTCCCAACATAGCCATGTCTATTTCAGTGGATCTACTCTGAGGAATACTTAGCTGACAAACACCCTCTCTTTAAATTAATCAAGCTTTTATTTTTCTATTTCTCAGTCATTAATGTCGCTGTGATCTAGATCATAGTTGCAAAGAGAAACAATAAATGAATAGCTAAAGTGTTTTGATACTCACGTTTAAACATAAATCCCCCTGCAAATGAACAGCATATATTCAGATCTTTTATTAGGCAGATGGATAGTTTTGTGCTGCCAATGTATTAGCTAGGGACTAGCACAATTTATTTTTAAATCCTCTCTAGCTGGTATATTGCTAGTGTATACATGCTTAAAGGCCTACGGGATTGAGAAATCTATTTGTCTGTTTTGCTATTAAAACAAACATAATCATAGCCTCAACTGGTTCCCATGGAGGGCTGTTTCATAAACTGATGGCATGATAGTGTCCCAAGAGTTGTGGTATTAGTGGCTGGCACAGAAAATGTAAATTAAGCTGTGCTCAACAGAAATGAAATAGAAAACATTTGAATTTCATTGGTGAACAACATTCCAAATGCACTCAAAAAGCTGTACATACAGGCTGCAGTCTGAAAGTGAAGTTTGTGGTGTCCCAACAGTTTTTACTTGCAATACACTCCAACCGTCTTATTTTCTGGCACCTGTTACTGATTTTAGTCACTGTTCTTATTCTGCCCATTGGGGATGTGCTTTTAAAACTCTGTTAATGGGCTTGCTGATCCTGAAAGTCTCTTTGTTAAATCGACACTGGGCAACCAATGCATTTTTACTCTCGTGCAAGTGGACCCCAAACTGCCTAGTTTGCTCTAGTTATCTCCTGCTTGTACTACTGCAATGAGCTCTACGTGGGGCTACCTTTGAAGGTGACCTGGAAACTGCAATTAATCCAGAATGTGGCAGCTCGACTGGTGACTGGGAGTAGCCGCTGGGACCACATAACACCAGTTCTGAGAGATCTGCATTGGCTCCCAGTACGTTTCCGAACACAATTCAAAGTGTTGGTGCTGACCTTTAAAGCCCTAAACGACCTCGGTCCTGTATACCTGAAGGAGCATCTCCACCCCCATCATCCAGCCCAGACACTGAGGTCCAGCTCCGAGGGCCTTCTGGCGGTTCCCTCCCTGTGAGAAGTGGGCCTTCTCGGTAGTGGCGCCCGCCCTGTGGAACGCCCTCCCTTCAAATCTGAAAGTGATTTCATGCTCTTTATTCAGCTCATAGTGGTGAGGAGGAATGAATGAAAGTCCCCTCAAAGTATCTGTTGTGCAAGGGGACTCCCCCCCCCCCCCACTTCCAATCCCCATGTCCTCTCTAAATCTGCCACAGAGGGTTGGGGGAACCCTCAGAACAGATTTAGGGGGAGATAGGAGGGTAAATTCTATTGTGCAAGAAGTCCTTGGATAGAACCATGGTTACATGCGAGCCTCACAGTGTCCATGGAAAGGTTAAAAAAACAAGTGTGACAGGCAGTAGTGAAACCAGAAAAGTGTGTATGGTTGGTAGCAGGTGGGAGATAGAACCAGAGTTGTTTACAGTGCAAAGGTAGAAATTCCATAGCGATAAGATATTATCACAAATAATACAAAAACAGCAGCCTAAAACAGAGGAAGGAAAATTGCTTCAGAAAGCAGATCAGCAGCAGATGAAAGCAAGAGTAGGATTTCAGCGTTGGGAAGAAGACTGGTTCCTAGATCTTCTAAGACTCAGAAGGTGGAGCCTGGGAGATAAAGATGTCTGGCAGATCCAGGAGTGGAGCCTGTTAGGATAAGGGCAGACCATGGCAATATCAGGACTGGGTTAGAAATGGCACCTGATAGACATGGGAGATGCTTGGTTCATAGGTAGACCCTGGTGGAGCCAGAGGGGAAGCTAATGGCAAAAGCTCTTGGCCCTTGGTTCTGGGACTCACCCTAGGATTTATCTCCTTCCCCAATCCCTGGAGATCACAAGGAGGTGCCTAAAAGCCTGTAATCCAACAGTGGCAGCCACAAAAGTGTAAATCCGTTTTGCTCAAGTGGGATGGCTTTTGCAGAGTGTTTATATATCCTATCTCTCTATTAATTTTAGTGCTGCTGTTTTCTCTCAGACTCCACGACGATGAATCCTCCTCTGTGAAAATGAACAAGTCTCAGTGTAGATCCACCCACCCCCCGTCTACTTTAATGGATTTGAGGTTATGTTTCCAAGGGCACCGTTCACCAAGTGGTGCGCTTTGATGCAAACACTGATTAGGTTAGAAAACATTTACACGATGCTACCTGAAGTCTAAAGGTGAATCGGAGCATTTATCAAAGTCAATAAATAGTGCCAGTACGCCTAGGAATAAATTAAAAGACGGTACGTCCAGGGATATATTAAAAATGAAGCAAAATCACACTAGGATCCCTGATGCCAGAACAGGAAGAAACAAACAATCCATTTCCTCTTGTAGAATTACTGTATTGTGGGGGGGGGGGGGAGACACAATGGGCTAATGAGACTGAAATATTTGGCAACCAAAGGGAATTATTATAGCTAAAACTACATATGCCACATAGTTAGTTCACTTGACATTAAAGCTGCCTGTTCTGTGGTTATCCAACTGTTTCATATTAAGGTCAGATTCATCTTCTGCCCATGGTGAGCTATATAGGAGGGGGGGAAACCATCTCACACCGCATGTTCTTCCAGCTGCCCAGTGCAGCCATTTGGAGACCAGTGCATCATGCTTCCACCTGCAATGCACACTGAGCTTGTCAGGGTCAGTTTCTGCAGCATGTACAGTGGTGCCTCGCAAGACGAAATTAATTCGTTCTGCGAGTTTTTCCGTCTTGTGAATTTTTTTGTCTTGCGAAGCACCACTGGGCGCAAGACGTTTTCGTCTTGCGAAGCAAGCCCATAGGGAAATCCATCTTGCGAAGCAACTCAGAAAACGAAAAACTCTTTCGTCTTGTGAGTTTTTCGTCTTGCGAGGTACCACTGTATTCACCTTCAGCCTCTATAGCATTTAGCTTACTATCCTGGGTGTTTATAAAATAAGTCTAATATTACAAAACCAGTTCAGGGAAAACAAGAAATGCTCAGTATATCCATCCCAAAGCTTGCAATACCTCTCGTCCCATATGCTTCCTTAGACCATGGGTAGGCAAACTAAGGCCCAGGGGCCAGATGCAGCCCAATCACCTTCTAAATCTGGCCCACGGACGGTCCGGGAATCAGTGTGCTTCTACATGAGTAGAATGTGTCCTTTTATTTAAAATGCATCTTTGTGTTATTTGTGGGGCCTGCCAAGTGTTTTTACATGAGTAGAATGTGTGCTTTTATTTAAAATGCATCACTGGATTATTTGTGGGGCATAGGAATTTGTTCATTCCCTCCCCCCCCAAAAAAAAATATAGTCTGGCCCCCCAGAAGGTCTGAGGGACAGTGGACCGGCCCCCTGCTGAAAAAGTTTGCTGACCCCTGCTTAGACTTGTGGCAAACAGTAATAAAAAATATAATATGCTAATAAGATTACTCGAAATAATTTTGAGGGGATATTGTATGTTTCAGAGCAGGGGTCAGCAACCTTTTTCACCCATGGGCGAAAAGATTGACACTGAAACCCGGCAAAGGAACAAACAGGTGTGGGCTGCTTAAATAGGCAAGGGGTGGATCCGAGGGAAGCCTACCTGCTCCGTCGGCTCCGTCCTCTGGCACAGCCCATGTCCCCAGCCTGCATCCCCATTAACCAAAGCTGGGTGCAGGCCAGGATCCAGTTCCTGATAGGTGGAGAGGGCTTAAGCCTATCAGGAAAGGCACAACTGTTCCTGTTCCCTTGTCAGGGGCCCAGGGAAGCCTTTGCCGTCCTGCAATGCTGTGGCGCCAAAAGGGGTGAGCGGACTTGTGGCTCCAATCTGTCTTGGGCTTTGCCATCATTATGACCTGCCCTAAAAAACACACGACCATGCACATTAAATGCTGTGACATGTTTAATATCACACCTAGCTTGGACTGCAGGGTCACAAAAAGAGAGATGTATTTCTCCTAAAGTGGGGCATTGAAAAATAAAGCCAGAATAAAAAAGGTATTTGTGAATTATCCCTATTAATTTTTAGCACAGCAGATGATAAAAGAACTGGAGGGGAATTTGCTATAAGTCATGCCATTGTTGCACTGCAACAGAGACACAATTCCTGGAGCATTGATATTTTGCAGAAATCCATCTCTACTTTTGTCAGATAAGGCCACAGTTTTAAAACAATTCTTTGAAGGCAGCTGAGGCTCAAATGAGATTGTGCGCTTATCTGACTGAAGGTAGAGGGTGCTTAGTTCTTGGAAGATAACAAATTGCAGTAAGACCTTTGGAAGCCAATGTTATCTGATAATTGACCTTAGCCCTCTATCAAGTGCCCTCTATTTGCCTTGTCTAGTATAAGGTAGAAGTGTGTGAACTCTGTGAAGCCGTTTCCTCTTCAGAGTGAAAGGAAGTGAAAGCAAAAAGATTATTCAGGGGGAAATGAATTGGTGATATTTCCGAAAAGGTTTCTACATTAACATTCCTCTCTTGCCAGTTTTTAATGTCTAATAACATTAACATTTGTTCGAAAGGGAACGGAGTCTTTTCAGCTGATAAATAGATGACATTCCGCATGGAACCTATGTTGGTGTTTTGCTTTGCCCAAATTCTTCTGTTCTGTTCTGTTTCATGCATCACATTTTTCACAGATACAGTGGTGCCTCACAAGACGAAATTAATTCGTTCTGCGAGTTTTTTCGTTCTGCGAGTTTTTTCGTCTTGCGAAGCACCACTGTGGATTGACGGTTTCCCATAGGAATGCATTGGCGGTTTTTAAAAAAAGGCGGAAGACGTTTCGTCTTGCGAAGCAAGCCCATAGGGAAATCCGTCTTGCGAAGCAACTCAGAAAACGAAAAACTCTTTCGTCTTGCGAGTTTTTCATCTTCCGAGGCATTCGTCTTGCGAGGTGCCACTGTAGCTGCAAAAGATGCAATGTGCAAAAGTGTAAGCAATGGACGTGGCAAATGTTCTCTTTCCAGTTGTGCGTATCTCATAAAATATGCACATGGTGAACAAATTTCAGGAGTTGAGCACTGCGTGGCCCTTGATCCGAAGGCTAGCAGACTGGGATTTGATCTGTGCCCCAGCAGTTAGAATTCATCCCTACTTTCATGTATTCCAATGATTCCCACCTGCAACACCTGCTGTTTATCACTGAATCAGAAGAAATGGCAATTGGTTTTTCCCCCCCTGAGGATTGAGATTTGTTCCAATTCAGTGGTAAACAATGGGTTTTCCTGTGAAAAGTGGCAGGACAAACAAAAAACTGCCATCTAATACCTATACCCAAGTGGTTCAGTGCGGTGCTCATGTCAGGAATGTTACGTTTGTTGCTCCTAATTTCAAGATTAGGGTGGCGCTGTGGTCTAAACCAACAGAGCCAAGGGCTTGCTGATCAGAAGGTTGGCAGTTTGAATCCCCACGACAGGGTGAGCTCCCGTTGCCCGGTCCCAGCTCCTGCCAACCTAGCAGTTTGAAAGCACGTCAAAGTGCAAATAGATAGATAGGTACCGTTCCGGCGGGAAGGTAAATGGTGTTTCCGTGCGCTGCTCTGGTTCACCAGAAGTGGCTTAGTCATGCTGGCCACATGAACCGGAAGCTGTCTGCGGACAAATACCAGCTCCCTCGGCCTATAGAGTGAGATGAGCATACCCCAGAGTCATCCGCGACTGGACCTAACGGTCAGGGGTCCCTTTACCTTTTTAGCCCTGAAAGTTCTACCTCATTCCTGCATGTCCCATGGAATTGTACCTATTCTGAATTCCCCTCTGACACATTTCCCTGGGACCCAGTAACCTCCCTGACCATGCACGTCCCATAGCTTGCATATAATCCCCTTTTAAGATGAAAAATCATCTTAACCACTAACTCAGAGGATCTTTCCACTTTCCAGGATGTGGTGACAGAGAAAGCACGAATGGTTTCTGCTGTAACATGCAAAAGGGAAAGTTGTTCATCTGCCCTGCAGAAATAAGCAAATTCTTTGTGCATCTAGAATTCATGCATCTCCACATGAATGGGAAATATATGTTGTCCTTTTGTACAATATAATGGAACTGTATAAAGCATAAAAACATGCATGCTTTCTTTTTCACCAGTGCCTGAAAAGCATGAAATAGCTTGACTGAAGAATGACCTTTTCTCAGGGTGTTTTTACATGTGACCCTATAGGTATGTCCGGACCTACATAATTTGAATGGTAAGCTTGCTGTGGAACACACTTAATTTTGTTCAAGCCTATAGTTTTCTCTTAAGGACTCAGTGCAGGGAAAAGCTATAATTCCTGTCTGAAACTAGACACTCCTTCACTGAAGCACTATATATATTCATAAGGTGAGGAACAAATGATTGAATGAATATTTATCTATTTATTCAGAATATTTATTTCCCACCTTTCCAGCAGAATATTGTTCAAGGTGGCTAACAATAAGAAAAAATCAACCTAGAGACTAATACATACTGAAAATAAATTATAAAAATCACATACCAAAGAAATTAGCAGCACTAAATACAAGTCATATATGTAAGCAGCAGAAAGTTTTCCAAAGGTCACCAGCTTTTCTTTTCTTTTAAAGATTTTGGTGTTAAGTGGAACAATCACACAAGCTTCTTCTGCAGTATAGTTGAAGGTTACCATGATTAATAAAACAGCCAAGCCACATTCTCTTCGATTGCTCTCTGCACAGTAGACCTCGCCAACTGATGCTGAGCAAAATGTTGGACCTATAACTCTGAGAAGAAGTCAAATGAGGTTTTTCCTGGCAGATCAGGACAAAGCTCCTCGCCGGAGTTTCCTCATTTTCCACCACTCATTTCCTCATTTGCCTCCATTCATCCCCCCCCCCCCCAAAAAAAAATAGTCCAGCCCACCACATGGTTTGAGGGATGGTGGACCGACCCACAGCTGAAAAAGGTTGCTGACGCCTGCCCTGTACTATTTCGGACACTTGGTTTATATATTTGTGTATGTGTTTGCCATGCACATTTATGAACATTTACTTTATATTTGAGATCTTAGACTTCTTATAGCACATATCGAACGTCAAACTTCAGACTGTAGGACAGGTTTTGACTGCAGAATGACTACAGCCACAACAACCACTATCTATTAAGAAACGTGAAGACAGTGATGGCTGCATCAGGGGAAGCACATTCAACAGATGAGCATGTCAGCTTTGTTTCTCCATTTCCAATTTTCTCTTGCTATCATCCACCTCCTTAGGGACTTGGACTGGCAAACCATGCAACCACTTCTTAATATGCACATGGCAACCTAGATGAGACATGTCAGTAAGTCTGTACTTCTGGTCCAGATGCCCAGTTCTTCATCACTGACGACGTCCATTTGTCAGAATGCATTGTCCTTGAAGATGAGATGGCAAGTGGAGTAAGCCAGTGCATCTTCAGGGACCCTGAAGCCAGCAAGGCTGACATTTTGATTCATGACCACCTCCAACAAGCTTTCTCTTTCTTCAACTGTTGCAACATCACTTTGACAGTAGAACCCATGTTGCCATTGACATCCTTAAGACTGTGCATGTAACAGAAGCATCTCCCTAGATGCAGGCTTCCTCTGCCTGGCTATGATCCATGAGCTGAAATAAATATGTCGCCTGAGCTGTTCTGTACATGGGCAGTTTAAGACAGAGAAGTCCACAAATGCACCAAGCCATCTTTGTTGTTGTTGTTTAGACGTTTAGTCGTGTCCCACTCTTCGTGACCCCATGGACCAGAGTACGCCAGGCACTCCTGTCTTCCACTGTCTCCCGCAGTTTGGTCAAACTCATGCTGGTAGCTTCGAGAAGACTGTCCAACCATCTCATCCTCTGTCGTCCCCTTTTTCTTGTGCCCTCCATCTTTCCCAACATCAGGGTCTTTTCCAGGGAGTCTTCTCTTCTCATGAGGTGGCCAAAGTACGAGGAGCCTCATGAGGAGCCTCAACTTATTCTTGCCATCTCATTTTTGACCACTTCCAACTTACCCAGGTTCATAGTTCTTACATTCCAGGTTCCTATGCAATATTTTTCTTTACAGCATTGGACTTTCCTTTCGCTTCCAGGCATATCCGCAACTGAGCGACCTTTCGGCTTTCGCCCAGCCGCTTCATCAGCTCTGAATCTACTTGTACTTGTCCTCCGCTATTCCTCAGTAGCACATTGGACGCCTTCCGACCTGAGGGGCTCATCTTCCAGCATCATAACTTTTATATGCCTGTTGTCTTTGTCCATGGAGTTTTCTTGGCAGGGATACTGTAGTGGCTTGCCGGTTCCTGCTCCAGGTGGATCACGTTTGGTCAAAACTCTCCACCATGACCTGTCCATCTTGGGTGGCCCTGCACGGCATAGCTCATAGCTTCCCTGAGTTATTCAAGCCCCTTCGCCACGGCAAGGCAGTGATCCATGGAGGGGATCAAAAGAGAGACAGCAGCAAATAATGCCCTTTCCCAATGGCTTTCTCAGAGGAAAGCCAAAACGGCTCTGAATTTTCTTAAAGGGCAGATTCAGACCTCCCCAAAAAGAGGAATGTGTCTAAGCAATGGAAGCTACCTTGAGACCATGTGAGACTTCTGACCTTTCAAGGTAGACTGATTCACAGTCTCAGTCCTATTAAGTAGCCATGAAGGAGGAGAATTTGGACGGGCTGACATGAAAGTTGGAATGATCAACATTCTGACATGTTAAGGGACCTCCTCTTCTCTCCTGTGTTTTCCTGCATGGTGTTGCTTAGGAACATGAGCTGTTGAATATGGTAATGACTGGCAAACAGAACTGCAACTTAGTAGTGAATATACAATGAAGAACATGAAGAAATCTTGCAAGTAGAAGATAACATAGTTATTGTCTAGGGGGGGAAACAATGAGCAGTTATAAGAGTGCTCAATTCACTGAGCTGAAACAGGTTTAGGTCAGTGGAGAACTGGAGTATCTGTTGGATTGTCTGTGTTTAGGGTGATATGTTGTGCATAGAATATCACCATCGCAATAGCACAGAGAGTGGTACAAATGATTGTGCTAGATTATTTACTCCTTCCTCTGAGATGCATGCAATATTTTACTGATTATCTCAAAGGAGGCTTAAATTGCAGGGATCCCAAAGTGCAAATACTGGGAGACCGGGTTGGTGGTTTCCAAAAGTACTCTCAATATTTTATTTACTTATTTACATTGTTTGTATCCTGCCCAATTAGCAATGTCCTCTGGGTGGTTAAAAGTAACAGTTAAAAACCATGAAAACAATTTACAATGGTTCTAAGAATTAAGTAGTTTAACCACAACGCATAACTAACTAATTCAAAGCAGCAATAGCAAAACAAACATCAACCCAGCAGAGCTAAAAGCAATACAATTCTTAAAATGTCTTGGATATTTTTTTTTAAAAAAAGGTATTCAACTGGCACCAAAAAGACTTTAGTGTAGGTGCCAGACAAGCCTCTCTGAAGAAGTTGTTCCACTCCTGGGTGCTAATGCCCCAAAGGCAATATTCTAGGGTATCATATCAGAGTTTGAATATTCCTTAAAGAATCTACCCTATTTGGGCAAACTGGTTTCATGTGTGTGTGCGCGTGCACACACACATTTTCTTGTGAACATTTCATGGGGACAAATTCTTGGACAGTAGCCGAGTCATCCTGTTTGAGCAAGAGCAACATGGATTCTTAGTGGCATTTTAAAGAATAACAGATTTATTGTGGCATGACCTTTGTCTGGGGTGAAACGTTTCCCAAACAATTTCCCCTCTCTCTCAACTTTCCAGTGGCATTTCTGCTGCTTTTGCTGGCAGAGGAGCTTAGGAAGACAAAGCAGACACGCCTAGAGATCTTGGATTTCATTAGAGAACATCCTTCCCAACAAGATGTTTTGGGCAACAACTCTCCCCCCCACACATCATACTGGCTATTGGCCATACTAGCTGGTGCAGATGGGACTTGGGAGTCCAAAAGATCTGGAGGACATCATTTTGGGAGAGGCTGTTATAAATTATAATGTGTTTGTGAACAAAACATAAATCAAGTGCAACAACCCACTTGTGTGTACCAATCTAGAAAATGCTGCCACAGCTTAAGCATTTTAAACCCAAGGAAGAACTCTATAGGACTTGAAAGCATGAATATTGCACTCCAATTGCAAAATAGTTACTATACCAGTACATACAGTTGTTGTTCAAAATACATTGTGCTCACTTCACATGAAAGGAATTTAAAGCAGTCTTAACAAGATGGCAGATAAATTTCTGGTGTCATTAAATGGAGCAACAATCTTTTGGAAGGTCTAGCAATCTTTATGTACATTTTTATTATCTTAATTTCTCTAATCTCAAAGTCCAATTTAGCGATAAGATTCTAATTCATGTTTAATTGCACAACAAAGAAACGCATCTTTCTTTTCATTATGTAGCTTTTTACAACTTAGCAGAGCCCTTTTTTCTGTTTCTTCTTGTATGGGCGTGGGGGAGAAACTTATTTACTCCAAAATGAGAAACATGCTTCTTTATGGGTGTTCCAGTATCTTTCTGTGAGCTCCAAGTTTCAGAAATATTTTGGCTGAGGATGCTGCTATGTGACCTTTATAACTTCTGAAATTATTAAAACATTTTAGAACACAGCACTATGCTAAAACTATGTTGCTAGAAGGGCTTCAGAGTTAGGGCCGCTTTCTTCCAACACAGAGCTTGCCATGCGCCAGTCTAATAAGGTGGTATGGCCTGATCCATTTTTCTTACCTATCTTCCCACCCAACTTGGGCTGTGGTGGAGTTGCCATGGACCAGAGCCAATGGCTCACAGAATGGCACTGGTCAGCAGACCACCACTTACAGTAATTTGCTTTAGAGCACCTATGGATAGGCTTGGAACTTTTTTGACAGGGTGTGTGTGTGTGTCAAACTAAGGTCCAAAGTAAATGGCACAGGATATGTGTGACAGTTTTTCTTCATTAAATAGCAGTCCTAGAGCTCTCCATTGGAAAGAGGATTGCAGTGTGCAATCGGCTTAAACCCTTTTAAGGGTAATGTGTAAAGAGCCTGAGAAATGGTGAAGAGAGAGAGAGAGAGAGAGAGAGAGAGAGAGAGAGAGAGAGGAGGAGGAGGAGGAAGGAAGGAATGAGAGGAATTCATTAAAGAATATTAGGAAGCTCATTGTTACATACACACCACAATAAATTACCTTTAAGTAGCTGGTGGGTTTGTATCCATAAATGTCTTAATTAGTAACATATTATATTTATGGAATGTTGAGAGTTCAGTACCGAATTCTCTTCTTTCTTTCTTTCTTTCTTTCTTTCTTAAAAAATAAAACAATCACTCAGCACCAATCACTCAATGTTTTCAGAGGAAGGACCAGAATTTCTTCCTCTTTCCCTTTGGCTAGTACTATAGTAGTAGTAGTAGTAGTAGTAGTAGTAATAATAATAATAATAATAATAATAATAATAATAATAATAATAATATTTTTTTTATTTATACCCCTCCCTTCCTGGTTCAAAAACCAGGCTCAGGGCGGCTAACAACAAATTTAAAACTCTTAATTGTAAAAGCAGCATAAAATACAGTATAAAAACATGAATAACAATAAAATTCAGAAATCAGTTTATGGGAAATAAGCATTAGATAATCCCCAGGGCTAGCTGGCTGAATTGGTCCTACTTGGGCCAGCGAGGAGGCCAGGGGAGAATTAGCTGTGGGGTGTCAGAACGGGTGATCTTCATAAAAGGGGAGGGGGAGGGAAGAGAAGGGAAATAAAAGATCAGGCTGAATTCATATTAAAGGCCAGGCAGAATAGCTCTGTCTTACAGGCCAGATGGAAGGAAGTTAAATCCTGAAGGGCCCTAGTCTCATGGAACAGAGCATTCCATCAGGTCAGAGCCATCACTGAAAAGGCCCTGGCCCTGATGGAGGATAGTCTGACTTCCTTAGGGCCCGAGACCTCTAAACTATGGTTATTTATGGACCTTAAGGTCCTCTGTGGTGCATACCAGGAGAGGTGGTCCCGTGATATAGTACTAGTAGCTATACACAGATCCCTTAACTTCAGAGTTGCCCATGTCATCTGAAACCACTGTTGCCTAAAATAAAGAGGTTTTCTGTAGTGCTTCAAAAACCTACAATACGTGTTTGACCATAAGCGACTAGGGGACAAAAGAAATGAATTTATTCTCTGTAGCATGTGCCTCTGACATGCCAATTTCAACTCGTTGAATTAAAAATTCTATTGCCTGACTCTTTCCCACTTTAGTGGAATTCCTCTATAATGTTGCTAATGTTAATACAAGAATGTGCATCTATCTATACTGAGCAGAAAAATTGAGGATTGGGAGAGAGGTCAGGCCTCTACCAACATTCAAATACAGCTACATGAATTCAGAAGAAGTCATTCTACTCTCAATTTCTATTCCTGCAACACACCTGCAGCAGTTTTTAGCAGCCTGGGTGGAGTGCATGTAGCATACAGAATAAATTCAGTCAGAACTTATTACTTGAACTTTGTAACTGGTTATTCTCATTTCTCTTTGAATTAGTGGCAACGGACACTAGGGAGTTGTAGCAGAAATCTAATTACGGATTCAGCATATCCTTTGTTCTTTCCTAGCATATAGTAAAGGAGCTATTTTGGTGGTATTGCCCTCCTGAAATAAAGTTTACCTAACATTGAGATGAGTGGCTCATTTTAAAGAAGGAACAACACTTTGAATATGTAAGCCTTCCATGTCACAACAAATATTTGTACATCAGAGCACTGGGGGAGGGGAGGAGTTAATGGCAAATTACTGCAGTGACAAACCTAGACAGCATTTTAAAAAGTAGAGACATCACCTTGCCAACAAAGGTCCGTATAGTAAAAGCTATGGTTTTCCCAGTAGTGATGTATGGAAGTGAGAGTTGGACCATAAAGAAGGCTGATCGCCGAAGAATTGACGCTTTTGAATTATGGTGCTGGAGGAGATTCTTGAGAGTCCCATGGACTGCAAGAAGATCAAACGCATCCATTCTGAAGGAAATCAGCCCTGAGTGCTCACTGGAAGGACAGATCCTGAAGCTGAGGCTCCAGTACTTTGGCCACCTCATGAGAAGAGAAGACTCACTGGAAAAGACCCTGATGTTGGGAAAGACGGAGGGCACAAGGAGAAGGGGACGACAGAGGACGATGTGGTTGGACAGTGTTCTTGAAGCTACAAACATGAATCTGACCAAACTGCGGGTGGCAGTGGAAGACAGGAGTGCCTGGCGTGCTCTGGTCCATGGGGTCACGAAGAGTCGGACACGACTGAACGACTAAACAACAACAACTGTGTGGCAGTGGGGATGCCAACAAACCTCATTATTAAGCACCACATCACAATATTTTGAATGATCTAACTTTATGTCTGTTCTAAAAAAGTATTTTTTTAAATGCTCTGGTGAACACATGTATGCAATGCAACCCACATACCTGAAAAACGAGTAAAATTAAAAGCAGTTCATTGAGTTTTGCTTTACTATGTTGTTTCTTTGCTGGGCTTTTATTTAGGTTAATGTTTTCTTAACTGCATACTGCAAATGCTTTAGTTTTCTCAAATAGACTGAGTGAAGAACAACATTAAAATATTGTCCTTCAACAACACCTCAGGAGTTTAGTCTCTGGAGTCAACTGTGATTTTCCTCTTAATAAAAGTAAAAGTTTCTGTTTATCCACCAGAGTGATTATGAAGGCTGGATTAGACATTGTGCCGCCTGGGAGCTCAGCTGGTGGCAAGAGAATGAAGTACAATCACATTGAGAAGCTGCTGTCTCCGTGGCCAGCTAAGGTAAGGAGAAACAGAATGCAAGCAAGAATAATCTCAATTAATTATCAAGTAGATTATTTTTGTTCTGTATTCAGCAAAGGGAATTAGCAAAATGATTTATTAACTTTCCATTTTTACCTATACTAGCAAAAAAAAAAAGTGAGAGTTCCTTGTGTTAAAATAATGTGAGAAGTTAAAGATATGAACTACTATATTTAGAGCTTAATCTCTATGTTGTATACTTTGAAAACCTATCTGCAGAAAATTCATAGCAATTAAAAAGCATGACCTTGTCCCCCATTACTACCTGGCCTTTTGAAATAGCTGCTTCTAGAGTTTTCCAACAGATCATGTGAAACTGCATTAGACCATTGATCACTGTAGTCCAAGACTGTCTACTTTGGCAGTGATTTGTCAAGATCTCATAGAGAGGGGGGGGGGGTCTTTCCTCAGCAATGCTATCTGAATTTCTTTAAGATGGACTTGCCAGAAAATGTATAAAGCATGTGCTGTCACTAAGTTAACAAGAAGGTTTTATAACAGTTGCATGATTATACTATTCTGAAACAATGTCCCACACGACTGGAAAATTGTCTGAGACTTCCTTCTCTTCTTTAACTATTTTGCCACAATGGGTATGAGATGCACTGTTGAAAACTTGAGAAGGTGAGCTATGTAAATACAGGACTTGGGAAAGCTGCATCCTCTACATGGAAGACAGCCACTCATGTCCCTAAGAACTGTATGTGGGAATGCCACTGGTTCCTCTTTATGGAGCCCATCAGCAGCCATTACACAACTCTCCAGCCCATCTCAGTGTGCTGGGCCCGGGGGTAACTCGAGTAACACAGTCCAGGTCCGGTCCCGAATCCAAGGGTTCCGCGAGAAGTCAGTCTGACAGGGCCAAGGCAGGACACGAGGCAGGAAACCGGGCAAGGTCAGGCACAGGATCACAGGCAGGTTCCTGCAAACAGCAACATTGCTCCCGCAACCTGGGGTGGGGTCCAGCAGCCTTTTATCTCTGTTGGGGTAACGGCTGGTCCTGATCCCCCGGTGACACACCTCCCTGTCTCGCCCGAAGGCGAGCACTCCTCCTGCGAGTACTCAGGTCTCTCCTTCTCTCAGACCTCAGTCTCTGCAGCTAGGGAGATGTCTGTGGGTTACTAGACCCAGAAGCCGCCTCAGCCTCCCCTGACCCAACTGGTAGTGGGGCAGCTGTAAGTGATGGCCCAGCTGAAGGCAACGAGGTAATCCCGGCATCTGGAGCCAGGGCAGGCTCAGGCCCCTGACTGGGCCCAGCTGGTGCTTGTTGCAGGGGAACGTGTGCAGACTGGGTCTCTTCAGAATTAGGCCCCAGATTAGGTTTAGCTGCTGCCTGAGGCAAAGGATCCAGTGTGGACTGAGACTCCTCTGGCTCCATGTCTGAGTCTGAGTCCCAGGCCATCACACTCAAATCTATTTGCATGTCTAGTAACAGGGAGCACCTCACACTGTAAAGAAGGACATAGGTTGTCATTCTTAACATCTCATATAATCATAAAATTGTAGAGTTGAAGGGACCACTGAAAGCAAAAGATCAAAAAGGAGCATGGGCATACTGAGGTGACCAACAGTGAACACAGCAGCTCCATACAGTGGGAATTCCTCCAGTGTCACTAGTTTTCTGGGAACTCAGGACATCAGAGCAGTCAGACTTAAAGTGAAGGCTGAGATATGTCTTGATCTCATGATTCATTAGAAAATAGAGTCAGCAAATAATATTGTGGGCAAAGAGTCCTGTGCCCCCAACGAGACCTTCTGTGATCCTTGACGTTTCAAAAGCCATCAGCTTTCTTGAACTCCTTTTATAGTTATTGCTTCCTGTCATGCAGAAACTTAGTCATTACTATATGTGGATAATTATTAACCAGTTTTGTCCAATGTTAGCAGTTGCCCACACTACAAAAATGTGCCATGTAACATTTAGGTCCGTTTGACAAAAGAAACCTTCTTAAGGTTTCTGTCCTGTACATTATTATGCCATGCCAGTTCTGTTGGATTTAGTGGCACTTAAGTATGACTAACTGTCCACAGGATTGTAGTTAGTTGCCTGGGCAAGTCTTGCATTTACTTGGTTGCAAATGCCATTTATTTCAGCTGAACTTGAATCCAAGGGTATGTAGAATATCCACTTAAACTCCTGTGAGTACAGTTAAGATTCATTTGCAAACTAGTCCCATGCCTTACTTCAATATGATGATTTACAAATGTAAAAGAAATGGTTGTCATGCATCAAAATAAGAAAAGCTTAAGAATGGAAATCCTTGCATGACTCCATCCACATGATGAACTTAATCCAAATGCAAGACTCGGCCCATTTAGAGGGTATGGGTGTTATCATGCATGCCTAGACCTCTTCAAAGGTTTTGGAAATATAGCTCTCGTGTGCCAAAAGGCACCCAGGTTTTCCAAAATTCGGCCATCCCTGCTCTCCTCCACAGATGATACTATTGAGCATGAAGCAGGATGCCTAAAGCCTTTAGGTCCTTGTACTTCTCAGTAATTGGGAAATTGGGAAAGGAGTACGACAAGGCTGTATATTGTCTCCCTGCTTATTTAACTTATATGCAGAATTCATCATGCGAAAGGCTGGGCTGGATGAATCCCAAGCCGGAATTAAGATCGCCAGAAGAAATATCAACAACCTCAGATATGCAGATGACACAACCTTGATGGCAGAAAGTGAGGAGGAATTAAAGAACCTTGTAATGAGGATGAAAGAGGAGAGACTCCCTGGAAAAGACCCTGATGTTAGGAAAGATGGAGGGCACAAGGAGAAGGGGACGACAGAGGACGAGATGGTTGGACAGTGTTCTCGAAGATACAAACATGAGTTTGACCAAACTGCAGGAGGCAGTGAAAGACAGGAGGGCCTGGCTTGCTCTGGTCCATGGGGTCACAAAGAGTCAGACACGACTAAAGAACAACAACAACAACTTCTCAGTAATGAATTCAGACACTGAGACAGAGTCAGGCACAACCCATTACTAGTTGTGATTATGACATGGTTTGATTTGTGTGGTGTTTGGTTTCCCCTCAGTTAGAATACACATCTTACAGATGACAGAAGAGGAAGATAGGGGAAGGAGTAGGAAGGACAGAGTGCAATCTAGAGGTTTTCAATATATAACAGAAAAAGCCTAATCTGGAAATCTATTGGCCACATGCAGATTTGGCAATAGAAGATACCAGCACATAACAGCACAAACATATTTTTATATGTCTGACCCAAGCGCTCACAGCCATACAGTGGTTGCAGGGATTTTGTGTCCTTTCCTTTCCTCCATGTTCTGATTTTTCCTTCCTTGTGTGGTATTGCCTTAGCCACATTTATAGGATAACCTGAAGGAGCGTCTCCATCACCATGGCTCAGCCCAGACACTGAGATCCAGCACCGAGGGCCTTCTGGTGATTCCCACACTGTGAGAAGTGAAGCTACAGGGAACCAGACACAGGGCCTTCTCAGTAGTGGCGCCCACCCTGTGGAACGGCTTCCCATCAGATGTCAAGGAGATGAATAAACCTATTACCTTCAAGAAACATCTGAAGGTAGGCCTATATAGGGTAGCTTTTTAAGGTTTGAGGTTTTACTATGTTTTTATATATGCTGGAAGCCACCCAGAGTGGCTGGTGCAACCCAATCAGATGGACAGAGTACAAATAAATTGTTGTTGCTGCTGCTGTTACTCCCCTCTCGGGTCAATTTCAGCATTAGAAATTAGGGAAATGCTATGGAATAGCTGAGAGTTGAACTTGTCCTACTGAACAAGAATATAAAACCCACAGCTGGATTGTTCTTTAGTGACACATTGGCCTGCGAGCGCTCCAATTGGAGAACAGCCTTTGCCAAAGGTGTCATGGGCTTTGAAGACACTCAAACACAGGACGTAAGGGAGAAACATGCTAAGAGGAAGGCACGCTTGGCAAATCCACACTGTGATCAACTCCCACCCGGGAACCAATGGAAGGCCGTGTGGATCCAGAATTCGCCTCCACAGTCACTTACGCACTTTTTGCTAAAACCATGTTTATGGAAGACAATTTTACTCAGGTACAAGTGATTGCCAAAGAAGAAGAAGAAGAAGAAGAAGAAGAAGAGGAGGAGGAGGAGGGTGAAGTGCCTCAGCTGGACCCAGTCCTATGGAAGTAGCGGTAGTGACCATGAAATTGCCCCAAATGACACACTGCTAAGAGCACAGGCTTCTGTTTTTATCCACATAAAGTGGTGTTCTTGTTGTTATTGTTGTTTAGTCGTGTCCGACTCTTTGTGACCCCATGGACCAGAGCACGCCAGGCACTTCTGTCTTCCACTGCCTCCCGCAGTTTGGTCAAACTCATGCTGGTAGCTTCGAGAACACTGTCCAACCATCTCGTCCTCTGTCGTCCCCTTCTCCTTGTGCCCTCCATCTTTCCCAACATCAGGGACTTTTCCAGGGAGTCTTCTCTTCTCATGAGGTGGCCAAAGTATTGGAGCCTCAGCTTCATGATCTGTCCTTCCAGTGAGCACTCAGGGCTGATTTCCTTAAGAATGGATAGGTTTGATCTTCTTGCAGTCCATGGGACTCTCAAGAGTCTCCTCCAGCACCATCATTCAAAAGCATCCACATACAGTACCAGCATCAAATGAAAGAATGACCTATTACTTTCAATTACCTTTGTATATCTTTAAGGCAGTGGTGAGGAACGCTGTGGCTCAGCAGACGTGTTGGGCTCCAACTCCCAGCAAACCCAGTCTACATGGCCATTGGCCAGGAATTATGGGAGTTGGACAACATCCGGAGAGCCACAGGTTCACCATCCCTGCTTTAAGATATCATGACCTTGTACTGCAGATAAGAAAAAAGAACACATTTATACCCAAGGTATGAAAGTTGCGATTCTCCAGTTGTACATGCATATCAAACCACAAACCACAGTGAAATGAAACACTAGAATGAGGTGTTGCTAAGTACATTGTGAGCCTTATCATCTCCTGCAAGAACACATTGACATTCCTGTGCTGCCCTGGCTTCCTTAACAGTTGAATACTTAATACCACAAAAAGGCAGGTTTCTTATCTACAGCCTACATTTTTAATATTTGAAATATATGTTTAATAAAAGATTCTGTGCTATTAGTGAATGAAATAGGCTCAGTTACTCGGTCTTCTTCTTTAAAGATATGTGCTGGAAAACTGAGGAAATAGCTGAAGGTGAGCTTACCTTTCACCACTGCCAAGCTGAAATAGAGTAGATTAGGAAACCTCTTCAGCAGTCTGTGTAGACGTGAATCTTTTAATATTTTGAATTGTACAGGTTGTGCATTTGTACATCACCCAAGGAACCTTGATTTGAGGCAACTAACAGCTGTAATAAATAATAAATTGAATCCCCTCTACCCAGGAACAAGGGCCTTCTCGGTAGTGGTGCCCTCCCTGTAGAACACCCTCCCTTCAGATGTCAAGGAGATAAAGAATTACACAACTTTTAGAAGACCTCTGAAGGCATCCCTGTGTCAGGAGGTTTTTAATGATTGATGTTTTATTATGTTTTTAGATATGTTGTGAGCCACCCAGGGTGGCTGGGAAAACCCAGCCAGATGGGCGGGGTATAAATTATAAAATTATTGTTGTTGTTGTTAGGGTGGTGGCGCAACTGCCCTGCAAGTACAGTGGTGCCTCGCAAGACGAAATTAATTCGTTCTGCGAGTCTCTTCGTCTAGCGGTTTTTTCGTCTTGCGAAGCAACCCTATTAGCGGCTTAGCGCTATTAGCAGTTTAGCGGCTATTAGCGGCTATTAGCGGCTGTCAGAGCTGGCTCCAGGTCCCAGCTCACAGAGGACCAACGCTAGCCGGTAGTAATGTACAAAGGTCTTTATTGAAGTACAGTTTCCATTTTCAAGCCGGAGCGCCCCAGCTCTACGTCTAGGGTTTAGATCGGCGAAGCTCCATCTGAATCTCTAACCTAACCCTAACCCTAACCCCCTGTACACCAGTTTAAGATTCTAGCCTTACTCCACCTCTTCCGTCTCTCCTTTCTCCTCTGGGTTCTGCTACCCCCCGGGGTCCCTTCCTTCCTGGATTCTTCTGACGCTGACGTTGACCCCCCTGACTCCTCCCGCTCTTTTCGGCGGGCTTTGGGACCTGGCTCCCTATCCGGGCTGCCAACTGCGCCGCCCTCCTGTACATTTGAACTTGGCGCGCGCGCCCAGCCTTCAACTTTCCTCTCGACCGTTTCCTCGCTCCCCGATGGAGGCGTGGCCAATCCTGACTCATGTCCTCCCGCTGGCAGTGCGCCGCCTGATCCCGATGCCTGGGACTCCTCCCCCCTACTGCATTCAGGTGCGGACGCTGGTCCTGATTTCCGACTGCTGCTCTCTGAGTCCCCTCTGGCCCCTTCTTCCTGGGGTGCCCCCCTAGGCACCCCCCTTGCTCTGACCATGGGCGCCCCTTTCTGTGAATCTTCCGATTCGCTGGAAAGACTCAGAGACCTCGGACCGCTGTCATCGCTAACATTTCCTTCGGACTCCTCCCCCTCGCTCTCTATTTCCTCCCTTTCTTGTGCCTCTGCTCCTGAACCCCTGACAGCGGCTATTAAAGGCTTAAGGGATTAGCGGATTAGCTGCTAAAAGGCTATTAGCGGTTTAGCGGCTTAGAAAAAGGGGGTGGGGAGCGAAAAAAAATCTCAAGACTCGCAAGACATTTTCGTCTTGCGAAGCAAGCCCATAGGGAAATTCGTCCTGCGAAGCGCATCAAAAAACGGAAGACCCTTTCATCTAGCGGGTTTTCCGTCTTGCGAGGCATTCGTCTTGCGGGGTACCACTGTACTGTGCAAACTAGGGATTCAAGGATCTTGTCTGCAGTTGGAACCATGAGTTTGAGCTGATCTCACACAGATCATATATTGGGGAGTCAGGGTGGGGGGGGAACCTCCCTTTGAAATTCATGAGACCTTTGAAAGAATTGGGCCTCATATAGGCTGTAGCAAAAGACACCCAGGGCCTGAACCTTTCCTTCATATTACTTGTATTTGATATATATGTGTGTCTTGTTGACAGGAATGCAAACATTTTGGACATTTGAAAGGCTTGATATTTGAAAAACATGCACTTCCACAACAATGTCATTTACCAAGGGCTAGCCAGAATCTCTTATTGCAGGGAACATTTATCCATTTTAAATAATATTTAATTCTAAAGAAACTGGGTCCATTTTTAAAGGAAATGTTAGGAACTTTGGGACTGTACTCTTATTCCATTGGGTATTGATATTATTATTATTATTATTATTATTATTATTATTATTATTATTATTGTTTTATATGCCGTCCATCTTTGGATGCCTTCCAACAAATTATAAAACTACAGTAAAACATCAAGTTTCCCTATACATGGCTGCCTTAAGTTGTCTTCTAAAAAGTCATATACAGTGGTACCTTGGGTTAAGTACTTAATTCGTTCCGGAGGTCCATTCTTAACATGAAACTGTTCTTAACCTGAAGCATCACTTTAGCTAATGGGGCCTTCTGCTGCTGCCGCGCCTCCAGAGCACAATTTCTGTTCTCATCCTGAAGCAAAGTTCTTAACCCGAGGTAGTATTTCTGGGTTAGCGGAGTCTGTAACCTGAAGCCTATGTAACCTGAAGCGTATATAACCCGAGGTACCACTGTAATTGTTTATTTCCTTGACACCTGATGGGAGGGTGTTCCACAGGACAGGCGCCGCTACTGAGAAGGCCCTCTGCCTGGTTCCCTGTAACTTTAGTTCTTGCAGTGAGAACTGCCAGAAGGCCCTTGGAGCTGGATCTCTGTGTCCGGGCTAAACGATAGGGGTGGGGACGCTCCTTCAGAGTGTTCCCTTTGGCATGTCACTAATCCAAACCTGTTTTCAGAATAGAAAATGTTGCCTTCTACGCCACATGTTTCTCATCTCTTCTTCAATGGAATTTACCAGTGGTTATGCTGTCATAGTGAGTAGTTTATCAAGCTGCGTATGGCCAAGCCTTTCAACCCTCTAAGGAGTAAAGATGCAGCTGAAACAATTAACCTCTCCTCTAGCCAAGGATATGTTTTATTCAATTATGCTTTCTTGCTTGTATTTCTACTCAGCTATGTGAGCTGAAGCCTACGTGGTTCTGTGCAACTCTGGTGACATTCAAACTCATTCTCTGGCAGCAAAAATAAGATTAAAAGCCTACAGGAGAGGTCATTCACTGGAAAGATAACAGCTTTATACTCATTACGCATCTTTTCTAGGGGCTGGATTTCCTTTTTCCAAGAAATCGGAAGGAAAATGATGGCAATCATTTGCAGTGGCAGTCTCTTTTGAAGGAGGGGGCACTGCAGACATATGCCATTGTGTGTTTGAAAAAGTATTTGTTTACAAATGCACTTGCTGAGAAAATATGGGTATACCAGGAAAAAATATACAGCATCACTCCAGGTTTGTAAAACCTAGCTCTAAGCACACAGCCCTGTTTCCTTAATTCTCTTTGCCTTAGCTATCACTGGCATCTTCACATTAATATTATTTTGAATGTCCTCATTATCAATTAGATTTACATAGTATATATTAAATTTATATAGTAAATCTATTAAAGGTTGCTTACAAAAAACATAAAAAATGCAATGTATAATACAGTGGTACCTCGGGTTAAGTACTTAATTCGCTCCGGAGGTCTGTTCTTAACCTGAAGCACCACTTTAGCTAATGGGGCCTCCTGCTGCTGCCGTGCCGCCGGAGCACGATTTCTGTTCTCATCCTGAAGCAAAGTTCTTAACCCGAGGTACTATTTCTGGGTTAGCGGAGTCTGTAACCTGAAGCGTATGTAACCTGAAGCGTATGTAACCCAAGGTACCACTGTAATTAAACAAAGAAGACAACAAAAACATCCTTTTATGGAGGCAAATTAGGTATAGTCAACTTGACTAGTCTCACTTTAGATCAGAGTTGCAGAACACTTTAGGCCTCATGGGCCAGATTGTTATCTGCTACTTTGACCCATCATCGGTCATAATGACACCAGGTTCTACGCACCAGTCAATGTTGACGCATGGGGGTGGGCGAAGGGGAGGGGGTCTGCTTCATCAATACATTGCCCACAGGGACTGTGCTGGCAAAGCAGCACCAAGGAGGTGTGAAGTCTCTGCTCATCAGTTGATACTGGAGTGGCTTGCTGGTTCCTGCTCCATGATCACTGCAGATGGTGACAGCAGTCACAAAATTAAAAGATGCCTGCTTCTTGGGAGAAAAGCAATGACAAACCTAGACAGCATCTTTAAAAGCAGAGACGTCACCTTGCTGACAAAGGTCCGTATAGTTAAAGCTATGGTTTAGTGATGTATGGAAGTGAGAGCTGGACCATAAAGAAGGCTGATCGCCGAAGAATTGATGCTTTTGAATTATGGTGCTGGAGGAGACTCTTGAGTGTCCCATGGACTGCAAGAAGATCAAACCTCTCCATTCTGAAGGAAATCAGCCCTGAGTGCTCACTGGAAGGACAGCTCCTGAAGCTGAGGCTCCAATACTTTGGCCACCTCATGAGAAGAGAAGACTCCCTGGAAAAGACCCTGATGTTGGAAAAGACTGAGGGCACAAGGAGAAGGGGATGACAGAGGATGAGGTGGTTGGACAGTGTTCTTGAAGCTATCAGCATGAGTTTGACCAAACTGCGGGAGGCAGTGGAAGACAGGAATGCCTGGTGTGCTCTGGTCCATGGGGTCACGAAGAGTCAGACACAACTAAATGACTAAACAACAACAAAAACTAAACTTTAAACACTCTGTGTATTGAAGGGTTAAGGATTAGGAAGTGGACTTTTAAACCCTGTTAACATTGGTTTCTCCCTCCTGTGAATGCTTCATCTCTTCCACCTTCGACCAAAGATAGTTACACTCATAGTCACCACCACCATGCAGAACAGGACGTCTGCGCAGCTATCTGCTCTGTTTTATTTGCTAGAAGGATTTGTTCTGTTAGTGGAAGCCGGCTAGAGACACTAAGAATGTCTCTCAATGAAAGATCTAATCAGTTCACAGAACGAGAATTACAGTGCTCTTTTTTTAATGGAAAATTTACTTATTGGAGAAGAAACAGGGAGTCCCAGCATGGATGTGTGTGTGTGTGTGTGTGTGTGTGTGTGTGTGCCTTTCCATATTAAAATGTAATGCAATGAAGCTTTAAAGTTTAAACCATTCCAGTTGGTTTTCCTCTGCTCATCCGGCGGAGGCTTCTATAGCAAGATGGCGGGGATTTCTGACAGCTTCTCCCCTCACCACTCCAAATTGCTCCAGAGGGCTAAGGGGCTCTTCAGAATAACAGAGAGGTCTTCGTAGGTGGAAGTCACCACTTTTTATCTCATCGGAGGGGCATCAACTGGATACCAACCATCAGACAAGAACATTAAAAAGAATACTGCTACAACAAATCAATTGCAATATAAAAATACAGGAAATGGAACAGCAAACTCGGGTATTGGCCAGGTTAGGACAAATTCCTTCTGGGATAAAAAGTTCTTCAAGTTAGGGTGGAATATTGACAGGGAGGAAGCAACCTGATGAGACAGCAAGACTGAGCAAAGGTCCTCCCTCTCTAAGAAGACAGTAAACACTGTGGAAGCTGACCATAGCTGTCAACCTTTCCCTTTTCTTGCGAGGAATCCTATTCAGAATAAAGGAATTTCCCTTAAAAAGGGGGAAACGACAGCTATGAAGCTGACAGCACAGCACATGTGTAGGATGGGGAGATCTTGCATAAATTCTGTACGATAAAACTTCAAAGGATTATCTAGACTATTTTCCTTATCAGTAACTGAAATAATAATTTCTAAATTAAGCCGGGAACTTTGGTGTACAAGGCATTATGGAAACCTCTTGAGATTTTCTTCCTTTCCATTACTGTAGAAAAGAAAAGCTACTGGCAGAAAAGGGAAGCAAACTAAAAAAATGTATTTTGCAATACTAAAGCTGAAAGGCTGTTGTCACCCATGTTGTGTCATGTGAAGAAATCACTGGCAAATCCTGTTTTAGAGGTGGCTCTTGCCTATTTTCAAACAACTTCCTTGCTCTATGACAATGAAGTGTTATGGTGAACATTACACTTCTTGCATCTGATTATGCTGACCCTATTTTATGAAAGTTTATGCAGTAATAAATTTGTTAAGGCTTTAATGTGTCACAAGACATTGTCCTTACATGTGTGAATGTTCTGCTACTGATCAAAACTTGAATCTGTAGTTCCTTGGTGGAAGCAATGACGGTGTTGCACACATAGAGTTCTGCTTGAGCACAAGGACTTCCTCTTTGCGTGGCAAGCTCTCAAACCCTCCCAGGACGTTGGAATAAAGACACAGTATTTTGGGTTAATGGGCGAAAAAGGCCACAACTTTATTGGTTACAGAATGTGAGTGGTATTGGCTTAGGCATTGGAAACCACACAACTATATCTGACTCCTGCCCATCCAGAGGAAGTCTCATAAGGGCTAACCACCAGCAGTGGGAGCCCTGCTGATGCACATCAACTAGGAACTCCCCCAGGGTCACCGCTAGGGGTCGTGCCATGGTCCTAGACCCCCATTGGTGGTTTCGGACAGAGACCACGCTCCTCGGATTCCTTTAACGGAATACCCTTGAATTAGGAGGGGTAGGTGATGGCCACTACCTCGCCTCCCCTTCAACCTAATACTCCAATGCCTAACCGCCAAACCTTACAAAGTTGTGATGATTTGCTACGAGGTAGGTGAAAAACCAAATGGCCGATGTCAATTTGCCAAGTGGAAAAAACTCCTACCAGGCCCCTTCAACAGGCGACCAACCAAGGTAGATAGCAAGGTCAAGAGATAATGAGCCTAACCTTAGGGAGGGGGGGCAGGAGAACTGTGCGAGCAGGAAGAAAAGGGGGCGAGTTTGGGCCGCGGGCAGTTTACCGTATTTTTTGCCCCATAGGACTCACTGGCCCATAGGACGCACCAAGTTTTTTGGGGGGGAAATAAAGGGAAAAAAATTTATCCCCCCCCCAGGTGCTTGTGGGGCCGGCAGCGGGGAGAAGCGCTCTTCTCCCCACCGCCCGCCTGCAGACCAGGTCCGGGGACAGGGGGAAGACGCGCTGCGCCTCCCCGCTGTCCCCGGAGCTTGCGGGGCTGGCGGCGGGGAGAAGCACGTGTCTCCCCGCCGTCAGCCTCCAAACCACATCGGGAGACAGCGGGATGGCAGCGTTCCGCCTCCCCGCTGTCCCCCAACCTTGTGGGGCTGGCGCTGCGGCTCTCCTGAAGCCTGGAGAGCGAGAGGGGTCAGTGCGCACCGACCCCTCTCGCTCTCCAGGCTTCAGCGAAAGCCTGCATTCGCCCCATAGGACGCACATACATTTCCCCTTCATTTTTGGAGGGGAAAAATTGCGTCCTATAGGGCGAAAAATACGGTAAATAGCCTGCGCCACACCCCCAGACCGTCCGGATTGGTCGACCAGGGATGATGTGGCTGAGGACCCCCCAAGGGTGCAGGGGCTATCCCGCCCTGTACACGTGGGTAGGGCTTGCTCCCAACCCGCAACGTCATTCCCCCGGGAAGAAATGACTTTCTCTTCCTATACATCCTCAAAATTTTCTCCAGAGAGTCCTCCAACTCTCTGGATATTCTGAGAGAGCGAGAGTGTGGAGGGAACCGAAGGAAAGATGGAAGGAAAGTACTACTGTACAGGCAGAAGTCTGCTGTTATAGAATATGACCTATTGACATCATTTACCTGTGGCAAGAAGTCTATAGGTAACTTTATGGGGCTTAATTTTCTTTCAGTGCAGAGCACTGACTTAGGGTGTTTCTGCAATATTTGTTTTATTTACAGATGCATTAGCAAGACATGCTAAAGTCAATAAATACTCCTGCAAAAGCCAGCAAATTTGCCACCCCCTACACTAGACTGCAAGAGACAGCCCTACACCCCAATATGATTCAGTTTCTGCAAACTAGCAACTCCCTCCCTCTCTCTCCCAATTCAAGACAGCCAAACTTTTTCTCTGCTTTCTTCAAATAGCTGAAAGGTGGGTATGCCGTCATTCGTCAAGCGAGTAATGAAGCATTACAAAAACCTGTTTAACAGAGAGGACAGTGATTAATCAGCTAAGTTTATCTTATTCTACCTTTAATCTCTGGTGGGTGGTGGGGGATAAGTTCCAGTTCTGAGGTCACTCCCTGTGCTACAGATATGTTATTTAATACAAATAGCTAATTAAGAAAGAAAAATGAACTTGAGCGCAATGGCCCACATAAACGTTTCTGGCTTTGATGCAGATGCTTCTACTTGCTTACATCTTTCATATGTGTTACCTTTTTTTGCAAATGGAAGCAACCTGAATAGTACACTTGTAACACTGGAGTTTCCTGGACTTGGGTCAGACATCCTTATTGTAGCAGAGTGGCAGTATTTTGGCACCAGAAATTGTGCAAAGACCCATCAGATGAATTTGTTTAGTCATTTAGTCGTGTCTGACTCTTCATGACCCCATGGACCAGAGCACGCCAGGCACTCCTACTAACTCATGTTAGTAGTTTCGAGAACACTGTCCAACCATCTCGTCCTCTGTCGTCCCCTTCTTCTTGTGCCCTCCATCTTTCCCAACATCAGGGTCTTTTCCAGGGAGTCTTCTCTTCACACGAGGTGGCCAAAGTATTGGAGCCTCAGCTTCAGGATCTGTCCTTCTAGTGAGCACTCAGGGTTGATTTCCTTAAGAATGGATAGGTTTGATCTTCTTGCAGTTCACGGGACTCTCAAGAGTCTCCTCCAGCACCATAATTCAAAAATATCAGTTCTTCAGCGACCAGTCTTCTTTATGCTCCAGCTCTCACTTCCATACATCACAATTGGGAAAACCATAGCTTTAACTATACAGACCTTTGTCAGCAAGGTGATGTCTCTGCTTTTAAAGATGCTGTCTAGGTTTGTCATCACTTTTCTCCCAAGAAGCAGGCGTCTTTTAATTTTGTGACTGCTGTCACCATCTGCAGTGATCATGGAGTCCAAGAAAGTAAAATCTCTCACTGCCTCCATTTCTTCCCCTTCTGTTTGCCAGGAGGTGATGACTACTGTACCATAAATTTAATCGATAATAAAAATAATAGAAACCCATTTGGATGTTATCCCATCTTCCCCAAATTATCCCTAGGTATTCTGAGGATCCCAATTTCCACACTGAATTGTTTGTGCCAAGAGCCCACAAATTCATAAAATTCTTTACATTCTTTTCTTTGCACAAATAATTAAGTTAGGTTCTTAGTGTCCCTTTCCTGCAAGCACTAATGACCAAGTGTGACACCCCCTTCCAAACAGAGTCAAGAGCTAAAGAAAAATTACTTTTCTTCTTATTCCTGCTGTCAGAAATGTTAAGTGACATCAACAATGTTATAATCTCATTCATAAGTATGATGCACACGTTGGAATTAGTGAGTGGCTACACACTGCTACCTCTATCTCCCTCCATAGGGAGTTACCTGCCGCTGCCACCACATGACTCTTCCTTCTCAGGGGAGTGGCAGTAAATAGAAATGTAGTAAAAAATAATATATATTTATGAAATCAAAAGTCAGTGGATCTACTGACTCTATACCAGGCATAGGCAAACTCAGCCCTCCAGATGTTTTGGGACTATAATTCCCATCATCATCCCTGACCACTGGTCCTGTTAGCTAGGGATCATGGGAGTTGTATTCCCAAAACATCTGGAGGGCTGAGTTTGCCTATGACATGTGCCCTGATCTAACCCATTAAGCATATGGGTTAAAGAACTCATCTGTCTCCCATGAATCAATTAAAAATATATTATAGTGCAGGTCAAAATTTGGACTGAATACTTGTCCAATACTGATGCTGGATGTATGATTTTTGTGGGATATGGAAAGCTATGTGTAGCATTTTTTATTTGTATTGTCTCAGATAAAATCCAGAGCAATAACTATAAGGGTGGAATTGCAGAGTGAAGTGGCTGTCAGTGTTTAGATGTCCACATATAAAAATACAATTCAGATTTTTCAGAATCAATGTATTGATGTTGTGGGAGGTGCTGTCATTACTTTTTCATGATGCTTCAGTTAAATCTCTGTAAATGTAAATGCTGGTCAAAAATCTATGATCCAGCATCCTCAGCCTCAGTAGTGCTTGAGCCTCTAGGCTTTAAAAGATTGCCATGTATTCAGGCCTGACACTCTGTTGTAGCTGTAATGAAAAATGCATCAGGATGTAGTACAGTCCACATTCACCCTATCGATCAGCAGATACGTCTTATTTAAGAATATGGTCTTTATGAATCTTGGGGTTATTGAATGTGCACACACACACAAAATTCAGCTTTAATTCTAAAACCTAGATAGGGAATTCTTGTTTTTGTTAAAATGTGTAATTTTTTTTTTAATCATCTGTGGTGAAGCCAAAGTACACACATGCAATTATGATATGGTTACCAGACATCCCCGTTTCCCAGGGACAGTTCCCAGATTTACAAATCTGTCCCCAGACAAAATCCGTCCCCGAAATGTCCCCAGATTTCATTTAATGACCCCGGATTTATATTTTAAGTGTTGTAGATTTATTAGTAGGGAATGAATGTTGCATGATTGGTTCAACGGCACAAGACACATCATATGGGGATGTCCGGCGAGGCAAAATGGCGGGCGCCACGGCAGCGAGCAGCTCCTGAAGCCAGCCAGAGCCAACTGCGCTACCAGGCTGGCTCTGGGCTGCTGACACTGCCGCTGCCACCGCCACTACCAAAGGAGAACCGAGGACGCCTGCCACATCAACTGGGGGAACTGATGACCCCCCCCCCCATTGACCCAAATCGAGCCGGGAGCAAGAGCACCCGGCCTCCTGGCTGACTGCCCAGCGGCACTCTGGGGCCAGGAAAACCCCGGAGCTGACACAGGGAGGAGGAGAGAAGGAGAAGGAGAAGGGAGAGGAAGAGGAAGAGGAAGGAGAAAAAAGAGGCAAGTCCCGACCTTGCTGCGCTGCTGCTGCTGAGGAGGAGAGGTAGGAGAGCACCGGGAGGGCAAGGACACATGGCTGATCCCAGTCCCAACCCGAGCCTACTCCACGGCAGCTAGCGCTCCAAAAGAGCAGGCTGGGGCCCAGAGGAAGGCAGTGCAACAGAGATCACAGAAGAGAAGATGCAGTGGTACCTCAGGATGCGAACGGGATCCGTTCCGGAGCACTGTTCGCATCCTGAACAGAATGCAAGATGCGATGGCACGTCTGCGTGTGCATGGGTCGCGTTTCGCCGCTTTCACGCATGCGCGTGACGTCAATTTGAGCGTCTGCACATGCACGAGTGGTGAAACCGGGAAGTAATGCGCTCCATTACTTCCAGGTTTCCGCGGAGTGCATGACTGCATGACTGTATTGCTGCTGCTTCTGTAAAAAAAACACAAAAAACCAACTTTTTTTAATAACCATTTTTTCCCCTCTTTTCCAAAAATAAAAAAGTGTCCCCAGATTCTTTGAAAAAAATCTGGTAACCTTAAATTATGAGGTCCAGTGAGAAGATTTCAAGTCTGTCGATTTCCTTTCTTCTGCCCTGTTTGGAGACAATTGAGAACTCTCTGCAAAGTCACACACGGCGCCACTCTTTGGCAAGTTCAGCTTGCGGGTTTGCAATGCTGCTGTCCCTTTCCCCTTCCCGTGCGCCTCTCTTGTCAGCCTGGCTGCCCCCCTCCCCAAGCTCTCAAATAGTACCGCCAATCAGCGGGGGCCCTTGTGGACATAGGGGCGTGGCCAAGGAAGGCGCGGCTCGAGGGCTGTATAAAAGGGCGCGCGGGGCGACGGACTTTCTGTGGCGAGAAGAACTCGCGGGTTGGCGTCGAGGTGCCCAGCGTCTGCTGCGAAGTTGGGTTAATAAAAAAGCACACAATACGTAAAAATGACAGGAGGGAAGCAGAGATGTTCCTTCATAAGGGCCGGAAACCTGGCTTGCACACTTGTTCAAACCTGAGAAACTTTGTCCTAAGGGGAGTTGCGCACAGCGCCGTGCGGAAAGCGCACCTTCTGAGGGAAGTCTGCGTGCGCCCTTGAGCGCTCGCGGCGGTGGGCGCGCGTGAACGGAGAGGCAGCAGCTCCATTGACCTTGCTCCCGAAAAAAAGTGCTTGGGGAGAAGGGAAACCTGAGGGCCCGGCGCCCAGCACCTGGTTTCCCCGCCTCCGCCAGCCCTCGGCGCCGCCTCGCCCCTTGGCGGCAGCAGCTGCCCCCTATCCGCCGCCGCTCACCTCTCCCCTCAGGTGCAGCCGCCGCGAAGCGCCACCGTCTCCGGGCGCCTGGCGCGAGGAGGAGGAGGAGGCGCGCGTTCCCGCCCCTTTCCCCTCCCACCCGGCTCCTGAGCTGCGCCAGGAGGGAGAGCTGCTGAGGGGGCTTCGATTGCGCGCTCGCCTCCGCCACAGGATCGGGCTCCGGAGCGACCTCGGCGCCGAGGAGGAAGAGGAGCCTGCGGCGCGCTGCTGCGGCTCCTCTGCGCCCTTGCGCTTCGTTGGGTGGCTTGCGCGCCCACCTCTTGGTCGCGAAGTTGTCCGCGAAGGGCGGGAGAGCAAGCGCTGGAGTTTGTGTGTGAGGGAGAGAGCGCGCGCGTGTGTCTCCTCCTCCTCCTCCTCCCGCCTCTTTGCCTGCGATTCTTAACCTCTACCGGCGTCCATCCTCCTCAGTGCAGCGCAGCCCGCCGCCGCCGACGTTGGGGGAGCCGGTGTTGTGTGTGTGGAGCTGCTCCTGCCCGCCTTCGCCTCTCTCTCGGTCCCTCTCTCGGCGAGGACGAAGCATGCAGCCGGCGCGGGCGCTCTAGGGGCTCGCCGGCGGTCGCAATGCAGCTCGGCGCAGGCGGCGGGGAGAGCGAGCTTTTCTCCAAGGCGGCGCGGCGCGAGGCTGGGGGCGGCGGCGGCTGCTGCTGCGGCGACGGCGGCTTCGGCTTCTTCTTGACGGGCTTCTAGCCTGGACGGAGCGAGATTCCAACATGCCGTGCTGAAAAGGACCAGGAGGCGCCAGAAACAGGGGCTGGGCTCGCGCGTCGTCCGTTCGCCAGCGGACTTCCGAGGGGCTCGCCTTCGCGGCCGGCCCCCCACCCGCCGACGGGACTCGCACCTCCGCTGCTTCGGAGGGGGACTCTGCCTGGGGATCCGCCTCGACGTCGCCTCCCTGCCCTGACTTCGCTCGGGGATTTGGATTCTGCCTTGGGACCTTGCAACTTGCAACCAGGAGGAGGAGGAGGAGGGCTTTATTTTTATATTTTTTAAGGGGGTCTCTATATTTTTAAGGGGGTCTCTCTTTTTTTTTGAGGGGGTCTCTATCCCCACCACCGAAAGGGGAAGCGATCGGGTGTCGCCCAGCGCCGGATCCGCGTCTCTCCGTGGGGATCCGGCGGTGACCTCGAGGAGACGATGAAGCTGCTGGTGGCGCTGGCTTGGCTCTGCCCGGGCGCGCTGCTGCTGCTGCTCCGCCTGGGCGAGGTGGCGCCGCAGCCTTGCCCGGCTCAGTGCTCCTGTTCCGGGAGCACCGTGGACTGTCACGGGCTGGCGCTGCGGAGCGTCCCCAGGAACGTCCCTCGCAACACCGAGAGGCTGTAAGTCGCCTTCCTCCCTGCGGATTTCCCATCCACCTCTCCATAAACACACCTGCCGCCCTCCCCGCCCTCCCCCTAGTGCCCAGGTCCCAACATCCTTACCATCCCCTTCCCTCTCATCCAGCCAACATGTCAAGCAACCCATTGCTGTTGCAGAGGATGGAAGACATTGCCTCCCCCCTCCCATTTTAAAAAAAGCAAAGCTAAGTGGAAATGGAATTAGTGCTTTCAGTTCTCCTCCCAACACTCTCCCTGGTTCCTTTTCAGGGCGCATCAGTCTCCCCCTGCCCCCAGCTTTGTTATTCCCCCCCCCCCATTTTTTTTATTTGTTTTCACAACATTATAAACAAACAAACACATAAGACAAACAAACATAAATCATAGCCTTATTGAAAATTACACTTGTTAACATTTTTAAGGGACTTCCTCCCTTTCCCTTGGTTGAATTTCATTGTATGTCCTTTTGACGGTTTTCCCAATCACAGTTCTTAAAAAATTTAACTTAAACATTAACATCCTTAGATCTTCACATTATGAAATTAAACATATTAATTCGACACTTAACATAAACAAAATCCTAAGCCAATTAAGTATGTTTTCTGTTAATTTAACTTAACATATTTAACTAAGTAATCATTAAATTTAATCCACTCTTCCTGATACTCCTCCCCTGCCCCCAGCTCTGAAGCAGCAATTCTCCAGTGCATAGTTGCATTATAGGTACACCATGCGAAGCAGCAGCCTTTCAGAGTAGTTCACAGTTGAAGTTTCAGAGCTTTATTTCCTTCTGAAGAGCTGTATGCTTTTGTTTAGTTGTTAATGCAATTCTTTATTATGGGCTTACAAAGCTATACCCGGCTTTGGCTGCTCTGCAAAGGAGTTGCTAAAAGTGGCTTACAAGTGTGGAAACAAATAAGAACCGAACCATTAAAAGGCAAGTCTGTCAAATTAAACAGCAGGAGAAATGCAAAAAAGCAGCACCAGCGATCAATACACGGAGTTCCTTATGGGCCTTCCCCCCCCCTTAAAAAAAATCAATGTATGTTGCAGATGGCTTGTGTTGTGGTTAGTGCTGGTGGTTAGAAATCTCTTTAGGACTTCCGCTATTTCATTATTATTTTTTTAGTGTAGTACCAACACCAGATGCCCTTTATCACTTTCTCTGCTGCCTTAGAACACATTTGCACACACAGATCAATGTATCTTATTTTAGAACACCACATCCTCAAATTAGCTGCTCCTTATTTCAGAATACTTCAAGTTCCTTGAACAAATACCCAGTTATTCCTTTATTTCTAAATTATTGATTTGGTAAGCCCAACGTACCTTCCCCCCTCCCTTTCCTGCAATTCTCATTATGGGGTTTGGGTAATGTAAGGAGACATGAAAGAACCAGGCCATTAGTTCCACTGCTTTGCTCCCCCCCCCCCTTACTCAGCAGTAATAAGCAAATACACTGCTGTTAATTTGGGTCAGGAAGAGACTATATGTGAGATGGCCCTTTCCATGCTTCCCTCCATATTTATCTTCTCCCCCCCCCCCCTTAAAACGGATTGAAATACACCTTTTCTTCTGATCTGCAGAAATCACTTGTAGAAAACAGCTTGTAGAATACACTTCAGGCCAACTTGAGTGGAGACTTAAAATGGGAAGAGTAATTTGCAAAGCCCTCTGCCTGAAATCTCACCAGCTCGAAGTGGAGTCACCAAGACAAACTTTACCAGCCCATTTCAATTCTCCTTTGTTTCACTTAGTCTTTTTTTTTTTTTTTAACAAAAACAAACCTATTATTTATTTCATTTATGAATCTCTTACCCTGAGGCAACCAGAAGCAATTTACAAAACCTACTCTGACTTTTCAAGAAGGCACTTTAAAAATCAAGACAGAGGATTTCCTGCTACTAGGAAACCCTGCTTTTAACAATACTCCTTTGCCCCAAAGGTGGAATTCTTAATTATTCCCCCAACAAAATATTTATATCGTTTGTACAGACTCCTGAATAATTTGGGGCTGGAGGCAGAGAGATCCTACTGAAAGGAACATGACACTTGTTTTTCACACAGTTAGTTCCTTGTTACCTGCTTCCTCAAAACAGAATTGCATTTACTACTTGAAGTTTATTGTTCCAAAGATACAAAAAGTATTGAAGAGGTACCTAGTACCCACTTTGTAGATTTAAGTAAATCTGCCCTATCATTCTTAGCTATTATGATCTTTCCTGACTGATCAGTTAGGTTTAAGAGTGTTCTTCAAAACACATCCTGATTGTCTTTGTAGCTATTAATGTAAGCAGCTTTGGGAGAAAAAATGGAGAGTCATTAGCATTTTTGCTTTAAACTCAGAGAAAAATATCAGTGACTCATTAGTCTTAAGGGCAGGTGGGGGAAAATCTGTAGATCACTTGAGATTCCTGCTACTTTTCTTCAGTGGAATGTGCTAAATCTCTTCCCCAAATATAATGCACATGGACTTAAGGTTAGTTTCCATTATCAAGCTTTTCCTCCATAACTTTACTCTCAAGTAGTGAATCCAAGCTGAAGTCATGGAAATGTAGTTGTCCCTTGCTTAACTAATCATGACCAAATTGGAATGAATTGAGATTCCGAGCTTTCCCATTATTTGTAAATATGTTGTCCCTTTTACAATTACAGGACTAAATGAGATTTAAACAATAAAATAAATTTAAACCCAAACATAGGGTTAAAAGAGTTGAATATTTGGATCATATTGTTTGTAAGTTCACAAATATTTGCTTGGGTAAGCTTGGCTGTGTAGGTTTTAGGAATGCTGAGTTTTTTAGGAATGTTGCAGAGATGATGCCTTCCAGAAAAATCCTGGGCCCCTGGAAAGCTGTCAGATGTTTACTGTCCCATTTCCTCCTTGCTTCACCATTCATTTGACTATTTGATGCCAGAGTTCCTCTCTGCTCTTCTGTTGTGGACTCTGTAATGGTCTTCAAGGGTTGTCTCTGAGTACCTGACTGAAGAAGTGGGCCAATGATTGTCCCCTGTTCTCTGTAGGTTCAGGAAGTAACGCACTAAGCATATCATTAAGTTAACATGTTTTGATTTCATCAGTGTTTCTCTCATTCATCCATTAAAAACGGCGAACGGACTTGTCCGGAGGCAGTGAGTGGTAGCAGTCATTAATCATAACTGTTCCTATCGCGAGAAAGTCAAATTTGTGAATGGCACACCACAAATCTCACTATTTCACGATAGGAACAGTCTAGAAACAATATATCCAAATGCTTTTTCAGTAAACTGGAAATTAAAACAAGTGCAAATGAAATCTGCTAAAGGAGAATTACTTTTACGTAAACTTTTCAGGAATTTCCACCAACCTACTGTTAGATACTAATCTTCAAACTCTTTGTTACAAATTCTTATTGTTTATTTGATTTTAATAAGTAGCCACCAGTTCTGGAATGTTTTAACTTTACTACTTCTTCTTAGGGATCTTAATGGGAATAATATCACAAGGATCACAAAGACTGATTTTGCTGGGCTAAGACACCTTCGAGTTCTGTAAGTTGCCTTTTGTTGCATTTTATCTGTTACTATTGTATGCTGCAGATGTGCAGTTCTGTGGAAAATGACTTATTTTATCAACAAGGCTAATTCTTTACTTAACCTCTAAAATAACGACAACCAAACTTACACTGTATGAGAAAAAGCAGTTGGGAGATGACATAAAAATTTGGAAGACTGCCACAGTAGCAATTTTGTATTGTAGCCACTTGTGATTTTATTCTTTTCCTTGACTCTATAAATACAGCAAATTATTGACTTTCTGAAAACGAAATGCTTTTTAGCAAGCTGTAAAGAGAAATATCTGTTTTTTAAAGGCTAACTGAATTAATTTGTTTGAATGCACTTTGAGTTTAGGATTGTCAGAAGTTATTCTAGTTAGCAGTAAGGGGAAATTCGGGAAAGAGAAGCTATCCATGCAACTTGCTTTTACACCAAATTCTGCAAAAATTGATACAAACTTTTAAATAGGTTTACCATATATAAAGCCTGGTTACTTAATAACTCATAAGTCCTTCTCAGGGCCTGTAGATTAAAAAAAAATCACTATACAGTAATGACTGCTCTTTCAGTGAAGACAAAATCTTCTCTGAGACACACTAGTAACAAAATTGTTTTAAATTAGGGAATGTTTGCAAACAATTAGATTGGTTTGATATTTCATCCTAAAGATGAAAAGTTGCAAACTTTTCCTTTTGTGGAAAAAAAAAATCACATTAACTCCTTTTCAGTTGAAAACAACTTGATTTATAATTGTAAAGTGTGGCTTTCATTTTTTTAAAAAAAGAAACTTTTATACATCACGTACATGTTTTTAACATTCTGTAATTGAGCAGCAGCTTTGACCTTTTCCTTAAGCAAGGCATATATTTTTATCACCTTTGACCCTTCAAGTTCTTGAGCAGGTTTAAGGTCTCTGAAAACGGAGAGGGTATTTTCTCTCTTCCTTGGGAAAAAAAGTCATAGTGGAGTTTAAGGTGACAAGTCTTAAACACATTAAATTGGATGGGAAGCCTAAGAATAGAGTGAGAATTGTGAAGTTAATAAAGAGGAGCCAATTGCAAGTTTCCCCATTGCTAAAGTGCTGTAATAACAGGTGTTAATCATCGTTTGATTACTAGCTGTTTTAAAACTCATACTCTGCATTTCAGTCAGCTCATGGAAAACAAGATTAGTACAATTGAGAGAGGAGCATTCCAGGACCTGAAAGAACTGGAGAGACTGTAAGTAACTTTTTATTGATTTGAAATACCACAAAGCAAGTTGTTGTAATTTCCCCCCCACTGCCCTCCCTGTTTCTACTTTGAGTTAAACTACTGGGATTTGTTTGCCCTCTTGGAATTCTTATTGGACAGAATCAAATGTAGCTGTAGATTCTTGTAGAATAGAGGGAACAATTCTATGTGGGAAAGAGGGGAAAACTAAAATGTAATTTTCATTTTTTGAAAGACAAGATTCATTTGCAATCTAATGTGAAGAGTTCTAGGGACTTAAACAAATTTTCTGGAGGGAATGAATTACAACCCCTAACTTGGTACAATCTAATGGTGATAAAACTTGCTCCTTCACTAAGAATACAATTTAAGCATTTGGTTTCCTCTACGTTGTATACTGTGTTGTGGGAAAGCAAAACATTTGTGTAAGGGAGAAAATTAGTTGTAAAATGCTCTAAAATTTAATGCACTGTACAGAAGATTGTGAAGTGTTTGAATGGATCTAAGAATGTAAATAGTAAAATGGGCTGTATTCTGCTAAGTACTACTCAGAGTAGACACAGTGAAATGAATGGAATTATTTCCATTTACTTCTATGGGTCTGCTTCAAGTAGGACCAGTGTTGAATACCACCCATATCAGCTTGTGTTTATAGTACTGTAATAAAGTATTTGGAGACTTGAAAGGCCATCCTGTTGAACGATAAAGGCTAGTTGGTTGCTCTCTCATTCCACCTATGCAGTTTCTTTGAAAGCTGCATTTCTGTTGTGTGTATACTGTATTGCATTTTGACAGCGCTCAAGTCTGCAGTAATTCAATTTGGGACATGAGTTCATGTATGTTGCATTCTTCTGTACTGTTTAGCTCTTGCATAGTATTGTTCATGCCTTATAGGAAACAAGGCCCTCTCCGAACTATACTGTTTTTATGAGCACTGTTTTTAGTTCTCTGGGGCTGTCTTGTGTTTTTCTTTTTTAAAAAACCACAACAACAGAATGTAACAACTGCATCTGTCTTTTTGCCATTCCCTCTGTGTAGCAAGGATGTTTTCAGGAGCATTATCCGAAAGTCAGACAGTTTAAAATCTTGAAAAACAGCAGACTAACTTTCTGTTTCAACTTGTATGGGAAGAGAGTATCTGTGTCTTGCATGCTTTAACAATATGCCAGTGCAGATTTTCTCAAATGGTGACGGTTCTATACAGTTTTAAAATATGGCATAAATTTCTTTTGGAAAAGGAACATTTTCGCTTGTTTTTGCTAGGCCGTGTTTTGCATTGATACCGTAGCTTGCAAAAGCTTTTTATTGATAATATGGAATCAGAAAAATAGGGAAGGGGTGTGCACTGGTGAAGTGGTTTGTGTTTGAGCATAAGAGTTGAAGTTTGCCTAGGTCTGCTGCTAGTTGGAAGTTTTTCTTAAAAATACTAGCAATATCCCTTTTAAAAAAATAATTGTGTTTCTGCAAATAGAGAGTGATATGCAATTTATGCACACATACTATTGCCAGTTTTTATTTCTGGAAATTAGTTTACAGAAAATTATTTCCTAAGTGCTTGTCCAAGATCAACAATTATATGCTTGATGAACTCTTTAAGTCCCGGATCACATACTGGTGGAAGGTGCTCGTAAGATATTGGCGTGAACATAACTTGTCAGCACATTATGGCTAATTTCATCCTCAGAATGTTATTGAGGCATGTGGATTGTGGCCTAAATCCCTAACACTTTTATGAAACTGAATTAGCCAACTAAGTTTTTACTCAGAGCAGATCTCTTGGAATTAGCAGACTGAATTTAGTCATGCTCATGAATCTCAATGTGCTTTGAGTATCGCTAACACTGGATATAATCCCATGTATATTTCAAATGTGAATACTGTACCTCTGAAGAACGCCCCCCCCCAGCAAAGTTGTACCTGTTAATAAATAAACAGTGATGGCAGACTTAACACCTTTTGAGCACAGCTCTACTCATGTCACATTCAAAGGTTTAATTCAGTGTTTCCCAAACTTGGGTCTCCATCTGTTTTGGACTACAGTTCCCATCATCCCTGACCACTGGTCCTGCTAGGTAGGCATGATGGGAGTTGTAGTCCAAAAATAGCTGGAGACCCAAGTTTGGGAAACGCTGATTTACTTGGAAACTACAAAAGAACTCCAATGGTGGAAGTGTTGACACCCTTCTCTCCACCTGCCTCAGTTTTTCTCTAGCTGGGCTCCAATACTACACGTGAGCCCATCAAGGATAAAACAGTAGGGTTTCAGCACACAAACCTCTTGTGCACTTAATTTCACCCTTTCCTTTTCCTCTTTTACATGTGACTGTATATAGCTCGATGCTTAGGGGTTACCTTGCATTTTGGTTAATTAGTTGACACAAGTAATTGTATATTTGTTGAAAACCACTGCTTTTTTGTGGAAAGAAATAACAATCATGTGGTTAAAATGTATTGGAACTTGTTCAAAAATCAGAATTCGTCTTCTAAGTTGTTTAAGGTTTTTGTTTCCACCCACATTATGGTAATAGCGTCACAGTTTTCTGTTCTGTGCAAGGCTCAAATCACATGTTTTGGAGTAGAAGGAATTTGGAGCCAGAATCCTTTGAAATCATCTCAGCTGCTGGGCTATGAACAAGTGTTCAATATCCGTGAGGAAAATATGAAAATTCATTTTGTTGACAATTACCACATCCACCTGAGAGATAGATGTTGTTGTCTTGAGCCAATTCATCCCTTTGAGATTTTGGAATTCAAACATATTTCCCAGGAAATTCACTGATAACTCTCTTCAAATAGTTCCTTTATGTACATGGCGCAGCAGGGACTTGGTTAACATGCATGATATTTAAATATCAAACAAACTACATTGCTGTGGCAGTCTTTTTGATGTATTAAGTGGTTACCATATAGTGAATGCAAAACCCATCAAAGCTGCTGGCTGGGTCGTGTTCTGTGATTTTGATTGCTATTTAACCACCATACAGTTTCTAGATTAATCCTTGCTTTCTGTTGTGACACACAGTCTGGCAGACTGATACCGTAGTTTTCATAGCTCTGCAATTTCATCGATGTAACACGTGCCTGTGCTTGTCCCAAGGGCAGGGAACCTCCTGCCTATGGGCTGACCTCAACCTGCCAGTTTGGTTCATGAGGTCATTTCCACCAAACCATTCTCATCTGATCACTGGTGGCATCATAAGGGGCAACAGCAGGGTGGGAGAGAAGAGTCTTCCGCTATGCTTCCCTACCACAACTTGCATAAGAAACTGCTTTTGAGAAGTGTTTTAAGGCAACCTCCACACCTGTGTTACAGCTGGAATGGGCTGTGGGTGCTGTCTTAAAGCCTTTTCAAGTCTCCCCTACTGCTAAGCTTCCATGATTTGGAAACTGAAAGAAAGGGGGTGGGGAGAGACTTGGAAAGTTGTGATTGACAGGTGAGTCGCCCCACTACGATGTCAAATTTGGCCCATGAGGCTGATCCAGATAAGGATCTGCTGATAAAGATCTGGCCCATGGAGCCAAAATGGCTCCCCCCCCCCGGTTCACCCTCACCCCGTGTTTGCATTAAGCAAAGAATATCCCTATGGACAAATCCACCTTTGAAAAACCCATAATATCTCTAGCAACTCTGCTCTTCCTCACCAGGTGATTGTTGATAACGTAGGAGGAACAGAAGACACCAAGCGACATTATAGGAATGTCATGTTGGATCGCAATCTACAGCCTTTCCTGGTATACAGTATACAAGCTCAGAAAGAGTCCACAGTGCCATCCACAGGGTAGGAGGAAAGCAAGTGACAGCTGCAGGGCTACCCTAAGGCAGGAGTTCAAATTCCCCAGAAGTCCAAATGCCATAGCCAGAAAATAACCCTTTGACAGGGAAGGGCCTGGAGAAGGGGGGCTGGGCAGAGAGCCGCTCCTGTCGCAACAGCTAGCTATCTCCATAGTCAAAAGGGTAAAAGGCCTGCATTTGGTACTAATTTGTAACCACACCCTGCCCCTCGAGATAAGGGTACTTAAGAGTCCAAATGGAAATCATTTTGAATACTGTACTGCAGAAAACAGCAGTGCCTGGGTGAAGAAAACAGTTTTTTTTTACAGCATGCTACAAGAACAAGTCTATTAGATTCCATTTAGTCATCTCAAATCAAATCCGCAGTAAAAACAATTCCATGTATCAAAATCCAACATAAAGAAAGAAAGATCTCCACTTAAACGGCTTGTTGAAATAGGGAACGTCTTCAGTGGGTGCTGAAAAGACAATAGAGGCTGTCTTATGTGTACTGGGAAGGAATTTCTACAGTTAGGTGCACCCACAGTAGGAGCCTGATTCCTATATTGCATGGACAGATGATAAGATGATATCTCCAGGACACCCTCTCTTTCAGTGACTGATTGGCGGGTGGCGCTGTGGTCTAAATCAGTGAGCCTCTTGGGTTTGCCGATTGTAAGGTCAGCAGTTTGAATCCCTACAACAAAGTGAGCTCCCGTTGCTCTGTCTCAGCTCCTGCCAACCTAGCAGTTCAAAAGCATACCAGTGCAAGTAGATAAACAGGTACCGCTGTGGTGGGAAGGTAAACAGTGTTTCTGTGCACTCTGGTTTCCTTCACGGTGTCCCGTTGCGCCAGAAGTGGTTTAGTCATGCTGGCCACATGACCCAAAAAGCTTTCTGTGAACAAACACTGGCTTCCTCGGCCTGAAAGCGAGGACGTAACCATCCAGGGGTCCTTTATCTTTACCTATACCTATAACAAGTGGAGCAACCTTTATTGTGTTAGGGAGGGCAGCACTGTGAATTGGTTGATAGCTCAGTAGCAAAGCATCGCAGTAGGACTAGAGATGTGGGTTCCGTTCTCATCCAAAAGATAGAAATGTGGCTTTCACAAGGCAAAATTGATTTGTATTTTGTAAGTGACAACTTCAGATTGAGAAGGGGAGAGTAAAAGATTTCTGCCCCAGTGAGCAACAATTTAATTGCACAGACCAATCCATACACAGGACCTAACTTGTCACATTTCTCCTTCCATTTCTCCTCAGTCCCACGTGTAAGATCTTGGGCTTCCAGCGATATGCACCAGTACTGATTGGGGCATTTGTAGGGCACGGGTGCAGTGTTACAGCACTGGATTGGCATACAAAAGATCCAGGTTAAATTCCTAACAGGTTCCCACAAGAAAGAAGAAACCCCCCTCCCCAAATTCCCAACAGCTAAGAAGCAAGAGTAACTGACACATAGACTAATACATATCTCAGGTGGTTGTAGGGCTTGTTCACACCCAGGTTGCCTTTCATATTGTCCAGCCCAGTTCATCTTGTCCAGTCATGCCACCCCATGTTAATTTATATGAATGCCAATATCTGCTAGAAATTTCCTAGCATGCCTTATCTATTGACCAAGGCTCCCCCCGCCAATGGCAACTGCTGGACTCATCCCTACTGTAATTGGGACAATGAGCTATTTGGCCTCTCCCAGTCCCCTTGCAGGTGCACTACTAGCAGGGACGAGCAGAAGAAGCAGCCCCTTGCTTCTGAGTATTTGAAGTCTGCCTGGTTGCTGTGGAGAGCAGAGAGACAAGGGGATAGTGATAAACGGTGGGTAGCAGCTGCATACATAACCTGTGACTGAGTGTTCATTAACTCTGTAATTTGAGAGAAGGCACAATGGCTATAGATGCTCTTCCAAGTCTGCATGCCTCATTCAGGCTCCCTGCTCTTTATGTGGGACTGTGTATAGTTGGGGGCACCTGATGTGTGTATTTGGGGTGTCCTCTGTTGGGGGTGGTGGCATTGTCATTGACATAGTGCTTCTCCATCCACCGCAGGGAATTGCACCAGAACTGCTTTTAGTTACTGATTTTGCTGCCCCTCCTCTGATCCCGAATGGAAGAATATGTCACATGTAGTTGGCATCACTAGCTGTATGTAGAGCGTAGGCTTTTTGTGTTAATAAAGTTGTCTGTGCTCCTTGTCACCTTTCCCAGTATATGGGAGAACTCAGCAGGGTTTGGGGGTGGAATGGGGGTGTCCAGTGCGACTTCAAGCTGCATGTTTACCCTGTTCCTCATTTATGCTGTTGTGTGTCTTGATGTGGTGGTGATGGTTAGGTTAGTACATATAATGTCACCATATTGCATTAGAGAGGCAGACAACGATGTTTTGTGGCTGTGGATGACCACTCTGCACATCTTAATGCTTTTTGATGTCTGATGTTTTTAGAGGTTTCCCCTCTTCCTCCCAGGTGACCCCCAACTCTTCTTACCTGTGAGGATGCCTTGTTCTTGTAGGCCCAGTTGCAGCGGTTGGAGTGTTGAGTGTTAGGATTCAATTCCCGTGCTGCAGTCATGGGATTGTTTATATCACATGACTTTGTATGTTTTCATTCCACATAGTGGGAAGTGACGGAGACAGGATGTTTGTATTACTGTGTTTCCGTGATGTAGGACGTTTGTTCCTTTGTCTCTTTGCTGTTTGATGCTGATGAGGAAGGAGCTGAGTTAGAATGCTCCGAGCGTATTATATGTACCGTAAATAAAGCATTTTAGCCAAAATGCTGTGCTACTGAGTCTGTTACGCTGACTGCCAATACTCTGCTGATCCTGAAGTGTGCTGATGCCTGCAAGGCATCAGTTGCTGTGATGTTTGTGCTGGAGAAAGACCGTTCTGCTTGGAGTCTCCCGACTGACCAGGAGGGAGAGAACATGCCAGCCGGGCATGTGTCTCTGCCGGATTCCTACTCGTGTGTAGGACCTCCTTACATTGAGATGGGAGTGATGTTCCCTTGCCCTGGATATAAGGGTGTTGTACTCCAGTTGACTATGGAGGTAATAGGAGTCCTGTTCTCTGATGTTGTCCTCCATTATTGCACTCTAGTGCTGCTTTATATTGGCAGTGTCTTGCCATTGTGAGGATTATGCTGGTGGAAGGAAGGGATGGAGTACATTTTTTTTTGAATGCCACCACCAGATTAACTATACAAGACATATCATTTTGCTTCACTGACATGAGGGGATTTAGTAGCAGTTTCATCACCCTCGGCAGGTGTTGAGATGAGGCAATGATCACACTCTTGGTCATTTTTAATACAGTTCACAAATCGACAGCAGAGGATCCTTTATCTCTCGCAAGTAAATGGAACGGAGGTGTAAATAATACAAGTGGCATGTTCAGTCATTAAATCAGACTGTGCTTTTGGAAGGGGCGCATGTAAATTGCAATGACCTCTGATAACATGTCAGGCACTTGGCTTACTGTTATAGATGCTGAGATCAAGCCATTGAGAGCAAACTTTGTTTTAATCTGTGTAATCTCACTTTGCATTCTGTGGTCATTCCTATCAGAGGTGCTTGGAGACAAAGCCTGCTGCAATATTACACCCTGTTCACACAAAGAGCTGCTGTGGAAAGCGGGTAGAATCTTAAGTTTGATGTACATGCAGCAGCCCATGGCTGCATCCTTTAGTCCATTATATTGTAAAATATTGCAGCATAAAGCTGCACAAGAAGTTCACATAAAAATACAAATCTCATTCCTACATACTTACATTAGCTTGGCTTTCAGCATGGATCCTGTTCCTTCAGAGTCTATGGGAACAGGTCTAAAACTAGGGGTCACCAGTTGGACCTTTGGGCGACAATTTAACTTGGTGAATCCTCTGAAGTCCATATACCGCTCATGTGTGCATATATGTATTTGCCTTGATGTTGCATATACAGGCAGTGCTATTTTTCTAGAAAAAGAGGTGCTGGATCCTTGTGAAATTCACAAGAATAATATAATAGAAGCCCAACTTCTGTCTCCCCAAAAAATCAGCAGGGGAAAAAAAGGCAAAGATTGCATTAGAAAAGACCCGACTCAGATGAATCAACTTGTTGAATTGGTTAGAAGTGGCAAAAAACTTTTTGGAACTAAAAAGTTACTGAGAGAGTGATTAGAGATTGTCCTCAACACTAGGAATTGCTGTCATGCAATGGCTTTGGTGGCATTCAGATGCCATGTTTGCCAGTCCTAAACATTTCTTCATCCCTCTCTGTGTGCTTGCTCCCTCTTAAAGGTAAAGGAACCCCTGACCATTAGGTCCAGTCATGACCGACTCTGGGGTTGCAGTGCTCATCTCGCTTTATTGGCCGAAGGAGCCGGCGTACAGCTTCTGGGTCATGTGGCCAGCATGACTAAGCCGCTTCTGGCGAACCAGAGCAGTGCACGGAAACGCCGTTTACCTTCCCGCCGGAGCGATACCTATTTATCTACTTTCACTTTGACGTGCTTTCGAACTGCTAGGTTGGCAGGAGCAGGGACCGAGCAACGGGAGCTCACCCCGTCGCGGGGATTCGAACCACCAACCTTCTGATCAGCAAGTCTTAGGCTCTGTGGTTTCACCCACAGCGCCACCCGCATCCCTGTTCTCTCTTACTTCCCTCCTTTTAACCCAGCTTTATAAAACATTTCTTGGTTTGTCAGATCCTGATCCTGGCTTGGGAATACTTCTTGAATGGTATGTTACAAAGTAGTTCGGCAAATCTAGTTTTCACACAATGCTGTCAATGACTCAGGGATGATGGGAATTGGAGTGCAGCAATATATGGAGAGCCCCAGATTCTCTGTGCTTGCTGGAGTGCAGGATTTTGCTCCTACAAAACCTACATTTACTTTTGCAGATGCACCTGCTCAATTCTTTTATCTGTTCAAAAACCACCCGTAAAGTTTTTTTTATTTCTTGTAATAAATATGCTAGAGACTGCAAACCTGTTTCCTGTTTAGTATCCTCCCTTGTCTAAATGGCTTCACTGCACAGAGTTGGGTTGCACAGAGTTGGGTTTCCAACCCTTAGGCTAGACACTGGATCAGGTGCTGTTGTGCAACATGTGCTTGTTCCATTTTCAAGTATAACTGCAAGGACGTAGGTTGGCACTAGGAGGCAGCTGTTGCTGGTGTAATTCAGCAAGGTCAAATATTGAGCAGCTATAACTCTGTCATATGTCCAGTTTGACGCTTCCTGCTCTGGTGTCTTGGAAGAAAAGATTTAACACAAATTTTGCCTGCAATATATTTTGACTTCCCAGCCGTACTGTTTGAATTCTTGTGTGCGCTATTCCATTAAAAGACCTGAAAACCCAGTTTCTCTACAACGCTCTGTTCTACCCAGTCCATAAGCACAGGGCTTTTTTCCCTAACAAAATCCACATTAAACAAAACATTAGTCTTTCAGAGCACAGTCTAACATAATATTAAAGTGCTGCTTGATTAGGTACCCAAAGAAACAGCAGTTTTACCAGCTATGGTATAACTTTGACAATATAAACATTTAATTATGGCAAAGCTATTCAGTTCTAAGCATGTTTTTGAATATTCTCAGAATTCTAGTTAACATACTCTTGTTAGTTTATTTGTTAACATACTCTTGTTAGTATATAGTATAGTGTATTTAAAGAATCATGCATCAGTGGCTCACTACAAGCAGTTGTTTGTATGAATTTGTTTCCATGTCGGTGGGAAAGGAAAGAGAAGCAAAAGGTGTAAGATTCATTTGTTGTGGACTTTTAATGAGCATTAGAGTACCACAACCAAAGTGAGATGGAAATCTGAGTTTGGCTGCAGCCAGCATCAATTGATATTCTTCAATGATGATAAAAGAGATTATTTCCACTTCTTTTCAGCCGTCTCATCTTCCACACGCTCCTCTATATGTGGGCATTGTATAGAATGCTGATTCAGGTCACTGCACCAGGGAAATTAATGTAGTGAATTTTCTTAGTAACGGTCATGACCCTACCAGTGGTAACTAGTATTACATTTCATACCATAAAAACGGGCACTGACTAAAGATTGATTAAAACAGACCTTTAGTCTAACTTTCATTATGTATTGATGTGCAATGCCCATTTTTGCAGACTTTGCCCATAGATATTTGGATTAGATGTCTGTGAAAAATATATATCGCAAATGGCCTTTCAAAAGAGCAGTCGTACTCAGTTACAGTTCTGTAACTGAAAATATTAATGTCTGACTGCAATCTGCCACCCACTTATTACCGTATTGTTGACCTTTGTCTGAGGAAGCTAATTGGGGCGCTTGGGCAGATAAGCAGAAACTTTTCAGAGCGCAAACAAGCTCTCTCAAGTCCTGCAGGATCCGAAGTGGTTACCAGCCTGTTTTGGCAAATGTGTCGCATAGAGTGGACATGTGCCCTACTTTACAGAGGACAGTTTTCTGTTTGAAAGCATCATCCATTGTGAGTGCTGTCTGGTTGAAGATAAGGAACCATTAGAAGGGAGAGCAAATGTCCTGTAGCTGCCCATCAACACTTAGAACTTGGACTAAGTGCAACATAGCAGTCACCTGGTCACAGTCTTATCCTTTACAATGTGATAACTGTATTTCTGTTTAAATTATAGTAATTATTTCTAAATCTGCACCTATACCTAAAAATTAGCAGTGTAGCACCTATATGTTTTATGACAACTAGTGTTGTGTTTTGGAGTGATGCTTTTTAGCGATACTTCAGTGACCATCCTGGATGCGGGTGGGGCTGTGGTCTAAACCACTGAGCCTCTTGGGCTTGCCAATCAGAAGGTCTGCAGTTCGAATCCCTGTGACTGGGTGCGCTCCTGTTCCTCGGTCCCAGCTCCTCCCAACCTAGCAGTTCGAAAGCACACCAAAAAGTGCAAGTAGAGAAATCTGGAAGGAAGGTAAACGGTGTTCCGTGCGCTGCTCTGGTTTCGGTGTTCCGTTGTGCCAGAAGTGGCTTAGTCATGCTGGCCACATGACCCGGAAATACTGTCTGCGGACAAATGCCAGCTCCCTCGGCCTGTAAAGCGAGATGAGCTCCGCAACACTAGAGTCGTTTGTGACTGGATTTAACTGTCAGGGGTCCTTTACCTTTACCTTTTTTAACTGACCATCCTAGCATTGTAAAGTCCAAAGTGGGGGAAAGTGTCAGTCTAATGTGCATGTATGTACACCTGCTCATAAGTTTGCATTTGGCTAAGTGAGCTTGGCAGCATGGCAGTAAACCGAGGAAGCAGCAGGCAGAAGAGTAGTCCTCAGGTTGATGTGAGTGGTAGATTGGCAAACATTGGCACAGAAAAGGGGAGCGAATGAAAACGTTTCCTCTGACTTTTCCCTGTCCCTTGATAAAGAGTGGTGGATAAAGGGATAGGGAAGAGATGGAGGAAACATTTTCATTTGGTCCCCTTTCCTGTGCCAGCATTTGGTGTTTATAAAGACACTCCCAGGGGGATGTGTGGGGACAACCCAAAGCAAATTTCAATATTTGTAGCATTGGTTATTGTCAGGGAACTGCCATCAGTGCGGGAGGGAGAGAGCAAAATCCAGAGGGATTCCGGAGAGTGTCCCGGGATTGGGAGAGGCAGCCCATCTTCTGGGGAAGAGAATCAGCGTAGCACCAGTGGAGAAGGGGGGCAGATGGGGGAAGCGGCGAGGCGGTCCCATGACTCCTTGCCGGGGACCAGCGGGGAGAGTAGAGGTCCTCTGCTGCCCATGCCCTCCTTGCGCAGAAGGCTTTCGCGCAGAGAGAGTAGGAGAAGACGTCAAAGAGCTTCTTTGCTGGAAGAATTTTAAGAAACGCCCACTGACAGATTCTGCCAGCGATTGAGACAGCCACGGGTGAGTGGCTGTCCGAACAGAAAAGGTTCACTCAGGTAATCCAGCCAGGTGTTTGCACCGGCTTACGCACGAGCAACCCCAAGAACCATTACAGTTATATTGCTCCAACGGCAGTCATTCGAACTTACAAAAACAAAACCTTACACATGAGATACTCAAGGGAAAAGTAGAGATTTTTGAAAGCCTCTCCGGCTGTTGGTTTCAATGGAGGAACAGTGCTGAAGCAGAGAGATTGGGTGGGATCCCACTGAACAATTATCTGCACAGGACCTTCTTCTTCCCAACCTGCTTTCCCCCCATGAAGTACCCTTTCCCCTTTTTCGATTCTGTACAAAAAGGTGGGTCAGCAGGACCATCACTGGCATATCCTTTCTCCTTCCTCCAGCTGTTCCTCACTGAAACTTGCCATTTTAGAGGCTATTTGCTGGTTTGTGCTTGTGTTTCATTGTTATTGTTGTTTAAAAAATATATATACACAGCTAAAATATAGCTATAATGGAGAAAACTACACAAGGCCTAGAACCTCCAGGCACTCTTTATATTAAACTGGCATTATTTTATTACACATACAGTGGAACAATCGTTTTCACAACAACCCAATGGAAAATATGGAATTATAATTGAAAAAATTCTTTACTTTCACCTTGTTATTTTAGCCCATGTGCAACTGCACATATTCCTTGTGCCCATTTTGTAGTTTGTTTCTCTGTTTTAACTTTCACCTGCTGTTGTAATTGTTCTCTCTGTTTTATAAACTTTATAAAGGGGGGGGGGACCTTTAGATCCACATAGAGACTACAAATGTGTAAAGTGTAGACTGGCTCCTAGACAGCTATTAGAAATGTTATCTAGAGTGTTGGTGCAATATGGCTTAGATGCCACTGCCTCATGAATATTTTACTTGTGTCTACATACCCAGAGGGGTGTATCCAGCATCAGTAGTTGGCTTAGGCAAGTGCCATTATCCCAGAATGGCCACCTTCTGATCCTGACCTGCCATTGCTCATGTGGAGGATCTGCCATCACTGCCACCTGCCTTCAACAAAAGCTATAGGGCTTTATCTTGGTGGCTTTATCCTGGTGGTTACCATCTGCTTGGCACTGCATTGGCCCTCCTCCTCTGCCATGTCTGTTGCAAATGGTGTTCCTTGCCACTGCTGCTTGCCTTTGTGATTGGTGTTGGATAGGAGTAGCAGCTGCCTAGGACTGCCTCTCCTGGTATGCCCTGCGGAGGGCCTTAAGGTCCACAAATAACAACGCTTTGGAGGTCCCAAGCCTCGAGGAGGTTAGCTTGGTTTCAACTAGGGCCAGGGCCTTTTCAGCACTGGCGCCAACGTGGTGGAACACTCTGTCACAAGAAACTAGGGCCTTGCAGGACTTGACATCTTTCCGCAGGGCCTGCAAGACAGAGCTGTTCTGCCTGGCCTTTGGTTTGGACTTGGTCAGACCCTTCTGTTTCTCTCCCCTTATGGTCTTGATTTATCGGCTATTTTAAAATGAGGCTGCATTTTAACCTGTATTATAAATTGCCCTCCCCTCTTTTTTTCCTCTATTATGTTTTTACTATGATTTTATTACTGTTAGCCACCCTGAGCCTGGCTTTGGCCGGGGTGGGCGGGGTATTAATAATAATAATAATAATAATAATAATAATAATAATAATAATAATATAAATTATTTATTATTATTTTATTAAATTTATTATTATTTTGCCTCTGTATGGCAGCAGCTGCTGCTTCTGGCCACCCTCTTATACTCTGTCCCACCTGGACAAGTATATGGTGGTGGCCCACAGCTTCACATGTCACTGCCTACCCTATTCATTTATGTCTCATATGTGGAATAGGGACTGCTGCCACTCGTGGAGACAGCATCTTCTGTGGAAGGTGGATGGAGTTAGTGGGTTGAAACTGGAGGGAACAATGTTGTTGGAATGTCTCTGTAGCAATTTCACGTGTGGAATTTCAGGGCTGTGTGTGAACTTTCAGGGTTTTGTTTTAGCATCAGGTAGAAATGTGGAGCTAGGAGAAGTCATGATCTAATTGAAGTTGCTTTTAAGCTGAGTATGGGAGAACCCAAAAAGAATCTTGCACTTACTATCATGAACATGCTCTCTGTTATCATTGTAAGAAGTAAGGAATAGGATTGCCTTTAATAATAAAGGTAAAGGTACCCCTGCCCGTATGGGCCAGTCTTGCCAGACTCTAGGGTTGTGCGCTCATCTCACTCTAGAGGCCGGGAGCCAGCGCTGTCTGCAGACACTTCCAGGTCACGTGGCCAGTGTGACAAGCTGCATCTGGCGAGCCAGCGCAGCACACGGAACGCTGTTTACCTTCCCGCTAGTAAGCGGTCCCTATTTATCTACTTGCACCCGGGGGTGCTTTCGAACTGCTAGGTTGGCAGGCGCTGGGACCGAACAACGGGAGCGCACCCCGCCGCGGGGATTCAAACCGCCGACCTTTCGATCGGCAAGCCCTAGGCGCTGAGGCTTTTACCCACAGCGCCACCCGCGTCCCCTGTTTTAATAATAGTTGTAGCAAATTATTTGTAAACGACTATTTGTAGTCATTTTAGCAAATGAGTAGTATTCGCAGCAAATGTTTTTACTACTGCTTGCAGCAAACGTTTACCATTTTTTGTTCGCTATGAATTGCTGCTTGGCACCAAGTCCTAAAATACGATGGGACTGCATTGTGCTGCACTCTTCCCACATGGATGTAGTATTGATCTGCAGGTCCCTTGCTGTGCTACCAAAGCCTGAGTATTCAGGAGGACTCTGAAAATGCTTGGCCTCATTTTTGACAGCTGGGGTCAATATCTTAGGGCAGGTTGTTCTGACATTTTTTTTTCTCCTGGATATGTGTGTTCATTTGATAACTTCCCTCAAGCAATTTGGAGGGGGCAGGTTTAATACAAAAATGAATAAACATCAGTGGCAATCACCCACTGCTACTTACTGCTTTCACTGCACTGCTTTTATACAGACAAATACTGATTTGCCCCAAGCACTTTTCAGAGTAAGAGCAATGCTCTGAGTTACAAGCAGAACTCTCTTTCAATATCTGCGTTCTGTAACTCTGCAGTGAAACAGAGGAACTGTAAATATTTGCAAAGCTATGCACATTCTAAAATTCCATCTTTTAAAAGAGGCATGGATGTATGTTGTTTATAGGTACAGATACTCTTGATGTCTAGGAATATATAAACTTAAGGGTTAATGCTGCCCAGCTTTCTCTCTGAAGGTAGATAATGAGCAAAAGCAGAGAATATGCTTTTGAGCAGGCCTGGAGGGGGGAAGCAGAAAGCAGTTGCTCCTTGTTAATCAGTGTTGAGACAAACCCTCCTTTCTAACATACATGGTTTTAGGTGCACACTATCCCTTAGCAAGGATGGTGGCACGTTAGTATTTATCAGTTAATAAAAGACTGTGTGATTTGTCTCTTGAAAATTATAGGGTTTTGTACTCCCACACCTGTTCTTGCTTATTTTTTTCCTAAATATTAAGTAATTAGTCTGTGTTTGGATTTATCAGTATCTAAATACCACACCAAAGGTTCCATTTTGCTGCAAATTACAGAAGCTACAGAAAGGTGGTTAAGGGACTGAAATAAATTCAAGTGTAACTGACTCTTAGCCAGATGTAGTGTTGCTGTTCGTAAATTAGAAGGAATAATTTTGTCACTAACAAAAAATAGTGTATTACTGACAATTGCATGCACTTGCATGTTAGGTTTTGTGGCAGTTTAAACAGTGGCTAAAGTTATCAAAGTTCTCTGAGTGTTGATGTGTCAACGTACCAGGATTTTTCTTGTGATCGTGTTTCTATGCCACGTAAGCTTTGCCTTTCATTATATACTGTTTACATTTTAAAAATCCATCATAAAGTACTTGCTATCTCTAAATTCTCAGAAATAGTTGGCAAATCATGCAGAACGTCACAGCATTAAAACTAGGCTGTCCAGAAAAATTCATATGGTTTCAGACTGACACCTGCAACCTACCTGCCGTAGGATCTTAGTATAAAACGACAGCATTTCATTTCGTTTCTTTTTTAGTAGGCATGTTTCAAGCAAATGAAATTCTGAGAAGGAAAGGAAATACTGTAACTTTTTGCCCACTCTTGGGTAAGAGTGTGTAAGCTGTGTAACTGAAGAGCTTGTGTACTTTTTTCTAACTGTAGTAGTTTCTAGCACTATACTTAATTAATCTGAGTCTAGTTCTCATGGGACTGTCTTTAACAGGTCTAGAAGTCAAATTGCAGTGAGAAGTCCTGTTTGCTCTTTGCAGACCTTTTTAGAAATTCCAAGACAGGAAGGCTGTTTATTTTTCCCACATCTGTTTTGTGCTCATTCTTTGAGACACTGTTTGCTGGATGCTCTTTTCTTTAACCACTTAAATTAGTTGCAGTGTTGCAAAATGTCAAAATAAGCATTAGTGGGTACCTTTTGTAAAGAACCAAGTTTTCATTGAATTGTTCTTTACAGAATTTAAAGTTGCCTTAGCTTTTCCATTTACTCAATTCTGTTGCAGACCATCACTGAATCAATAACTTTTACATTCCTTATGGGAACTATTTATACACACAAGGTTGGTCTTAACAGAAAATTCAGTTCTGAAATGGAAAATGTAGTACATTAACATTTATGAAGTGGTTAGTATTGGTTAGCTTAACATAGCTCAGGGTTTAAAGTTGACTTGTTTTGGAACTGACAAGATTTTGTTGCAAACCAGAATTCCTGGTTTGCACCCAAGAAGAAGCTGAGATTCAGCAACAACAAAAGTAGATGTATTATTTATTTATTGCATTTATTTTCCATCCCTCTCCCCAAGGAGCTCAATGTGGCATAATTGCTTCTCCCCGTTCTCACTTAATTCCCCACAACCATCCTGTGAGGTAGGTTAGGCTGAGAGGGAGTGAATGGCCCAAGGACACCCAGTGAGCTTCATGAGGATTTGAACTCTGGTCTCCCAGGTCAGTCTCTGCCCCATATAGTGGTACCTCGGGTTAAGAACTTAATTCGTTCTGGAGGTCCATTCTTAACCTGAAGCACCACTTTAGCTAATGGGGCCTCCAGCTGCTGCCGCGCCGCCAGAGCATGATTTCTGTTCTCATCCTGAAGCAAAGTTCTTAACCCGAGGTACTTTTTCTGGGTTAGCAGAGTGTGTAACCTGAAGCATATGTAACCCAAGGTACCACTGTACTGACTCTGAATGGCAGCCAAAATTGTCATCATGGCTGCAGGAAAAGGGGAGTACCTAAGCTCTGTTCAAATTTGTCCCAGCTTTTGCACAACATTCTAAACTGTGGTTTAGTGTGACATGTCAACCTGGCTAGTTTCTGTAAATCTTGTTTAAGCAAGTGCTTACCGTATTTTTCACTCTATAAGACGCACCAGACCATAAGACGCACCTAGTTTTTGGAGGAGGAAAACAAGAAAAAAAATATTCTGAATCCTGGAAGCCAGAACAGCAAGAGGGATCTGGCTTCTAGGATAGCCTCTTGCTGTTCTGGCTTATGGGATAGCCGCATGCAGCCTCTCCCTGGCAGTGGGATGCCAGGACAGTAAGTGGGACAGCCACATGGCTCTTTAAAGGGAGCGAAGAGCAGAGCCTCCCGCCTGCATTCGCTCCATAAGACGCACACACATTTCCCCTTACTTCTTAGGAGGGGAAAAGTGTGTCTTATAGAGTGAAAAATATGGTAATTTCAGCAGTATTCTTGTATAATGTTTCAAGGAATAATTTATTCAACATACTGTGTTTAAAAATCACCTTCCATTGTCTTATATAGCAATTTATAGAACAAATCCTGTCTCCTGTAATAATTGATACAGTGGTCACATCTTAATTCCTCTGCATTATGTGGAAAAGTCTTAGTTTCTACATGATCCAGTTGGATCCACTGCTTTAAAGTGGCTTAAGCTATTAATTTGCTGTTGGAGCCTGCTTAGTGTTACTTACACATGAAACCCATAGATAGCTTTGGCTTTATCACATTTATCAGAGCAGTCATTGGGAAGGATTCCAACTGACCAGACATTTGGCGAGGGAGGTGCTTGTTTACCCTTTTCTCTCTACGTACTTATGATTGACAGTACAATTGGTTGAAATATGAGGTGCTCCCAGCTTATTTGGAACTATCCAAACTTTGAGGTAGTGCTAGCAACTAACATTATCCTCAGGGGCTTGGGGGTAGAAGCGTGGTGGTGGTGGTAGGAGCAGGAATTGTTTCTTTAAATGTAAAGGTTCATCATTGTTTCACCCGATGTGTATATCTTTAAGGGGCCAGAACAAGGGCCAGAGCAAAATAACGAGATCCAGCTTTACAGCTGTGAAACATAGCAGGTGCTGCTGAGTTGCATTGATTAACCTGTGTCAGGAATTGGGTGTAGTATATAAGGAGCAGCACCTAGGCGTGCTTTCGCTAATGGGGCCTCTTGCTGCCTCTGTGCCGCCAGCACACGATTTCCGTTCTCATCCTGGGGCAAAGTTCTCAACTCAAGGTAACTCTTCCAGGTTAGTGGAGTTTGTAACATGAAGCGTTTGTCACTGAGGCATTTGTAACTCGAGATACCACTGTATTGTACTAGTTCATAATTATGTCTTCAAGACCATAGGTTGATATGGTGTTTGAACTGAGCCCATATCTAAAATGAGGTCCAATAAAACAGCTATTCTGGAATTGACTTGCTACCACTAAACAGATATTAAAAATAGCAAAGAGTACAATCTTCTGAATACCCTTTGGACCACTTGTTTAAAACTGATCGCATGTCTGTCTCTTCTGACAGAGGAAGATTTGACTGGTCCCATCTAGGCTCACCCTTTGGCAATAAATATACATCCATTGAGGCTTACATTTGGCACATTTATTAGCTAGTGAGAGCTGAAAGGCTGTGTAGAGCTTCCCAAACTGCATTTGGTGCCATTTGTTCACATGGATGGGCAAACTGAAACTTAATCCATATTAGCTAATGCAGCCTGCTTCTGCCTTCCCCGCTGCCATTCTGTTGAGGTGGTGGCTAGTACACAATCTCTGCTGAGGGGTTTTCTGTGGGGAGGTGCAATATGTTCCTTCAAGTTCTTGATACTATGCACTCCCTCTTTATACTCATTCCCCAACGATCATAACAACGGGGATTTTGCTAGCGTTTTATAACGCCACCTGAAAGGTTTGATTTGTTATAGCTCATGTCACTTTAATTGGCAGTGCTCCTTGAAGGATGAATCGGTGTAACATGCCTGATGGTTGTCTTTTTTACAATGAATTTCCACAAGGGGAAAATGATTGCTTAAGCCTGGCAGTAGGGTGGTCTCTCTGCTCACTCCTCATGCTGTCATCATGGAGTAAAAAAGTTGGAATTTAAAACACTCATGCATACTTTATCCTAATACATATAGATAAAATGTTAAACTCATCACGGTATTTTGGCTTATGTTTTCTGCATAGCCCCTGGCACTCACATTGGCCTGCTTCTCCTGCAAGGGCCACTTAGTCTCAGGTTATCGAGTTATGACACATCATGATAGAGTTGCTATTTATTTTGATTTGTAACACTCTCTTTTTCTTTTCTACTTCAGGCGTCTAAACAGAAATAATCTTCAACTCCTCTCAGAGTTGCTGTTTCTTGGGACTCCAAAACTCTACAGGCTGTAAGTAGAAGCTGTATTCTGTATTCATTATGGAAGGCTTTGATATGCTTTGAGTGCTTTTAAGTTGTAAATGAAATAAGCCATTGAGTAAGTGTTTTTTCTGCTCCTGGACTCAGTGAACCTTTAATTCTTGTTTTCTTTTGCTTTTCCATAATTTGTGTGCTGTCCTCTGAATTGTTTCTGTTCCATATTTTTTAACTCCTATAGTTGACTGATTTAACTTTTCAAACCAGATTAGTATAAATCCTTTTCTTTTTAGTTTGCTACTGGTTTCTGATGACAACGTCGATTACATTCTGGGTGGAAACTGTCTTGGAATATCTCCCCTTCCCCTCTTTGTTTATAACAACATTGAAATGAAATGGCTTAAAGAACCCAAAACTAAAGTAACGATTTGAAGAGTGTTGGCATTATTGTGGTCTGTAATTTTGATTCCTGACTTGTGGGATTTTATTGTTCTCTAGTCTTCTTCTTTGGTGATCACTCATAGCCGAGTAAGATTGTCCGTCAGTGACGGTGGAGGCCAATTCTGCATCCCCACGTTCTTCCACAGGGGGGGATCATTGGTTTCCATGCAGGAGTTGATCATGGTGTGGATTTGCCAAGCGTGCCTTCCTCTTAGCATGTTTCGCCCTTGCGTCCTGAGTTTGAGTGTCTTCAAAGCCCATGACACCTTTGGTAAAGGCTGTTCTCCAACTGGAGCACTCGCAGGCCAGTGTTTCCCAGTTGTCAATGTCTATACTACATTTTTTTAGATTTGCCTTGAGACAGTCTTTAAACCTCTTTTGTTGACCACCAGCATAATGCTTTCCATTTTAAAGTTTGGAATAGAGTAGTTGCTTTGGAAAGCGATAATCATGACCAGTCCAACCAAGTTGATGTTGAAGAATTATTGCTTCAACAATGGTGGTCTTTGCTTCTTCCAGTTTGCTTTCTTCTTCTTCTACAGCAGTATGGCACACGCTGGAAGAATTTTAAAATCAGAGTAGTGATCTGTTAAAGACCAAGTGTGTTGTGTTTTTGTCATATTCTCTCCCTTAATTACAAAGACTGGGACCCAAATAGATGCACAATTAGTGCTTTGGGCTTGGAATCTCATTTGAGATCCAAGTATTGCAGAGTGGTAAATCGTTTTTGAAAATGAAGGACTTCTCAAAAGCAGTTTGTGATGATGGCATGGGCTCTTCTGTTCAAAGAAAATGAGCAAAACAAAGCGAGACAGAAAGAATCACACTGGGATATGCTTGCCCAAAGAATCCTTGAATCCTGGCTAGTCTCTTTAAAGCCTTGGCAGAATAAATTATTAACATTGTAAACCTTAGGGGCAAACCTGGAAAAAGGTTTACAAACAGTCAACCTATACATTAGATACATTTTGATGTTTTGATAGATATTATCTCCAGATCAATATGGAGTAGATACTATGTTAAAAGTACCTACATGTTCTAACAGTATTTTAAAGGGAAACCTGATAAGGGTTGAAATCATTACTGATAACATGGATTTTTAAAAATTATTTTGCTCAGGCCTTGGAGTTTTCTCAAAATTTATTGTGATCTAAGTGTACTAGCAGGGAATGTGGGTGGCGCTGTGGTCTAAACTACTGAGCCTGGGGCTTGCCGATCATCCCCGCGATGGGGTGAGCTGCTGTTGCTCGGTCTCTGCTCCTGCCAACCTAGCAGTTCGAAAGCATGTCAAAGTGCAAGTAGATAAATAGGTACCAATCCAGTGGGAAGGTAAACGATGTTTCCGTGCACTGCTCTGGTTTCGTCAAAGCGGCTTAGTCATGCTGGCCCAGAAAAACTGCCTGCGGACAAACGTCGGCTCCCTCAGTCAGTAAAGTGAGATGAGCTCTGTAACCCCAGAGTCGTTTGCGACTGGGCTTAACTGTCAGGGGTGCTTAACCTTTCCTTCAACTGCTAGTACACATTTTTAAAAAAGGTAAAGCCCATCAGCTGCTTTCAATGTGTAGAGTTGAAGTGGGCTATGCAAATCTCAATAAAATAATGTTTGCTTTGAGAGCCTGGTATGTGCCACATCACAACATCTTGCTTTCCACTTCCTTTTGCAAAGATTGTTTCAGGGTTTTTTTTATTAAGGATCTAAAGCTTAAAAGTTTATACTAAATTATCACTTCTGTTTCTTTCTGATTCACATAAATTAAGCTTGGTTCTTGTACTTCCGACGACTTTGTTATCAGATTGTTGAATGTGGCATTTGAATAGTGTACACTGATCCATGGTAATTGAAGTCAATGGAATTTGTTTGGTGTAAGCATTCATTTAGTCCCTTTTGTGGGAGGCTGACATAAAACCTGTGGTTCCACCCACATTGAATTCCAGTGGTATGATTATTTTCACTGGCAATGCTAGTGTAACATACATGCTTCTGATTATACTCCGAAATAGGCACAGAGGTATTGTAAGGTAACAATTTGTGCCACTTATGTATAGAACTTTCTGCTTCTGTAAAATAATCTTTAAGTAAATCTCTATTGGAACAGTAGAGAGGGATGCTATAACTACTAATTATATTTCACAATTCAGAGAACCTTTGGGTAGTATCAAATAATCATAAATAGCAGGGGGGGGGGATAGCTTGGTTGGGGTGCAAGTGTGTGAGAAAGTAATACATAATTACAGTCTCATAAATGTGGGGTGCCACAACAGTATACTGCAACAGATAGTATAACATTCCTGATGTTTTGGGATTATTGTTGATCAAACAATGTGTGCTTGTGTGACAGTGTGTTTGTGTCTAGTTATAATGTGTATTAGAACAGCTTGGTAAATATAATGGGGTGTTTTAACCTATAGCTCGAATCACATGTTTCTTCAGGTTAAATGCTGTCACTAGAACGCCTTTTTAATATTTTAGCTCATGTGCAGATTGCCACAGTGGTGCCAGCATTAGTTAGTTAGTTAGTACTTATCTCCTGTTATATTACGTTTACAGTAGTACCTTGAGTTACATACGCTTCAGGTTACATACGCTTCAGGTTACAGACTCCGCTAACCCAGAAATAGTGCTTCAGGTTAAGAACTTTGCTTCAGGATGAGAACAGAAATCATGCTCTGGCGGCGTGGCAGTGCTTCAGGTTAAGAACAGTTTCAGGTTAAGTACAGACCTCCGGAACGAATTAAGTACTTAACCCGAGGTACCACTGTATTTTTTTGAACTTTTAAAACATATCAATGCACTTCTAATGATCACCTGACACCCAAAGTTAAGTGAATCATGTGATAGTTAAGGAAGCATATGTGCTTGTTGCATAGTGTAAATGCAACACAAAGAGGGCGCACTCCATATATGAAATATTAGACACGGTTGGATGCCGCCAGCGGCCAGCTTTCCTTTCCTTTGCTGTCTGCTCCAATTTCTCTTTGGCTGAGTTGAGAGCGAGCGGCGTGTTCAGGTCAAGATGTTTGTTCAGAAATAGAAGTACAGTTGCAGCTGTGTTTGGAGCAAGAGGCTAGTTTAAATAGCATTACCATTTATCCAGTCCATTAACAGAACTCTGTAAAATAATATCAACTCTACAATAAGCTACAGGGCAGCATTGTAAAATTACAAGCACTTGATGACAGATGGGACGTGTAAGTAACGAAAAGTGATAGGCTGAATATTCAAGAGACAATACCTGATATATTTTTTTCTGCCCAAATACTTTGTCTCATTGGTTGTAGAAAGTTTCTTTGTGTTTTTCACCTAGTTTAAGTATGAAAAATCATGTTCCCCGTAAAGTCTGCAGCAGGTCAGCTACTGGTGGCAGTATTTTTAAAAAAATACTGTTGAGATGTCAGATTGTCATGTAGGGAACTGTAGTTAGTAAAACCAGCCATTTTAGGACCAGTTAGGTAATGATTTTGATGTTTGTCTGTATCTCTGGTTCAACAAGTATTTTTCTTTCTTGGAATGACCTACATTGTCTCTAGTGACCCACATCCTAATACACAGAGCATTAACCAAAGCACCTTTTATGCAGAAAACCATTACAGCCTAGTGAGTGCTTATCTGAGACAAATAGATTTTGACTGATTAATTTGACGAGTTAGGCTATAGTTCATTGATTGCCATTAGCTGCAGGGTACTGATTTAGGACCCAAAGCTCAGTGGTTTTCCAAGATACTTATATAGGTACTGTATTTCTAAACATGCAAAAGTTAATGCTTTGATGTAATCCTCCTGGTAGGTAAATTGTAGCTAATCAAGAAAACCTGCAGTGGAAGAACTTGCAATTTATACGTGGATTAATATGGAAAAAGCTTACAAGAATGTACTTAAATATTATCAGGGTTTCCTGAAGCTGAAATTTACTTAATACTTTTCTTTTCTTTTTTTAAATGATGGAAGGAAAAGGTTTTCTACATAATCTGACTTGTTGCCCTGGACTATTCATTTAGTGCAGCCCCTAACAAAAGCACAAAGCTTCATGAGGAACCCTTGAAAAAATTCCTCCTGAATTAATTTCTGCCAGCTATGATTAAAGTGTGTGGTACTAGATGTGTCAGACACCATAGTCCTTTGCTTCATTTTACTCCTGGCCTCTTTGGCCCCTGCCACAATGAATCCAAGAATGGTTACGCAGGAATTGCAGGTTACAGTTGCTACGGTTACCGTTGTCCAGTCGTATCGACATCATTACTCATCTAGTGAGTTACCATGATAGCTACCGCTGACTCCCATTCCTGGGAACACTAAAGCCGTTTGAGGCAAAAGAGATGAAAGTTCTTCTGACGGCTCTTATGTTTTGTAGATGAGACATTTTTCGGTTTGCACGGTCAGCATTAATATCTGTTTCATAGTAGTACCTTGAAGGGAGGTGAGAAAAAAAATTGCACTGCATTCAAATAGCACGGAACGCATGTTATTGCTACAAAATGCATAGTATAGAGGGGAAATGTGACACATTCCTGTTGGTGTCTTTTTTCTTAACTCACGTATGGGCAGAAAGGGAACATTAGTGATTTGGCTTTATAAAACAGTTATATCCAACACTGTTTCAGTGAGACTAAATGAGCATGCTGTTTAAACCATTCCTGTTTAAATCTGAGTAAACTTATTAAGCACTTTCAGAGTTCGGGCAGGTGGCTTGGACAGTTAAAACATAGACAAGGAATGCCCAGTTGTGGGTTTTCATGTTCCTTTCTCCTTTCAAAAATGATTGGGGGATCAACAAAGGACATTAATTGGCAGATTAGGGCCTCTGTATATAATAACACTGCACCTGTAAATTGTGATAAACTTACAGTATGTGGCTGATAAATGGGTTAAAAGATGGATGAGTATTAGAAAAGAAATAATGTAAATTGGAATAAGGCAGTGCTTTTTTTCTGGAGGGGGACACAGGGGGACGCATACCCCTAAACATTTTGTGAATCTAAGTTTGGCCTCATTGAGGCGCAGTATTTCAATATGAGTAGGAAAATGAGAGTACCCCTAAACATTTTTAATCAGAAGAGCATTGACAACATTGTAACTTTATGTTAGATGGTGTGTGAAAAATTGATAAATACTTGAAGCAGTGTCTACTTAATTTTGCTTTTGCTTCCTTTAGAAGCCTGTATTGTTGTGTTTTGAAACGTCATCATAATGAAAACTGATATTTAATTGAGCAACATTATAATTGGTTGGACCATAATTGCCAAGAAAATCAACAGCATTGCGGAATGTGAATGCTTGGTGATCGCTGCCGTTGAAAAAAGTATTAACTCTTTTTGTAATGCACTTGAAAACTACTTGTTGCCTTCATTGCCTGCTTGTAGGCTTCCAATAAACATCTGGTTGGTGGTTGTTGGTAATAGGATGCTGAACTAGGTAGGCCTTGGCTGTCACTCAGCAGAGCTGAAGTGTGCTGTTCAGTTTTTGCTGATATTAGTATATTATTAGTAATATTAGTATGAATCTCTAAACCTCCTTAAATTGGCATTCTATATAAACTTTAGCCTGGGAAGATTTTTATTTTCTCACTTTTAAAATTAACACTGCAGTTTTGCTTATTGTGAATTAAAGGTGGGTGGGTTTTTTACTTTAATTTTGATAGAACGGAAATCATACTGTGTGATCATTTTCTACAGGTTGCAGCGCAGGTACTAACATTTTCATAATGCCAGCAATAAGGTGCAAGTGTTCTTCTCTCTAGTGAAATGGTAGAAAAGTCTCAAAGATGAGCCCTTTTATCCTATCATAAGCACTTATTTTCTGGCAAAGGAAGACTTTTGGGGCCTTTATTCTACACATGTAATGATTTGATTTCAGCATAATAGTATGTAATGGTGTCAACTGTGCAGATGATTTATTACGGTGTTAGCTTCTGATTTTTATCTTGCTCAAAGCTTTTTTTCCAAAAATAGTTTTAAACATTAGCCATGCACCTATATAATAATACATTTTTGCACAAATGAGCACGCAAGTTCTACGAAGTGGAAGTGTGCTTCACATGGTATCTAAAACAACATGGACTCTGCTGCGTTTTCAAAAGGACCTTTATTGGGATCATTATTTTGAAATTTTGATTGAATTGCCCTCCTAAACTTGATAGTCCTAGCTAAAGTAGAATTTCACATGTTAGTACAAATGAAATCACTGGAGTTGGATAACCTTTGTAGTGTGTATGGTTATTCATAGCAACAAAGTTTTAAGCCAACTGTTTTGGATGCAGTATTTGCCTCAAGTGAACTTTGTCACACGTTATTGTACATTTTGTCCTCCTTTAGCTCATATTTCTATTTATTTATCCTTCCCCATTCAAGAACAAAAACAGTCGAAGTCTAGTATTTTCTTAAATCATGCGATGCTGTTTCCTTGCTTAAAGGAATTGTGCTCTATTGCTTGAAACTGTAAGTTTGCCTTAAGAAGGTTTTAATACTAATTTCTAACTTTGAGGTTGCAGATTTTATTCAAATTGTTCTTCCACCCAGTTATACAGGATTATTTAAAACCTACCCATGATTGCAACATATCTCTGGACCCGAGTAAACCTGAGTAAAGTGTGTGTGTCTGTAACAGAGAAAGAGAGAGATGGGTTTTCCAAAGCAAAATACCACATACTGCAAACTTCAGAGCAGTTTACTGCCCATTCCATCCAGATATAATGAAATAGATGTCAGTCTAATCCAGTCCAATTCACCAAGTCCTTTTTGTACGGTTAACTTTGAAAGTTTTGATAAATTTGATATAGGAAACGAAATCCCAGTGAAGGAAGTAATTAAAGATGCCAAAAGGTCAGGAAATGCCATTATCATATGGCACAGAAAGGGGGCAAGAAATGTTATAAACTGAGCACCATGACTCTCAGCTCATGCTATGTGTTCATCTATTTGTACCCATGTAATCTTCATTAACTAATTCAGAAAGCGGGAAGAAGGAATGAAAACAGGATAATGACGGAAGGACATACAAGTGCAAGCCATGATCGTAGTGAGAGATTAAAGTTCGCAGTAACTGAATAGCTGAGAGGCGCTCAAAGGAAAGTTGATTGCTTCCCCTCCAACTGTTCCAACTGATTGAAAAAACCTCTAATTTAAAGTTCTGTTTGTTCTCTGTCTTAAACTATCAGAATTTCCTTTTAGAACTGGGGGAACACTCTGAAAGAATCCAAGGATAAGAAGTCATTGCTGGCCAACAATTGTTCCTAATCCTCACAAAATGCTGAAGAAATTAAATTTATTCTTTATTGCTCGAAGTGTTACCTAGGTCACTGGGCGATGGGAAAATTGAACTGGAAGTTGAGTGGTGCAATCTTTGTTTTGTGTCTAGATGCTTAACCTTAGACATGACAAGGCATCTTAGAGTGTTGTGGGAACGAGGTTCAGAGTATTAAGACCAAGACTTTTATTACCCTGGATTTATAATGGGATGTGCTGTCAGGAGATGAAAATGTTGTGTTTACATTTGACTATTAAATGATCATTTAATTAACACCTAAGTGTGGGTGGGTGGGGGAAGGACTTGTAAAATTCTTTACAGCATTTATTTTTTTCTGTGGAGGCTTAAACATTCATTCTGCCTAAATGTACATCTGCAAAAGGCATTTATGAACTTCTTCAAGACAGAGGGACAGTTTTAACTTGGATCTTTCACCACAGGGTTCTTCAAATATAGTACAGTATGTTCCTAAAAATATTTTTTTCACTGTAATGTCAAGAAATGTATGTGCAAAAGTTACAAATACTTGCAAAAACTGGAATAACCTTTAACAATTTTTATGAAAACAACTGTCCTGTTAATCACCCAACCTATATTCGTATATGTAAAACATGTTTACTTGGGTAAGAGTTCTGTGGTAGAAATTCATGTGAAACTGAACGCCTTCTGATAAGTAAGATCTTAAATTGTTGTATTTACCCTCTGTTGTGATCTCAAAGAATAAAATGAAATTGGCACTAAAATGCAACTCTGCTTTGCATCATATAAGCCAATTTCTGTTTTGGAGAAACTGGTAGCTGTCCAAACACGATGCTTTTATTGTAGACATCCAAAAAGTCTTTCTGAACAAGAGCTCAATTCAGAGATTATTCCAAAACATTGTTTGCACTGACCAACTGACTTAAGCCACAGTTGGAGCTTGCAAACATATACAAACTGTGGTTTAGAGTCGCTTGTCTCCTCCTATGGTGGTGAAGTTGGAGGAAAAGCTGTAATTACAGTATGTCACTTTGCACAAACCCTGGGCTGTAGATTCAATTCAAACAACAGCTTCCAATTCAGCATTGTTGGTCTACTGCAAACAGTGGTTTATAAATTCAAATATTATACAGGTCCATAATTAGGCTTCCTTGACTGTAAATTAGGATTTACTGTGATGTTTGAATAGAGTCCATATATAAAAGAAGGTAAGGTAAAGGGACCCCTGACCATTAGGTCCAGTTGTGGCCAACTCTGGGGTTGCGGTGCTCATCTCGCTTTATTGGCCGAGGGAGCCAGCATACAGTTTCCGGGTCATGTGGCCAGCATGACTAAGCCGCTTCTGGTGAACCAGAGCAGTGCACGGAAACGCCATTTACCTTCCTGCCGGAGCGGTACCTATTGGTCTACTTGCACTTGTGCTTCGAACTGCTAGGTTGGCAGTAGCTGATACTGAGCAACGGGAACTCACCTGGTCGTGGGGATTCGAACCGCCAACCTTCTGATCGGCAAGTCGTAGGCTCTATGGTTTAACCCACAGCTCCACCCGCGTCCTTTATAATAGAAGGTACTGTATAATAAAATACCTACTCTGGAATTGAGTTGCTGTCTGTCTTAGAGCCACTTATGAAGTTCAAAATCGCATAGAGAATACCAACACCAGAATAACCCTTGGAGTACTTGATCAAATCGGAGCCCGTTTGTGGCTCCCTGCACATGTGAAACTAGCAGGGAGACCTTAAAGTAGAGGTGTCTTCATGAAAGCAATGTCATATGAGCATCCTATATGTCTTTAATATCTGTGTTAGATGGCAATATATGAAATGTAGTAATGAAACTGTTCTGTGTTTCTATTCTCAAAAGCTGCATCTATACCTTTTAAAAATGCACGTCAATACAGAATATTGATCAATGTCGCATTACTCTATTTTGCATTCTGAAATCTATATGTAGTGGATGTGTTTTGAACACTAAACCATGCTTTAGCCTTAAGAAAATGAGACTTGGAAAGATTTGCATTCTCCTCCCCACGTGTGGTTCCAGTGAGATTGATACCTTTCTGTTCCGTTAACTGCAGTTTTGGATGGCTTCCAAAACAGGTCGCTCTCGTAGTTGGCACACCAGACTGCTTTAGTTGTATCAGTGGGGTTGAAGGTGCCTAATCAGATATCTTCCCTTGAGCAGCAGACCTGTATGCTGTGCGGGAGGAGGCTAGCTACCACTAGGTTTGCTTTAGGTAAAAGATAATTGTATTTTTAAAAACAAATAAAGTAACATTTTTGCCCAGGGATTAGAAGTTAGAACTGATTTTCTCTCTCTTTCTCTTTTAGATTTGTAGTGGCTTTAATCCCATTTGTGCATTACCCTTCCCGCAGTGATCAATTATCTATTAACAGATGGCTTGATTAACTGATTTGGCTTAGATTAATAAGCTTTGGTCAGGTCCGTTGTAAAAACGGAAGTGCTAGGACTAAACATTTCTCCCAAGTTTACAGAAAGCTCTCTCCCTAACAGAGAGCACGTGTTGCGGTTGGGGAAAACAAGTCACCCTGTTGTTGCTGGGCAGATTTTGGATAAACCCAAGCCATTAAGTGGTTAATTGGGTTGCTGGGGATTTTTGATTATTGCCATTTTTTGGAGGAGGAGCCAGAGTTTTTAAATACAGGATGCCCAACACTGGCCGTCCTCTTGGCTGTTTTGCACCGGATCACCCGCCCACCCTCCCTTTAATAGGGGTTTTTTTTTTATCGCTTGACCTTGCTATGCCTGTCATGGGGTCGTCTGCTTTGGAGCAGGGGCTTGGTAGGAATTTTGCCATCTGGCTGATTGGCTGGTGCCATTTGGTTTTTGCCTACTGCGAAGCAAATCGTCACAACTTGTAAGGTTGGCGGTTAGGCATTGGTTCAAATTGGTTGGTGGAGGGGTAAGTGCCTACCCCTCCAATGGTGGTGCGGAAAGGGAATTCCGTTAAAGGAATCCAGGGGCTTGCCATTCTTTTCGTCCTGTCCCTGGCATCGGACTTGGGCCGTGCAAGCCCCACAGGAACATGAGGGTGAGGAGTGAGGGACTGTTGCCCAGCTTCATTTTCTCACCCAATACTTGTTTCCCACGCTGGCTTCCGTTGGAGTACGGAAGTCAGTTCTGTCCCTGGGGCAAGGACAGATAGTCATAACCAAAGCCTAAGCAACCACTCACATTTTTGTATTTTGAATAAAGTTGTGGCCAAAATCATGCCAAAAACCTTAAACAAAAATTGATGTGTGAATTTTTGGTGGGTGGCTTTGGGGACTCAACAAGCAAAAAGCAGAAAATAAAATACAGAAAGACCAATGCAAAAACACATTTCATTTTATGGAACCATGAGACATGGCAGCTACTGCCCTTTCTGCTTTAAAGAAATAAATAAATCTACTTTTGATTGAAGCGCATCCACTTGCAAAAACAACTGGTACCAGATGGGTTCTGATGGGGATGTGATTCCATAGTGTGACTGTTACAGAGAACACTATCCACCTGTTTCACCTAGTGGTTGGCACCACTGCTTTTCAAGTGTCTTGCACAAGGAACATTCCAGCGGGACAGTTTGTTGGGATTTTTGACTATGTGCAATTTGATGCAGTTTCCCACAGAGGCAATCAAGGAGTTGGCTGAAGTCCAAGAAGACTGAGCAGAGGGAGTTATTATGCCTAGAGATATGGGACCTTGGATACAACTCTCCTATTGGTCAAGGTCTCCACATAGGCATGATGACTCATGACCTTCCTGGTTGGTTAATTGGTTGGTCAGAGTACAGTGGTACCTCAGGTTACATACGCTTCAGGTTACAGACTCCACTAACCCAGAAATAGTGCTTCAGGTTAAGAACTTTGCTTCAGGATGAGAACAGAAATCAGGCTCCGGTGGCACGGCAGCAGCAGGAGGCCCCATTAGCTAAAGTGGTGCTTCAGGTTAAGAACAATTTCAGGTTAAGTACGGACCTCCGGAACGAATTAAGTACTTAACCTGAGGTACCACTGTATGTGTGTTTGAGAATTCGTTTGGAGTTTGTTCTGTGAGATAGTTCTGTGTCTGTATGCTGTATATAGTAACTTGTGAGTCTGCTGTAAATAATAAACCTATAAGTAACCAAGTTACTGGTAGCAGCCTCTTGTTCCTGCATCTGCCTGCCTGCAACTGACTGCTTCTGGACAGTCTATGTATGCTTTGCTATATTCAATAGGTTCTGGCTAAGATCCTTCAACACAGCTTGTCAGCATTCTATGCAAATTGATGCCCCCGAGTGGCCCCCAGTTTCATCAGTTAAAGCAAGGGAAAAGCCCCTTGCCCAGATGGGATAGGACCCAATGTTCTTACACTAGACCCGACTGGTCGGCTCCCTTGCTGGCCGACCTGTTCACAAGGGTAGACACGGCTGGACTAATGCCAGAGGCATGGACAAGCACAATCATCATTCCAATATAGAAAAAGGGAGAGCACAGATCACCATCCAACTACAGACTGATAAGCTTCTTCTCCATAAGTGGGGAAGCTATCTACCAAACATCTTCTGGGAAACCTTACCCAGTGGATGTTCTAACTTGCATTACCAGGTCCTGAGGAGGTGGGCCTTTGCCAGGGAAAAACTACGTTGGATCACTGTGTCATACTTTCCCACCTAGAATCATAGAATCATAGAGTTGGAAGAGACCACAAGGTCCATCGAATCCAACCCTCTGCCAAGCAGGAAACACCATCAGAGCACTCCTGACATATGGTTGTCAAGCCTCTGCTTAAAGACCTCCAAAGAAGGAGACTCCACCACACTCCTTGGCAGCAAATTCCACTGTCGAACAGCTCTTACTGTCAGGAAGTTCTTCCTAATGTTTAGGTGGAATCTTCTTTCTTGTAGTGTCCGCTTCTCTGGAGCAGCAGAAAACAACCTTTCTCCCTCCTCTATGTGACATCCTTTTATATATTTGAACATGGCTATCATATCACCCCTTAACCTCCTCTTCTCCAGGCTAAACATGCCCAGCTCCCTTAGCCGTTCCTCATAAGGCATCGTTTCCAGGCCTTTGACCATTTTGGTTGCCCTCCTCTGGACACGTTCCAGTTTGTCAGTGTCCTTCTTGAACTGTGGTGCCCAGAACTGGACACAGTACTCCAGGTGAGGTCTGACCAGAGCAGAATACAGTGGTACTATTACTTCCCTTGATCTAGATGCTATACTCCTATTGATCCTTTTCACATGTACTGCTCTCAAGCCAGGTGTCACCCATCTTGTATTTGTGCCTCTCATTTTTTTTGCCCAAGTGCAATACTTTACATTTCTCCCTGTTAAAATTCATCTTGTTTGTTTTGGCCCAGTTCTCTAATCTGTCAAGGTCGTTTTGAAGTGTGATCCTGTCCTCTGGGGTGTTAGCCACCCCTCCCAGTTTGGTGTCATCTGCAAATTTGATCAGGATGCCCTTGAGTCCATCATCCAAGTCGTTGATAAAGATGTTGAATAAGACCAGGCCCAAGACAGAACCCTGTGGCACCCTAGTGAGCAAATATTCTAGTGCTCCTACTTTAAAATTGTACTGCAATAAAATACATTCACCTTGCACATTCCTTCAGGCAGGTTGAATAAATAGTGGACCATTTTTAAGTCTAGTAATTTTTTTATGCTTGAGTGATCAATGTATTTTCAATGAACAAAACGATCAATACACAATGCAGAAGCTTACACAGACACACAGACACACACACACACACACACACACACACACCCTACCTACATAAGTGGGAAAGGATTGCCTGCAACCTAGTTTTATCTGTCACTCAAATTCATGTATTGTATTAAGGTCTTCACTCATTTTGAGTGAAAATTTCCTGCCGTATCCTCGTGTTAGTTTGCATAAGCTTAGTGTGTATCAGTCTTTCTGCCTGTGGAGGCACACCGTATAAAAGCTCTGTGCAGGTATTCATAGAAGTGTTCAAAAATCCGATTGTGGTCATCCTCAAACAGACCTATTGATTTTAATGGATCTGCTTTGAATATGATTTAACTGAATGTCACACATGCAAATAAATGTGAGGATGGGAAATGGGATCTTGCCCATTCACTCTGCCTTTCAACCACCATATGTTCTGTGTTCTGTTTGCACAGATGCCTGTGCATATACACCCATCCCTGTCCCCACCCGGAGGGATGTAGTTCAGTGGTAGAGTTCAATTCCTTACACTACCTTGTTAAAGTGATCAGACTGTAGGGATGTGAAATATTTCTTCCTGAGAGCTGTTGCCTGCCAGAATAGACAGTACTGGTGTGGCTGGAGAGAGACACTATCCTTGTGTAAGGCAGCTCCTTATATTCTTGAACCTGCTGTTTTTGCAAGCTACATCTTCTGGCGCCTGAGCAAAGAATACCTTAGAGGTCAGGGTGGGGCCAGTAGACATGATCCTGGACTCCTCCCTCCACACATTTGTATGTTCATTTGTGTAATTCATTAAAGTATCCACAAAGCTAGTTTTGGTAATCTTTATGATGACACTGTAGCCTAGTGCTCTTTGTTTTTTTCCATGTACAGTGGTACCTTGGGTTACAGATGCTTCAGGTTACAGACGCTTCAGGTTACAGACTCCGCTAACCCAGAAATAGTACCTCGGGTTAAGAACTTTGCTTCAGGATAAGAACAGAAATTGTGCGGCTGCGGTGCGGCTAAAGTGGTACCTCAGGTTAAGAACAGTTTCAGGTTAAGAACGGACCTCCAGAATGAATTAAGTTCTTAACCTGAGGTACCACTGTATAGCAGATTGAGCGGAGGCTTTGCTGGAGCTATCCAGAGAACTTGGGGCATGCCAGCTTATTCTTTTAATCACTATAAATGCCATACCCCTTGAAAAGGCATACTCCTCAACTGTCTCAGGGAAACAGGAACATCCTGGTTTTTGGCATGAGAGCACAGCACCCATTTTGTGTGTGACCCAGTTTTAAGGTCATTTGTTCCTTGCTTTCTCCTTTCTTACCTTTACATTGCCAGGTTTTGTAATTGGGAACACTAGTTCTCATCCACACCTAATTCTTGTTATGTTGTGTCATACCAGGAGCTGGTCATTGGTCATCAAGGGGAGTTGCAAAACAAGCAGACTAGAATATCTGCTAGCTTCAAGAAGCTTTTAAAATCTTATAGAGAGCATCCAGTTTACTCAGAACAGTGAAATTGCATGCAGAATTAAGTGAGGAACATTTATTTCTCTGAAGCATGACATCAGTATCAGTTCTGCGTTTGCTTTTAGATAGAGAGAAGAGGGGAAGCAATTGTGGAACTGTTGCCAGAGGCATTACTGTGTTGTTTCTGTGTGTAAGTTCAATTACTGAAGTGAGATTTGAATAAATGAAATGTTGCCTTAGAGGGAGGAAAACTATACAGTGCCGTAGTCCTGTGTGTTATGCCTTATGTGTTAAGTGCTGGTAGGGAACTGACAGTATGCTCCCTCTAATGCCAAGTTTCTGAGCGGCGATATTCTGTGCGAATTAAACTTGGCATTTCATCTTCTGCAGTTTACTTTGTTCATGCCAGATCTAGTCACTCTTCTCTTGTGCCTTCAGCACCGTTTTCAGTGTTCATGCCTTCTGTTTGGTTTCTCAAGTGTTTTTTCTCTCCGCGTGAATTCATATTTCAGCATTAAAGGATAGGCGATCAAAGCCTTTTAATTGGAAGAGCCGTGGGGCCGATTGACATAGATATGGTATCACTTGAAGATGATAAGGCTTTTGTGCTACAGTCCTTGCATTGTCTAGTTGGTTATCATGTCGTAAACCTGATTGTGTGATATGACCTTTATGATTTTTCCTCTAAAATAACTTACTTTGCCTTAGAACCTCGGGTCTTTTTTTCAGCCTCTTTTCTGCAGATTATCAGTTCTCTTATCTTAATACAGTATTAAGATCGGCTATTTAAATTAGATTATAATTCTGTTGCCATAGCTTTACTTTCATGATTTTTGTTCTCTTCTCAGTTTTTAATTATTTTATATTTTGTTCTGTTTATATTTATATTGCAAGCATTTTGATGACAGGGCCCAGCTTTCTAGCTACGTTGGGAAGGATTCTTATTGGTAATAAAAGTGAACTTTAATATGCATTTTTCCTATGCCTTCTGCATAGTGCACACACAAACTGGCATAGTAAAACATTTGTGAACAAATTTCACAGTTTCACAGTTACCTGATTTAGACCACGACATGCAAGAATTGAGCTGCACCTTTTTTGTTGTTCCCTCCTGTACTGTACTTCTAATTCCCAAACTTTATAAACCAGAATGTTCCAACCCTTAAAATTTGTGGTGTTCTGACATCACATGATTTTAAAGAGATGTTGAGCAGTGTTGGTAAAAGTGTTTCTGAACAAATAATTTTGCTGGGGTGTTTCAAGTTACAAAATTATTAAAGGTCCTAAAGGTAAATGGACCCCGATAACAATTGCGGACGACTACAGTTGCAGACGACTCTGGGGTTGCAGCGCTCATCTCGCTCTATAGGTTGAGGGAGCTGGCGTTTGTCCGCAGACAGCTTCCAGGTTATGTGGCCAGCATGACTTAACCACTTCTGGTGAACCAGAGCAGCACACGGAAACTCCGTTTATCTTCCCGCCAGATATTTATCTACTTGCACTTTGATGTGCTTTCGAACTGCTAGGTTGGCAGGAGCAGGGACCGAGCAACGGGAGCTCACCCCATCACGGGGATTCGAACCGCCGACCTTCTGATCGGCAAGTCCTAGGCTCTGTGGTTTAGACCACAGCACCAGTTCTAAATTTGCATTAAATGGCAGTTTGGAGGAGGGAAGGATTCTGTGTGTTTCTGAAGTTCACATGCTAGCCAGAAATTTTAGGATTCAATTCTAAAGCGATACATATAATACTTAAGAGATTAAAAATACAATATGAGACAAACACCAAAGGCTGATTCACATATCAACAGCTTGTTTTCTCCAAGCAATCCTCCTTCCATGCGGGATTACACTGAGAAACATCAGAGTGAGTTGGGCGGAATGTAGATGCAACCTAAAATACAAAGCAGCCATTTGTTTGCATTTCCCCCCACAGTTTATGATTGTGCAAACGATCACCCAGATTCTGTATACAGGAAGAATTGTTTGGTGCAAACAAGCAACAGATTTATCATGCATGAACTGTCCATGTGTTATAAGCTAGTTGAATTGAGCAGAAGCAGAAATGGGAAGTTGTATATCGGATTTTGGTGTTTGTTCTTACAGACACCATGTCTTCGTTTCATTTGCACCTCTTCATTTTAGGATACCCTACCCAACTCCTGTATAATGGAGGAAACTGAAGAAGGAACATCCTACTTGAGTGTAAGCTGGGGAGATATCAAAAGTATACACAGGTTTTTTTTGGGGGGGGGGTACTAAAGGGTACACAGTACTGGTACCTCCGTCCAATATTTTAAAAGTGTGTTACGACTTCTGGCACGTTTCCCCCCTCTAAAAATAAATTTTAAAACCACTGAGTATACGTGTGCCTAAAAGTCCAATGTTCCATTCGAAACACTAAAACAAATTTCGGGAATGCAATAGGCCTAAACCAAGTAGTTGCTAATAATTTGAATTTTCATGCTTAAGTAAGGAAAGAATTGCAAAGCCCAAATTCTCATGCTCATGCTTCAGTATCCTATTTGGCCAGTTTTCATTGCAGCTTGCTGGCATTTGGATAACACAGGCTTTTGTAAAGACTTTTAAAATGTGTGATCTGTAGAATGTTTTAGTAATCCAGTGGCTAATGTTTTGTATGGAAGATGGAAAATAAGCAGTGCTTCGATCACGAAAATGCCAGCTAATTTCACCAAGTGTGAACTGTACAAAGATGTATGGGACTGATGCTACTGCCTGGAACAGAAATATATAAATAACTATTTACTCTAATGTTTTATGCATAATTGATACTGTGAAATAAAGCCTAGTTGGTATTTGAACACAGGGGAATTTCTTAATACACAGTGCTATGAAGGGAAAAATGGAATAATGACTTGATGTTGATGAGTGTCTGCTGTTACTGGTCCAGAGGGAGTTATGATAATGGCAGCAACCCAAGCTCTATGCTACAATCACAGTGAAGGGAGAGAACTTAAGAGGTTTTGTATTTGTCATTCTTAGCTTTATAGAAAAAAATATTTTGAGAGGCGAACTGGAATGCTGCTGAATAAGGCAAAAATCCTATTGAAATATTCAAAGGATATTCACAGTGGCCACAAACCATTTTAAATAATATTGAACTTGCAAATTGATTTCAGTCTGTTGAATCGACCAAATAGGTATCAATTTCAGAAGCAGCAGTGTTAGGGCCATAAATTTAGTGCGTTGGCTCTTTGATTAACACCTGCTTAGAGAAGAACAGCAACCTATAAATTTTGAAATTGCTGGCTGAGATGAGAACAATGGTGAAGCACATTTCAATATTGCATTTGCTAATTGAGGTTCACATTAACATAGATTTTTGTTGTTGTTTTAAGCTGTTCTACTGTAAAAGGTGTATGTGGTTTTAGGTCTTGTAAGACATGATCGGGGAAAGTGACAAGATAAAAATGATGAAAGAAACTGAAGACTATCAGAAACATGGCTAGGTGCCTTAAAGTCAGTTATGCACTTTTGAATGTCTGTATAATCCTCAGTCGTCATGTATCTTGAATGAAAATCTTGATCTGACTGCCACAGAGTTTAGGGAATGAGGCAATTGAAAATCACTGCTTTCTTGAAACTGTGGCCTTATTTTAGCTTTTCAGTTCTATGGTTGAATTCAATACAAAACTATAGTTTAGTGTTACAATAATAAGATTTAGTGAGCGTTGTATCACAAAAGTTACTTTGCCCTCCAGAGACAAGACCCAAGCTAACAGAGCATTTCAATGTAGGCCTCACTGGGTCAACATATTGATTGTGCTATCTATTATGACCTCAAAGTCTCGTTTCTGGTTGTTTTTGCTCCAACCTGCATCACTTTACACTTATTTACAGGGAATTACATTTGCCATTTTACTGCCCATTGACTCAGTTTGGAGTGTTCATTTTGGAGTGTTTTGCAGTCTTTTTATTTTAACATCTCTGAACAATTTAGTATCAGCAGCCAGCTTGACCACCTTACTACTCACTCCTAACGCTAGATCATTTAAAGTTTAAAAGCATAGGTCCCAATAATGATCTTTGAGGGACTCTACTTTCTAGTTCTCTCCATTTGGAGAGTTGTCCATTCATTCCTACTCTACTTAACCAATTACTCATTCACAAGAGGACCTCTCCTTTTATTCCTTGACTGCTAAGCTTACTCAGGAGTCTTTGGTGAGCTACTTTGTGAAAAGCTTTTTGAAAGTCCAAATACATTGCATCAGTTAGATTCTACAGTCATACCTCGGGTTAAATGTGCTTCAGGTTGAGTGTTTTCAAGTTACGCTCTGCGGCAACCCGGAAATAACAGAGCACGTTTTGGCTCCTGAATGCCGCAACCCCAGAATTGAGTGTTCTGGTTTACAAATGTTCTGTGGAACCTGAACATCCAGCATGGCTTCCGAACATTTTGGAAGTCGAACAGACTTCTGGAACGGATTCTGTTCAACTTCTGAGGTACCACTGTGCTTTAGTGTTATAGCCTAAGGTGGATAAAAATAACCATTGTTGAAACTTTGGGCTGCTATTTCAGAGTTTGGGGATGTCGTGTGACTCATTCCTTCTAGTGTTGGAACTCAAACAGACGTAGACTGTATTTAAAAGTCTTGCTTAACTGTAACATGTCAAAGCTGGAAGTACTTTGAGAACAGATTTCCATTTTACTAGTTAATGACATTAGAGCTGTCTTAGAGCCAGCGTTAAGATGACTGAGTGAAATGGTGGAATGGGAATAGGGTTTATTTGGAGGGTGGCAGTGGGGTCAAGGAATCTGGAAGCAGTTCTGCAACTTCTTGACATGCACTCCTGTGTATATTTCCATTCAGAAATTCCATTTTCAGATTTACTCCTGATAATGCACCTATATTATAAAAGCAGTAGTTAAGATGGATTTACTTTTTCAAACGTGTTTATTAATCTCTCTTTCTGAACGGTAGTTTGCATGATTTCTGTGTGAGATTTTCATGCATTTTTCCCTCTCAGCATAACAATCCAGTGTGTAGATTAATGAATTCAAAAATTGGTCTCAAGGGAAGGCTCCATCTTGTGGATGACTGTGGAAAACAGTTCCTGCTGATTTACCATTTAAACATAATGAAATATTGAGAAGAATCGGTCTCTCAGAGCTTAATGTACAAAGTCTATGTTTTCTATGGGTGGTTCAGAATTTCTTACCTTTGATATTTAGTCCTGGGATAAGTTTAAAACAAGTTAAGTATGTGAGCACAAAATAATATTCTTTCTGCGTAGCAAATCCAGGCTAATACAGTTTTTAATTAGTTTTGTCAAATTTAATGTGAAGAAATAGTTGGAAGATGTTAGGTCAGTTCCTCATTGGGTCTGAATATTCTGCTTTTAATGCCAATCATATATTCCTTCCACTGACATTATCCAATGGCTTACATCACAGAGACCTGAGTAGATGAGTGTGATGGTGTTTTCCTCAGCCTCGTCTGCCAGGTTACTTGGTGGTGAAGCAGCTCAGACCCAGAGAATGGGGGAATGGTGTTATCATTGCCTATTGCTTGGGACAATCACATAAGTGGGGAAGTGGCAGGAGCCACAGTGGAGGCAGACTTGAATTAAGTCTAACTGCATATAGTTTAGAACTCATAATCGAGCCTGTTATGTGGCGGTGATAGTAAGAAAGAAGACTTGCTCATATGCAGTCACTGAATCTGCTCAGTGCTATCTAGTGGAGTTGGTCCTTACAATAAGTTGCATGAGACCATGGAAGCCTGTTGTTGTTTAGTCGTGTCCAACTCTTCATGACCCCATGGACCAGAGCACGCCAGGCACTCCTGCCTCCCGCAGTTTGGTCAAACTCATGTTGGTAGCTTCGATAACACTGTCCAACCATCTCGTCCTACCATCATCCCCTTCTCCTTGTGCCCTCAAATTTCCCAACACCATGGTCTTTTCCAGGGAGTCTACTCTTCTCATGAGATGGCTTCAGGATCTGTCCTTCTAGTGAGCGCTTAGGGCTGGTTTCCTTCAGAATGGATAGGTTTGATCTTCTTGCAGTCCATGGCACTCTCAAGAGTCTCCTCCAGCACCATAATTCAAAAGCACCGATTCTTTGGCGACCAGCCTTCTTTATGGTCCAGCTCTCACTTCCATACATCACTACTGGGAAAACCATAGCTTTAACTATACGGACCTTTGTCGGCAAGGTGATGTCTCTGCTTTTTGGAAGCCTGCTGTCACTTATTTGCCAAGCACTTCGTGGTTTTGCTCTGACTTGGACTCCTAGTTTATTATAAAAGTTTTTAGAGGAGGTGTACTGTGTTTTATTGGCAATGCAGCTCCAGAGGTCTTTGAGCAAAACTGGTTATCTAGATTCCCCTTCATTCTGGGTTTTGTCTGGGTTTGGACACAGGAACTGTCTGCTGTTCTTGGTTTTTATATACAGGAGGCTTTGATGCTGCATATAGGGTGGGGTTTGACAGCTTTTGACTGGTATACTGGCTGTGGTCCTTCCTGACAAAGTGAACCCTCTACACAGTTATTCCTGCTATAGTGACATGAAAATTAGACTACTATTATGTGCTCTAAATGGGGCTGCCCTTGAAAAGCACTCAGAAACATCTGTTAGTGCAAATTCTGCAGCCAGATTGCTGCAGGTAATAGGCAATCCATTATATATGTTTTTAAATCCCATCAATTCCTTATGCTATGCACTGGCTAGAAACTTAGCTTCTCGGATTAATTCATAATGATAGCCTTAACATTTTAATCTTTTAATGATGTGTGACCTCAGTTCCTTAAGGAATGGGTTGGGTTTTTTTTCATGTGGAGTGAACCGCATGCTCTGATCATCCTCTGGGATTCTGTTTCAAATTGGTGAACGTCTGAAGATGAGTCTGCTGTCATTTATGGATAGTCATCTTTTGTGCTGTGGTACCTAGACCTCCCCTATGAAATTGTCTTGTCAAAACAATACTGCTTCAGGTGGTTGGTGAAGACATTTTTAAAAGAGGTCTTTTATTAATCATTTTTCTGGCTCATTTCTATTAGTGGAATTTGTTAAAGCAGGCTAATATTAAGATAGTAATTCAAGTGTATATTAGGTTTGTTATAGGCATTATGTATTATTTAGTCTTTATTACTCTTTGTTAGCTGCTTTGAGTCTCTTTGGAGAAATACACAATTTTAAAATAATACCAAAAGTAAGTTATTAATGAATAGGATATTAAAGACCTAGTTGAATACGACAGCAATTATGGCTTGTATCTAATGCTAGCTCTACTCAGTGTAGGCTCACTGTAGTTAATGATCATGACTAACTTTAGAGCAGGCATAGGCAAACTCAAGCCCTCCAGATGTTTGGGACTACAATTCCCATCATCCCTGACCACTGGTCCTGTTCACTTGTAGCCCCAAACATCTCTAGGACCAGAGTTTGCCTATGCCTGCTTTAGAGTCATTAATTCCAGTGGGTCTTCTCTGAATAGGACTAATGTTGGATACAATCTCAATCTTTAAAGCAGACGTTTCTCATTCATTGTTTCTTACATTATTTCTCATGAAACATATATTCTATTTCAATTACAACCATCATTATGATTATTAAATTACCACTACAGATTGCTTTTAACATTATATCCACCCCCCACTCAAAAAATTTTTGGGACGCGGGTGGCGCTGTGGGTGAAACCTCAGCGCCTAGGACTTGCCGGTCATCAGGTCAGCGGTTTGAATCCCCGCGGCGGGGTGCGCTCCCGTTGCTCGGTCTCAGTGCCTGCCAACCTAGCAGTTCGAAAGCACCCCCGGGTGTAAGTAGATAAATAGGGACCGCTTTCTAGCGGGAAGGTAAATGGTGTTTCCGTGTGCTGCGCTGGCTCGCCAGATGCAGCTTGTCACGCTGGCCATGTGACCCGGAAGTGTCTTCGGACAGCGCTGGCCCCCGGCCTCTTAAGCGAGATGGGTGCGCAACCCCAGAGTCGGACACGACTGGCCCGTACGGGCAGGGGTACCTTTACCTTTACTCAAAATTTTAAACATACAAAGTGAAGTAGCTGCAAATGCACATTTGTGTAACCTGGGAATGGCTGAGTGTAAGTTGTAAAATTTGTCAGTCAAATCATGCCCAAATGCCTTTTCTGCAAGACGCTTTTCAGTGTCAATAGCCTGATGTCTGCAGGGCATATAACTGAGGTGTGATGGTGCATGATAAAAATGGCTAAGTTGCTTTCTCCAACATTTACAAAATAAATCTGGATGGAGACACACCAGCATAAGAAAGGAAATTTATAGAGCTGCCCAAGAACAATAATATATGCATCAGCAACAAAAAGGAAGAAGGGCAAGAGACAGAATGGATTTTGTTTCATAGCTATGGTAGTTGCCATAAACAAAGATATCTTAATAAACATTTCAATACTCCAGTTGTACAGTGGGGTCAGGTAGAGGCTGGATCAGCTATCTAGGCAAAGTATCATCTTTGCAGAGAAAAAAATTGAATATTGTCATTGGCATTTTAGGAAAATATATTCCGCAACATAAAAACAGCCTCAAAGGGAGCTGTTTACAGTATGTGGACTTAAGACAAGCAAATTAGATCTTCTCTGGAACTTAAGAATCTGTCCTCCATATTACCCATTCTTGCAAGAATAAGTTGCCAAATCGGTCTCATAAATACACCTCCATGCAACTGTTTTTTAAAAGGGTAAAATAGAGAAACAAGCTGTAGATTTGCAAGGATCTTCAGAAAGCTTGATGTTCATGTTTGTTCTTTTTCTTAAATCTCTCACACAAGTTCTCATATTAGTTCTTTATGAACTCTTCCCGGCTGTGTGGATGCTGGTGATGGGTATTTCAGAAATAACTATTATAGCAGCAACAACAGCAGCATATTGCCACAATGCTTGAGGAGTAGTCCCTGGACCATAGCTTGAATCATTGTGGCATGAGGGGGGACATTACTATAATCTTTTCATTTGGTATTTTAAAACTTTGGTTCCTATGCACTCAGCAGGCCTGGTATTGACGCGTGTGGTACCAACAGGTATAAATGTAAATCTTGTTGCACAAAGTACTTCCAGGTGGTATTTCTGTGTTTCTAAGGCATTCCTTTTAGGCATTTTGCTGTGGGCATTCCTTTCCAAAAACAGAACAGATTTTATCTCTGATTGCATGCGGAACTTAAATGGCAGAATTCAAAAAGTTTCGACCATTCATGGACAAAGTTAAGACTTTGGGTTAAGACTGTAAATATCACTTAGATACAGAATGTTGGGACGTGGGTGGCGCTGTGGGTTAAACCATAGAGCCTAGGACTTGTTGATCAGGAGGTCGGCGGTTCGAATCCTCGCGACGGGGTGAGCTCCCGTTGCTCGGTCCCTGCTCCTGCCAACCTAGCAGTTCGAAAGCACGTCAAAGTGCAAGTAGATAAATAGGTAGCACTCCGGCAGGAAGGTAAACAGCGTTTCTGTGCATTGCTCTGGTTCACCAGAAGTGGCTTAGTCCTGCTGGCCACATGATCCGGAAGCTGTATGCCGGCTCCCTCGGCCAATAAAGCGAGACGAGCGCCGCAACCCCAGAGTCGGTCACGACTGGACCTAATGGTCAGGGGTCCCGTTACCTTTACAGAAAGTTAGAGAAAAATGTTTTCTGAGCAGTCTCTCAAGTGTTTGTTGTGTGCCTGCCTGCCTGCTTTCAGTTGGCACATTGTATCGCACAGTGTCAAATACTTTTCATGTAACTTCATGTTACTTTTCATGTAACAAAGCAATTTCACCTTGTTTGGTTTCATTCATAAGACATTGTACTGTTTTTATCCTCTCTCCCGGCATCCAGGTTTGTAATTCTCTGGCTCTTTATTATGAAGCTTTAATGCAGTGGGCTATGAAAGGGAAATAATGTAGTACTTGCAACAATCAGAGGAAATCAAGATAACCCAAGGAATTTTTTGTGTGTGTTTTATGAATTGATACTTTTAATCATGCCTCACCACAGGTGGTAGTTTATTTGGTTTACATGAGTAGTTTTTAAACAAGTTAGTTTTAAGTTCCACAAATTCCTTGCTCAGTGGATTTACATTTTGAGTTTTGCAGAATGTTTCTTTTTAAATGTGCTTTTAAAAAAATCTCCATTGTTGCAGTTGGCAAAACAAGCTTTGAATGCAGGAGTCGTTTGAACAAAAGCTGGCTAGATTGACAGGTTAAATAGTCTTGCTGTTGTCTGACTCTGTGCTGTGATATAGTGCTGAAGTTGCCATATAAGTAAAATAGCTACCGTCCAATTTGTATTAAACATGGTGCCAGTGATGGCAATGGCTGTTTTAATTAATAGACAAAATATACTGCTGTCTCCCCTCTCCCATCTATGTTTCTCCTTTTGAACTTTGCACATTTTGATTGCTGCTTTGTAGCATTTCTGTAGTAGGGGGCACACTAAAATGAGGGGCATGTCTTTTTGAACATCTTTGTCAAATACAGTGGTACCCCGCAAGACGAATGCCTCGGAAGACGAAAAACTCGCTAGACAAAAGGGTTTTTCGTTTTCTGAGGTGATTCGCAAGACGGATTTTCCAAAGGGCTTGCTTCGCTAGACGAAACAGCCCTGCCTCTCCTGTAATGGCGACGGTCACTGCACGCACGCTCGCTTCCCCGCTCCTCCGGCTCCCTCCCACATTCCGGCTGACGGCTCCTCTGGCTCCCTCCGACCTTCCGGCTGCCTCACACCGCTGCCCACTGCCCTCGCGCGCTCCTCTGAGAGCCGCTGCCGCCAGCAGCCAGCGTTGCAGCCGGAGTCACGCTCCTGAGCCCCGCCGCCCTCCAGCAGCCGCATCGCGCGGTGGCCACAAGGCGCGGGTGAGTCTGAGGTACCGGCTGTGGCAGCTGCCCTGCTTCTCCCCACCCCTCCCCGCCGTTGTTAGTTGTTAACTGCAGTGGTGCTTCGCAAGACAAAAAAAACTCGCTCAATGAAAGAAATCGCGGAACGAATTAATTTCGTCTTGCGAGGCACCACTGTACAAAGTTCCTCAATAAATAGTCACGACTATGAATTGTCTAAAACAGGGCTCACCAACTTTTAAAGGCTCGTAGGCACATGTTTAAACCAGATAAACTGTCATGGGCACCACACACAAAGCACAACCTATTCTATTCCCTACAATATAATCTTATTTCAAACCTAATTTCAGTAGTGGTGGAGACCTTGCAGTGTCACAAAGACTTCTACTCATGTACATGTGCCCATGGGCATCATATTGTCATTTTAAAATAAATGAACAAATAAAGCAAGCGATTCACTTATTTGCAATCATTATGTTTTCCATAATGAATTAGATACATGTGTGCAAACGTTCAAGGCAAATTGTATGTTCCATTAAGAAAAAAGCCAACTTAGCCAAAGGAGTGGGTGGGAAACACAGGGGTCGTTTTGTGCTGGAGAAACATTTGAAACATGCCGCTCCTTCATCTACGCTTAGAAGTGCAACAGACAGGACTTTTTTCAGCTAGAACTCACCAGAACTCAGTTCTGGCACCTCTCAGGTGGGCACCATTGAAGAAGAGAAGAAGAAGAGTTTGGATTTGATATCCTGCCTTTCACTCCCTTTAAGGAGTCTCAAAGCGGCTAACATTCTCCTTTCCCTTCCTCCCCCACAACAAACACTCTGTGAGGTGAGTGGGGCTGAGAGACTTCAAAGTGTGACTGGCCCAAGGTCACCCAGAAGCTGCATGTGGAGCAGCGGAGACTCTAACCCGGTTCCCCAGATTACGAGACTACCACTCTTAACCACTACACCACAATTGTCATTATAAGAGAACAAGGGAGGCGTTCATAGTGAGTTCCGACACCTCTTTTTCTAGAAAAACAGCACTGGGAACAGTCTAGAAAAAGCTTCACCTAATGAGGACCAGCTCCTCATTATCACTAAAATAAGCAGATATTGAGCACTTCATTGTGGCTTTTGTAGGTTGTCTTTATACACATACAGTCAGTCATTTTAAACTTTCTATGCTAAATAATGATTCCTAAATTTATTGTTTCTGTCCGGAACAATTAAGAAGACAAGACTCTCTCCATGGTTTTCAGTGTCCCATAATTACCTTTGTCCAGTTTTGTAGCTTGCATATATTGTCAGAAGTTCATGATGAGCCTTTTGGAACAGACTTCCATTTGCATGCATAATGCATAACTGTGGAAATGTGAGTCTGTATGAAAAGCATGTAGTTGTTTGCCTTCTTCTTGCATCAGAATCATTTTTTCTTTTGTTCATTTTATGCTTGTTTCCAGAGGCTTAAAATGAGAGCTTTGTTTCTGACATAATGGCTTAGTGTAAGCTTACATTGTTGATCCCTTTAGTAGATGCAATGTAATTCACTTTGGTAATGTGAATTTTTAAACAATCACCAGCCTTTGCCATTAACCCTTCAATACTAATGGTAATACCCTAGAAAAAAAAACTACAAAGGAATTCATTTCCCTGGACTTGCAGGAGACTTCACAACATTAGTATTCCTTCAAGTGGCCTGTTTCCAACTTGTCCAGTGCTAAGTGTAAGAAGTAACTTGTAAGCCACAGGAGTTGAAGTTCTAATATAGTTTTCCTTAAAGAGATATATGGAAACCACTTTTAGGGAATCCAAAATGCCTTTGCTGCCGCTTCTCTTTTGTACTGACTTGTGCATGCTCTTAATTTGTCTTTTCGTGAACTGCACCCTGTATACTTGTATGGCACATACCAAAGCACCAACTTTATAAAATATTTGCCTTTAGTTGATTGGTTAGATCAGTCAGTTACGATCTTTTTAACTGAATAAAAAAGGCATCCCTATTTGATTTCGCAACAATATTTTGTAGAAAAATATTTAATATAAGTACTTATTGAAAACTGTAGATGATTTGGAGCATCTTGGAAGAAGCACCACCCGCCACAGTCTCCCATAATGCAATGCATTTTCTTAGATGTTACCCACTGCAATACATACATAAACCATCAAAAAAGTAGGAAGTTGATTCCTCAAAACTATGTTAAGTGCACGTTTATGCATCTCATTTCATTATGTGGCTCAGATTTCTTTATTTTTCTTCACCCAACTAACCTGAGGTTTCTGTCCATCTTACTGCATACATCACTGCATACATCAAAGCACAAAGGGGTCCCTTTGTGCTTTGAAAAGGCAAAGACAAGGAACCTTCTTTAACATGTGATGGACCTGTAGGAAAGTGAGGGCATTCTGGGAAATGATATATGATGAAATAAAAAAGATGTTTAAAGTGATTATACAAAACAAAACAAAAATCCTAGAAGCCTTTCTCTCAGGGGTTATTGGGACAGAAGTTCCAAAAAAGATGATTAAGTTGTTTATGTATGTCACAACAGTGGCTAGGATTCTTTATGCACACACAAAAAAGAAGAAGAATGGATGAAGATGATGATGGACTATGCTGAATTGGCAAAGTTAACAGCCAGAATAAGAGAATCTAATGTTGATTGCTTTGTGGAAGAATTGAAGCACTTTTAGACTAGTTAAGGAAATATTACACTTTGATGAACTCGCGAGTAGCATTTGAAAAATGAGCAACAGAAGGAATTAGAGAATGCAGTATGGATGTTATGGTGTTAGAGATAGAGGGGGAGAAATAAAAAACACCATGGAATTAAATTTTTGAAAATCTAATTTTATTTTTTTTATAAAAAACCCCCACTGAAACAGCTGACTTTTTGAAGGAATCACAAACCCTGAATGTTCTAGGTGGCTCATGTAATAATTGGCTTCCAAAGAGAGATTCTTTCTTCATGAATCAAAGAAGTTACAAACAGCAAGAAATACTGGCCAACCCCTACCAGTTCTCACTATGAGTGACCTCATAGAGCAAAACTGCAAATTAAGACTCTTCAAAGGAAAGCCAATAATGTAGAAAACAGCTGAATTTAGAATTGATATTATGCTGTCTGAAACACAGAGGGGCAGACAGAAAGTTACAGCTTAGCACCTGCTACTGGTGTTTCTCAAATCCCTAAAGTGTTTTGTGAAAAAAAGGAAAAGGCAAAGTAATTCCACACAGTAATTAAGTTAAAAGGCAAAACTACTTGCACTTCTGATATGCCTGCTGTAATAAAAATAGCAATCAAAGCTACTTTTGCCATTAGCATATGCCTTGCTTCCACGGTAGCGAGAACGTCCTGTGACATGCTCCCAGAAAATCAATTTCAGCAGTTATGCTACTGAAAGATGTGTTCATTCTTAGTATTTCTAAAATTTTATTTCCCTGAGAAAACTCGAAACACTTTTTTGGCCATTAAAAACATATTTAGAAGCGGAGCTGTAAAGTGGGAGGGGCTGCTAGTTTGTACAGCCCCCCCCCCCAAACAACATTCAAATATGCTGGTCAAATTGGGGTATCTGGAAATGATTTTCATCTTTTTGTAGAATGAGAGACCAGCGATGATCCAGGCCCATGCCATTTTTTTGATCGCTTCATTATAATTGCATTATAATTTTTTTCTCTGTACAGTGGTACCTCGGGTTAAGAACTTAATTCGTTCTGGAGGTCCTCGAGGTTCAGGTTCTTAACCTGAAGCACCACTTTAGCTAATGGGACCTCCTGCTGCTGCCGCCGCACGATTTGTGTTCTCATCCTGAAGCAAAGTTCTTAACCTGAGGTACTATTTCTGGGTTAGCAGAGTCTGTAACCTGAAGCGTCTGTAACCCGAGGTACCACTGTATTCTATAGCAACAGTGGTATTGCTATTGCTAGGTATGTGAAAAATGCAGAGCCCATGTCACTGATTTGCATAAAAAAATTGCACACTCATGTAATTTACAGATAGAAATTTAGGCCAACTTTCATGGGGGGGGGGGGAGAATACAAACTCTTGACTGTTGCTGTCAGAGCTAACTAATAGTTGTGGGGTGCCACAGTCTGTTGGTAAGAACTTCTGTGCATATTAAAACCGAAGCAAGCCTTTTCTCTTTTGCTCATCCACACTGACCTGCAAGCTAAGTTAAAAATAAAATAAAAAGCTTAACAGAGCAATAAGTCTGTGGTAAGATAAACCTGAGGCTTGCGTTCCCTAACTTCCTTCCACCCTTGATCAGTACCTCACAATCAGCAGCGTTGAGCCACTGGAGAGGAATTGTAGCTCCCCTGCTGAACCTTTAGCCCTCCATTTGCAAGCAACTGTTAAACCTAAGGCTTAAATAAGTAAAAGGGAATTTCTTAATCATGATCAATATCCTATCCTAAATCTACTAAATGTTGTCACAACAATCTTGAAACCCCACTGTTCCTAGGGAAGGTGTTAGTATATTTCGTTCATTCTACGATAACCTGCTCTTCCTTTTGCCCGACTTTTTGCTTTGCTTGAAGAGGGCAAATGACAGCCTTTGGCTAGTGCTTTACTTTCTATTGTCTTCTTTCAGTTCAGAAAGAAAACTGGTCAGTGGAACCCAGTGGGGATCCTCCCTTTGCTCCAGATGGTTGTGACATTTGAGTAAACCTTGGAGGATTAAGAGCACTCTGGTGAGCAGTCACTGTAAACTCCTGACACAACCTGACAGTCTAAGCTGAGTTCCTGACCGCTTTAAGGTGACCATGGGTGCAGGATAAAAACCAATTGCCATGTGGATTTGTGAAAATACATGGTAATATGAGTTGTGTCTAACGCTAAAGAAAATTGATTTGTGAGGAGGGCAGGCTAAACACATTATTCAAATGAAATGATTTACATGCCTTCCAACTCATTAATTTTAGCTTGTCTACTGCCTTTTGGCTGAATGAGCACAGCGTGATGCAAATGTCCTTACTCTTAAATCTGGTTTGCAAACAACCGCAGTAGTTGAAGAATGGAAGAAACTATGGGAGCTCCTCAGACCTCAAACAGGTTGACTAAATGTAATTATGCGTCAGCGCCATCTGCTTCAATGTGATAAGAGAGTAAACATCAACACCTTTTATTGGCCTATTGGATCAGAAGTCCCTGTTATTCCTCTCTGATTAAACTGAAATAGTTCCTCGTTGATGAATCCTCAGAAATTAGTGCGATGGGAAAATTTAAAAGTCTCACCAGGCATTGGGAGATACAGAGTTTTGTTACATCCTAAAACAAATTCTTAGATAACGTAGCTTTCATGTTCATGTAAGGGGATAGCCTGTGTCTTAGATTCCAAGACTGAGCCATTCAAAAGCCATATGGCAACAGGTACACAATTATCAGTGTTATACATGTCTTCAAAGTAATGCTTTTATTCTGGATGAATAAATATTTAAATCATACTGTTTAACACCGTCTCTGCTGGTAAACAGACAATGCTTCAGCCCTAGCCTGTAAATTGATCTATGTTATCTATAGATTGCTTTTACTGCACAGCAATTGACTGGAGTAATTTTGTGACTTTCAGTGTTTTCTCTGTTTATCAGAGCATGACAGAAAGTCTGGTTTTGTTCCATAATGGGAGATGACGGGAAAGCTCTGATGTATTTAATTATTACTTTGCAGCTCCCACCAGTTCTCTTGTTTTTTTGTCTATCTGAGAAGGCATGCTATGAAGGCACTGGGAAATCATTGCCTTACAAGAAAGGACTAAACCTTATAATTTGGCATCTTTGATTTTGCTGGATGTATTACCTGTGACGTATTATTTCAGTTTTTTTCATAGTATACTATACAATTTTTCATGTGTGGCTATCAAAAGTAATGCTTTCAATAATTCTTATTCTGCAATGTACTAACTTTAAAAGTAGATGCTAATAGCAAACCTTTTTTTGTTAAATAGCTCATTGAAACCTATTATTATTGTCATTATTATTATTATTATTATTATTATTATTATTATCAATTACAGAGATATTTTGCTCTTTATTTCAAGTATAAATTGATTCCCCCTTTGATCTAAGTTCCCTGTGTACACTCAGTCTTGCATATCAAGAACTTTATTTGCTTATTTGCAAATCTAAAAGAAGTGAAAATAACACTGTTAAAGTGGAATAAACAAGTTGGTGTACACAGACATGGATCACATTCATGCACAGAAAACACAAGAGCAAAATTCCAAATTAGTTAGCTTAGAGCAAATTTTCTACTCTTACAGATAGAAGTCAGCTGTTCAGAAGGATTCAGCAGTTCAGACTTCATTCGCTGTACACTTGATAAAAAAATGTTTGCTTTTATCCTGTGATTCTTACTCAGCGTAGTAATCTATCTCATCTGCCACAGTGTTGCCTGTGATATGTATTTCAGAGTATATTAATGACAGGCAAATTAGCTTTGGCCCACTAAAGTGGATTTGATTCCTTTATTGACTGTTTGTGATATACCAGACAAACTTGTTGCTTATCTTCTTGAAATAACTTTTGTAGGTTAGGTAGACATTGAACTAAATTGAAAATCATACACCCCTGCTTTTTTTATAAATTATATCCACATTTTTTTTATAAAAAAATAATGTGTTGCATTGGCATATTGCTAATTTTTTTTAAAATGAAAAGTCAACTGGTAAAGCAAGTAATAGTTTACGCAGAAGAATAAGCCATTTCCACAAAACAAAAAGCTTTATACCTGTTCTGGCATCTTACTTATATTATATTTGTGGAACAACAGTTTAAAATGGCACCGCCAAATTATGAAGTCTCTGTATGTCTAAGCTCATTTGTCTTTCATTTCTGATCCTATTTTATGCATCCCGTATTTTAGCCACTGGTGGTAGGCCTTCAATGGTGCTAGCGCAGTTTTCCTTTAATGGAGCTCTGCCAGTGTTAGCTATTTTTCAAGCCTCTTGAGGCTGCTTAACTCTCCAAGGTTGCTTGGAAACCCTCGTTTTCCAGTCAGTCCCCCCTGCCTCTCAACTCACACTAGCCTAATGTTTAAAGCTTCTGAGAACAGAGGTCTATGTGTGGTTGTTCAGTTGTGACCCTTGTGGTACTAAACCAGTGACCTCTTAAACACAGACGTGAAGTTGCCCATTGTCGTTTGCATGTCTGTCTAGTTAAAACAAACACCATACCAGCTGCTAAACAATTGTAGTCGACGCCTTTTAAAGTCATTTGCATGATTACTTCAGAAAGGAAAAATATCGCAATGATTCAAGAACAGAAATTATAAGTTGATTATTTGAAATGGATCTAAACACCCTGACATTTTGAAAGGTTGCAATGCAGAATCCACAGTCCGCCACCTTAATTCTTCCTTTGATTAATGCTTATAGTGAACCAGTTTTGAAAAGAAAGCCAGAAGGTTGAAAGCAACAAAGTGAGCATGAGTGTGGTTGGGTTTTGGGTTTGGGTTTTGTTTGTTTTTTTAAAAGACATTTGCTCTCATCCCTAGATGGTTGGTTTACATTCCTTTATCTTGTTTGCTTTCCCCAAATGTAACTTCATCCCAGAATGCATCCAGTTTTATCAGGCAATATGTGGATTTTTCCTTTCATCCCGAGCCTTTTTAGCAACAATGCTGAGGGAAATAATTTTGAGCCCTTCTGACTGGCATTATAAACAAATGTCTAGCGAGGTGTGCAAACCCAAATTTTTCATCCATGTGCCCTAAGCATTTGAAATTAGAAAGAGTATCCAACATGATTTTAGATATTTACCACACTGCAATATTGCTTACTGCACCATAGCTAAGTTTTCTCAAATCATCAGACCCTTTAATTTGGTACTTCCATTTTCATTCATTTCAAAACCATTAGTATTTCATTATACTTAATTCTTAGTGGTTGCTTAAGAAAAATGCCGATAATTTTATGCTGACAGTACTCAAAGTTTCCAAAAGCAGAAGTAACACGATGCTGAAGACTTTGATGTTTTGACTTGCCATATTAGTTTTTCATATGTTGTCAAGATATGTACTTCAGGCAGGTTGTGGTAATTGTGCCTCTTCTATCTGCTGTGCTACATTCTACGCAGAGTTCAATATATCCAGTTAACTGATTCTTTTAGTACTTCTGCTTTGAAGTGTTTACTGAATCCATACATCGGTGGGCAACCGCCACTAACCTGTATGCATATTATATATTGTATAACAAACGTATTGTATAACAAAAGCCCCAAAGCTGCTTTTCCCACGTACAAGCAGCTTTAGAAAGGAGCAGTTTGGGGTGGAGACGTGGCAGGTAGGTAAAGAGTTAAGCCCTCCTACCTACCATTTCTACTCTGTTCCAAATTGCCTCCTCCTAGGCTTTTGTCTTAGAAAAGCAGCTGTCAGGCTTTTGTACACTAACACATGATAATATGTATCAGGGCTCTTTCCCTTTTGAGAATCGAATGTTCCAGCATCTCTTGGTGGACAGGAGCCCAGCAAATGTAAGGAATTTCCCAATCTTCCCAGTTAAAAAATTGCACTGTTAGGAAATACAATCATTGTTTGCCCACTGAATTTTTGACATGAGTCTTGACCCAAAGGGCTAAGTGGTCACATGTGGCAGGACTTAACTGTATCTCAGCCCTCCCTGTTTCCAAACATGCCAGACTCTTAAATCTGAAATACATAAATGTCAGGGGTTCAGGAGAAGAGTCGCAGGAGAGGCAGGAAACGGAGAGCGAGGGGGAGGAGTCTGAAGGAAATGTCAGCGACGACAGTAGTCCGAGGTCTCTGAGTCTCTCCAGTGACTCGGAGGATTCACAGAAAGGGGCCCCCATGGTCAGGGCAAGGGGGACACCTCGGGAAGAAGGGGCCAGAGAGGACTCAGAGAGTAACAGCTGGAAATCCGGACCAGCTTCCCCCCCAGAGTGCAGTAGGGGGGAGGAGTCCAAGGCATCGGGATCAGGGAGCGCGCAGGCAGAGGGAGAACGTGAGGCAGGAGTGGCCACACCCTCGTCAGGGAGCGAGGAAACGGTCATCAGGAAAGTTAAACGCGCGCGCGCGCCAAGTTCAAATGTACAGGAGGGCGGCAAGGTGGGCAGCCCGGGTAGGGAGCCAGGTCCTAAAGCCCGCCGAAGAGAGGGGGAGGAGTCAGAGGGGTCAAGCTCTGCGTCAGAAGAGTCCAGGAGGGAAGAGACACCGGGGGGTAGTAAGACCCAGAGGAAGAGAGAGAGAAGGAAGAGGTGGAGTAAGATTAGAGTGTTAAGCTGGTGCACAGGGGGCGGAGATCCAGATAGAGCTTCGCCGGTCTAAAGCTCAGACGTAGAGCTGGGACGCTGAGACTTGTAAATGGACACTATTCTTCAATAAAGACTTTGATACTGTACTACCGGCTAGCGTTGGTCCTTGGTGAGCTGGGACCCGGAGCCAGCTCTGACAGTAAGCTCTATCTCAAAATTTTAAAGTTTTGGCACCAAGAACCTCGCCACGTGAGTTGACGCAGCGAGGGCAGAGGAGGGGTGCTTCCAGCTCACAGAACTCAGGCAAGATGACGACGGAAGAGCAGATATCAGCCCTGCAAGAAGCTGTGACACGACTCAGCACGGAGGTAATTGCATCCAGAAAAAGAGAGGAGGAAATGAGTAGCGCCTACCGGGATCTCCAAGTAAGATTGGACGTGATTTCCAAACAGGGGCCACCTGGATCCAGAGCAGAGGGCATTGGATTGGGAAAGAGGGGAGGCAGCCTTGTATCCCATTTTGACGGGAGTTTACAGCAGTACCCCAACTTTAGAGCAGACCTGCTGTTTGCGCTGGATCTGCTTGACAAAGACTTTAGAGATGAAAGAGAGAAAGTGGGGTTTATCCTATCCCATTTGCATGGTGAAGCCAAAACGTGGCTGAGAAATTTATGGAGGGACAATGATCCGGCGCTCCAAGACGCGAAGGCTTTCATTAAAGCTATGGACTCGTGTTTTTTATCAAAGATAGACGTTGATATTGCCAGGAGAGACATACATGGACTTAAGCAAGGCAAAGCCAGCGTGCGTCAGTACCATACGCGTTTCTTCGGACTGGTTCATGCACTGGGATGGGACAAAGCTTCTGCGCCAGTGAGAGATCTCTTTTGGGAGGGCTTGAATGCAGAAGTAAAAGCCGAAATTGGAAGGGGGGAGAGGCCAAGGAGCACCCAGGAAGTGGTCCAGAGGGCTCTGGAGATCGGGGTGCATCTGGAGGAACGTCCTTACAACAGAGAAGAAGGACGTTGGGGAAGGGCACCAGCCAGAGCACCTCCCTTCTATCCCAAAGAAGCAGCGCGTGCGCAGTCCACGCCCTCACAGGGAGGGGGAGAGGAACCGATGGAACTCGGAGGTGCCAGGGCTCAGTCAGCTACCAGAGCCCTCACGCCGGGAGCAGTCAAACCGAAGCCTCCTAGAGGGAACAGGAAGTGCTACATCTGCGACAGTGCTCAACACATGGCGAAAGAGTGTCCCCAGAGGCTCCACAAGCATACTGCAGCATCGGCAACAGTGACAGAAGCAACGCAGCAGGGAAACGACAGAGTCTGGCTGGAGGAAGAGGTACTGGGGTCCAGCCAGACAAATCAATGAAACAATCCCCAGAGATTTTGCAGCCCACGGACCCCCTCCCACCCAAACCAGTGGTGCAGCTTACAGCGTCTCTCCAACTGCCCAACGGAAGCACTCTGGAAGTGCCGATCACCATTGACTCCGGCAGCAACGCCGACTTTATAGGACTGGATTTTATTCAGCAACACAATATACCACTGCTGCCAGCCACACTGCCCCTGAAGGTTGTCACAGTGGATGGCAGAGACTTGTTAGGGGGGCAGGTGGTGCAACAAACGCAACCAATGGTGATGCGGATTGGGAACCACCAAGAGGTCATCAGCTTCAACGTCACCAAACTGTCAGGCACGCCGGTAGTGTTGGGCATGAGTTGGCTGCACAGGCACAGCCCAGCATTGGCGTGGTATCAGCGCCAATTGACCTTCGGTTCCTCCTATTGCGCGGAACATTGCATTCTTCATAGCCCGGAAGAAGGAGGGGAAGACACGCAGCTACAATTGAGCACGCTGCAAGCAGTGCCACGCAAGTACGCAGCGTTTTTGGAGGTTTTCTGCGAGAAGGAAGCGGACAAGCTGCCTCCCCACAGGCCCTATGACTGCCAGATTGACCTTCTGCCAGGGGCGACGCTGCCAGCCGGGAAACTGTATTCCATGTCTGAAGACGAGCTGCAGGAGCTCAAGGAGTTCATAGACCTCAACTTGAAGCGCGGTTTCATCCGGGAGTCGAAGGCAGCGGGGGGCAGTCCTGTATTCTTTGTGAAGAAAAAGGACACGCCCCAAAAAAGACTTGTAGTGGATTTCAGGCTCTTAAATTCAAAGACCAAGCCCACAGCCTTTCCAATGCCCAAAATAGATGACCTGCTTGCAACGGTGAGGAAAGGACGCGTTTTTACAAAGTTGGATCTGAGAGGGGCGTACAACCTGATTCGCATACGGGAGGGGGACGAGTGGAAGACTGCCATGTTCACGCCCCTGGGCACATATGAATACAGAGTTATGCCCTTCGGTTTACAAAATGGCGCCCACTGTTTTCAAGCGTTCATGCATCACGTCCTGGCGGGTCTTCTCTACAAGAAATGCGTCTGCTTCTTGGACGACATCCTGATATTCTCAGAATCTGAGGAGACCCACGAGGGGGACGTCAAGGAGGTTCTGCAGCGACTGCAGGAGCATCGGCTATACGCAAAGCTGGAGAAGTGCCAGTTCGACAGGAAGGAGGTGGATTTCCTGGGCTACAAGCTGTCGGACAAGGGGCTCGCCATGGACAGCGCCAAGGTTCGCGCGGTGTTGGATTGGAAGAGCCCGCGCAATCGGAAGGAGGTCCAGAGGTTTGTGGGGTTTGCCAACTTTTACCGCAAGTTCATCAAGGGGTTCGCGATGCAGACAGCGGCCATTACCGACACGCTCAGCTCAAAGAAGAAGAGGTTCATCTGGACGGAGCAAGCGGAGCAGTCCTTCCAGAACCTCAAGCGTCTCTTCTCGTCCGAAGGGCAGCTACTGCATGTGAATCCCGGCAAACCGCTGAGGGTTGAGACGGACGCCTCAGACAGAGCCGTGGGCGCCGTACTGTTGCAGGAGGACCCGCAGGGGGACTGGCGCCCGTGTGCCTTCTACTCCAGGAAGCTCAGCAAGTCAGAGCAGAACTACACCATCTGGGACAGGGAGTTGCTGGCCATTCATGCAGCATTCAAGGCGTGGCGGCACTTCCTCATCGGGGCCAAACACACGGTGCAGGTTCGCACGGATCATAAGAACTTGGAGTACTGGCGCACGGCAAGGTTCCTGAACCAGCGGCACATCAGATGGGCGGAGTTCTTTGCGGATTTCGACTTCAGGATAGAATACATCCCAGGCGACAACAACATCATGGCAGATGCACTGTCCAGAAAGCCGCAATACCTCGAAGAAGCGGCGCCAGCAGCGGCCAAACACATTTTCGCCCAGAAAACCTGGGCGTGCGCTTCCGCAACTGTGGACATAGAGGCGGTCCGTCGAGCACTGCAGGAGGACTCCTTCGCTCTAGCCAAGATGGAGGAGGTGCGCAAGGGCACGGTGAAAAACGACGAGTTCCAAATACGAGACGGATTGCTCATCCGCAGAGGAGCACTCTATGTACCGGGAGATGAGCTCCGTGCGAAAGTGCTGCAACAGTTACACGACGCGCCAACCGCCGGGCACTTCGGCAAAGAGAAGACGGCGGAACTCGTTGCCAGAGATTTCTGGTGGCCCAAGATGAGGGGGGAAGTCGCGGAGTACGTCTCGAGGTGCGACACCTGCCAAAGGGCCAAGTCAGTACACAAACCTCCGGCAGGACTGCTCGAACCGCTGCAGACCCCGAGCGAACCGTGGGAGAGGGTGGCACTGGACTTTGTCACGGATTTACCCAGCTCGAGGGGTAAAACGGCAGTGCTAGTGGTGGTGGACATGTTCACTAAAATGGCCCACTTCATTCCGTGCGCGAAGGTGGCCACGGCAGAACAGACTGCCAAACTGTTCATAGACCACGTCTTCAGAGTGCATGGACTGCCACGGTCTATCTTGTCCGACAGGGGGCGCCAGTTCATTTCGAGCTTCTGGCAGAAGCTGATGGGTTTCCTGAACGTCAAGATCAACCTAGCGTCGGCGAGACACCCGCAGACCAACGGACAAGCGGAGCGCGTCAACGCCATCATGCAGCAGTACCTGAGATGCTATGCAAATCAACAGCCGACGACATGGGTGGACTACCTGCCGCTCGCTGAGTTCGCCTACAACAACACGAAGCACGTGTCCACAGGGGTGACGCCGTTCTTCGCCAACAACGGGAGGCATCCCAGAACCTTCCCGGGATTAGAGAGACTAGGGGAGGGGGAGCCACAGGCAGCGGAAGTCTTGGCGGCGGAATTGCAGGAAGTCCACGAGCAGCTTAGGAGGCAGTTAGAGCTTGCAAAGCACGCATACAAACTGCAGGCTGACAAGCACAGAAGGGTTGGGGAAGACATACAGGTGGGTGACTGGGTGTGGTTAGCGGCCCACGCAGTGCCGACCAGATCCTTAGCTAAGAAGAAACTCGGACATAAGCAGCTAGGACCTTACCTGGTTGAGGCACAGATCAATCCGGTGGCCTTCCGGTTGACACTTCCGGAAGGATCCAGAATGCACCCAGTATTCCATAGGTCGGTGCTCACGCCCTACAAAGCACCTCACCGATTTCAGGCGCAGGGCACGGCACCAGACCAGTATAGGGAGATCCCCCCAAGGAGGGAGTCGCCAAGTAGGGAACCCATCAACCAGGTCACAGAGATTTTGGACTCGAGATGGGGGGAAGAGGGAGTAGAATATTTTCTCGCAAGGGAAGGTACCCCGGCCAGCGCCAACAGTTGGGTGCCGGACTATGCCCTGGACGAGCCACTCCTCAAAGAGGAGTTTCATGCCTTGTTCCCACACAGGCCCATGCCAGCCGAGTATTTCGACGACTGGCTTTTCACACCCACGCTTTCTACCAGCACGTTCCAGGGATTCACCTCGGACGAAGAACCAGCATTAGAAACACGTTCACCGGAGGGCTCGCCCTCGGGGTTTGCCTCAGACTGCTCCTTTTGGTGGGACAATCGAGGAGAAGAGAGGTGGCTGAGGGGCCCTTGGCAGGCAACGGACCCAGAGGGGAACGAGGGTGAGAGGGACATGGACGTGATGGGGGAGGACGTGGGGTTTGAGCATGGCGGCACGGAGATGGAAGCAGAGGAGAACGAGGTCGGCGAAGACATGGAGGACGAGCCGGATTTCTCTAACTGGATGCACGCCACGGGGGACGAACTGTATCCACCATTCACCCCCACAACGACGGAGCACCCAGCACCCCTGCCGGAGGAAGGGGAGGGGGGAAGGGGGGGCTTCGAGGGGGGGATGGATGTCAGGGGTTCAGGAGAAGAGTCGCAGGAGAGGCAGGAAACGGAGAGCGAGGGGGAGGAGTCTGAAGGAAATGTCAGCGACGACAGTAGTCCGAGGTCTCTGAGTCTCTCCAGTGACTCGGAGGATTCACAGAAAGGGGCCCCCATGGTCAGGGCAAGGGGGACACCTCGGGAAGAAGGGGCCAGAGAGGACTCAGAGAGTAACAGCTGGAAATCCGGACCAGCTTCCCCCCCAGAGTGCAGTAGGGGGGAGGAGTCCAAGGCATCGGGATCAGGGAGCGCGCAGGCAGAGGGAGAACGTGAGGCAGGAGTGGCCACACCCTCGTCAGGGAGCGAGGAAACGGTCATCAGGAAAGTTAAACGCGCGCGCGCGCCAAGTTCAAATGTACAGGAGGGCGGCAAGGTGGGCAGCCCGGGTAGGGAGCCAGGTCCTAAAGCCCGCCGAAGAGAGGGGGAGGAGTCAGAGGGGTCAAGCTCTGCGTCAGAAGAGTCCAGGAGGGAAGAGACACCGGGGGGTAGTAAGACCCAGAGGAAGAGAGAGAGAAGGAAGAGGTGGAGTAAGATTAGAGTGTTAAGCTGGTGCACAGGGGGCGGAGATCCAGATAGAGCTTCGCCGGTCTAAAGCTCAGACGTAGAGCTGGGACGCTGAGACTTGTAAATGGACACTATTCTTCAATAAAGACTTTGATACTGTACTACCGGCTAGCGTTGGTCCTTGGTGAGCTGGGACCCGGAGCCAGCTCTGACAATAAATGATTCAAACAGCAAAACATTCCGCACTTGCAGTTCCTTGCACACCTAGTATTTCTGTAGTTGATAGAATTTGAAGGTTTGTTTTGCATGCAAGGCCCATAGTGCAAGACCTGTGCTGCTTCACTTTCCCTCCCTTATACAGTGGTACCTCGGGTTACATACGCTTCAGGTTACATACGCTTCAGGTTACAGACTACGCTAACCCAGAAATAGTACCTCGGGTTAAGCACTTTGCTTCAGGATGAGAACAGAAATCGTGCTTCGGCGGCGCGGCAGCAGCGGGAGGCCCCATTAGCTAAAGTGGTGCTTCAGGTTAAGAACAGTTTCAGGTTAAGTACAGACCTCTGGAACGAATTAAGTACTTAACCCGAGGTACCACTGTGGTTGCTTTCAGCCGCTTGTCTTTTGTCTCTATCTGCTTTAAGTTTATTTGCGTTATAACCACTTTTTTTAAAAAAATACTGTCTTTATTTATTTTCATAAATTTTCAGAAAATTACCTTTTATCCCTCTCCTCTAAGTCTTCTGTGCTTTATTTTATTTGCATGTTTGTACCTTGAAACTTAGGATTGGAAATCCTCCTCGGGCAACATATAATCAAAACACTGAACATCTTAGAGGTATTTTCTGAGTCCTACACATGGGGGGTGGGGCAGAGCAAGTGGATTCATAGAGAGCACTTTCTATCTCATTTTAGTACTCTCCCTAAGTGGAAGCATCTCTATTTCACATGATTGCTCTATTACTAAACCTACTTGCTCAGAAATTTCCATTGATTTTAAATAAGGTTTGCATCCAAGTAATTATCTTTAGGTCAGCAGCCTTAATTACATCTCTAATTTGAGAATCTATTTAGTTTTGGTTTTAATTAGAATCTCTCTCCAGGCTTCAAGTATTTTCTTCTGAATAGAGAACACTGGTAGGAAGCCTTCCTTATGTCCAATAGCAGCATGACAGACAAAAACTCAACAGGTGAAGTTTCTCCCAGTGTGGAGATGCCATGATGCAAAACATATGTTGAATGAATCTGTTCATCACACAGAAGAAGAAGACTTTGGATTTGATATCCCGCTTTATCACTACCCTGTTGTTGTTGTTTAGTCGTGTCCGACTCTTCGTGATCCCATGGACCAGAGCACACCAGGCACTCCTGTCTTCCACTGCCTCCCGCTTCGAGGATACTATCCAACCATCTCGTCCTCTGTTGTCCCCTTCTTTCGCCCTCAATGTTTCCCAACATCAGGGTCTTTCCAGGGAGTCTTCTCCAAAGTATTGGAGCCTCAGCTTCAGGATCTGTCCTTCCAGTGAGCGCTCAGGGCTGATTTCCCAGTCCATGGGACTCTCAAGAGTCTCCTCCAGCACCATAATTCAAAAGCATCAATTCTTCAGTGATCAGCCTTCTTTATGGTCCAGCTCTCACTTCCATACATTACTACTGGGAAAACCATAGCTTTAACAATACGGACCTTTGTCGGCGAGGTGATGTCTCTGCTTTTAAAGATGCTGTCTAGGTTTGTCATTGCTTTAAGCTTAGTAAATAAAAATGGTCATAGAGAAAGGAGTATGTGCTCCCTAACCACACCCACAGTGTGTAGCTTCCAATCCTGATTACAGGTTCCTGTAGCAGTTGGGGAAAACGTTCACACAACTGTTGATTGTATGCAATTTTACTCTTGGTAATGAAAATCCTCCTGTACGCGGGTGGCGCTGTGGGTTAAACCACAGAGCCTAGGACTTGCAGATTAGAAGGTTGGCGGTTTGAATCCCCATGACGGGGTGAGCTCCCATTGCTCGGTCCCTGCTCCTGCCAACCTAACAGTTCGAAAGCACGTCAAGTGCAAGTAGATAAATAGGTAGCGCTCCGGCAGGAAGGTAAACAGCGTTTCCGTGTGCTGCTCTAGTTCGCCAGAAGAGGCTTAGTCATGCTGGCCACATGACCCAGAAGCTATATGCCGGCTCCCTCGGCCAATAAAGCGAGATGAGCACCGCAACCCCAGAGTCAGTCATGACTGGACCTGATGGTCAGCGGTCCCTTTACCTTTACCTTATGAAAATCCTATTCCATGACACTTGGTGTTTTTGCATCTGACTTGCAGTTCTAGAGTCTGGGTCCCCAGAAACTCCTTTAGACATAACTTAGGGTATGTGTATGCCCAGCTGGATTTATTTATTTATTTTACTTTGTCATGATGTATGGCATGGTAGTCTACAGGTCAAACTGGCTTTGACGTCTCCAAAGTTTTGCAAATTTAAGAAAAAAACTGAAACCTTCCTCCTAGGTATAATGTCACCAGTAATCGAAAAAGATGTTAGACCCCTTTTTATGTACACGACTTTAGCAGTCAGGATCTTAATTGCAAGAAACTGGAATAAAACACCTACGATAAATGAGTGTCAGGTCTAAATGATAGAATATCTGCAGTTGGCCATGATGACAGGGAGAGTCAGAGGATATCCAAAACAGAAAGTACAGAAAGAATGGAAAATCTTTAAAGAATACCTGGAAAACTATTACAATAATAAACATCTCCTGGCAGAACTAGAATGATTCTTGTAAAATAAGAAACATAATGTTTTTGTTATCTGATAAAAACAAAGACAGCAATACAGTAATTTGGAACTGTGTGTGAATAAACAATAGAAACAATAATACAATGAGTCTAATCGGAAGTTAAATGTATTTTCCCTTTTTATTCTTTTCTTTATTACGTAATTTATTTCTTCTTCTTTTCTTCCTTTCTTAATTTTTTTTCTCTTCTCATTTTTTCCTTTTAGTTTCCGATTTTCTGATCTGTTAAGAAAGAGATAAAGTTAAATATGAAAAGTTGACTTATTCAAAGTGATGTTTTGTAGTTTAACTATTGTTAAAGATGGTCAACTGTAGCAAATAGCGAATTGATGTATTGGTTATTGGTTATTTATTGTTATTGTTGAATCTTAAATAAATTTACTAATATAAGAACGACAACAACAAAGTTTTGCAAAGAAGTTTGCTAAGCAGTAAGGAGGTTTGCTTTTCTTGATATACAAGCAGAGGCATGTATTAATAATCCCTTTTATGTGTATGGGGATCTGAGGGTATAGTTCAAGGTTGTAACAGGCACTGGCCATTTCCATTTTTTTCTTAGGGATTTTATTCAGCGACTGCAGCAGATAATTTCCACCCATATTAAAATAAATCAGGGAATGGGGAAAAGGTTATGCTGTTTGCAGAGTGATGCCATGTGTCCCCTTCCCTGGAGTCTGAGCATTTTAACTCAACCAGCATTGTTATGATAGCTGGGTCCCTAGTCTAATTTCTAAAGGTTAGTTTCTGTTATCTTTATCTCCCTTGAGACTTCCTAGGAAGAATTATTACATGGTTCGGTGATCATAGTGCGGCCTTTTCTTTTGCAATCTGTAATATTAAAAAATACCAGAAGATTACTCTATAGACTCAATATATGTCCTTCAGCAAGTATAAAGAATAGCACAATTGTGGTTGTGCAGTGGTGTGCAGTGATATGAAACATTAGTGGTGTTTGAAAAAGTAAGACTTGCCATAATGAATTTTATAAAGGGAAAAAATAGGCATATGCCCACTCCAGTTTTCATTTGTGTGTATGCAGTAATTAATTAAGAAATAACTGTGAAAATCTCCGTTAATAATTTCATTCTATTTGTTAACTGTGCTGGGACCTCAGGCTAGAGAAATACAGATTGTCAGGTTCTTCCTTGAATAACGATTCTTTGGTTCTATAATGACTGCCTTTCAATCGGCTTAGCATTGCACCGCCTAGGGAAGGTAGCTCTTCAAATGACCAAAAACATTATAGTGAAATTTCGGAAAATATTCTACTGAATTGAAAAAGTACGCATTGGTTTTTTGTTTGGAATAAATATCTTGTGACGCTGCTTGTAGTAGAGATGTAATTGCAATAGAAGCATATAAAGAAGTGTTGTAGCTAAATGACAATCTAATCCTGTGAATCCTTTCTTGAATGTAAGTACCACTGTGTCCAATGTCTAGTAAGTATGCATAGGATTGTAACAGTCTCAATATTGTTCTTGGATATTTTTCAGTGTAGATTTTTTTTAAAAGTGCTAATAGTCTTAGAAATAACCTCTAAGTATCTCTTAGTGATCCAACTCCTGACCAAAGCCTAAGCATATTTATTTGTAAGTTCCACTGATACCTGTGGATTTTAATTGAAGACTCTGCTCCAAGCTTCTTGTTTACAGTGGTACCTCGGGTTACATACGCTCCAGGTTACATACGCTTCAGGTTACAGACTCCACTAACCCAGAAATAGTGCTTCAGGTTAAGAACTTTGCTTTAGGATGAGAACAGAAATCATGCTCCGGCGGCGCAGCGGCAGCTGGAGGCCCCTTTAGCTAAAGTGGTGCTTCAGCTTAAGAACAGTTTCAGGTTAAGAACGGACCTCCAGAACGAATTAAGTACTTAACCCGAGGTACCACTGTACTTAGAATCTCTGTTTGTGTAGTCAGATGTGCACTGATATATGGAATAAATTATGGCAGCAGCAGCCATGGTTGTAGAGAGTGGAACTTTTCAGAACTCACCACGAGAGTTCAAGTCAGCCACCTTAATACTCCATCTATGCTGCAACAAGTGGAAGATCTACCTACCTACAGGAAATGTTTTTGTGCACCTTTAGTGTTAACACATACCTCTTTCATGTTTTGCCTGCTCTTCGTGGGAGCCCAGGGTGCTGCTAGAGGATACCATGGGGAATTTGGTTGTGGTTGTATAGTTTGGTGTACGTGGTTCTTTCCAGGGTAAAACAATCAAAGATAAGAAGGGAAGGGAAGGCTAACAAGGGATGAATGCACCTTGGTCTAATCTTTGATGGATATGTGCACATATATTTCCTTACATCTTCACCACTAGCAACATTTTGAGATGTGAGGAATTCAGTTCAGCTACTGCTGAAAGGCAAATTAAAGTTAAGTATTCAGGTCTTACCATAATTTTGTTTTACTATATTTTTTAAAAACATTGTGCTTTTTAGAGAAGCTTAAGGGTGGTTGTTTTTTAAAGGTGATTCCTGTATTTGACAAATTTTCAATTATGAAAGAGCAGTGATTAAGCCCACATTTTTTAATTCATCAGTCATTTCAAGCATATTTTCATTTATATATTTGTGTGTTTTTTTAAATATTACTAGAAATGCAATTCATTGAAAATATAACAGGCCATATTACAAATTTTAGCTGCCTTTCCTGAGCATATTTTAAGCTTGGTTTCTTTAAAAAGTTTCTTATTGCCAGTAACACCGTATAAATAGGACTGAGTCCATCAGGGCCTTTTACGCATTTCCTTTTTAGGGTCAATGTACATCAGAAATCAGAAACCGTTGCTCAAGAATTCATATTTGAAATTCCAGCCTTGATTTGTACAAATCAGTCATCCCCATACTTTGTTGAACTGTATCTTTAATAGTTGGTTTGGGGGTGGTGAGGCAGCTTTCGCGGTGAAGCCAATTTAATCGTTGCATTTGCAGAAAAATGCTTACTAATAATTGAAATATCTCTACTTGGAAAGCAAAGCATCATTGGTCAACTGCAGCTGAGTTCTACAAATTGTTTAAACCAAAATCCTTCTAACGTAAGCCCTGGGGGCCAACTGCATTTCACAGTCAAGAGCTAGGGGCTTCCTAGGAACCACTTGAATACAGGAGGAAAATACTGTGTCTAGAAACTTGGACTTTACCGTACAATGTGGTATCTTCAAAATGTGACTTGACATGACCACTTGGCTCTAAGTTTGAAGCCATTTGATTGACATCATTAAATATGATTTAGGACAGAGCATGCCCTTTTGCAAGTCATACCCATGGAGTTCAGTGGTACTTACTCCCAGTTACGTGCATATAGGATTGAAGCCTTAGTAAAGAGTTTGGGAGCAAAAATTATCAACCACGATAACCACAACCCGCCACTTCTGGATTGGTAGGAAAGATGTAGTTTAACATAAGCTTTGCATACATGTCAGATTTTCTTTGACAACTGTTGGCAGAGGGCTCCTACTATAGCCAACAGGTGGTTTTGAGCTGGAAAATATTTTTAAAATACACCAGAAAGTTACCATTGAGCTGTAGAGCTGCTACACTGAAGTTGAGAGGGGATGTTTTTTCTGCATTTGCTCACATTGCAAGAAGTACGCCAAGGCATTGTTGACACTCAGTATCAACTCATGATGATAAATGGAAATATAAATAATTTTGATTTTGTTGTAGAACTTTGAACATCATTTGTGGTATGCTCCGAAGCTGCAGGGTATATACACTAAATATGAATGAAATGGGGGGGGGGGGGAGAGACTGTGACATGCTTGAGACACTTCACACATAATTTTTAGGTGTATACTTAAAGGATGATATATATGCACACCTAAAATCATGAAAAAAAGTGGCTCTTATCAGTTGTACAAAGGTTCTCAGCCTGGAATTTAAATTGTGCCCTGTCAACATTGACATGTCCTCCCTTTGAACTTGTGGCTACCTGCGATAAACTTGTTAACTTACATGCAGTTCTCTTGGTTACAGTAACTTCTGCTTCTTGGGGAATCTGTCTTCTGATCCCCAGCTCCATACATTTCATCAGGGCAAATGTGATTTTACATCCTGGTCCAGCATCTTCATCCTTTATAGCAGGGGCCAGCAAACTTTTTCAGCAGGAGATCGGTCCACTGTCCCTCAGACCTTTGGGGGGGGTGGACTATATTTTTTGGGGAAAATATGAACAAATTCCTATGCCCCACAAATAACCCAGAGATGCATTTTAAATAAAAGGACACATTCTACTCATGTAAAAACACACTGATTCCCAGACCGGATTTGGAAGGCAATTGGGCCAGATCTGGCCCTCGGACCTTCAATTGCCTACCCATGCTCTATAGCAGGAGTCAGCAAGGTTTACTCCTGTGGAGATCCTCCATGGGCCGGACTGGCGCAGCGTGATGCCGAAAATCGCATCTGCGCATGTCCGCGGTGCCAGAAATTGCTTCTGCATATGCCCAGAAGCCGAAAATCGCACCTGCGCAGAAGCAATTTTTGGCATCTGGGCATGTGCAGAAGCCATTTCCGGCACCACAGACATGCACAGATGCAATTTCCGGCATCTGGGCATGTTCCAGAGCCACGGAAGAGAGTCCCCATGCTGTGCTGTACTGCGCTGGTTTAGCACAGAGCGTGGGGACTTGCTGAGCAGGCAGCTCAGTTTGGGGGTTAGCTCATGGGCTGGTTAAACAGCCTCTGTGGGCTGCTTTCGGCCCATGGGCTTTAGGTTGCTGAGCCCGGCTCTATAGCCACAGTCCTCTATGGGTGAAGGTGGTTTGGTTTGCAGGGAAAAGATCTTCCAAAGGGAGTGACAGCTCACTCTACCGGTGTGGGTGGCGAGGAGAAGACTTCATCAGCATATGCAGGACTATAAACTGTACTTTGAGTATGACTTAATTTAATGCAACCCATGGTTGTTGTACTCAGCTATGTTTTACTCAGAGATATTACTTACAGTGGTACCTCGCAAGACGAATGCCTCAGAAGACGAAAAACTCGCAAGACGAAAGAGTTTTTCGTTTTCTGAGCTGCTTCGCAAGACAGATTTCCCTATGGGCTTGCTTCGCAAGACGAAACGTCTTGTGCCTTTTTTTAAAAACCGCCAATGCATTCCTACGGGAAACCGTCAATACACATTGGTGCTTCGCAAGACGAAAAAACTCGTAGAACGAAAAAACTCGCAGAACGAATTAATTTCGTCTTGCGAGGCACCACTGTACTATGAAATTAATGAAGCTAAGTTCGTCATGTGCACTAGTATTAATGGGTTTATCCTGACTGAGTTGAACGAGCTTTGGACAATACATAATCTAGCACTGCCTATGTACACCACAGTTTACAAATGATGATGTTCGGCAGGTCCCTATGCTGAAGTAGTAGCAATCCAAAAATGCGCCCAGAGGTGAAATAATAGTAATGATAACATGCAGTTAATTTCTACTCTACTGTTGTGTTTGCTCCACATCTCTGAGCTGTAAGAGGTTGGAGGATTTCTTGTGCTTCTGTATGTATAGAAATATGCAGGTTGGTTTTCTGTGGAGCTGTGGGTTAAACCACAGACCCTAGGACTTGCCGATCAGAAGGTTGGCGGTTCAAATCCCCGCGACGAGGTGAGCTCCTGTTGCTCGGTCCCTGCTCCTGCCAATCTAGCAGTTCGAAAGCACATCAAAGTGCAAGTAGATAAATAGGTATCGCTCCAGCAGGAAGGAAAACGGCGTTTCCATGCACTGCTCTGGTTCGCCAGAAGCGGCTTAGTCATGCTGGCCACATGACCAGAAGCTGTACGCCGGCTCCCTCTGGCAATAAAGCGAGATGAGCACTGCAACCCCAGAGTCGGCCACGACTGGACCTAATGGTCAGGGGTCCCTTTACCTTTATAGCATTAAGCGCTCTGAGAGATGTCCCAAAGTCCTTTAGGGAGACAGTCATTCTTGTAGAGAGCAGCTCGTCTCTTGTGTCTCTTCTGTATCTCTTCTAGTCTCACTCTAAAAACTATGCAGTTAAATCACAACATGCCTAAGAGGGAAGGGGGGAGGCGCCCCATATTTTTTGGCCATTAAGGGCCATCAGTCTGCCTGTTTACTGAAGGATAGATGTGCCTTGGCAAAACCTGTCAGGCAGGTTTCTGGACCAATAATCCCCTTTCTCAGAATCAAGAACCACTGAGTTGGAAGTGACCCCAAGATGTCAATCAGGCCAATTTATTATCTAAAAAAAAAGTGGATAAATGCATTGGCTTACTTAATAGAAATCATGTGCAATGGGGTTTTTTCCATCTAAACATCATAGCTCTACAGTACTTTCATTTTTTATTCATTTGCATGGCCAACTGGAGAAATATTAATTCCATGTATTATCATCTGTTTGTTATAATGCACTTTATTTACTTCACCTATTATTAGCAAGATGTTTTCTTTAGGTTGCTACTAACTTGCCTTTCGTTTGGGGGATCGAGAGAAATCTGCAGCTTGGTTCCTTTGGCTTTGCTCTCAGTTGATCTGCATAATGGTATTCTGGCTTGCCTGAGTCCCAACTGACTCTGCTGCTAACAGCTGACATCATATGTGTGGGCTCCAGGAATGTAGAACAAATATAAGATTGTTAAGCTGTGTAAGCTAAGAGCTAACCTTGCTACCTTAGTCAGGTTTGTATCCTATTCATCATGCTCGTTGTGCTTTCACATCTTCACTTCTGTGAGATCACGATGCCAGCATTTTTTTTTCTACTTCCAAAGTTCCTGGTTTGTTAGAAATAACTTCCTATAGTGTTAATACGTGACTTTGTGTTTCCTGGATTTTATACACTAAAAATTGTTTATGTTAAGCTACCACTTTATTATATTAAAAGGTTCATGCCATCTGAATTGGTTACATCTGTATGGTAATATTCCTGTTGCATCTGACTTTAAATTCTATCTATTTAGGCATTTCTATATTACCCAATTAGGGATGTGGGTGGTGCTGTGGGTTAAACCACAGAGCCTATGACTTGCCGATCAGAAGGTTGGCAGTTCCAATCCCCGCAACTGGGTGAGCTCCTCTTGCTCGGTCCCTGCTCCTGTCAACCTAGCAGTTCGAAAGCACGTCAAAGTGCAAGTAGATAAATAGGTACTGTTCCGGTGGGAAGGTAAACAGCATTTCTGTGCACTGCTCTGGTTTTGCCAGAAGTGGCTTAGTCATGCTGGCCACGTGACCAGGAAAAACTGTCTGCGGACAAAGGCTGGCTCCCTCGGCCAGTAAAGCAAGATGAGTGCTGCAACCCCAGAGTTGTTCTCAACTGGACCTAATGGTCAGGGGTCCTTTACCTACATTCACACATGCAACACACACACACACATGTCCTGCAAAAAAACCCAGGTGTGAATAAACGTGAGACTGGTCCTTGCATGGGTACATAAGGACCCTTTCCCCCTGGCAGTTGAGAATTCTGATTTTGCCAGGCTCCTGATTTTGTGAAATTCCCAATGCATGCTGTGCTGAATGTGCATAGAAGCTCTTTTACAGATGTTCAGGTGAATGAGTGTTGCTCGTGGACATGGCCTGAGGACATTCTGACATCAAGTGTGTGATCTACATGAATGGCTCCTCTTTCCTCTCCATGCATTCACTGAACATGTGGGGTGAATTAGTTAAAGGGCTTAAAGTTTAGCCCCATGAAAATACAGAAAGTAATTGACATTAATAGGCCCCGTTGTCAGCGCTTTTCAGAATAAGGGTGTATGAACATCCCATTGATTGGACCAAAAAGATCTGAGCCTTCTTGAAAAGAGTTCTGCTTCTTTAGAATGGTTGGTGCAAGCCTCTCTGCAACTGCTTCTTGTTTTTCCTCCCAAACTTTGGGGGCAAGGGTAGAAGACATACTCTAGGGCCTGGCAGAGCTTCTTTCCATGTTGGGGAACTTGTACCAGCAGTCCTTGAAAGCCCAAAAGGAAACTGATACTAAACTCATAATTTCTGCCAGGGATTCAACATTTGCAGAGACAAATAGTGGGCCGAGCATAAATGTCCCAGCAGTGATTCTGGAACTAGAACTCATGCCATAACAGGTTTCTGGGGGATTTGGGGAAGAGCAATTGTTTGCAAGCATCTTTATTTCAGAGTGTTGTGCGTATTTATTAAATATGTAATAGCCACACAGAACTGAAACAGTCTGTGGATACCTAAAATATTTCAATAACATTCATCTGGATGACACAGTTATTTTTATTTACGCGTTGGAACCACTGTGAAACAGACACCATTGATTCCCTCCCTCTCCTACCAAAGCTGAGTTACTTTGTTGTGGATGGCCCCAATCAAACTAGGAACATTTCGTTCACCTTTCTTGGTATGTCCATTAATAAAGTCACACGAATAAGGAGAATTTTACTTTCTTTTACGAATGCTAATAGTTGCAATAGTTTGAGAGAGCCATTCTAAGAAGAAACTCTGTATTTTGCTTTGGAATCTCTGCATTCTTAAGTCTTGGCAACATATTTTAAGGGATGTTGTTATGTTTTTTAGAAACAATACAGCTGTCTGTCCTCTATATTGTTGTTTCCCAAGCTCAATGTGATCATTAATCTCCAAAACCTCTGGGGGTAGGTAAATAAACGTATTCTCCACCGCTGAAAGACAAAGTGGATAATAGTATCTTTGTATGGATTGGTTCCTCCCAAAGAGGCAGGGCTTTGCAAAGCTGCTTTTCCTGTGATGGGAGGAGTGCTACCTATAATAGGGACACAAAGAAAACTTTTCTTTCTACTCTTCCCCACCTGAGTTAAGATGGGGAAGGAGGAATTTAATGTTCATTCAAGAGCAGAAGGATCATTTTTAAAGGTCCTTTCTGAAGCAAGTCATATAGTTTGGTACCTTGGATTACATACGCTTCAGGTTACATACGCTTCAGGTTACAGACTCCGCTAACCCAGAAATAGTACCTCGGGTTAAGAACTTTGCTTCAGGATGAGAACAGAAATCGTGCTCCGGCAGCGCAGTGGCAGCGGGAGGTCCGATTAGCTAAAGTGGTGCTTCAGTTTCAGGTTAAGAATGGACCTCCAGAATGAATTAAGTTCTTAGCCCGAGGTACCACTGTACTGCAACAAGCTGGTAGAACCACTTTTTAACAACCACTAGGAACTTTAGGATATGGCATCCCTCCAGTTCAGCAACAGCCATAAGGCATAAAAACACACTGGAAGGTGGTGAATCTACTTAATGTCTTCCCTAAGCTTCATTTGCTTACTCAACTTCTTCTGAAGGATGTGGGATGCGGGCAGTGCTTTCCCCCCTAGAAAAACAGATGCTGCCTAGGGCTTGCCAATCAGAAGGTCAGTGGTTCGAATCTCTGTGACAGGGTGAGCTCCCGTTGCTCAGTCCCAGCTCCTGCCAACCTAGCAGTTCGAAGGCATGTCAAAGTGCAAGTAGGTAAATAGGTACCGCTCCGGCGGGAAGGTAAACAGCATTTCCATGCGCTGCTCTGGTTCACCAGAAGTGGCTTAGTCATGCTGGCCACATGACCTGGAAGCTGTACGCCGGCTCCCTCAGCCAATAAAGCGAGATGAGCGCCGCAACCCCAGAGTTGTTCACAACTGGCCGTAACTGTCAGGGGTCCTTTACCTTTACCTTTACTCACCATGAAGTTGTTATAGTAAGTGCCACATTTTTTAACAACAACAACAACAACAACAACAAGAAGAAGAAGTTACCATTGCTGCTTATCTTTGAGTAACCCCTGAAAAACTACAATATTGCATATGGGTATATAGCCATCGTGGTCTAAAGACCCGGACAGTTGTATCCTCCAATGAGTTCTGCCCACCTTTAAAGCTGCCTGCATTGGTGGCCACCGATCTTTGGGCAATGAATTTCACAGTTTGACTATGTGCTGCATTAAGAAGTTCTGAACATTTAGCCGTTGGGCATCCCCTGTTCCAATATTATGAGAGAAGAAGGAGAATTTCCTATTTAGTCACTCGCTCCACACCATTCATAGTTTACACTCCTTTTTCAAACTCTCCCCACTTTCCTACATTCCCTTCATTTTGCTCTATGTGGCATGGTTTGCTCTTCATGGTTTGAGGGGGAGAGAGAGACTCTGTTTTGGCCAGCAGGTAATGGCTTTTCCCACCTGCCTTGCCCCTTAGGAGGCTACATAATGGAGCTGTTTCCAGAGGAAGAACTGTAAGGGGAGAGGCAGACTCTCCTTGCCATCAGAATGGGTGTTATGTACTGAGCTGAATCCTAGAACAATAGGATCCAGAATGCAGCAGTCTGATTGGTCCGCAGGAGCCACCCAATGCAGCTCCAGGTGGAAGTGAATCAGTGACCTGATTGGCCTGCAGGAGCAGCCAATCAGGCTCCTGGATGAAGTGAATCAGCAAGCTGATTGGCCTGCAGGAGCAGCCAATCAGGCTTCTGGAGGAAGTGACTCCGCAACCTGATTCGCCTACAGGAGCAGCCCGGAATTAGCCAACCACACGGGGCCCATTGTGTAAATAATGTGTATATACAGCTAGACGTTTTGGGGAAAGTTTCATTCATTGCTACTACAAGCTGAATAAAGAGCATGAAATTCACACTCAACTCCGAGTATATTTCAGTGCGGTTAGTGTCACCAGTGCTGCCCCACTTCAAGCCCAAGGAACCCTGAGAAGAGAGTTGCTGTTATGGGCATCATGTAGATGGGCATTTTAATAAGCTGAATAGAGGGAAAGATTATTAGTCATGGGGGTGTGGAAACTATGTGTATGAACTTAACAGTGCTTAGTTTATCTTTTGGGTGAGCTTTTGTTAATACTGTAAATACTGATTTAGAGATTATAAACTCTGTATGGATTTGTTAATCTTATATTATGCCTTTTGCTCTAATTGTGATGTTTAGCTGTTGCTTTGTTAACAGTGTTTCACAGATTGCAAAACATTTATTGGTATCTGATACAGACCATATTCTTCAAATTAGACACATCATTCGTAGCTGCCACTGCAAACACCCTTTCCCTCAGTTTGACAACAATTCAAGGATGTGGAGATGAGATATCTCATTACTCACTCCTTCTGCCAGAGATATGGTTTGGTTGTCATCTTCTAAAGAGAGCTCTGTTATTGTCAGGTATACTTAATGTTGTTTCAAGTTAGAGACAAAACATTTCTACTAATATATGTGTCTTGGATTTATGGATTTATTTTTTTTTATTTATTTTTTGGTATGCAGAGCTACTAAAGGCAGGAGCTGTTCTGACAGTGGAATAGACTCCCTTGGAAGATGATGGCGTCTCCTTCACTGGAGTTTTTCAAATGACCATTTGCCATGGATGCGTTAGTTGAGATTGTTGCATTGTGGGGGCTGGGCTTGGTGGCTTTGGGTCCGTTCTATAATTCTCTGGTTTCATGCCTGGCAACTCATGTGACTAGATTCAGTTAACATTTCCCACCCGTTTCTTTATTTTGTATACTGCTTCAGTCTGCTTTTGCCAAACCAAATGCCAGTTTTAAACAATAACAACTGCAGAAAAACTTTGGTATAGCTCTTGAACTTCACCTTTCAATAGCTTTGGTTTCTGGATTGCTATTCTGTTAGCATGATGAACTAATTGACCTAGGAGGGACTCCCTGTGGAATAGCAGCTTCTGCTTAGATCATCAGGAGCACAATTTGTTGTTTCATTTCCTCTTTGGATCCCATCAGGGAAATTGAATTGTGAAAAGACTGCCTAGTGGGAGCATTCAGCCTTCATGACTGAATAAGTAACTTCTTTTTGGGTACTGTCTTAATTAACAACAAAAAAAGAGACCGTAGCATTAAGAAGTCGGCTGCAATTCTGACACAGATCACTAACTTCGGTAATACAATCGCTTGAACCGCATGGCCTTCTGAAAGTTGGGGGCCCAGCGCAGGTGCAAAACACAAAGCTGCAATATGCCATTTAGGACATCTTATTCAGGGTAACTCAGCAAAGCCCTAGCCAACCATTACTGAGATTTCAGGGGTTTTTGGGGGGGGGGATGGGGAGAGTTAATCTTGTACAACGAGGTTTAGTGTGCTAGTTTATAAATTAAATGGATGCTTCATCCAAGTGTATCAGTGGTGCAAGTTTATAAATGAAATTAAATGATTCATTCAACTGTGTATCAGTGATGGAATTAGATCTTAGTATTTTATTAATTGCTTAAACTTGTTAGAAAGGAGCTAGTTCATATTTATAGTGAGCTACTATGGTCAATTGAAGGAATGGGCAGCAATCCAAAATAGGAATCCCAACTAATGAATGAAACTGCCATCCAGGAAATACATGTATCCTCTCACAATTACACTCAAGAGATTTACTGTTCTGTACAGATGAAGGGAAACTTCAGTTGCTGTGCTCACTATGTGCGCTTTACAAAGGTGCATGATTCATGTGAAAAACAGCTGGTGCAGTAATAGCTTAAGAGTCTCAAAAGGGCAAGGGGCACAGCGCATGCCATGTGAACACTGAAGCATTCCCATTGTACAGCTGAATTTACTTTTAAGGACTTTACATTTGCAAATTCCGCATGTAGTGAACATAAGCTTGCATGTTTCAAAAGAAAATTACTCCACTCCCTCAATATAAGAATTCTAGGTGAATGTCAAAAGTTAAAAGTAGACTATGTTCCTGCCATACCCTGTGACTGGCCACTTTACATGGCTACAAGGTGCTAAATCATAGTTTACAATAGGTGTGGACATTTGACTGGTGGAATATTGTCAAATAAAGCTAAATTATTTTTAAAGCATTGACTTACATTAGAACAGTAAACAATTAATCGACAGATTGGTTTGAGCCTTACATAAATTGCAAAGAGAAATTAGTTAACAAAAAAGTACATTGTAAGATTGTAATTAAGTATAACTTTTACAGTGCTGTTTGTTTTCATTTTTAATATTTACTGACTGTTCTATACGTAAATCCCTTGGCAACTTATGGCATAAAAACAAAGAAATTCAAAACAACAGTAGTGATAAGTATGATGAAATAAAATGAAACATTAAAAACACAGCATTAAAGCAAACCTGAAATTAAGAACTAAAGCTACAGCAAGATGATGATGATGATATTACAAAACAACACAAAACAATATTAGAGCAAAGCACACCCTAACAGCAGTACTTGCCAGGCTTGTTTACACCATGTGGTCAATGCCACATCCTCCAAGAATTTCCAATATCTAGCTATTACTAGCCACAGGGCACCTGTAGCAGCAAAACTGGATTCCTTCATCTCTCCAGCTGCAACAAAACATGTCTCTCCCATATTGGTCTCTACAGCCACAGCAGATGCTATAACTCTGATGGTTTTGCTTTCCCCTGAAGGTGCATTCTTCCATTTCTTCCAAGACAGATGGATGCCAACAACATTAGCCTTGCTGCTAATAAAAGCTGGCCAATGAGATGCTTAAATGAGATGTCCTCTAGGTAAAGGTTAAAGGTTAAGTCCAGTCGTGGACGACTCTGGGGTTGCAGCGCTCATCTCGCTTTACTGGCCAAGGGAGCCAGCGTTTGTCTGCAGACAGCTTCCGGGTCATGGGGCCAGCATGACTAAGCCACTTCTGGCGACCCAGAACAGCGCACGGAAACACCTATTTATCTGCTTGCACTATGACGTGCTTTCAAACTGCTAGGTTGGCAGGAGCTGGGACCAAGCAACGGGAGCTCGCTCCATCACAGGGATTCGAACCACCAACCTTCTGATCGGCAAGCCCTAGGCTCTGCGGTTTAGACCACAGCACCACCCTTAAGTAAAGGTTACGTAATGCCAAATCAGGGGCTCTGACTATATTTTGTCCAGTTATCTCTAATTTCTTTTAATACTTCCTCCCAGAATGTTGCCACCTTATTACAGGTCCACCACATGTGCAGTCATGAACCCAACATCATGACAACAACCCACCCTTCAACGTGAGTCAGACAGACTGGAGGGAGGTGCAACCTATGCAGAATTTTTAATACCATTTGTTTTGTTGAGGCTGGCACTGGTTTGAAGGCACATTTGCCCAATCTGGCCCAATCTGCTTGTTCCACAATTTTTTCTCCATCACTTGAAAATTGACATCACTTGTGCTGCTGGCCAAAAGTTCTGAGTAATTTCTTTTGGATAAACTTAATATTTAGAAGACAATTTTATTTGTAAATAAATTAGGTGATGCTTCGTACAGGCGCAGTCTGCCTTTATCCTTTTCCCCAGTCACTTTTTGCAGAGATTCAGGTGGAGCCAGTAATGTGAACAGGGCAACATATGTTTGGTTCCCAGCTGGTGTATTCCTAGCAAACCTTGTTTATATCGAGGGTTTTATGCTAGGTATTGGATGGTGGCAGAAACAACATCATGTTCAGAATAGATCACATGAGATGTGTAGATCACATTAAAATAAATTGGTGGAGAAGAGAAAGCAATCCTGAATCAACCCCAATTTAAGTCATATCTCATCTCTACTTGTGTCAAAAAGAGTCGAGAGAATGTCACTGAGTTGATCACTCTTCTCTTTGACTTCACGGACACTCTCTACAGTTATGTGGCTCCCTGCAACATTTGCACTTAGCTAATGCAGTTATCACTTTCAGCCAAAGCAGAACTGGATGTTTGATCTAATCTAATTCTGATTTCTTCTTGATCATGTTAAGGGGCGTGTCTGTACATATAAGCTGCTGTCCTTTGTTGACATTTTAGAATGCAATACATAGATAATTTAATTGTTGGGTGCTGATTATGTGCCAAACAATGCAGTTGTGTGTGTAGAGTATGACAGGCTTTGGTTTGAGTTCAGAACAGGTTTTAGTGTTTTTCAATCTGTTCCATTTATACATCTCTTATCCCCACCTCGATATGTGCCATAGCTATTCAGTTCTGAGTAAATCCTATTTGTTTGATCTGCAAGAAGCTGTCACCATCAGCTGCTTAACCCCCAGCAGTGATATCAGATTTCTGCAGAATCCACACTTTCCTGCTGTGAAGTAGCTTGTACCCTGTGAGTCCCCATGACCTTTCCTTGGTAGAGTTTTATTAACTCATAAAACCAAACAATGATACCCTAAAATAATAACAGCCAGATTCTGTGGAGTTGTGCCAGCTCTTCCCCTCTCCTGTGCTGCTAGTGTGCCTGCCTTTTTATTGGGGCAACAGATGCTGCCACTGCAGCAGCAGAGAACCCTCTCCTCCCAATTCCAACCCATACTTTGGGGTGAATGGGACAGCGACCTCCTCATTTCTCATATTGCTTCATCCCAGAGATTAGGGACAGGAAGATCTTGTCATCCAGATTCACCAAATTCAACAGCAGCTTTAAGAATGGGATTTTGGCATGAATTGCCAGCGTATCCATTTTTCATGTACAATCCAAGTTTTTTATGACCCTTTCCTAGAACAATAAACTTACTGAAAATATATACAGTGCTACCTCGGGTTAAGAACTTAATTCGTTCTGGAGGTCCGTTCTTAACCTGAAACTGTTCTTAACCTGAAGCACCATTTTAGCTAATGGGGCCTCCCACTGCCGCCGCCGCGCGATTTCTATTCTCATCCTGAAGCAAAGTTCTTAACCCATGGTACTATTTCTGGGATAGCGTCTGTAACCTGAAGTGTCTGTAACCCAAGGTACCACTGTAATCACTACTTTCCAATGCCTCTCTCTAGTAAAAAGATGGCCCTGTTTGTCCCTTTTGTCTTTTGGGAAGTCTTAATGCCTTTTTAAAAATTAGGATGTTTGATTGTTTGTTTGTTTTAATTGATTGTATGGGACGCAGGTGGTACTGCGGTCTAAGCCACTGAGCCTAGTGCTTGCTGATCAGAACTTCGGCAGTTCAAATCCCCGCTATGGGGTGAGCTCTTGTTGTTCGGTCCCTGCTCCTGCCAACCTAGCAGTTTGAAAGCACGTCAAAGTGCAAGTAGATAAATAGATACCACTCCAGCGGGAAGGTAAACGGCATTTCCATGCACTGCTCTGGTTTTGCCAAAAGCGGCTTAGTCATGCTGGCCACATGACCAGGAAAAACTGTCTGTGGACAAACACCAGCTCCCTCGGCCAGTAAAGCGAGATGAGCGCCGCAATCCCAGAGTCGTCTGCGACTGCACTTAACTGTCGGGGGTCCTTTACCTTTTATGCCCCTAAGAAGCTTTGTTCCCCTTCCATTGCATCTTCTTTCTAAACTGCCTATACAGTTTGGAGAATGTGTTAACTGCAGCTAGATTGGTTTTTCTTATTGAATGTTCTCTAACCGTGAATACGATATCAGGAAATGGACAGTTTAAGCTAAGGCTCCTCTTGCCATTGGCAGTGTCTTCTCATTATGTTAGTTGTTTATTTAAAAGCATTTGTAAAATAATTAAATGTAAGTATTATTAGTGGTCCATTATGCTATAAGTTCTGGAGTATATTGAAATCATTGTCTCAGCTAGTGTTTTTCTGGCTGCAGTTTATTTATATTCCATAGAGCACAGTGTGATCTGGAGAGCCTCATATGGGGGCTGCCACACTTTGTATCTTAAGAACCAAACTATTGGATTTGTTTGCCTTTTCTTCTTTCCAGTTTAAATATTTTATTATAAGCTACAAAATACAAGTTGCATTCTTCTGTCACTTTTAACATAAGAAGAAGAGGAGTTTGGATTTGATATCCTGCTTTATTACTACCCAAAGGAGTCTCAAAGCGGCTAACAAGCTCCTTTCCCTTCCTCCCCCACAACAAACACTCTGTGAGGTGAGTGGGGCTGAGAGACTTCAGAGAAGTGTGACTAGCCCAAGGTCACCCAGCAGCTGCATGTGGAGGAGCAGAGACGCGAACCCGGTTCCCCAGATTACGAGTCTACTGCTCTTAACCACTACACCACACTTGCTCTCTTAACAGCTCTTGGCATTTATACAAAGAATTTTAAGGTGCTTTAAGAGAGCGTCACATTCTTTTTCTTGGCAAGCATCATTGACCACAACATTTTGTTGCTTTCCTCTTACTTACTGTGCCTTTTCATATGACAACATTGACACATGACTTTTTTTTTTAAAAAAAAAAAACTTTTATCTAGTTACAAATCCTAGTTCTATTAGTAGCCACTCTGGTGCTTCATAAATGTTAGCTCTTATATCAAAACAATACCTCACAAGTTGCTACATGGCTGATTGAATTCTCCATAGTCCTGTAAATGGATGAATGACATAACCATTCTTTCATCCTTCTTTTTATAATGAAATACTTCTCGCTCTCCTTACTCCCCCCCCCCCGCCCCCCGCAGGTTTCAGGTCTCGAATCTAATTATGATTCAGTTTTGTCTCTTTATCAATAATTCACTTCCTTTAATTGTTGCCTTGTACCTCCCCAGGGTTCTGTTAGGAATCCTAAGGTGTTTATTCTACTGTTTGCATTGTTTAGCTCCTTTCTGTCCTAAGCAAAGGCACTCAGTCTTAATTAGTCTTTGTCAGCTGCCTTGTCAGGCTTGCACATTACTCATTTTTTCAGATTTCAAAAATGCTAATTTAAGTCAGCATGTTAAGTTTTATAAGTTTCCTATACATCTGCCATATTATATGGTATACCAAATTCTACTTACAGAGCCGTTTATGAAATATCTAAAATTATAATAATAAATTAGCCGTACGTATAACTGCTAATAGAGGGATGCGGGTGGCGCTGTGGGTTAAACCACAGAGCCTTGGACTTGCCGATCAGAAGGTCGGCGGTTCGAATCCCGGTGACAGGGTGAGCTCCCGTTTTTCTCAGTCCCTGCTCCTGCCAACCTAGCAGTTCGAAAGCACGTCAAAGTGCAAGTAGATAAATAGGTACCGCTCCGGCGGGAAGGTAAATGGCATTTCCATGTGCTACACTGGTTCGCCAGAAGTGGCTTAGTCATGCTGGCCACATGACCTGGAAGCTGTACACTGGCTCCCTCGGCCTGTAAAGCGAAATGAGCACCACAACCCCAGAGTCAGTCACGACTGGACCTAATGGTCAGGGGTCCCTTTACCTTTACCTTTATAGCTGCTAATAGGGAGAACACAGTATGGATATTTAGAAATGGTGTGCAGTTAAAAATTCAGACACGCTGTAATTTTCTGCAGTAGCTTTCGAAGTTTCTACCTTCAGGGAACACTTTTCACATTTCCAGTGACTTGCCATAAAACTGCAGTGTCATGCAGACCAATGTGGTGTCCTCACAGATCTTCCTGGGCTCCCAACATCCATCAGGCCCAGCCAGCATGGCAAATGGAGAAACAAGGAGATGTAGTTCCAACAACCTCTGGACGACACCACACTCTGTTCATGCATGAAACGACTCTCTTGGAACTGAGAGTATAGTTTAAGACACATGGAAAACTTTCCTGAAGCTGCACATTAGAAGGGAAAGTAGTTGATGGGAAAGTTGTCTTTCAGAGAAACTAGTCTATCACTAGATGTTCATGTAGAAACATCTCATATGCTTCTGAGGAACACTAGGGGTCCCTGGATCACACTGTAATAAAAACACAATGCAATTTAATATTGGAACCATTTGTTTGTGTGTATATGTGTGTGTGTGTGTGTGTGTGTGTGTGTGTGTGTGTATTTCATTCGTGTGTGTGTGTGTGTGTGTGTGTGTGTGTGTGTATATACACACACACATACATATGTTATATTTTGCCTTTCTGGTTAAAATAGCATTTGAGGCACTTAACACATTATTATTATTAACAACAACAACAACAACAACAACAACTTATACCCTGCCCATCGGGCTGGGTTCCCCAGCCACTCTGGGCAGCTTCCAGCAGGAGATTAAAAATACATTAAAAATACGTTCAGTAAAATATGAAAAAGATAATATTTTTTAAAAAGAAAACTAGAACAAGCAGCATAAACAATGGCAACCATTTCATATTAACTAATATTAAAGTCTCAGACTGACAGGACAGACTCTGTTTGACACCTAGAATGTAGCAGTGGTTTCACCACCATCAGAGTTTTACAACTAGGACATTGCACACAGAAAGTTGCTCTCTTTCTCTCATAGCCACCTGCTTAACCACTACAAATGAGCATAAGCTATTAAAACTGAGATCAACTGGATTAACTGTCACCAGACTCCCTAATGGGTAGATTGGCAATCCTCAAATTGGTTAAAGCCTTGTTCAGGAACTTTGATCCATATAGATGGCCTTTGTGTGGCAGCAGAGGATAAGCCTTAAGGACAGAGAAATCAAGTACTTTGTGAATAGTAGTTTTGTGAGACTTCAGTGACTCAAACAGCGGCTTCTCATGTGGATTTCCTCCCTGCCCCACCACAAAGTACCTTCCTCTCACTCTATCTTGTTCTCACTTCTTTTCATGTAAATTTTGCCCCTCGCAGAATTGCCCATAAAAGGCAGTTTATATGCAATGGGTTGCATTTAGTGTTAGTTATACCCCGTACAGGGACGTGGGTGGCGCTGTGGGTTAAAGCCTCAGCACCTAGGACTTGCCGATCGAAAGGTTGGCGGTTCGAATCCCCGCGGCAGGGTGAGCTCCCGTCGTTCGGTCCCAGCTCCTGCCCACCTAGCAGTTCGAAAGCACCCTCGGGTGCAAGTAGATAAATAGGGACCGCTTACCAGCGGGAAGGTAAACGGCATTCCGTGTGCTGCGCTGGCTCGCCAGATGCAGCTTGTCACGCTGGCCACGTGACCCGGAAGTGTCTGCGGACAGCGCTGGCTCCCGGGCTATAGAGTGAGATGAGCGCACAACCCTAGAGTCTGGCAAGACTGGCCCGTACGGGCTGGGGTACCTTTACCTTTTTATACCCCGTACAGAACTATTGAAATTAATGAACCTGACTTGTTGTGTCTATTAATTTCAGCGGGTCCACTGTGAGTATGACGATTCTTGAGTACAACCTGTGACTATCGCACAGATCTGCATCTTCATGTGATAAAGCCATTTGTGTAATTTCCCTCCCGTAATTTTTTAAGTGGTTGAATTGACCTTAGATTTATGCCTGTTCCTCTAAGAATGTCCCACGTGGTAGGTGCTCTGGTTTGCATCCATTCTACATTACCATTTTCCCTTTACTTAATGGGGTATCTATTGCTATATGCCTTGCTTGTCCTCCAGGCTAAAACGTTTTCAAGAGAGAGTGCCTCGTTGATGTTCACTGCTGTTGTTAGGTTGCCACTTCATGTTTGTCTTCATTGTGGCTGTGGATTAGATAATGCACAGCATCTTGTTTAAGTTATGAGAACTGTGCGTACAAAGAGCAACAGTCCGGGGTGTGAAACCGAGAAGGCTTCAGCTTCACTCCACAGTGAGCGAAAACATATGAATTCAAAACCTAGCAAACACACTTTTTTCGTACAGTGTCTCATCTTTTATGTCAACAGACTGAATTCTAGACAACGTTGACTCTCTTGCTATATAATTATTAAACTTATTTGTCACTTTTTTCCATGGTAACTCAAAGCGACTTACAATATTTGTTCTTATAAATTTAATCAGATTGGAGCAGACGTTCCCCCTACATACAAAAAAAATGTTAGTGCACTTTCATTTCTACATATTTAAGGGGCCAGCATAGGTTGTCTTCTTATGTGTTTCAGCCAGACTAATGTGATGGAGGGTGGTATATAAACAGCAGCAGCAGCAACAACAACAACTTTAATAACATTGAAGCTTGGGTCACATTATTTGACCTTGGCTGAACTCCAGTTCACTGGGTGTAATTTATGCCTAAATCAAAAAATATAGAAAATAATCTGGGTTTTATTCATGAGACAAATTTAAATTTGGCCATGGTATACTGCCTAATCATAGGGAAGAGGGAACTGAAGTTCTGATGTAATTGAACCTTCCAAAAAATGTGTTGAATATTTCTCCTGGTTTTTTTAGCTTGCACAATGGTGCAGTCATAGCCAGTTGTAATAATAAAAGATGATAATTGCACAGTGCCAGAAGTCCACAATTCTACTTTTCACTACCCTCTTGGAGCTGGGGAGGTTACAGGGTTCCTGATCTTGCTCTGAGTTTGAGGCAACAGCCTCAATCCTTGGGAAAGGGTGAGGTTTCTGGAGGCAACGTATTTTGGGTTGGGTACCAAGGCCAGCCAGCTTTTGTAGACATCTTCAAAGAAGAACACTTCTGTAATATCACATCAAGTATCACTGTTTCAGCCTCCCACTCCTTTTATATACTGATGAAATCTTTTCTCCACCTACCTATAAATTGTAGCCATTTATACTGTCTTTTCTGTGCTGTCTTCTGCAAGGATAGCATGTTAGTAAAGTGGTATATTATTAAACCATCCATAACTTTCTTTTTTCTTTTTTTTTAGGAATGACTCATGACATAACTAGTCTGCAATAGGCTTAATAAAGTTCGGCAAACTGTAATGCAGCACAAGTTCTTACATTTAGTACAGTGTTTGTTATGATTTTAATTTATTAATTGCCTTCCACATATGTCCTCAGCAATTTGTTGTTGTTGTTGTTTAGTCGTGTCTGACTCTTCATGACCCCATGGACCAGAGCACACCAGGCACTCCTGTCTTCCACTGCCTCCCGCAGTTTGGTCAAACTCATGCTGGTAGCTTCGAGAACACTGTCCAACCATCTCGTCCTCTGTCGTCCCCTTCTCCTTGTGCCCTCCATCTTTCCCAACACCATGGTCTTTTCCAGGGAGTCTTCTCTTCTCATGAGGTGGCCAAAGTATTGGAGCCTCAGCTTCAGGATCTGTCCTTCCAGTGAACACTCAGGGCTGATTTCTTTCATAATGGATAGGTTTGATCTTCTTGCAGTCCATGGGACTCTCAAGAGTCTCCTCCATCACCATAATTCAAAAGCATCAATTCTTCGGCGATCAGCCTTCTTTATGGTCCAGCTCTCACTTCCATACATCACTGCTGGGAAAACCATAGCTTTTACTAATGGACAGCTTTTAAAAGCGTAAATTTAACAGATGAGATTAGAAGCAAATACAGAGTTGGGCACCTATGGCAGAGATGTATTCATTCAGCAGGGAAAGGCTGTTGGAACAAAAATGTCTTCAATTATTTCCAGAAAATGCAAATAGTGGTTGCCTGTCATATCTTGACAAGAATGCTGTTCAACATAACTAAGCCTGCTCTTAGTTAATAGTGGGGTGGACATCTAATGTCTTTGGAAGAAGGATATCTAATGACTTCTCAAAGGAGAAGCTCTCTTGCAGACTGCAATGACCTTCTGGATACATAAGGGGCAAGCCTTATTATTGTGCACTGCTATTATTATTAATATTATTATTATTATTATTTCTGAAATGGGGGAATACAGTATAAACTTTTCCTGCATGATAATAGACTGTTGACTGTTTTCTCTCCTTTTTTCTTTTTCTTTTTTGCAGAGAACTGGTCATTTTATTCTTTGAGCTATTCCCTTTCACTTACTTTCATAGAGAAGTGAAGTGAAAGATAAATGTGATTTCCTTGGACGCATTTCAAGGGCACATTACTAGGACGGCACAGAACTGTAAATGGTTAACTCAGAAGTGGCATTTTATTCAGTCTGCAGCAGTAGGGAGGGTACCAGCATCCAAGTCATGGCCAGTGGCCAGGCACTAGAAGGAGGTGGGACTGAATAGCCAGCCCAGACTCTGGCAGCTGACTTCAAAAATTTCTCGCCACCTACGTACAATTCTTTGTTGTTGCTGGCTACCAGCAGGAGCTTAAATACAGGTCTGTCTTAAATTTCTACTTAATTGACAAGTGGTGGGGGTTCTGCCTTGCATTTCCATGTTACTCTCTTTAATTTCAGCTGTAGGAAGAAACAAAAGAGACATTTACTCCCTGCAGTTTGGTCCTGCTTCCCATCTTAGGAAAGTATATAAAATTGGAGCAGTTTCAGATGTACACAAATGTAGCAAAATGTGAAAATAAAGGATTTCAGTACACTTTCTCTCTCTGCAATTGGGACCTAGGTGTGGCACATGGAGAAGACTTCTGGAGTACCTTTAGGCTACAGTAGTTGGGCTATTTAATCTGAGGAGGACAATTTGCAAATAAGTAATTAATAATAAGGTGAAGATTGTTAACAATAGTACAGTGGTACCTCTGGTTACGTACTTAATTCATTCTGGACGTCCGTTCTTAACATGAAACTGTTCTTAACCTGAAGCACCACTTTAGCTAATGGGGCCTCCCGCTGCCGCCGTGGCCGCGGAGCACGATTTCTGTTCTCATCCTGAAGCAAAGTTCTTAACCCGAGGTACTATTTCTGGGTTAGTGGAGTCTGTAACCTGAAGCATATGTAACCCGAGGTACCACTGTAATGTTGAGTTCATGGGAATCCAAAACTGGTTATGGCAGATAGCGGTTAGCATTGTCAACTACAGTGGTATCTCTAGTTATGTACTTAATTCATTCTGGAGGTCTGTTCTTAACCTGAAACTGTTCTCAACTATAGGCGTTCTTTCGCTAATGGGGCCTCTTGCTGCTACTGCGCCGCTGGCACACAATTTCCGTTCTCATCCTAGGGCAAAGTTCTTAACTTGATGTAACTCTTCCAGGTTAGTGGAGTTTGTAACCTGAAGCATTTATAACCTGAGGCATTTGTAACTCGAGGTACCATAAAGGAAAGTGTTGGTCGTGCACCTATAGACATTTGCTTGCTTGTTTATTTTATGTATCCCAGCTAGCAACAACAAAAATAATAAAATAAGTTATTAAGGAAGCAGCACATCAACAATGAACCACGTGTAGAAAACAATAAAAAAAATAACTATCCTGTTTCAGACTACTTAAGTTCCTAAGTGTATGCTTTTCATGTTTTGGATGGTTGGGTATATGGAAACAACAACAAAAACAACAACTTTATTACTTATACCCCGCCCATTTGGCTGGGCCTCCCCAGCCACTCTGGACAGCTGCCAACAGAATATTAAAAACACGATAAAACATCAAACATTTCAAACTTCCCTAAACAGCACTGCCTTCACATGTCTTCTAAAAGTCAGATAGTTGTCTATTTCCTTGACATCTGATAGGAGGGCGTTCCACAGGGCAGGCGCCACTACCGAGAAGGCCCTCTTCCTGGTTCCCTGTAACCTCACTTCTCGCAGAGGGAACTGCCAGAAGGCCCTCGGCGCTGGACCTTGGTGTCTGGGCTAAACGATGGGGCAGGAGGGGCAGATTTTAAAGCTTTTTGGTCTTTTTGTTGTTTTTGACATAGTTTGGTAATGGTCTACTTAGCTTGCAATATTCCGGGCATTTTACTAAAGCAAAATAGGTGCTTTAAAACTGTGGATGAAAGTGATTTATTCCTACAAAGAGGTTCGTTATTTTCAACAAAATTTTTGCAATTGGCATTTTTAGTAATATTTTTTTTTATAAAAAATAAAATAAATTCTATTGTGTACAGTAAAGAAGGCAACCAACCTAGTTGCTACGTTTCCTTTGATTTGACAACATGGCATATCAAATCCACCACAGATAAAGAGGTTTTTATGTATTAAGACATGGAAATATATGGCACGACTTTGCTTTGGTTTCAGAGGTAACGATTGTGTCTTTTTCAGATATAGGCCAGATGACTCTTATCAGAGACAAGCAGGAATTGTTTTTCAGCTATTAAACATTGTTTCCCACAGTCTCCATTCAACGTTGCCACTGGAAAGCTGTGACATGCTAGGAAATAGGCACAGATATGATTTATGTTCTTAAATTATTTGCTGTTGCACCTTTAGACCAGTGCTATTCACAATTTATGTAACAAACAGAAACACTGTTTTCTTCTACTATATATGCTCCAAGTTAATTCATATTCACAGTTTATGTGACTCTGTCTTATCAAAATAAAAAAAATCCTTCCAGTAGCACCTTAAAGGTAAAGGGACCCCTGACCATTAGGTCCAGTCGTGGCCGACTCTGGGGTTGCGACACTCATCTCGCTTTATTGGCCGAGGGAGCCGGTGTACAGCTTCCGGGTCATGTGGCCAGCATGACTAAGCTGCTTCTGGTAAACCAGAGCAGTGCACGGAAACGCCGTTTACCTTCCTGCTGGAGTGGTACCTATTTATCTACTTGCACTTTGATGTGCTTTTGAACTGCTAGGTTGGCAGGAGCACCCAGCGTGTACCAACAGGGAGATGTCTCTGAAAAGGGAAAAAGTACCCAAGTATTCTGTTTGGATGTTGGGTGTCCTGGAAACTACATGTCTCAGGTGCAATGTACCCTTGTACATCCTTAAAGAGGGGGGTAGCATCAGGGATTGGCACTATCTGACACTTGCCAAAGTCCTTGCTCCAATAGGGGACCCACTCATGCCTCTTGGATCTGCTGCTTGTCTGAGTTGAGAAGCAAGCAATGACAAGAAGCAGTAATATCTACACGTTTTGTCTTCTCCATCTCCTTCTGAGAGGCGGGGCTGATTGTGCCTAGATCAGGGGGTCAGGAACCTTTTTCAGCAGGGAGCCGGTCCACTGTCCCTCAGACCTTGTGTGGGGGGGGTCGGACTATATTTTGAAAAAAGAAAAGAACGATTGTGCCCACCTGCAAAGAGGCCTGAAGATGCTTCGCTTTACCTGTCCCAGTTGTTAACCCAACAGCCGCAGTTGGGCATCTCCAGCCAGCCCGGCGCCTTGGCAAGGTAGGAGGCTACGTTGGCTGGCAGAAGACAGAAGCAGCAGCCCTGGCGGAGGAGCTGCAGATGGAGGTAGGGGAACCGGGGCATTGTTGGAGCTTTTACCCACCACCACCTGCTGCTGCTGCTTCTCAAGAGGCACTGCGAAGAAGATGACAGAGGTGTCCACCAACCCACAAGCAGCGGCCGCGGCCACCGCTAACAACCCGTTTGAACGCCTTGAGAGAATGAAGGAAGGAGGCAGGCAGGCGGCAACGAAGAAAGCACGCAAGGAAGTGGTATGGAAAGGGGGTGCAGAGAAGGAAGGAAGGGCGGACTAAGGAATAAGGAGGAGGAGCAGGTGTGGGACAAGATTGCTCCATCCCTGAGGAGAAAAGTGCTGCTGTGTGAGGGAGAGGGAGGGAGAGGGAAAGAACGCACAAGCTGGCGATCCACACAGCAATTCCTGGATTGTCCGTGGGCCGGATCTAGAAGGCAGTTGGGCCTGATCCAGCCTGCGGACCTTAGTTTGCCGACCCATGGCCTAGATGAAGGGGAAACAAATAAGCAGCAGAAACAGCAGCAAGGGGAACCCTCAGGGAATGTGGCCTGCTGAGATGATATTGCCAAAGGACCCTAGGAAACCCGTAACCAGCACCATTAGTAAGCATGCCCAAATTGTTTAACTGAGGTGTCCAAGACATTTCCACATTTCCATCTCAAGAATGCCCTGCGTATGTTCAGAGGATCTGCTTACGTTTCAAGCCAGAGAAAAAGTTCTTGCAGAAATAGCACTGGATTTCTAAAGCATCCAAGCATTAAACGTCGGGAAGCTCACGTTCAGAACCATATAAATATGAAATTGTTCTAGCAGATGTTGATTTGAGGGGGCATGAGTCATCTATGATTTTTGTTTTGCTCGCTCTTTCCTAAATAGCAAATCAGCAGAATACAGGACCGTGGGAGTTTTTTTTTCTATAGAAATGATTATACACAAACTACTACCAACCACTCAGGAATTGAGCTTTTGTCACAAAGCTGAACTGAGTTTAAACCATCATATGGTGTTTGATACTTCATGTGAAATGCAGGGGCAATTAGTGTAACATTGAACAGATCCAAGGTATAATTATCACTTGCAGTAATGGAGGGACGGCTGCTAAAGTCCCCAAGGATTTTCTTTATGCCTGAATCTACTGCAACATTTATTTTTAACATATAGCAAGAATGGCTGGCAGCATCATTACCCTGAAAGCTTTTAAAAAAAATATCAGCAACTAACAATCACCTGGTGTGTTTTTTTTCTTGTTTCTTAACATCCTGGAGAACAAAATAAAATCAAAAGGGCTGAAGTGGGGTGATCTGAATAGCTAACAGTAGCATTTTGGGTCAGTGAGGATGTCTAAATGCATAATGTTTTCATGGGTGACAATAAAACAGTAATGGCTGAGTCCCAGGTTAACTGGTTTGTTGGATAACACCTCTTGCTTTAATAGAAAAAGACCTCTACGTGGCCCACTCACTGAGGTGGTAAACCTGTCTCTGTGCTGTTCTGTACCACTTCATACTGCAGGGAGATCATATGATGGAATGTTCCTTAGCTATCATCATCATCATCATCATCAATATAAATTCCTCCACATAGGAAACCAAGCAGGAAAGAAGCTTAGTGAGGAGAAAGGTAGCTCAGTACCTGGACATGCTAGCTTCCTGCTGTAGGATTCAGTTTGTTTGCCTGTTATATGAAGGAACATTTCATCATCCGATCTTCCAACTCTTATCAAATGGTACAGTCCCAGCATAGGTCCACCGCATCATTGCAATTGATAAAACATTGCCAAGGTAAAGACTGATCGCACAAAACATTTCCAGCAGCTGTGCAAGAAAGGCAGAACATGTGCTGTTTACAAGTGCTGTGGCTTTCATGTGCAGAAGCATGCTTTGTTGTCATTCATATTGGTCAGTACCCCAGTGTGGTGTAGTGGTTAAGAGCGGTAGACTCGTAATCTGGTGAACTGGGTTCGCTTCCCCGCTCCTCCACATGCAGCTGCTGGGTGACTTTGGGCTAGTCACACTTCTCTGAAGTCTCTCAGCCCCACTCACCTCACAGAGTGTTTGTTGTGGGGGAGGAAGGGAAAGGAGAATGTTGGCTGCTTTGAGACTCCTTCGGGTAGTGATAAAGCGGGATATCAAATCCAAACTCCTCTTCTGCTTCTCAGAACTAGCTTCAGGACTTCGGTGTTAAGGGTTTTTACCAAAGCTGTTGTCTATTATTTATATAAGTTAGTTGCAGTCTTATTTTTAATTTTGTTTCATCACACGTGCTGTTTATCTAAGTTAAACAAAATGCACATTTTAAGTAGGCCGTTGACATTTACAGAAGAGAGTGTCACAGTTGCAGGCATTTTTTTTTAAAAAAATATTTATTAAAAGTTTTAGGATTACAGAAAAAAGAAAAAGTAGGAAACAGCACTACAGTACATAAAAAAATACATAAAAAATACATAAAAACCAATACAGCAATACAACAACAACAAAAACAACACAAATCCCATATTACATATCTTTAACTTCCATTTGTTTGTTTCATTGACCTCCTCACACCTCCCTTTTTGTATTCTAGTTTAATTAGTTATTTCAGCAAATTCTTTCCATCTTTCTCAATTTTTATTGACTAATTTATCTTAACAATTTAACCTATTAATTAACTCAGCAAATCCTTCCCATCTTTCCCCATATTCTGTTATTCAATTTGCCTTGATTTTTTTAACCTTATCTTACCGTAAAATACCTTAAAGCTTGAAACTTAATACTTATTTATACATAACTCCTTACATCATTTCTACTAAAACCAGATAGTTTCATTCCAACATTTTCCCTAATATTCATTAATTTTACGCTAATTCCCTAAATAAGAATTTTCCTTTATAAATTTTCTTCCAATCTTCATCCAACGTCTCTTCTTCCTGGTCTCGGGTTATGTCAGTCCTTACTGTCCATTCCATCTAGTCCATCAACCTGGTAATCTTATGTCAGAGGCTCTTAAGTCTCTTCCATGTCCCTTCTGCAGAACTTCTTCTTGTTGTTTATACCTGCACTTTTCCTTGTCTTTTGTTGGTCTCTTTCTTAATTTCTTTCCTTTCTCATTGAGGAGTAGGTCTCTGGGAGATGCAGGCATTAAAGCCTTCCAGGAGCTGGGCTTGAATCAATGCTCATCTTGAGCCTGTCGCTTTATGGATTGTTTGCATTCCTTCACCTCTCCCCATTGTGACCGGCCTCTGCTCTTTCCTTGTCTTGCTTCCCTGCCTGGTATCTTAGCCCCAACAGGACCACTTTTTCATAAGCGTCGCTTGTTCTGAATAGAAATCGAGCTCAGTTTGCCTCTGAGCAATCATTTCCTCTTGCCTTCTGGTTTCATGCCTCAGTCCACTAATGGAGGGAATTCACAGACATTTGTATTCTGAATTCTCTTCCAATAATCCTTTTTCTTGTGAACATGAATTCAGGTTACTTTCATCTTCTCTTTAGATTTTCAGCCCTGCTATTTGACTGTCCCATAGTATCTCTCCTTCCCTCTTACTCGGGAGGTGATGGACTCTCCTTCCTTGGAGGTTTCTAAGCAGAGGTTGGATGGCCATCTGTCATGGATGATTTAGTTGAGATTCCGGCATTGCAGGGGGTTGGTCTAGATGACACTCTGGGTCCCTTCCGACTCTATGATTCTATATTGATTGAATGAGGCTGTTCCTTTAAGTCCTATCTGGAAATATGCTATGTTTGAAAGGGGCTATTCTACCTGTGGGGACGCGGGTGGTGCTGTGGGTTAAACCACAGAGCCTAGGACTTGCCGATCAGAAGGTCAGCGGTTCAAATCCCCATGACGGGGTAAGCTCCCGTTGCTCGGTCCTAGCTCCTGCCAACCGAGCAGTTTGAAAGCATGTCAAAGTGCAAGTAGATAAATAGGTACCGCTCCAGCGGGAAGGTAAATGGTGTTTCCGCACGCTGCTCTGGTTCACCAGAAGCGGCTTAGTCATGCTGGCCACATGACCTGGAAGCTGTGCGCTGGCTCCCTCGGCCAATAAAGCGAGATGAGTGCTGCAACCCCAGAGTCGGTCACGACTGGACCTAATGGTCAGGGGTCCCTTTACCTTTACCTTTATTCTACCTGTGATGGAGTGCTGGTGGGAGCAAACTTTTCAATTTTCCCAAATCTTGCAGCTTCTATGCTGGTACCAGAAAAATGAGTATTGTAGCATACAGCAACTAATGGGGCAAGTAAAAAAAGAAAAAGGTGTGTGTGCATTTTTTCAATAAATTGTGTATTTCTTGTTTTTACTCTTCCTTCTCAATCTCAGGCTCTGGGAAACTGACATTCTTCTGCAGCAGAAATGCTATCCAAAAAATATGCTACAAAAGCGTAAAATTTTGTTTTTCAGAGCTAAAAAGAAGAATCATCCAAAAAGCACCTAATGCTTGTTAAGCTATGGCGAAGAATGAAAGATTATGTGCAACTAGTTTAGCACATGTGAAGTAGAATAAGATATGAAAGCATTTACATTGCAATTTAAAAAGCTGAAAGCGTATGGTAGCAATTTTTAACTTCGATACATGAGGTGCCTGTCACTGAAGGTCTATACATCCAAAGCTAGTTACTAACAGCTGCAGGGCAAAGTTCTTTAAAAAGCTATTAGAGCGTTTCTGGGTTCTCTGAGACTTTGAACAAGTGAAGCTGGACACATGGGAATTGCAGTGCAGCTAGTTAAGTAACCAACATATGAAGGAGATGAATGGAACTGCATTGGAGTACACATATTAACTAGGCTGTACATTTTTTATTTTATTTTCTTGTGAATTCTATAGTTAGCATTTAAAGTTGATTGATGCAATATTTGCATTAAGCGTAACTGGGATTAGAGAGAAGTGGAGTGATTATCTCAGAAAATAAGACAGTTGTGGCATAAGCAACTTGCTCTTCAAACACTAGCACACACTACAAGAACTGTTGAACTCCAGACAGGCAAATAACTTTGACAGTTGGGCCTGCCAGATTGCCCTGATACATGGAATGTGTGTCTTTTAAAATGTTGGCAAAGCGTTGTTTCACTGTTTTCAGTATTCAAGACATAATTCTGTGGCAGGAGCTAAAAAATTCAAAGCAATGGGTGTCTCTAATGCTTCCGTTTGTTCAACAGAACTCCCTCACCTCTTTCCTGCTGCCCTCCCCGATACGTCCTCAAAATCTGCCCCACAGTGTAGGGGGGTCTCGAAAGCAGATTTTGCAGTTGTGTGGGGAGGAGAGAGAATGGGGAAATTGCACAAACAGAATTTCAGTCACATAGTGTTGGATATAACCAAAGACCTAACCCAGGCATCAGCAAACTCTGCCCTCCAGATGTTTTGGGACTACAACTCCCATCACTCCTTACCACTGTTAGCTAGGGATGATGGGAGTTGTAGTCCCAAAGCATCTGGAGGGCAGAGTTTGCCTATGCCCGACCTAACCTATTTCCTGAAGGAGTAATTTGTACTCATCAACGGGCATATAGTGCTGGTGTTTTAAACTTCCAGTGTGAAGCATGATTCTGATATGGTGATGTTTTCGCATGCTTGTTTATGCGCGCATGCGCCTGCGCACACGCACACACAAAAGCAGCAGGGCTGGTACAATCATGCTGTGAGAAGACTCTGCACCACATCAGAAATGTAACTGAAATACAGTTGTGAGGGGGAAGAACAATTCATTTGACTGAACAGTTTCTGAAATCACTTTTTGCTTGAAGACTAGAGCAGGTAGTTTCTTACAAACCGACTAGAAGATAAACATTTGAAAGAGAGAAATAATGTGGTGCTAGATCCAAAAGTGCAAATAGCTAATAAAATATGTGACTTTATTGATTAAATAATCTAACACCATGTTGGTTGGGAAGCATTCCTTCCCAGTGATGAATGAACACATGAATTTTTAAAGCATTTCTAAGCCTTTGAGTGCCCCTAGGTGGCGAAAATAAAAAACGCAGTGTTAGCAGCTTTCCTTATATTTATCTATGTCTTTCTAACAAAGTGCTATGCTAATCTTTGTTGTTGAGGAGTCACAGTTCTTAGGCTCCATGCCACATTTGCAGGAGGCAGCGTGACTAAAACAAGTCCTCCCATTGCTTTTGTGTGGTATTAATTCTAATCTGGAAATTGCTGACATTCTGAAGTGGCGCTCTATCATTACTCCCACTTAGGACTCCAATTTAGCCCTTGTCATTGCAGTTGTCAGTGTCAGTTGGGGATTAGATGCAGAGCGGATGGTCACTGAACCACTTTTCATTCTCTATTATGATTTCCTTTATCTTTTATTAGAAAGTCTCTCTGGTACCATTCTGTTCTGGTCTGTGTTCCTGTGTTTTAATTAGTTGCTATAAATAATGCTTAGGTTTTCTGATGTGCAGTCAAATGTTTGTTTGCGTTTGCTTAACTTTTGCATCAGAAGGAATAATAATAATAATAAATTACTTACCGTATTTTTTGCTCTACAAGACTCACTTTTTCCCTCCTAAAAAGTAAGGAGAAATGTGTGTGCGTCTTATGGAGTGAATGCAGGCTGTGCAGCTATCCCAGAAGCCGGAACAGCAAGAGGGATCGCTGCTTTCACTGTGCAGTGATCCCTCTTGTTGTTCTGGCTTCTGAGATTCAGAATATATTTTTTCTTGTTTTCCTCCTCCAAAAACTAGGTGCGTCTTATGGTCTGGTGTGTCTTATAGAGCGAAAAATACGGTATATCCCACCCTTCCCAACCGAAGCCGGGCTCAGAGCAGCTAACACAGTAAAAGCAACACAGTTTACATAAAATCACAATCAATTAATTGAAATGCATTCTAAAATCAATTCATTCTAAAATTCAGAATCAAATTAATGGCAAACATCGGGCTAGAGTTCTATGAGGATTACCAAAGGAGGGGGTCAGACTGTGCCTTGGCCAAAGGCCTGGTGGAACAGCTCTGTCTTGCAGGCCCTGTGGAAAGATGTCAAGTCACAAGAATGTGTGATCTGAACCCACAGTGCTCCAATTGGTTCATGTTCCCTTCTCCCTTTCCTAGCCCCTTCAGGTATGGAATGGGCTGGGAGAAAAATGCCTGAAATGTATGGGTACAGCAGTCTTAAGGCGGTGTTGGTTTAATTCATGTCAACCCTGTGAATATTTTGATCTAAATGTTATACACAGACACACACTTCACGCATAAACAGGACAGAACATAATAGAACCACAAATAAATAAATACAGTGACACTTTGGGTGTCAGGTGATCATTAGAAGTGCATTGACATGTTTTAAAAGTTTAAAAAATACAGTGGTACCTCGGGTTAAGTACTTAATTCGTTCCAGAGGTCCGTACTTAACCTGAAACTGTTCTTAACCTGAAGCACCACTTTAGCTAATGGGGCCTCCTGCTGCTGCCGCGCCGCCGAAGCACGATTTCTGTTCTCATCCTGAAGCAAAGTTCTTAACCTGAAGCACTATTTCTAGGTTATCGGAGTCTGTAACCTGAAGCGTATGTAACCTGAAGCGTATGTAACCTGAGGTACCACTGTATAGCTGTCCAGATCACGTATAATTTGGCTTTAAGTACTGTATGCAACTACTGTTTCTAAATATGTTTCTAAATACAGTAAATTCTAAATATTTACTCTCTGTAAATGAGATTTAAGATTATGAGAAAGCTCTCTCTGTTTCGTTTCAACCTGTATGAGTTTGAGGAAAAACTAAGAGAAGGAATAGAAGAAGTAATGATTACTTTTTACACTTGGAGTCAAGTCTGATTTTTACATTCCATTTTTTTTTTTAAAAGTCTGAGAGGTAAAACTCTCCGTTCCGATAGAATAACTCCAAAGAATTTGCCTCTATGGTAACAAGTGTACAATTGTAATAGTTTACCTTGGTAAAACCTTTATTTTGCGAAACATTCCGTCTCAATGATAAAGTTAACTTTCTTTCCAAAGACTGCAAAAAAAAAAAAGTAGGTGGAAGCAACTAGGCTTTACAATTTTAGAAGGAGAATGAATGCTCCTAGGAAGCCGCATCCATCCATGCTGCTAAAAGCAAATATTTGTTTTTGTAGGAGAGAATAGCTGTCCCCCGAGCAGCCGCCTTAGTCAAAGTGGGAATTGAAGGGCCAAACCCATCTTTTATGAAAGTCAGATAAATTTCATGCTCTTTAACATCGGCTGTGACTGCCGGCTCTTTTTTCTTTCCCCTTTAACTGGAGCCTAGCTGCTTCCCTAGTGTGAATAAAATAGGGAAAGTGATTAAAGTTCACTCAGCGTTGGACAGCAGGAGGCAACAGCTTCCAGTAGCTTCGGCAGATGGGAGAGGGAGTGCAAGGGGCTTTTAATAAGGCTTGTGAAGATTCTTTGAAGAAAAGAGACAGGGCTCTCTCGAAGGGCCTATAGAATTCTGTTGCAACATTAGTTCATTTCCTGCACTTGGTGTAGCTTCTTTGAGACATTGTAGTATTGTCATCCACTTCATTAAAACGCTGATTATGAAAGAGGGTGGACAGCAAGACAAAATTCCTCTGGAAAATAACAGTGCTCAGTAATATCTGCTATGGCCCAATTTTTGTTGGGTGGTATTAGTGTGGCCGGAGTGAAATAAAATATTAACATGGACCACAAATCCTTTATTCTTTTTGAGTTGGTAGGGGCTGTGCCTTTCCATGTAAGTGCTGGTCAGATGAATTATCCAGAAGCACTCCACGATTATGACTCTTCCCTTCATCCAGCCCTACTCTTTTTTAAATAAATAAATAAATTTGCGCAATCAGCATTCACGTATTCTTATAACTAATAGGATTAGGAGCCTTGCAAAGGGGTTTGAACAAGATAATTAGCTGACTACTTATGTCCACAATATAGCGGGCAAAACCTTTCGGAGAAAAGAAACACAAAATGGGTCAGAAAATGTGTGGAAAATTAGATAAGACCTCTCAAAAGGGCCTCAACAAACTACAACATTATGAAAATGTCCAGAGCGTTCGTTCATTCATTACTTCAGATATTTGACTTTTTTGGTCTGGCCACCAGAGGTGTCAAGAGAAGAAACTGAATTGAGCAGTTGGAAGTGTTTCTGGACTCTGAGAAATCTGTTTCAAGGGTTTAAATGCAGCTTTCTAGTCTTTGTCACCAAGTGGCATGGAATAATTATGCAATGGGGGGGGGGAGAGATGAAGCAATTGGTTTCAGAGTTTTAAGAACAGAAATCAAGCCACAGAATGTCTGATGTCAAATTTTCAGCTATAATTAGATGCATTTAAAAATTAAGCTAATACTGCATTTGGGGGGGCAGTGTTTTTACATTTTACCTTTTGCAGTGTGTATTTGGCTCATGGGTTGAAGAAGTTACCCTAAGGTCCTTTTTTCCCTTCGCAAAATTCATTATAATTTGTGAAAGTGTAATAGTTGGAAGTGAGCTATGAATCAGGATGTCCATAATTTGAATTTTGCTATGGCCGTGAACTCACCATGAGGCCTTAGACAAACGACATGTTCACAGCCCCAGCAATATGGGGATGATGATACTGAGCTACCAGGCAGAGTGTTGCTGCAAGGACTTCAATAATATAAATGTACCTGAAACACCTCTAACACGTTAAAGTGCTATATAAATGCTATGTTGTAGTAGCAGAGTTGTTTGAGTTCACATACTTATGGGTTGTCATCAACTAACGTTTTTTTCTCTTGGATATTTTGGTGACATCATAATCATAATTTCATTATTTATATGCCACCAATCTAATTGGGTTGCCCAAGCCACTCTGGGCTGCTTCCAACAAAAATATTGAAACACGAAAAACCCTCAAGCATTAAAAACCTTCCTGTGCAGGGCTGTCTTTAGATGTCTTCAGAAAGTCAGATAGATGTTTATTTCCTTGACATCTGATGAGAGGGCGTTCCACAGGGTGGGCATGACTACTGCCCTATGCCTGGTTCCCTGTAACCTCACTTCTCACAAGTAGGGAACTGCCGGAAGGCCCTTGGAGCTGGACCTCAGTGTCCAGGCTGCACAATGGGTTGGAGACGCTCCTTCAGGTATACTGGGCCGAAGCCATTTAGAAAATATTCTGGGATAGACATGAAGAAAGAATTTAAACAGCATTTGACTTGCAATGTCACATTGACCCCATAATACCTTGTGTGCATGGATCTTCACTTTTCTTAGTACAGTGGTACCTCGGTTTACGAACTTAATCTGTTCCAGAAGTTTGTTCTTAAACCAAAACCATTCTTAAACTGAGGCGCGCTTTCCCTAATGAGGCCTCCCGCCACCGGTGCCCTTCCACCATTCAGATTCCGTTCTTAGACCGAGGTAAAGTTCTCAAACCAAGACACTATTTCTGGCTTTGCGGAGTTTGTAAACCAAATCGTTCTTAAACCGGACTGTTCTTAAACCAAGGTACCACTGTAATTCCATTAGGGATATAATTGACCCCCAAAAGCTGCAAAAAAATAAAAGCATTGATTCCCTATCCTGGCTAGATTTAGAAGGTGTGAGTTGGAATACCATGTTGCAATTCACACCTCATCATGGTTGAACATGCAGTTCATGTTCATCTGGAACATGCAGTTGTGGAAGTCTGACGCAAGTTTTATTATGTGATTTCATGAAATGTACATAAAAAGTTGGAATAAGCAGTAGTCCAAATGTTATTATCTTGATTATTGTATCTTTGTATTGTGTCTTAACTGAATGTATGATACTTTGAATAAATGTAAGTTAAGACAGAGATTAAGTGTGAGGGAAACTAGGAACTGGCGCAGATTTCAAATTCTGTATTTTATTTATTTCTCTTTTAAACTGCCCTTCCTCCTGAAAAACCCCAGGGTGGTTTATAGCATTAACAAGTAAAATAAAATAACCACAGACGAAATATAAACAAAGCAAAAATATAAAATAGTATTGACAAATAATTGTCAGTGAGCATAGAGTTTGAACCCAAATTAAAGTGTTTTGTTATGAAAGTGCCTAAAAGAATGATGGATCCTTTATACATTGGATGGCTGGTGATATTACAGTAATTGTTAGGTTTAATTTTTGCTTCCTTAGATGGTGGGAGTTGGGAAATGATGGAGTCTGGACTTACCTTTTTTAAATAAAGATTAAGAGCATGATCCAGCCACAGTTAAGCATTTTTAAGTCCAACAGAGAAAGACTGAAGCTCGTATTCAGCCGTTGCTTTGTAATTAATGGAAATTTAAAGCCACTTTAACTTGGAATGAGTACTTCTGAGTACACATATATAGAATTGCATGTAAAAATGCTTAGCTTTGACATTTTTAATTTGTATGTCAAGCTTTGCTCCATGTTTTAGCAAAAATTGCAACTATCCGTGAAGCGTTCTGTATCCCAGATTATGCTGCAATGACACTGTGCTGCTGAAGACAACCTCGCACCATAATTTGGAATGCAGTATGTCCTAGTACAAAGCTTTTATTACAGTTATTAGCATTCACGTGTGAGATGCACAGTTGGCTTTCGCTGGGGGCATTTTCTGCCGCTGTATTTATTTCTGCATTCCTTGCTGTGATGATTCAGCAGCTTCTGGAGTGCAATAGACGTCTAACTGACAACCTGTAGGTCAAATCTGGATCCCTGAATTTTGTCAAAGTTCATGAAATACTGACATGCCTACATAGCACAAGTGTCTCTAGAATAAGATTTACATTCTTTTATTAATGTGTTTTTTATTAATGGGAAATACCACACATATCTTGCCTCCAGTCCACTGTCTGGATAAGTTACAGGCGCTTGAAAGTTAGGCGTCACTTTAAAATAAGTTGTATATGATGTCTAGGAATGGCTGTTCCCCATTGGAGTTAGAATGCTCTGTTTGTGTTCTGTTTTGTTTTTACATTTGCGTGTTCAGACCCAGAAATAAATACACACTTGACTCAAATTTTAGTTTTTGTCAGAATTCAGGCCACAACATTATTGATTACAGGGAAAGTGAGTGGTTGCATAGGCTCTGGTTCAACTAGCTCCTTACACCATTGCAGGTAGCACTGTCCCAGAGCTCTATCATAGGTCAGCCTATGGGAACAGACTCTGTTTACTCCCCCCAGATGCTCCCCTGGACTCAGGCATGGGCACAACCCCCTCTCAGGGGTTGACCAAACCAAGTTGAGTCCCTGGATTCCTTTAACGGAATACCCTTCACATAGGGATGGCAAGACCGTTCTCCCATCCCTATCTCATGAACCAGTGCCTATCCGCAACCTTACAAGTTGTGATGATTTGCTATGCAGCAGGCAAAACCCAAATGGCAACAGCCAATCAGCTAAGTGGGGAAAGTTCCTGCCGTGCCCTGTCCCAACAACTGACGACACACGGCGGCATAGCAAGGTCAATCGCAAAATACTCTAAATATAGGGAGAGGTGGGGTGTATGTGTTCCGTTTGCACAAGCCGGAAGAGAATCTCTGGGTCACGTGCAAGGGATTAAATAGGTCCCTCAAACCTCAAACTGCACTCCACTGGCCAGATTACACCCAGCAACGAGGGACCTACCAATCGGGCGTTGTGGCTATCCAATAGACCCACCCGCAACCAGGAGGTCAGTCTCCAGGTCTCACCGCAACATGTGCCCTCTTTTAGGGAGGACACGATTTAGCTGGTAGGCCTCACAGCAAATTGTCCTGTGTGATTACAGCTCAGATTCTTAGTCAGCCCCTGTTAGACTAGCCTTCCAAGAAGTCATTGTCTTTTGGTTCCCTTGTGTAAAACGGCAGTAGCAGATACCAGTTTTCCTGAAGGTTGGTGGAATGTTACTGCCAGGTGTTTTGATATTAACTATGTAAACTTCTGTGGGGTTGTTGTTGTTTAATTATTTATTTTTACACCTTGCTGTTTGTAAACTGCTGTGGGAACTTGGTGAAAGGGTGGGATATAAATGTTCATAATCAATAATAAAATAAATTACAAGGTGGATCCCAAAATTCTTTGGTGCTTTCACTCTTGCCACCAACTCTGTAAGAGATGGTCTTACTTCCTTTCTCATCTTTTCCCCTTTTCATTCTACACGTATCAAACAGAGCATGAAACAATGAATTTGTGCAAGTATGATGAGCGGTTATTTTGCGGAATACAGTGGTACCTTGGGTTAAGTACTTAATTTGTTCCGGAGGTCCGTTCTTAACCTGAAACTGTTCTTAACCTGAAGCACCACTTTAGCTAATGGGGCCTCCCGCTGCTGCTGCTGCGCCGCCAGAGCACGATTTCTGTTCTCATCCTGAAGCAAAGTTCTTAACCCAAGGTACTATTTCTGGGTTAGCGGAATCTGTAACCTGAAGCGTATGTAACCTGAAGCATATGTAACCTGAGGTACCACTGTAAATTGGAAAAGAAGTTGGGGTGGAAACTGTGTTCTGCTAGTTTGTTGTGTTTCTTCTTTCTTTACTGATTTTCAGCATGCATGAATATTTTCACCTGGCATGGTTGCAACATAGGCTCTGAAAAATTACATATCCTGGTATCAACATATACTGCAAATGAAGTACTTACATCTGAAACTTTGCTTTTATTCAGTAGGCCTCTTTGGACTTTTTCAGCTTTTACCAAAACTATTTTACCTCATATTTTATTAGGTTCATTACAAAATAGTTGGATCTTCTGGGGATTCTCAGTTCCACTCTTGTAAAGTAATTTATGTAGGTTTTTTGGAACTCCACAGTTAATATAGTTGTTGCTAATAAACTTGCAATTATGACTTCACCTGGTGAAATAAATAGCTGCATTTGGAGCCTGTTGCAATACTTTCTGAATAGGACTGGCCTTGAAGAGTGTTAAGAATCTGTAACATTACAGCCCACCCACCAGTATGAGTGGCCTCCTGGAGGCACATATATGGCCCAAACTGGATTTAATCTTGTACATTTCAGCATACCCACTTCTGACTAATCCCTGGACAATCTAGCTCTCACTTAGCTTAGACATCCTTCCCTTAACACCCTCTTTATTATTACCCCCCCAAAAAACAACCTTACCGGTGGTACCATCTCCAGGATTTTTGTAGACCCCAGGGCTTTCGTCTAATCTGCAAAAGGTGGGGCCTACAAAGACTAGTGTTCCCTCCTGCTACACCTTCTAAATGTGCTCCATTCATTTTAAGAACAGCAGCACTGTTGTCACTATGGGTCCTTTGCCAGTTAGGTGACCTCACCAGATGTCCTTAAACTGCTTCCCCCTGTGCTGACCATTTGCTTGTACTCTTCCCATCTTGAATGCATATTACGAAACTGGACAGAGAGTGCTCTCAAAAACTTACTCCTATTCTTTTCTTACACTAGCTTTGGGTGGCCTTGGGAAGGAGATTGTGGGGAGAACAGAATGTTGTCCCTGCTCCTTTGGGATAGGGCTACATATAGTAGATGCGATTAAATAAATATTGCATGGTTGGCTTTCCATGATGGTTGGTCCTCATACTTGTGGGTGATGGTATCACTTTTGCTGGCGATGGAATGACCGCTTTGTTTCAATCTGCGGTGGATGGATACAATCTTAGATTCTCCAAAATGTGCTGCTTGGGTGAGAACATCTGGGGTTCCCGAGTTGTGTCAGATGCCTGCAGCAGTGTCAGGCGAGGGCCCTTATAGTGGGAGGTATAAAATTGTATGCCACGTTTCATTTGTAGATCACAACATAGAAATACAAGAGCAGAAACAATACAAAATAAAAACAAGCAGAAAACAAACCAATAAGAAACCAATAACTCGTCTGTCTCCCACCTCTCCCACAAACACATTTAAAAGTACCATATATAGGATGTTAGTCATCCAAAGGTCTGGTTGAAGAGCAATGTTTTCGTCTGACACCAGGCACATCTCCCTGGCAAGAGCATTCCAAAAGCAGGGAGCCACTGCAGAAAAGGCCCAGTTCTTGTGTTGACTCCCTCTGGACATCTCATGGAAGAGGCACAAAAAGAAGGGCCTCAGAGGATGGTTTGAGAGAAGGCATAGGCAAACTCGGCCCTCCAGATGTTTTGGGACTGCAACTCCCATCATCCCTATCTAACAGGACCAGTGGTCAGGGATGATGGGAATTGTAGTCTCAAAACATCTGGAGGGCTGAGTTTGCCTATGCCTGTTTTATGCCTGTTTTAGAGTCTGGGTAGACTCATATGGACAGAAGCTGTCCTTGAGGTCTTGTGGTCCTGAGCCGTTTAAGGCTTTATAGGTCAAAACCAGCACTATAAGACTCACTTTTTCCCTCCTAAAAAGTAAGGGGAAATGTGTGTGCATCTTATGGAGCAAATGCAGGCTGCACAGCTATCCCAGAAGCCAGAACAGCAAGAGGGATTGTTGCTTTTTTCTTGTTTTCCTCCTCCAAAAACTAGGTGTGTCTTGTGGTCTAGTGCGTCTTATAGAGAGAAAAATACGGTAATTGTCAGCCAGTACAGTTGGGCCAGGATCGGTGCAATGTGCTCAAACCGTCTTGTCCCGGGTGAACATGGGGCAAGTTCTCATACTGGGCTTGATAGGTCAGTTCAGTGGTTAATTATGCTGAACATCCGCTTTGAAAATACAGAATGCACAGCTGGTGACATTAAAACACAACTGTACAGCAAAGATTTGCTTAAAATGATGAGTCAAAAGCAGCTGCTCCAATTGGGGGGTTGGTTAAACGTTTAAGTAGGAAGTTACGCTGACAAATGAAGTGCGAGGAATAGAACACAAGTACCTTGTAATGTAATATATTTTCTTAGGCACATTTTAAAGTGACTCTTTAGAAAACGTAGCCATTTGAGACAGTAGTTTTATGGCAGCATTTTTATGAATTAAATAATATTTCAGTAAGTTGCTTCATGGGAGCTGAGTAAATTGGGAAGAGTTTTAACAAATGTACTTCACTAAGTCTTTTGACAGATCGTGCTTATTGATGTGATTTAAGGGCTTAGGGAAAGCAGGGCACCTGCCACATGTGATTGTGGAAAGCATTCCATCTTTTTCCACTTTATTTTTTCCAAATTCGCCTCTGAATGAGAGAGTTCCAATGTATAATTTAATTTTCTGTTTGCTTTGCCAGAAGATCAATTAATTTTTGAAACTTTTTAACCACTAGAAGTTTTATATCAGAAAGTACGTGTGCCCTAGCTTTCGATATCATTAAATCTCACTGTATTATTGTCTTAGTTCTGAAGCATCTTGGCATCTTTCAGCAAATGATGCCAAAGGATCATTAGGGAGATGCAAAAAATATTGCCTTCTGCAGTACAATGCAATTACAGACATGAGTTGGAGTCCTCCATCATCAGACAGTATTTCCCTGGGGCTAAATCTGTATATCTCTCCTAGGCAGGTTAGTGCAGTCACAAATACAGGTGGAGACCACAGACAGTCTTTAAAAATAATGGAAAACAGAGCTGGGTACAGTTGTATTGCATCCTCTAAGTTATTGAGCCTTTCTATCATATGTTTCCAGGTGTACATCTGGAAAAAATAGCGTGCTACAGTGTGCAATGCATCCAGTTGACTAGCCTTTGGATTAACCACATGTCAAGGACAGATGGAATGCAGGAGGCGCTGTGGTCTAAACCACTGAGCCTCTTGGGCTTGCTAATCAGAAGGTCGGCGGTTTGAATCTCCGCGACGGGGTGAGCTCTCGTTGCTCAGTCCCAGCTCCTGCCAACCTAGCAGTTCAAAAACATGCCAGTGCAAGTAGAAAAATATTCACCTCTCCAGCGGGAAGGTAAACGGCGTTTCCATGCGCTGCTCTGGTGTCGGTGTTCTGTTGCGCCAGAAGGGTTTAGTTAGTCATGCTGGCCATATGACCCAGAAAGCTGTCTGTGGACAAACACTGGGTCCCTCGGTCTGAAATCAAGATGAGCGCCAGACCTTCATAGTCGCTTTTGACTGGACTTAACTGACCAGGGGTCCTTTACCTTTACCTAAAAGACAGATATCATAATGGGGACCTTAGCAGGAGGGAATGGGAACGGGAACAATCTTGTGTATATATGCCACCATCATACTGAGATACATGTAATTTTTATGGTAGTGCTTTTATGGTATTGTGAGCCACCCAGGAGGAGCTTTGCCTCCAGAAGGTGACATATAGTTTCATAAACATGTCCCACAAGTGTGTCTTCACTATATACCCAACACAGGCCTACTTATAATAGAACCCAATCCTGTTCAGGGTATGGCATGCTAATCGTCTTCCCCGCATAATAATAATAATAATAATAATAATAATAATAATAATATTTATTTGTACCCCACCCATCTGGCTGGGTTTCCCCAGCCACTTTGGGCGGCTTCCATAGAAACCAAAAATACACTAAAATATCACACATTAAAAACTTCCCTGAACAGGGAAGCCCTGGCATAGTAACTTCCAACTAAATACTTGAAGGGTTGGAGGAATGAAACAGACTTAAGTACAGCCCTCCCCCCGCTCGCTGCCCAAAATGACTCCACTCAAACATTTCACTTAAGTTTTCCTTCACCAAAGTGTTACAATAAGCTTAGTGAACAGCTTTGTGTTAGAGCTAGCTACTTGTTCATCAGACAGGGCCTGGGAGAATTTATGTGGCTGCAATATTTACTCTTGGAGGCATGTTAAGGAAATACTCCCATACGTTACCTGTTGAAAGACTTACTGACCCAGTTCGCATGTACAGTGGTCAGGAAGGACATCTGCAAACATTGACATATATTTATTTAAAGTGTTGTTACAGGATTTTGTACCTGTTTTGCTTCTCAGTGCTGCTGATAATCAGTTAGCCCCACTCCATCTCTAGGATCAGCCCATCTTATGAGCCTGATCTAGTGCTGTAGCAAAAAATATACATTTTCTTTTGTGCACCACAAATTGTCCAGAGCAAAACTCATGGCATGAGCAGACACGAACCTTAAGTTTTCTGTGCCTTCTTCAGTATCAGGGCCCCTGAAGATAACCCAGACCATTCTCAGTTCATTTCTCACCACGGTCCCACACATGAACTCTTTTACAGTGTGTGAGCTCAAGGGAGAGGTGGGAAGTGTTGCTTAGGTGAATGCAGAATGTTTAGAGGAAGGAATTTGTGGTCCTTCTACCCTAGAGCAGTGGTCTTCACCTGGGGTGCCTTGAATGATGGTCAGGGTGCCGCAGGCAACATGGGCCTCTGTTCCTCTTTCCTTCTCTCTCTCCTCTGATGCCCTCTCGCATCTCTGCGTCCCAAAGGCTTGCAGAGCTGTTTGTTGCAGCAGTCCTGGCTGCAAGCTCCACAGGTGAATGGTGCCTCTGGGGCTGGTCAGGGGGTGCTATTTGTCAGGAGCTGAGGTGGCCTGGGAGCAAGCAAGCAAGTGGGCGAGGGAGCCTAGCCAGCCAGTCCTCCAGCCCTTGCTGTTGGGAATGGACAGTGTGAGGAGGCACCTCTCTTTGGGGCGGGGGGGGGGGCACCTCAGAGACCTGGGGTGGCAGCAGCGGCTGCCAGGAGGACTCCCAAGGAGAGGCTGCCAGCTCTGAGAGCCAGTGTGGTGTAGTGGTTAAGAGTGATAGACTCATAATCTGGGGAACCAGGTTCGCGTCTCCACTCCTCCACATGCAGCTGCTGGGTGACTTTGGGCCAGTCACACTTCTTTGAAGTCTCTCAGCCCCACTCACTTCACAGAGTGTTTGTTGTGGGGGAGGAAGGGAAAGGAGAATGTTAGCCGCTTTGAGACTCCTTCGGGTAGTGATAAAGCGGGATATCAAATCCAAACTCTTCTTCTTCTACATCTCTGCAGGCATGGGTTGATATAACTGGGCTCCTGAGCGCTACAGGGGTGCCGCAAAATGAATGTAGTTGGTCAAGGGAGCCATGGACTCAAAAAGGTTGAAAACCTTTTCCCCAGAGGCATAAATGTGTAAAGAAAACAGTGGCCCCTGTAGGCCAAGAGTGTCATTTCGGGCTCCTTTAACCATGAAGGAAAAGGAAAACACATTTTTGTTCCCCTGCTTTCCCATCTTGCCCAAGGCATTCCTTACTGAAATCCATATTTGTAATGTTTAGTAGGGGTCGGTGTGTTAGTGAGACTAGTTACATATTTTTAAGCCATGCACCATTCCAGGCTAAACTTCTACAGTGGTACCTTGGGTTAAGAACTTAATTTGTTCTGGAGGTCCGTTCTTAACCTTAAACTGTTCTTAACCTGAGACACCACTTTAGCTAATGGGGCCTCCCACTGCCGCTGTGCCACCACTGCATGATTTCTGTTCCCATCCTGAAGCAAAGTTGTTAACCCGAGGTACTATTTCTGGGTTAGCGGGGTCTGTAACCTGAAGCGTCTGTAACCCAAGGTACCACTGTATTCCACTCCTTATACAAAGTGTCACCATTTGAATATCTGCTTTACAGCATATATTTTAAGACTTGTCTTAACTTGTGTGTTCTCTTGACTTGCAAGGGTTTGAAAAACATATCTGCAGTGAACAAGTAGTTCAGAAACAAGATGCATACAAAATCCTATTTCAATATCTATGCAAAGCTAGCAAGAAAAGTGGGAACCCTAAAAAATGTGCTCCTGAATATGGGGTGGGAGAGAGAGAGCTCTCCCAACTGCCCTAAACTGATTTTATTCAATCTGAACTTGGTTCTCAATGTTTGCTCCAACCCCAATTGTACTGACCCAAGGTTTATTTTGAGATACCCCCCCCCCATTTCAGGCTCCTTTCTGCTGCTGTTTGTTCATGTTGCTATGGCAATGGTTTGCAAGGAGAGTGTTAAATTTCCAAACCCTGTGCATTCCTGACTGGAGCCCTGGGATATTTAACTGCCACTCATTAGTTGCTGGGGGCTGTGTTTTTGGTTAGAGAAATACAGGAGCCACTCATTCACTGACATGCGTTAATTGATTTTAATATATTTGCTGTCCATTACTGAAGTTGAAATAAAAGAAAAACGGTCGCAAAGAGCAACTCCCTCTTCCTTCAGTGGGTAGGGATAAGAAAGAGTGGGATAGCGTGTTCTCCAATAAATGAGAGCACGTGTTGTGGTGTGGGCCACCGGGCCAGGCCTCTTGTTGCCAGGCAGGTTAATAGTTGTTGCCTGGCATTGTGATTGGATAACCGGGTTGCTGGGGCAAATTTTATGTTGCAAATTTGGTGGATGGGACCATAGTCTTTAAATATTGGTGCACTCTGGTTTCTCTTTCTCTTTGCAGAGTGCATCGGATCACCCGTCCGCCCGCCCTCTTTTCCGGTTGACCTTGCTTTGCCTGTCATGGGGTCGTCTGCCTTGGCGCAGGGGCCTAGTAGGAATTTTGCCATTTGGTGATTGGCTGTGCCATTTCGTTTTTGCCTACTACTCAGCAATTCGTCACAACTTGTAAGGTTGCGGTTAGGCATTGGTTATAATATGCTGGTGGTGGAGGGGTCTGAACAGGCGGTGCCTGCCCCTCCTATTGCGCTGAAGGGAATTCCGTTAAAGGAATCCTGGGGCTTGCCACGATTTCGTCCAATCCCTGTCATGGGACCAGGGCCGCCCAATCCCTGTCATGGGAATCCCTGTCATGGGACTAGGGCCGGCAAGCTTTCGGCGAGCTGCTGGGGTGAGCGGCGTGGGTCCGACGCTTAGCTCAAATGACCCCCAAGTTTGACTTTCCCTTCTACTGGCTTCCGATCGGACCTCGGGATGTCAGTTCTGTCCCAGGCGGGGGGACAGATAGTCATAACCAATGTCTAAACAACCACTCACTTATTTTGTTATTTAATAAACTTGTGGCCAAAATAGTGCCCAAAAACCAAAACTAAAATTACGTGTTATGTGTGAAGTTATTTGAGGGGTGGCCTGGGGACCTACACGCGCAACTGGTACTGTTGGGACAGAAGTGGGGGCCAGTATGATTAAAGCAACAAGAGACGGAGGACCCAAACTAATGGCTTCAAGTTACAAGAAAGGAGATTCTGACTAAATATCAGGAAGAACTTTATGACAGGTAGAGCTGTTCAACAGTGGGTCTCCCGTGGAAAGTGGTGGACTCCTCTTCCCTGGAGGTTTTTAAGCAGAGGTTTGGTAGCCATCTACAATGGATACTTCAGTTGAGATCCCTGCATTGCAGGGGGTTGGACTGCAGCTCTTTGATTCCTTGAGAACAGAATGACACAGTTCCAGAGCGCTGGAGTTGGATTGTGCTAAGGAGCTTTAGTTTCATCTTTGGTACAGATGCACTGTTTGACCTGAAAGGGGCTGAAGTTTTGTGCATGTTCTGGGCACTTGGAAAAGCTTGAGCACATTTGTGAAAACATCACAAAGCACCTACTTCTACCCCTGGTGCAACCCATCTTTTCCTAAGCACAAGAGTTTACCTTTGGGGCAAGAGAAGGTCTTGAGCACCTCCCAGCAAAGTATATTTCTCCACCAGGGATTAGACTCCCACGGTGGTGCTGTGGGTTAAACCACAGAGCCTAGGACTTGCTGATCAGAAGGTCAGCAGTTCGAATCCCTGTGACAGGGTGAGCTCCTGTTGCTCAGTCCCAGCTCCTGCCAACCTAGCTGTTCGAAAGCACGTCAAAGTGCAAGTAGATAAATAGGCACCACTCTGGCGGGAAAGTAAATGGCGTTTCCGTGCACTGCTCTGGTTCGCCAGAAGCAGCTTAGTCATGCTGGCCACATGACTCGGAAGCTGTACGCCGGCTCCCTTGGCCAATAAAGCGAGATGAGCACCGCAACCCCAGAGTCAGCTGCGACTGGACCTGGTCAGGGGTCCCTTTACCTTTACCTTTACCTTTACCTTTACCTTTACCACTACCAGATCCCCCAGTGGAAGAATGGTGTTGAATAGTCTCATTATCCCACTGGGGATCACATCCCCAGAAGCAAAAGACTTTCTCCCAGGGTTCTGGAGGAGACACACAGCTCCCCATCTGCACTCTTCTCTTGTCTCAAAATAGATTACCCAGCCTTGGGAAAAGGTGCAGGCAGGTGGGATCTTTTCTCCTTACTGGGCAAAAAAGGTAAAGGTAAAGGACCCCTGACAGTTAAGTCCAGTCGCGAACAACTCTGGGGGCAGCAGCTCTCATCTCGCTTTACAGGCCGAGGAAGCCGACGTTTGTCCACAGACAGTTTTTCCGGGTCATGTGGCCAGCATGACTAAGCCGCTTCTGATGAAACCAGAGCAGCGCACGGAAATGCCGTTTACCTTCCCACTGGATTGGTACCTATTTATCTACTTGCACTTTGACATGCTTTTGAACTGCTAGGTTGGCAGGAGCAGGGACAGAGCAACGGGAGCTCACCCCATCACGGGGATTTGAACCGCCAACCTTCTGATTGGCAAACCCAAGAGGCTCAGTGGTTTAGACCACAGCGCCACCCGCGTCCCTTCCCCTTACTGGGCACAGGCTCACCTCAAAGCTTCCTGCAAGGAAACAGGAAACGCTTGTGGCAGCCACAATTTAGGAGCAGTCATTATTTCACCCTCTGCACCAGCACAGAATGAGCACTAGCTTTTTGTTCACCTCATGAAAGAACCTGTGGTAGCCACTGACAACACTACTAGTATCTTGCCCCAGGTGGCTGCTTGCTGCTTGCCACCAGCCATTCTCAACTTCGTGCTGCTGCTGTTGCTCACTGCTTCACTGCTTCACTGAGCCATTAGTTCTGGCCTTGTTGATCTGTGAGATGTTACAAAGGTCCATATACCAGCAATAGCAGCTGCAGAACTTAGGCTAGCTTGCCTCGCTCATCTGCACTGTTACACCCACCAGGGATCCTCAGTGCTTCCTGATAAAACAATGCTTCCTACTTTAAAAAATGCTACCCAAATACCCACCGATCTTTGTAAACTGTTGTGGAAGCAACCTGCTTCTTTAGCCATAGAAAATGTTAGGAAAAGTGATGGACATTCCTGAGTCTCTAGCCAGCAAGCCTCAACATGTGCTTGACCACCCCAAGCATGGCTCAATGTTCTTGTGTTGTTTTGTTTTTGTGAGGAGAAAAGAGGCAAAAATCCCTATATATACCAATGTGAACTCCTTGGAAGAAAGGTAGAGCACAAATGCAATAACTTGCAAAACTAAATACAGGTCGGAAAGTGCAATCCTATAACCGTTTACTTGGAAATAGGAATCTTGGGTTTTAGTGGCTTAGTAGGATCACAGCCTTTGAAATGCCATTAAATGTCAAATGGGTTTGTCATTTCATCCAATTGCAATGCTGATGTACTAGGTTCATTTACTTAAGATTTTATGTTTCATGATGGTGTTTATCAAATTTGTTGTGACACAACTGAATAATACGTAGTTCAGTTTCCACTTCACATTTAAACATTGTTTTAGGAATTGACCTTTCTAAAGAGTGATGGAATTTCTCTCCTCTTTTCTGAAAGTAGGAAAAGATACACACAAGAATACGTTGGTGGTTCCCGCTTGAGCTGCTCAGAGTGGCTGGGGTGCTATTATTATTATTATTATTATTATTATTATTATTATTATTATTATTACAATCCTAAACTTAGTGTCATGTCTGAAACCTAGACTGTGGTCTGCTTTGTCAGTGTAGTGTAGTGGTTAAGAACGGTGGACTCGTAATCTGGGGAACTGGGTTCGTGTCTCTGCTCCTCCACATGCAGTCCAAGGGTGACCTTGGACTAATCACACTTCTTTGAAGTCTCTCAGCCCCACTCACCTCACAGAGTGTTTGTTGTGGGGGAGGAAGGGAAAGGAGAATGTTAGCCACTTTGAAACTCCTTAGGGTAGTGATAAAGCGGGATATCAAATCCAAACTCTTCTTCTTCTTCTTTGCTCAAAAAAAACAACAACCCCACAATGCAAAGCCAAGATTGATCTTCACTTGGTAGTCATGGTTCCATTGAGTGAAAGAAACTTCAGTCCCTGGTTTGGACATAATACTTAGCCAGGGGTTGTGGCTTGTTGCTTTTGCTCACACTAGTAGAGGACTGAAGCGAAAGCATGGTAATCATGGTTTACCATGATAATGCTGGCAATTCAAACATAACCTGCAACAGCTGTTGCAATGACTAACCAAGTTTTGACATCACCTTCAGATAATGCAAAGACGAATAATCAGTCATGACAAAATTTAACTCCTCAACAATTCTGTTGTTAGAATAATGTTAGCACACCTAGACTGAGGGCAGTGAACATCCAAATATTGTGACTGGAATATATATTTAACGGCATGTTTCAGTCAGTGGGGCTCAAAGTTAGGTCATGCGGCCATTCTTATATCTAGAGATGTAGGTCAATGGTGTATCATACTTTGATATTATATTGCTCATCATTCAGTGACCTGTTGTTTAAATGTTTTGACAAGTCAATGGGCGTCACTCAGCTTCCTCTATTGGCTTTGCCAGTGTGACTTTTTGTGTATAAAAACTTCAGGGAGGGAACCTGGAATATCCCTAAGCCCTTCATTGATAGTTATTTTTTAATTACACATTATGTAAGAAGGAATGATAGCTGATTAAGGTGCCATACCCTCTCAAAGCATTTTTGGATCTCAAGAAAAGTATAGGTGAGGCTCTGATGTAAAGGTAAAGGTACCCCTGCCCGTACGGGCCAGTTGTGTCCGACTCTAGGGTTGTGCGCCCATCTCACTCAAGAGGCCAGGGGCCAGCGCTGTCCGGAGACACTTCTGGGTCACGTGGCCAGCGTGACGAAGCTGCTCTGGCGAGCCAGCACCAGCGCAGCACACGGAAACGCAGTTTACCTTCCCGCTATAAAGTAGTACCTATTTATCTACTTGCACTTAGGGTTGCTTTCAAACTACTAGGTGGGCAGGAGCTGGGACCGAATGACAGGAGCTCATCCGCCGCGGGGATTCGAACTGCCGACCATACGATCGGCAAGTCCTAGGCACTGAGGTTTTACCCACAGCGCCACTCGCGTCCACGAGGCTCTGATGTACTTCCTTTTTATTTTTATAATTACCATTCATTAATGCTAAGCCATTGTAGCCTTCCATAATTTGAGTGGTGAATCTGCTCAGGAAATTAATTTCCTTTAATGAATAATATTTACTGTCGGCTTAATTTTATGCTGTGCCTTTGTAACAAATTACTGTAAGTGCATTTTTGGATGCATTGCATGATGGAATTGATTCTTGCTTTGAGAATTGCTAATTTGATGCTTTAGTTTATTTCCAAGGTTGAATCGGAACCTTTATAATAAGTAATGGAAAGGATGTGAATTCTACTCACTTACCGTATTTTTCGCACCATTGGACGCACTTTTTCCCTCCTAAAAAGCAAGGGAAAATGTGTGCGCGTCCTATGGAGCGAATGCAAGGGGGAGGCAGGCGGGAAAAGCCCCCAAGAGCCGCACACAAGCTTCGTGCGCTCTTGAGGGCTTTTCTCCAGGAGGGAGAAGGGACTGACTGGCCGCATCGGTCCTTTCTCCCTCCTCGGGGAAAAGCCCCAAAGAGCGGCGCCCTCTTTAAAGGCTGCGCGGCTCCTGCGGGCGTTTCTACGAGGTGGGGGAATCCCTGCACCTCCCAGAAAAGCCAGGAGAAGCCGCGCAGCCCCTTTAAAGAGCGCACGGCTTCTGAGGGAGGTGGGGGAAGCTGCAGCAGCTTCCCTCCTCCCGCGCTCCCTTTGAAGCGGCAATGTAGGAGGGGAGCAGCTTACACTTGTGTAAGCAGCTCCTCTCCCACTTTCCTGCTTCAAAGCAACTAAGGAGGAGGGAAGGAAGGGGACCGTGGATCCTCCGCTGCTCACAGGGATTCTTCCGTGATTGCTTTGAATCAGGAAAGTGGGAGGGGAGCAGCTTACACTCGTGTAAGCAGCTCCTCTCCCACTTTCCTCCTTCAAAGCAACTAAGGAGGAGGGAAGGAAGGGGACCATGGATCCTCCGCTGCTCGAGGCTGCAGCAGATTCCCTTCTCCGTGATTGCTTTGAAGCGACAATGTGGGAGGGGAGCAGCTTACACTCGTGTAAGCAGCTCCTCTCCCACTTTCCTCCTTCAAAGCAACTACGGAGGAGGAGGAGGGAACGAAGGGGACCATGGATCCTCCGCTGCTCAGGAAAGTGGGAGGGGAGCAGCTTACACTCGTGTAAGCAGCTCCTCTCCCACTTTCCTCCTTCAAAGCAACTACGGAGGAGGGAAGGAAGGGGACCATGCATCCTCTGCTGGCGAATGCAGCAGATTCCCTTCTCCCGGGGTCCCTTTGAAGCAGAAAAGTGGGAGGGGAGCAGCTTACACTTGTGTAAGCAGCTCCTCTCCCACTTTCCTGCTTCAAAGTGGAGGGAATCCACTGCAGTTGCGAGCAGAGGATCCATGGCTCTGCTTCCTTCCCTCAAAGCAGGGTGCAGGGGTGAAGGGGGGAAAGAGGGCAGGAAATAGAGGCCGGGCAGGAAGACACAACCACACTTTGACCACTGGAAAGTCCACCCCAGCCTCCCCAGATTTCCACTGAGATGGCCAGGCTAATCTCGATGGCCATAAGTCAGGCTCAGCATTATTAACGGGACTTAGATAAGCCATTGTTCCCCTTCCTACCCTCCTCTGAGGCTCAATTTAAAGCAGCAAAGTGGACAGGAGCCGCCCGCTTTGCTGCTTTAAATAGTTTAGTGCAACATTTGATTCAGAATATTTTTTTTCCGTATTTTCCTCCTCTAAAAACTAGGTGCGCCCTATGGTCAGGTGTGCCCTATGGTGCGAAAAATACGGTAGTTCCATGAAGATTGCAAAAATAAAACAAAAACTTCAGGGAAGTGCTTAGGATTTATTTCAGTTGTCCCCGCAGAACACCACGCTTCTGGGTAGTTGCTTGGGGCAAAGCCGCTGGAATTTCCACTTGATGCTGGAAGAAGCCCACCCATAACGTTTCATGAATTTCTTGAACTCTGGCACCCTCCTAAACTTACATTACTTTCTGAGCCCTCAACTCTTGGCAGCTATGTTTTTCTCAGGCACAGCTGCATGTATTATGCAATGTGCAAAGGGATCTATAAGTTGAGGTACTAATCCAACATTGTCAGTAGAAGACTAGAGCAGAACATCTCCTGAAACCAGCTAGCTAGAGAATAATTCACAAAGAGAGAAGTAGATATGGCCAAAACCCCCATATGTTCCCTGTCTATCCGTCCACTGTTTGGGTGCTGCGGTGCTACGCCTCTGCTACAAGGAGGACAAACGCCTGCCTCTGTCTGCTGGAGAACTACTTCAGCACACTTTCCAATTCTTTTTCTTCCTCCTGAGGCCCATCAGATAGGTTTTTATTATTATTATTCAGAAAGATACAAGGACAGCTTAAACTCTTATAAGGTAAAGGGACCCCTGACCATTAGGTCCAGTCGTGACCCACTCTGGGGTTGCAGCGCTCATCTCGCTTTATTGGCTGAGGGAGCCGGCATACAGCTTCTGGGTCATGTGGCCAGCATGACTAAGCCGCTTCTGGCGAACCAGAGCAGCGCACGGAAACGCCGTTTACCTTCCCTCCCGGAGCGGTACCTATTTATCTACTTGTACAGTGGTGCCCCACAAGACGAATGCCTCGCAAGACGGAAAACCCACTAGACGAAAGGGTTTTCCATTTTTCAATGCGCTTCGCAGGACAAATTTCCCTATGGGCTTGCTTCGCAAGACGAAAATGTCTTGCGAGTCTTGAGATTTTTTTTCGCTCCCCACCCCCTTTTTCTAAGCCGCTAAGCCGCTAATAGCCTTTTAGCAGCTAATCCGCTAATCCCTTAAGCCTTTAATAGCTGCTAATAGCTGCTAATAGCGCTAATCCGCTAATCCGCTAATAGGGTTGCTTCGCAAGACAAAAAATCTGCTAGACGAAGAGACTCGCGGAACGAATTAATTTCGTCTTGCGAGGCACCACTGTATCTACTTGTGCTTTCGAACTGCTAGGTTGGCAGGAGCAGGGACCGAGCAACGGGAGCTCACTCCGTCATGGGGATTCGAACTACCGACCTTCTGATCAGCAAGCCCTAGGCTCTGTGGTTTAACCCACAGCGCCACCCGCGTCCCAAACTCTTATAGTGTGTACATAATAACACTGATAAACACACAGCTATATACACAAAACTGCTTTAAAAAGTAGACGTGTGATAATCATAAATAAAATCAGTTAAGCTTGTAAAGCAAACCTAGATTTTTTTTTAGTCATAGTGCGCTTGCTAAAACAAAGTTTTTCGCAGGTGTGTAAAAAGTACAGTGAGGGCACCTGAGCAATGCAGGTAGGAAGGTCATTCCAAAACACACTAAAAGGTGTTGCCAGATCCAACGAAAACCAGCAGCGGAATGAAAGGGAAGTGCTGCCGCAGCCGCCTTTGAGCAGCTAAAGCCTGCCCCCAAGCCTCCACCTGATTGGTTGGCTACCTGGGGGCGTGGCGTGGCAGCCAAGCCAGCTGGGCTGGAACACCCCCTGCCAACGTGGGAAATGGCTCCTTCTCACAACTCCTCCCCTCTGTAAGGAGGAGAGGCTTTGCCAGATGCCAAACCAACCAACTATCCATTGCCATCCTAAGCACACCTCCCCCCTGAAAAGAAGAGTAACCATCCTGACTGACCCTATACCTTTTTTTCCCTATCTCCCAGAACTGTCTGATGTAATAGATAAAACAAGAGGTGGGGCCCTGCCAGCTTCTGTCCTTGGAACAGAATACATGCCCATCACAGGAATGGGTGATGTGCATGATAGTTATTGCACATAGCAATTTCCATTTATACAATTAAAATAATAGCACTGTGCTTCATAAAGCAAATGGCATATTCAACTGGAAGTATTTGGTGAATAATAAAATAGCTGCAATGCAGAACTGACTTCATTTGCAACGAACGGGTGCATTATGCGTGATTCACTAATCTGTTCCGTGTACATTTTTTAATTTAAAAAATACATACAGAAATACCACTGGTGGAGGTGGGTGGGTGGGTGCAGTGCTTTTTTTCTAAAAAAAAGTTTAGGGGTGCTCTCATTTTCCTACTCACATTGAAATACTGCCCCCCAATAGACCAAACTTAGATTCACAAAATGTTTTGGGGTATGCATCCCCCTGCATCCCCCCAGAAAAAAGCACTGGGTGAGTGAATAGGGAACGGTAATGCCTGCTTTTCCAGAATTCACTCTTCCTTCCAGCCATGGCCCCAGAGCAACATGTGCATTAACATCCTTCAACGTCAACTTTAAGTGGTGCAAACTGAAGTCAAACTGTTGGAGAAGTTACAGTGCCTGCTGTGGCTGTAGAGACCAATACAGGAGAGACATGAAGTTTCTTCTCTATGCGCTCAGTGGCCATTCCTTTGCCTACAAGGGATTCCCACATGGCGGGGCTGATGTTGCCAGCCTTCATGTCATGTTTGCAGAATCTTTGTAACACGGAGATGGCCTACCAGCAGGCCTGGTGCCTGAAGTCAGCTTCATCATAGAGCACATCCTTCGGATCCTGCCACTTTCTACTCTGTAGACATAACCAGGCCAGTGTAGACGTCGCTGAGACAGGAGTGCAGACATGCTGGGAATGTGGGCATAGGAGAGCACATCTTTGTTTGAGTCTTTGTCCCTCAGGGCCCAAAATCTTTCTGATGCAGTGCGTGTAGAAGGCATTGAGGCAGGTGTAAGTTGCCCATGTCTCATGGTAGTAGTGAGGTTGGCAGAAACGGTGGGATTTGACATGCTTTCCCCAGTAATCAAAGTTGTTAGGCCTTCAGCTAGTGATAGTTTAATGGTGATAGTTTAGTTTAATGGTGATAGTTTGTTAAACTGACCTGAAGGTTTGTGTGCCACTGTACCTAAAAGTGCAAGTTGTTGTTGTTTAGTTGCTTAGTCGTTTAGTCGTGTCCGACTCTTCGTAACCCCATGGACCAGAGCACGCCAGGCACTCCTGTCTTCCACTGCCTCCCGCAGTTTGGTCAGACTCATGTTTGTAGCTTCGACAACACTGTCCAACCATCTCGTCCTCTGTCACCCCCTTCTCCTTGTGCCCTCCATCTTTCCCAACATCAGGGTCTTGTTCAGGGAGTATTCTCTTCTCATGAGGTGACCAAAGTATTGGAGCCTCAGCTTCAGGATCTGTCCTTCCAGTGAGCACTCAGGGCTGATTTCCTTCAGAATGGAGAGGCTTGATCTTCTTGCAGTCCATGGGACTCTCAAGAGTCTCCTCCAACACCATAATTCAAAAGCATCAATTTTTCGGCGATCAGCCTTCATGGTCCAAGTGCAAGTTATATTGTTTATTTGTCTTGTATTGGATGTTGCACATGGAAGGATATAAATTTAACCAACAAATATGCATGTTTCTATCACCCAGTTTAGAACCTTGTTCCCTCCAGATGTTTTAAACTACAATTTCCATCTTCCTCAGCCAGCTTGGCTATGCAGATTGATAACCTTTTCCCCCTAGCTGCAATTTTATTTCTTTTGTTGGGTCAGTTTATACTGGAATTGCTTGTGTTTTGGGTGAATTTGTATGCTCTTGTCAGGGCACAAGTGTTCAAATTGTGTAGTTCTGGATGACATGTTTCCCTCCATATTTTCATTTCATAGCTCTGAAAATAAGGACACGTTATTCCTTGCTCAGCAGTTTCTCTAAAGTATTGGATGCCATTATAGATTTATGATACAACTGATCAGAAACTGAAGAGAGGTTAAACCATGGAGGAAAAATAAAATGACCGGTAATTAAATTTGGAGAAATGTGTTCTTCAGAAAATTTATTGCCTTTAAGTAAATGTTGGTTTAGCTAATGGGGCCCATGTAGGGAGAGGGAGAAGCAGGAACCAACCTTAGATGTGCATGATAGTTATTGCACATAGCAATTTCCATTTATACAATTAAAATAATAGCACTCTGTGCTTTATAAAGCAAATGGCATATTCAACTGGAAGTCTTCGGTGAGTTATAAAATAGCTGCAATGCAGAACTGGCTTCATTTGCAACGAATGGGTGCATTATGTGTGATTCACTAATCCGTTCCATGTACATTTTTTAATTTAAAAAATCCATACAGAAATGTGCGGTGTGTGTTCCCTTAGAACTTTTCTGTACTGATACAGACTATAGCATCCTGATTTAAAATACAACTATTAATTTAACAACAAAATCACCCTAATGTATAAATTTAAACCAATCTTATATAAATCCAGTAATTCTCTTTTTTTACTATACATAAGTTGCTATAACGAGCACTTGTTTGTAAGCTGTCAGTTCTTCTACAAAGCAATGCATGCTACATTATCCAGCAACCTGTGCAGCTGAACTGTAAATTCAGGTTATTAAATAAATCATTAATCGAAAATGCTTTCTGTTCCAGAGTTATTTACCTTTGTGTTACCTATAACTAATCACAAATTTTCTAATACCTTTTATAAAATCTTACATGATACACATTCTGAAAAGAAACAAAAATAATAGTCTTTGGAAACCGTTTGTCTAGCTTAATTACAAAACCAAACCAAGCATATTTCATCATTTTTGTTAGTTTGGGTAGATTAGTTTTACTCTGGTCTTGCTTGTGAAGTAAGATTTGATGCTGACTTTTCCTGTCAGTGACATGCAACCATAGCACCCAAAAGCTTATTTGCCACCCTCACCCTGTCTAATTGCACCCCTCTGGGAAAATTCCAATTACAGACGCTTCAGGTTACAGACTCTGCTAACACAGAAATAGTACCTCAGGTTAAGAACGTTGCTTCAGGATGAGAACAGGAATTGTGCGGTGGCGGCAGGAGGCCCCATTAGCTAAAGTGGTTCTTAACCTCAGGTTAAGAACAGTTTCAGGTTAAGAACAGACCTCGGGAACAAATTAAGCTTTCAACCCGAGGTACCACTGTACTCCTTGTTTGTGGCATTGCCTATTTTGGGAACATCTAGCCCTCTTCTTCTGTTATGCTGGTAGTTTGGGTAGTTTGAGGTGCCCTTAGAGTGATGAAAGAGCGATGAGGCAGTAGAAACTTCTAAATGGTCTTTGGTTTCTTCCATTAGCCCATTGTTGTTGTACCATTCATTTCATTATTATTAATAATAAAATATATATATATATATATATATATATATATATGCAGGTTTTGGTGTCCTCGGGTGTCTTCCCGTGTAAAAGTTGGGGTGTCTAGGCGACGTTTCGGCGAGGTCTCACTCGTCATCTTCAGGCTGGTGCTTTCGGCTTCTTGTTACTGGAACAGAGCAGGATCTCAGTGTTTGAGTTCCTATAAATACTGTTGAGGAGGTGTGGTGTATAGCCTCCAATGTTCTGGGCAGAGAGGAGGTTCCCAGGCTAGTGTGCCTTTTCTTCTTTTGTTCCTTAATTACTTGAGGGATATCTTGAGTGATTTCTTGAGTGATTTCCTGAATCCCACTTAGGTGGGTCATTAGGTGTGGATTAGTTGCTAAAGCCTTCGTGTCTTGAACTCTTGAACTTTGTGAAGAGTTTTTCTGAGAAGATGGCTGTACTGCACTTGGTTGTGCTCTGGCTTGGCTTCGTGTATAGGGGCGAGCTGTGGTTTTGTGGCCTGTGCCAGCCAGATCTGTGTAGGGATTGCAGGGGGGTGCAGCATCCGGAGGTGCCACCCTGGTTTGGCTACTGGATGGTGTCTGTAATTTATCTGTGGAGAGGGTCTGGGTTTGGGTCTGGTGTGGTTGATTGGTGATGGCGTTCTGTGTGCCTCTGGATCTGGTGTCAGATTTTGTGGGGAGGGCTAATTTCCAGATGTCTGGCAAGCGGGATGTGTCGTCACGCTTGTTCATGTTGTGAGGGTGTTTCTCTATCTCGATGGCTTCCATGATTATTCTCTTGTGGTGATGTTCCATGTTAAAGAGCAATTTGGAATCTGCAAAATTAATTTCGTGTCCTGTTTCTTTCATGTGTTGGAAAAGAGAGGAAGTTTTTTCTTCTTTTTTGACGGCATTCTTGTGTTCTGCGATCCGTGCATTTATTCGTCTGTTTGTTTGTCCAATGTACGTGGCTGGGCAGACTTTGCAGGGTATTTCATAGACCCCTTGGTTTTCCAACTGAATTTTATCCTTGGGGTTTCTGAGGATATTGGCTATTTTTTGGTTGGTGCAAAAGGCTGTTTTGATATTGTGTTTATGGAGGATTTTGCTAATTTTATCTGTAGTGCCCTTGATATAAGGAAGGAGGGCTATGCCATTGTTTTCTTCTGTGTCTTGGTTCCCACGTTGGCAGGGGGTGTTCCAGCCCCCAAAAACCAAGACACAGAAGAAAACAATGGCATAGCCCTCCTTCCTTATATCAAGGGCACTACAGATAAAATTAGCAAAATCCTCCATAAACACAATATCAAAACAGCCTTTTGCACCAACCAAAAAATAGCCAATATCCTCAGAAACCCCAAGGATAAAATTCAGTTGGAAAACCAAGGGGTCTATGAAATACCCTGCAAAGTCTGCCCAGCCACGTACATTGGACAAACAAACAGACGAATAAATGCACGGATCGCAGAACACAAGAATGCCGTCAAAAAAGAAGAAAAAACTTCCTCTCTTTTCCAACACATGAAAGAAACAGGACACGAAATTAATTTTGCAGATTCCAAATTGCTCTTTAACATGGAACATCACCACAAGAGAATAATCATGGAAGCCATCGAGATAGAGAAACACCCTCACAACATGAACAAGCGTGACGACACATCCCGCTTGCCAGACATCTGGAAATTAGCCCTCCCCACAAAATCTGACACCAGATCCAGAGGCACACAGAACGCCATCACCAATCAACCACACCAGACCCAAACCCAGACCCTCTCCACAGATAAATTACAGACACCATCCAGTAGCCAAACCAGGGTGGCACCTCCGGATGCTGCACCCCCCTGCAATCCCTACACAGATCTGGCTGGCACAGGCCACAAAACCACAGCTCGCCCCTATACACGAAGCCAAGCCAGAGCACAACCAAGTGCAGTACAGCCATCTTCTCAGAAAAACTCTTCACAAAGTTCAAGAGTTCAAGACACGAAGGCTTTAGCAACTAATCCACACCTAATGACCCACCTAAGTGGGATTCAGGAAATCACTCAAGAAATCACTCAAGATATCCCTCAAGTAATTAAGGAACAAAAGAAGAAAAGGCACACTAGCCTGGGAACCTCCTCTCTGCCCAGAACATTGGAGGCTATACACCACACCTCCTCAACAGTATTTATAGGAACTCAAACACTGAGATCCTGCTCTGTTCCAGTAACAAGAAGCCGAAAGCACCAGCCTGAAGATGACGAGTGAGACCTCGCCGAAACGTCGCCTAGACACCCCAACTTTTACACGGGAAGACACCCGAGGACACCAAAACCTGCATTCCTGTACCCGTGAAAATCTACGAAAGCATATATATATATATATATATATATATATATATTAAACAACACACAAAAGCTTATACCCAGAACAAACTTACCTGGTCTCTAAGGTGTTACTGGACAATGTTTTAATTTTTTTAATTTATTTTGACTGTGTCAGACCAACATGGCTACCTGAATCTCTACTTTTGTGTTCACCTTAAATCAACTTTTGGTGTTATACCAATACTGTGGGACCCAGGACAGTGTTGTTTATATTGCACCATTTTTTAATTCATTACATTTTTTTAAATGAATTTATTTATTTTGATAAAAGTAGAGATGGGAGAGTTCTCTGGATCCCAGATTGCTACCCAATCTCCTAAAGGTAAAGGTAAAGGGACCCCTGACTGTCCAGTCGCGGACGAATCTGGGGTTGTGGCGCTTATCTCGCTTTACTGGCCGAGGGAGCCTGTGTTTGTCTGCAGACAGCTTCCGGGTCATGTGGCCAGCATGACTAAGCTGCGTCTGGTGAACCAGAGCAGTGCACGGAAATGCTGTTTACCTTCCTAGTGGAGTGGTACCTATTTATCTACTTGCACTTGGACGTGCTTTTGAACTGCTAAGTTGGCAGGAGCAGGGACTGAGCAATGGGAGCTTCCCCCATCGCGGGGATTCGAACCATCAACCTTCTGATCGGCAAGCCCTACGCTCCTAGTGTACCATATATTCCCATGTATTCAGTAAAAGTCTGCTTTTGGGGAATTTGCAATGCTATCCTCAGTATCTTTACTGGAAACTAATGTGCACACAAAGAACTGCAGTAATAGACAACCAAGAGGAAACCTGTAGATTTTCACTGTGACTTAGAAGGAAATTGTGGGTACTGAGTCCACCGTACCGTGGTCAAACTAATTATGACTACATAATGGGTCTCCAGCAGAACTTGTCGAACTGGGGCAATGTTCTCCCTCTGTTCAAGGGATTCAGGTTGAGTTCAAAATAAGACTATTGGTCTTGTCTCTACCTTATAGGGACCCTTTTCTTAGTGTGGTATACAAGCAAGGGGGGAAATCCCCATTAGAAAAGCACAGGCACTTTAGAAAACAAAACAACAACATGGCTTAGAGGCAAAGGAAGTCATTGTAGATCCATCCCACAGGACTGATTGATTTCCCCTCACTTTTCTTTCAGTTTTAGAGCTTGCTTAAGGCACTGGCTTCATCACTTGAGCACCTGAGCATCTTTCTTTAGCAACCATGGCTCATTCTCTCTGAGGGGATAAATCTGTGTCGGGGCTGTACCACTTCAGAATGTTGATGGGGGTCATATGGCTGAATGTTCTTCAACAGATGAATCCCTGCAGAGAGAAAGATAAAGCTGGAGAAAAACGTTTCTAGCCTGGCCCTACACCCTTGACATAACTGCATGGTGTTTTCTGGGGGTTTTTAATGGTGAATATTTCAGCATATATGGGTGGTGTCCCATAGATACGCCAGAGCAGTATCTATTTATCTACTTGCACTTTGACGTGCTTTCAAACTGCTAGGTTAGCAGGAGCTGGGACCGAGCAACGGGAGCTCACCTCATCACAGGGCCTTGAACCGCCAACCTTCCGATCAGCACGCCCAAATGGCACAGTGGTTTAAACCACAGCGCCACCCGCGTCCCTTATTTAAATATATGTGAGATTAAATCACATCACTTGTCTCTTAAATTTCCATGCAAACCTAGAAATAAGTTAAACTGTACCTGTGTTGTATAGATGTTTTAGTGAAATATGTAAATTCATCAAACAGTTGACAGTCTTCTTACTAAAAATTTGTTTTCACTCTATTTAAAAAGCTTTCCCTCTTCTTTGTTTCTCTCTTCAGTAGAATACAAGCAATGGGGTTGAACACAAAGATAGCTTTCCCTGGATAGAAAGACTCATTCTGTCCAGAGAAGGTTTTTGATCAAGTGGAGGTGATTCCCCCTCTCCCTATAGCCCCCAGCACCCCTCTCCCCTGCCCCACTTTTCTAGGGGGGGGGGTCCCTGGACCCTCCAGAAGAGAGCGGGTGGTGGTGCTGGGGACTACAAAGAGAAAGGAAAGCAGAAGAAAGATTCTTTACTCTGTTGTGGGAATCTCCCCTGAGTAAAATCAGCAGGAGTGAAGTCTCGATCCAGCCCATTGTAAACTCTGAGTAAATATTTTAATACAAATATTGAGAGTCTGGGGGAAAAAATTGCTCTTCCTTTCAAACTGCAAGTCTATCTAAGGATTATCTGGAATGGTGTGTACATTTTTTCAAAAATGAGTTCTTCATTGCTCCATTGCTTAAGCGATATTTTTGAAAAGTGATTGTTTCTTTGTTGTTGATAGCAAGTCATTCATTCTAAGGCAATGTGTATAATTCAGATCTTGCTTGAATTATAGTGGTCTGGATCAGCTTGAAATACCTGTTCTTAAACAGTTGTTCTTTGTATGATATATGAATCAACCGAAGTATTTTCTATTTTTTTTTCTTCCTTAGGGACCTTAGTGAAAACCAGATTCATGCCATTCCTAGAAAGGCTTTCCGTGGAGCTGTAGACATTAAAAACCTGTAAGTATTTTTTAATTCCTTCATAATAAAAAGTTAACACCATTTCATTTATTTTATACATAAATCTAGATTTGTCTATGCACTTCATTAAGTAATATATGGTGAAGCCATATTACTTAAATTGGATTTAGTAACGAAAACTAAAGAATATCGCATGCTAATTTTACATCTGTGTTAATGTCTGAAATGGTCTATTTCTTTCCCTGATCAAGAGTACACTTAGTGTTTATATTCTTACTTGAAAATTATTTTAATTGTAAGTATTTTTTAACATTTCAACTCAACAGCATATATATTCCTTACATTAGATTTTTATTTTAAAAATGAAGGCAATGAAATTTTTAGCATTCCTGAAGAATAAAAACATGTTGCCTCAGGGTTTGCCAAACTTGGATCTCCAACTCTCTTTGGACTACACTTCCCATCATCTCTGGCCCTGCTAGCTAGGGATGATGGGAGTTGTAGTAAGAAAGAAAGAATGAAACCCTGGCCTACGGTAATCATCTCAAAAAAGGCCACACACTGTTTTTGCAGACTTTCAAAATATAGAGAGATACATGATAGAGCTGATACTTTATTAACCTGTTCCCACATTTCAAGTATTATCTCAGTTCTCCAAGCAGTTAGGCTACAACCAATCCAAGGATTTTAATATTTATTTTCTTACTGTTATTTTCTTATTTACATATATTGATGGCTTCGTTTACATGATCGTATCTTGGATTTGTAAACCAAGTTATGAATGATCCTGGTGTGCTTTGGGATGCACACAACCATTTCCATTCCTTCCCTTCTCAGCACACCATAATTAATTTTTGAAGTATTCTGGCAACCACAGTTTCCCATTAGGTCCAGATCAGAAAATTATGGTTACCAGGTTTGGAACAAGCCAAGATATTAAATCGTCCTAAAATTGTGGTTTTAGACCCTATATAGTTCCAAACATGGAACAGGAACTATATTTTCCTGTTTTAGATACAATGGGAAACGACATTTAATTGAAGACATTCTTGCTCAACTGCAGAAGGGAAAGAGTGGCCCATGCATACATAGCTTGGCTTATTAAGCCAAGAGATGCTCACCCTTTCCAGGCAAATGTTCAGGCATTTCTCTGGGCTTGTTGATTTCTTAATTAATATGTGGCATGATAATTATTCACTCCCAAGGTTCTGAATTAAAAAGTGTGTGATTGAGTTACAGAAACACTTCCCTCCAATTTCTCTTAATTGGATGTAATGTGCTTTGAATATATCATCCCTTCATCAAAACCAGTAAGGCCCTTCTGGTCTTCTGAATTATGATGTTGTTGTTGTTATTGTTCTTCTTATTAGTGTTACTATTGAAAAGCTCTTTGTTTTTTGTTTGGGTCTCATTTTGTTCCACCTTCTTAACTACCAGCAATTGCAAAGATGCATTACATGTTTTATGCAACAATTAGTTAAGCGTATATGCATGGTTAGTATATATACTAGAAATTCAAGTGGCAGCATTTTAAATACCTGTAAGATAGATGTATAATAGATAAATAGGTACCACTCCAGCGGGAAGGTAAACGGCGTTTCTGTGCACTGCTCTGGTTTGCCAGAAGCGGCTTAGTCATGCTGGCCACATGACTGGAAGCTGTACACCAGCTCCCTCGGCCAATAAAGTGAGATGAGCACCACAACCCCAGACTCATCAGTGACTGGACCTAACGGTCAGGGATCCCTTTACCTTTTAAGATAGATGATGCCTCCATTAAAAGCAGAGGCGAATCTACTCCAGTCAATTACTGGCTGTATTTTGCTGTTTTAATTTTGCCCATTATGCCTCTGAACTTACATGCCAAATGTTAAGCTATCTCCCCCACCCTCAATTATGTAAAACCACCAGTTCAAACTGTTGTATGATGAGTAGTTGCCCTTGAACTAGAGAGTAGTTCAGTTTATGTCTATGAAGAGGCAGTTGAAGATCTTTCTGAATGCCTGTGATAGCTGCAACTATCATTACCTGGATTACTACTTAAGGGTCTGAGAAATCGACTGGCTGGAACACCAACCAGACTATTTTGGAACAGAACCTTTAATTCTCTCTTTACTGTGACTATCAAAGTGTGTCTTGAAATGAGTCATAGTTGATACTAAAATCTATGTGAAACTTCATGAAATCAGTACCTCTGAAACTTATCAATTCTGGGTTTTTATAAAAGTGGTTAATTGTAAATAAGTATGCAGTTAATTGTAGTCAACATGAATTGACTTTAAAATACTTGAGAAAATTTGGTAGATGCAAACACAAATCAAAAAGGTCCAAGTTAGAGCCAGTAACAAAGTTGGTGACCATATGCTCAAATTCTCTTGAGTGAAAAAGGCTTGAAGAGAAAAGTGGTGAGCTTGTTAGAATAGCCATTCCACAGAAACTGTGTGCACGTACTTATGCGAGCATAAAGAAAAGTTGTTTCTAACATTGATCTATACAAGTTAAATTAAACTACCGCAGCACTTCTGTTAGTGATTAAAGGAAAATTATATCTGCTTCACAAATGTGTGCATTATCTATCTATCTGTTTATCTATCTATATAATGTATGTTTTATTACATGTATGAAATAAACAAAGTAGTTACAGAATAATCAAAACACACAGCAGATTGGTTTTATCTGCTTTTGAAGTCTTTGAGAGCTGCATTTACCATTTAGATATCAAAGAGATGAACCATTTCTTTTTTGTAATCAGTTCATAATTATGGGGAACAGACAATTATAAACAGAAAATTCAAGAGAACAAACCAATGTCCTGACCACCACTGATAACTAATAAGTTTATTAGGTAAAAGAAAAACCCCAAGGTTTATAAGTAAATCTTAGATTTTTCCTTTCAACCTTAGCTTGACTTTGGACAGAAATTGTAATAACATTTTGTCTGCAGTATGTAGCTACAACTGGAGCGCAGAAGTATTTCTAAACACCACCCATTGATTTGAATATATAACTCTAGCAGGAGAAAGAAGTGTGAGACAGCAGGGAGTTACATGATTGAAGTGCTAATGCTTTCAGAGGAACTTAATAAAGAACCCCTGTGGTGTTTTGTGCACTCTCAACTGGGGGTGAAAAAGAGATAATATGTGTCAATATATGTGATCAGTAGTATATGTGTTTGGAAAGGGTAAATAAAGTTATTGCTTCCAGAATCCTTGAGGAAAGCTGTCACAGGTATTCTTGATAATTTCTAAAGTCTAAGGACAATTCTCTGATGCACATATATTTGAAATGCAGATCATATTAAAGAAGCTTAACGTGTTTAGATAATGAAAAATATTTACAGTAGTGTTTCATATATGAACAGAAACTTTACTGTATTGCTTTGTGTTACTTAATGAAAATGAGACTCGGAGGAGGATGACACCCACAAGGTGGGCAGACTTTTTGCAACAGTTATTTATAAAAATGGCACAGACAATTGCTGGCGTCAAACCCCTTATGTGGATTTAGGATTTATTGGGAGGCAGGGCTATAAACATTTAACTGATCATCACAATAGTTCAAAAAAGGTACATGAAACCCATATAACCAGACCTTATACACTTTGTGAAATGAATAAACCCTACACACTGTGATTTGCATGTGAAGATTTCCATGCATTTTAGGCTGCTCCCCATGGCAATTCAGGTTTCTGTAGAGAAGATGTATGTACAAGGCTTTTTAAGAAAAGAACAAGTAGGGTTTTCCCAAGCAGGCAAAGTAGAAGTAAGACTTTATTACGAACAGTTGCCGTAGTCCAAGATCTCCTCTGGTGTCCATACTGCAGAAACAGTGTGTGGTACCCCTGGAGATTTCTTGAATAAGGCTTCCTGGCCCCTCATCACACTGGTTTTTCCCTTGGTACCAAGTTCTTTCTCTCTGCTTCTATTCATTATAATATAACACTTTGCGTCTTCTTTTTCTCCTCTTGGGATAAGAGGATCAATACCTGCAGAGAGCCAGCTATGGGCTCTGAGAGGCTCAACAACTGCTTTACAAGTGGTGCTATGGTAAGCCTCCGAGCCTCTTGGGCTTGCCGATCATAAGGTTGGCAGTTCGAATCTGCACAATCGCTCCCATTGCTCTGTCCCAGATCCTGCCAACCTAGCATGGTTTAGTCATGCTGAGCGCATAACATGGAAAGCTGCCTGCAGACAAAGACTGGTTCCCTCAGCCTGAAAGTCGATTTTGACTGAACTTAACCATCCAGGGGTCCGTTACATGAGAATTCCATATATCCATAATTCAGATATGGTCTGAAGCTCAACATCAAGAAAACGAAGATCATGGCCACTGGGCCCATCATCTCCTGGCAAATAGAAGGGGAAGAAATGGAGGCGGTGAGAGATTTTACTTTCTTGGGCTCCATGATCACTGCAGATGGTGACAGCAGTCACGAAATTAAAAGACTCCTGCTTCTTGGAAGAAAAGCAATGACTAACCTAGACAGCATCTTAAAAAGCAGTGACACCACCTTGCCAACAAAGGTCTGTATAGTTAAAGCTATGGTTTTCCCAGTAGTGATGTATGGAAGTGAGAGCTGGACCATAAAGAAGGCTGATCGCCAAAGAATTGATGCTTTTGAATTATGGTGCTGGAGGAGACTCTTGAGAGTCCCATGGACTGCAAGAAGATCAAACCTATCCATTCTGAAGGAAATCAGCCCTGAGTGCTCACTGGAAGTACAGATCCTGATGCTGAGGCTCCAATACTTTGGCCACCTCATGAGAAGAGAAGACTCCCTGGAAAAGACCCTGATGTTGGGAAAGATGGAGGACAAAGGGAAAAGGGGATGACAGAGGACGAGATGGTCGGACAGTGTTCTCGAAGCTACCAGCATAAGTTTGACCCAACTGCGGGAGGCAGTGGAAGACAGAAGTGCCTGGTGTGCTCTGGTCCATGGGGTCATGAAGAGTCGGACACGACTAAACGACTAAACAACAACAAATAATTTTAACAACCTCACAATATCTTCATTTTTAAATTTTTTTATTTGCATTTTTGGATAGAGAAAACTGGCAGGGATCTTAAAAACACAGTCAGAAAGACATACACTACTTTCCAATAGGCCTACTAGGATCACTAAACGTACCAGGAGGAAAGAGTTTGGTTCTTACATCTCAGCTGTTACCACATTATTCAATCAGACTAGTATTTTGCCTAATTTTTATTTAGTATTTGGGTTTGTTGACACTCATAAGAAGACTTTGCCTGCTGAGTAAAGGATAAGATTTGGCGAAAGAAGGGGGAGGGTTTCTTCAGCCAGTGGCAACTTCTTAAATAACTTTTGCATTGATATTTTTCTCTCTGACTAGTATACTCTCAATAGCCTTTTCAAAATCCGTTGCCGCTATTCCACGCCACCTCAAAGAACATGAAACAAAGAGAAAAAACACTACATTTTAATCAGCAGTCTTGCTGCCAAGAAAATGGTTTGTGCCAAGTTTTATCCCAGAGTGAACAGGAAAAAAATGTGGGAAAGGAGCAAGTTTGAAAACTGCTCTCCAGCCTCAGCTACAGCAGTGTTTGGAAGGCATCATTAAAAGAAGGACCCCCAACTTCTTCTTTTTTCAGATGCACCTGAACTCATGCCAATTTAGGAGAAGAAATCTGCCTTTCAGCTCTTGTAGGACAAGATTTGCTCGAGTGCTTTCTGTGCCGTTAAATCTTTCCCTTTGTGTATAATATGGATGATTTAGGAGCAGCTGTGTCAGTGCTGATTTATACATTGACAGCTAAGGATAATAAGATATGGGGCCAACATACTGCTCACCCTTTTACAGATTAACCTGCAGACTGCATTAGGCAAATTTGATGGCATTAAAAGATTTTACCAATTTGTCTGGAAACAATTTCTCTTTTGTGTTGTGTCAGGGGATAACATTTCATGCCATTGTACTAATTTAAATGGCTTAGATAAATTACTCTGGAGGTTAGAGAACTGTACTGGATATATTATTTTGGCCCTTTAAAATAAAAAGCCTATTAACTAAATTGTTAAATGCCCTTAATTAGTTAAAATGGAAAGTGCCTGGGAATTTTTTTTAAAAAAATAATGCTCTGCAACACAAACATTGCACCAAAATGATTAACTGCAGTGTCTAGAAAATGATTGTTCTAGCAGACAAGTAACATACTGCAGTGGAGAATACAGGATAAATAGGGAACGATCCAGTGTGAAATTTTATTGCGCAAGCTGAATGAGAACAGTGTAAGAGCGATACTGCGCCCTTGTACTTCTTCCATTAATCCCAATGGATTGAACTCCTAGTGAGTATATTTCTGAGTGTATACAGTCCTTGATCGTGCCTAGAAATACTCTTGCTTCCAGTCCCACTGCCTCTCAAGTTACAATGAAGCCATGTAGTAAACCTAAAGGTACCCCTGACCATTAAGTTCAGTCGCAGACAACTCTGGGGTTGCAGCGCTCATCTCGCTTTATTGGCCAAGGGAGCCGGCGTACAGCTTCCGGGTCATGTGGCCAGAATGACTAAGCCACTTCTGGCGAACCAGAGCAGTGCATGGAAATGGCATTTACCTTCCCGCCACAGCGGTACCTATTTATCTACTTGCACTTTGACATGCTTTCGAACTGCTAGGTTGGCAGGAGCTGGAACCGAACAATGGGAGCTCACCCCATCTTGGGGATTCAAACCACTGACCTGCTGATTGGCAAGCCCTTGGCTCTGTGGTTTAGACCACAGCGCCACCCGCGTCCCTAAGCCATGTAGAGGTAATCCCAAATTCAAGGGCTTCTTACGTACTGTAGCTCTTTAGCACTCCTGGCATGCAGCTTTCCTGCAGTCAGTTAGAAGCAGGTCTTGTTCCATACAGCACTTTATTCCTCTTTGGAGGGGTGACATGCAGGCTGCACCTGGCCCACCAAGCTGCTGCAGATCTGAGCAGGGGGATAAAGTGCCCTGCCTGCTGTTTATAAGAGTGAATGGCAGCATTTCCACCTTTCACAGAACAAAGTTGTAGTGGGGAAAGAAGCAGTGGCTTTTACTTTGCACAGAATGATCTGTGTGAAGTTAAAAGGCAGCATTTTCAGCCAGCCACAACACCAGTACTAGAATGGGGAAGCCCAGAAACACTGAGTGTGCAGAGAAAGGTGGGGGGGGGGCAGGAAAGATGGAGGAAGAGTATGCTGAGTGCCTGGATGCCTGTGTATGTGTGGTGTGTTCAGGTACACACTAACCATTCCCACTGCTTGCGTGTGGCCCACAGAGATGGGACTGTCAATTCAGCCTTTGAACCAGAAAAGGGTAGCCACTCCTGCTGTACAGCACTGTATTATTCCTTGTTACAGTTCTATAACACAAATGCACACATTGCTGCATGAAATGTAGAAATAACAAGCAAACAAAAAAAATAATGTTTGTACACATTGTGTGATAAAAATAATAATATTTGCATTAGCTCATTTGCGGTTCCATGAAAGTGAAATGGGTTTTTAAAAGAAGTATAGGACAGAAACTGGCTGTTGGAAATTAGCGGGGGACGGGACTGTATGGTGTGGCATCGATACAAGCAGCCAATGTAGGTTAAAGCCCCAACACTCAAATTTTGGGTGGAGAAATGAGGGCACGGAATCTAGATCCCTGCTGCCTCTCACAATAGCTGTTCTTTGGATCTTAGTAATTTTGCAAGGACATAATGAGTGAGGCAGGAAAGGGAGAACAAGTGATGCAAAAAGGCACAGGTGAGTCAATAGTGAGTCCAACATCCCATTCCTGCTAAGTCATCCACCCGTTGAGACCCTATGAGCGTATATGTAAAATTAAGATTTGCACCTGTTTACCTCGAATTGCATTTTTCATTTTACCACCCATTCACCTAGTTTGGAGAGTTCCTTTTGGAACAATTTACCATTCTTCTTTGTTTTAACCACCCTGAACAATTACAGTTATGAGCAAACTTGCTCACCTCGCTGTTCACTCCTAACTCTGGATCATTTATGAGCAAGTTAAACGGCGCAGATCCCAGTATCAAAGTAATACAGGAAAACTATTGTTCTATCAAGAGGGTTGACATACAAATTTGCTTTGGAATGTAATTCTTTTAAGCAAAGTGTGTTCTCCCTCATGGAGAGCACAGGTTGCGGGCGGGGCTGACAAGACACCTCACTGTTACTAGGCAAATGGTTTGGCCATCCTTTAATCAGGGACGGGCTGTTACTGGGGAAATCTAGATGTTGCCATTTGTTGATTGACAGCCCTATTTGTTAAATACAATGCTTGCAGCGAGGAACTTCCTCTTTTCGCTGCTTACTTCGGATCACCTGCCCTCCCTTCCCTAATTTTAGGCTGTTTGCTTGACCTTGCTATGCCTGTCATGGGGTCATCTGCTTTGGGGCAGGGGCCTGGTAGGAATTTTGTCCATTTGGCTGATTAGTGTGTGCCACTTGGTTTTTGCCTACTGCGTAGCAAATCGTCACAACTTGTAAGGTTAGGCATTGGTCTTGGAATTGGTTGGTGGAGGGGTATGGATTCGGCTGTGCCTGCCCCTCCAAAATGCTGCTGGTGGTGGAGGGGTATGGATTTGGCTGTGCCTGCCCCTCCAAAATGCTGCTGCTGCTGCTTCAAGGGTTTTCCGCTAAAGGAACCCAGGGGCTCCCCATGCTTTTGTCCGAAACCCCCTGGCAAGGGGCTAGGGCCACGCAAGCCCCTGGGAGCATTCTGGGGAGAGGTGAGGCATGGTTCCCAGTCCCGTCTCTCTCCCCAGGTGACTTACCCTTCCTGACTTCGCGGGGGGTGCGAATGTCAGAGCTGTCCCCATGCGGGGTCAGTTAGTGCTACCAATGCCTAAGCAACCACTCACATTGCTGTAATTTGAATAAAGTTGTGGCCAAAATTATGCCAAAAATCTTAAACAAAAATTAAGTGTCAATTGTGTTTTTCTTGGGGGGGGTGTCTTGGGGACCTTGACGCGCAACCAGTTGTTATTGATGTTATGGTAGCATTATGTTATGTTGTATATTCTCTCTCTCTCTCTGAGAGTAAGTGTTGGCCCTGTGTTGTAGATACATTTTACTAGATAATGTCCTAAAAGCAGGATGCTGCCTAAAATATTGTAACAGTGTTACTTCAGAAGATGTAGCTTTGCCAGTGCAGATCTTGCCACAGTGAAGCAAGTCAGTAGAAACTGCACCTCTTTGCCAAAGAGTTTTGCTTAGAAGCAACTCTCACAGGTTTTACTGCACATTATTTGGAAGTAAGTGTGTTTAGAATCGGATCTTAAACCAGTGGAAATCAAAGCTTTTACTTTAGTGGCAGAGTAGACTAGAACTGTTAGAGCATGGGTAGGCAAACTAAGGCCCAGGGGCCGGATCCAGCCCAATTGCCTTCTAAATCCGACCTGCGAACGGTCTGGGAATCAGCGTGTTTTTACATGAATAGAATGTGCCCTTTTATTTAAAATGCATCTCTGGGTTATTTGTGGGGCCTGCCTGGTGTTTTTACATGAGTGGAATGTGTGCTTTTATTTAAAATGCATCTCTGGGGGTTATTTGTGGGGCATAGGAATTGGTTTATTATTTCCCCCCAAAAAATATAGTCTGGCCCACGACATGCTCTGGGGGATGGTGGACCAGCCCATGGCTGAAAAAGGTTGCTGACCCCTGCTCTAGCATCTCCCTGCTGCTGAAGAAGAGTTTGGATTTGATATCCCACTTTATCACTACCCGAAGGAGTCTCAAAGCGGCTAACATTCTCCTTTCCCTTCCTCCCCCACAACAAACACTCTGTGAGGTGAGTGGGGCTGAGAGACTTCAGAGAAGTGTGACTGGCCCAAGGTCACCCAGCAGCTGCATGTGGAGGAGCGGGGACGCGAACCCGGTTCCCCAGATTACGAGTCCACCACTCTTAACCACTACACCACACTGGCTCTCCTAATATTAAGCACTTCCCTTAAAAGTAACTGATACAGTGGTACCTCGGGTTACATACGCTTCAGGTTTCGGACTCCGCTAACCCAGAAATAGTACCTCGGGTTAAGAGCTTTGCTTCAGGGTGAGAACAGAAATCGTGCAGCGGCGGTGCGGCAGCAGCAGGAGGCCCCATTAGCTAAAGTGGTGCTTCAGGTTAAGAACAGTTTCAGGTTAAGAACAGACCTTCAGAACGAATTAAGTACTTAACCTGAGGCACCACTGTACTTGCTTCCAAGTTAAAATGCTTAAAACCAAGCAGCTCAGCTGCAGTCAAAATACAAGCCCTATTCAAGGCATTAAAATCGTTGAGAGTGAGGGAACGTTGTGACATAGGAAGCCTATTCTGCATGAGTACGCTTCCTGCACAAGTTAAACTCCTCCTTGCATATGGCTCCTACATTCCTAGAACAGGCCCTCCACTTCAGAATCCACCCCCCATGTGTGGGGAGCAGGGGGCAGGGACAGCAATCATTCAATCGTATGGCTAGTGACTGTAGCTCTACTGTCTCTCCCATGCAATTACCAGTGTGTGTGTGTGCTTTCCTTATGGCTGTTTTCAAACTTTATCATAATTGTTGGCGGGTTTATCATTAAATGGATAGGTGTAAAGATTTCCGTAGTCACTGAATCCATTTCAGACAACCTGCTTTAGCTGCTTGGAATGGATGGATGGATTAAAAAGTGTGTGTGGGGGGGTGCATCTTTGTTGAAACAAGAAAATGTTGCATAATTTTAAATAAGGTCAGCAATTTAGAAGAAGAAAAAACCCTGTAAATTGATCACCCCAGTCCTATTCACGTTTATCTGGAAATAAGCCATGTGGAACTTAATTCATGAATGTCTGGACTTCAATATTGTATTTTAATTTTCATTGTTATGTTTACAGAAATGGCGCTCTGGGTTATTTCAACCAGAGATTTTGGTTTTGCTCTTTGTATGAAAATGTATCAATCCGCCATTCCATACCACACCCCAAATGAGGCAGATGCCAATGTAGTAATTCTCTGAACCGGGGAAGGTAATAATCGTCAGAAAACTGAGTCTAAATTTTTCATACCTTAATACTTGAAGATTAATAATGTATGGGCAGCCCTGGTGATTTTTATGCCTAGAATTTCTGCGCTCCTTTATTGGATCTTATCTACATAGCTTCATGAAGAATATAAACTGTAGGAGTCATACACTAAGGATTGCTTTCACGAACAAGAATATGAATTGGTTTTATTCAGAAGGGAACTGGGGGAATGCTATGAGCATCATATGAACGCCTAAGGATGTGGAATTCTGCCTTTACAGAACTAAGGGTGGTCTCTCTCCATCTCTCCAAGGATAGTGAAATTAACATGCAGCTGGGCTTCTCTGATAAATGGATTCTGTTAGGTCACTGAGGGGATGCGTGTGACATTAAGTGATTTACAGCCCTTTACCTTAATGAAATTGTTTCAGCGAGATGACGCTGAGAGCTTTTAATGGATAGCTTTTCTTGATGTAATGAAATTGCATTCCTTTGGCATTTAATATAAGGTGCAGTTATTATTTACTGGAGCTTTCCCAAGGCTGTCGTGTTTTTGCACACGCAGTTCGGAACAAAAAGAGACTTCGGTGGCAGCATCAGGACCAGAATGGTGTGTGACATTCTTAAGCAGATGAGTGTATTTGGGGAGTGAATTTCAGTTAGTGTGGCCTAGCTTTCAAGCCTTATCTCTTAAGGAGGCTTTCTTATCCACAGTGCTGCCAGCCTTCATCTTTTTCACATATCGCCTCCTAATCTATTTAACAGGCAACTGGATTACAACCAGATCAGCTGCATTGAAGATGGGGCATTTAGGGCTCTCCGTGATCTGGAAGTGCTGTAAGTAAACTGCTTGTCTCTCTTACTTTTTAAAACAGAGAAGTCCAAATGCAGACGCTCATCTCGTGTCAAAACGTTTGAATGAAATGATGTGTTAGAATAAAAATGATGCATTAGAATATTGCTTGATAAGATATTGTAAGCACATGGAAAGAGTTGAGATAATCCCCCCATTTATTTATTTTTTACAAAATCATCACATTTGTCAGATACAACCATGTAAGGGCAAAGTAACTTCCTTATGGAAATAAATAAAGGGTTTTATGATTCAATGTATTCTTGTAAGTCCATTTTCCATTGTTCAGATCCACACAATTATGCCCCTCTTTTCAATCATAATCTTTGTGAAATGAACACATTCCAAAGCCTTGAATACACATTAGCAGCTTTCACAAAGCAAATTTTCTAGGAGATGGGTGTGTGATGTTTTCAAGAGCTGTGGCTTTCCACACTCAGTTTTTCTTACAATTGATTTTTCTTTCTGACCTGCTGCCTGCAAGCTGTTCACTGTGGAATAGCTTCACAGAAGTCAATAGGAGTTTTGTAGAAATAAGCAGGTAGCCAAGGTAGGACCTTAAGTTCCTTTTGAATTGTCATACCAGTGATGTATAGCTTATCTTCATTTAACTGAAAGTGGGTACAGCCTAGTACCCTAGCAGTTTCCCTCTTCCTGCATTTTAACTGTAATCATTATTACATTAATGATGATTAAATAAAAACCTTACTGCCTCTGAAATAAGACAGTAAATGTAATGAATAAAATATCTATTATTATTTTTAAAAATGACACATATTCATGAAATATGCTGTCAGTCAGTATTGCGTGTTCATTGGCGACACATTTTAAATAACTTATTTTCTCTGTCAGTATACAATGCCCTATGCAAATGTGCCATTCGTTGTTTTGATTTAATCGTTTTAAAAACAACCAGAAGGCACAAGGCTAAATCAGTTCTAAAGGAGATTCTTGTTAGTAGACTTCAAAATCAGAAAGTCGTTTTCAGATTTTATTTTATTTTCAAATAAAAGGAACCCTGAAGCCCAGATGGAGAGCAATAAATATTATCATTATTTGGCAAATTCAGAGCTAATCCCTTCTGTCCAGCTACAATAGTAAATCACAGTTAACGCTAGTTTGCATTTAAAAACAATTGTACCACTCCTTGCATTTTATTCAAGATGAGGTATTACAATGTTATAAGAATTTTTAGGTCTTCTATATATATCATAGAGCGAATAATATTGTAAAGTGAAAATACTTTTTAATGTAAAAACATTTGGATTATTAAAGTTTTCAGATGGGTCGTATGCCATTCATACATGATCTACATTATTTTAGCAGCTGCCAAAGAATTTCCAATCCTGGATGAAGTAGTGTATTACGCTTTCCACTGTTCATATAAAACTTTAATCTCATAGTAAGCTATGGAACCTGCCCCATGTAAAATCTTATGCAAGGAAAGTCGGGCCAGGCCTTCCCAATGTGCTTTCACAGTACTCTGTTAAGTTAGTGCATCATGTATATCCAATCTCTTAATTGGATACTATCCATACTCATGCCCATTTGTGGCAAAAGCTCTGTTTGTTGCTGGATCAGTTCGTCATAAAACAGTATGGCATCCCATAAGAAGGTAATGAGCCTAAATGTGCACATCGTTATAGGGACAGCTACGCATGACTGGTAGCTGGGAATGGCTATCTACATAGCAAAGAACAATTAAGAAAATTCATTAAAAAAGCATGTTCTAATATTCTGTAGATTTTGTTACTTTAGAAATTGCGTATATTGACATTTAATAATGTGTGTGCGGGATGAGCGGAAGCGAAGGACCAAATTCCAAAATCTGTTGGCAGCTTGAAGTTAACCACTTATGTTTTCTATTTGACTAATCACATTGTTACTTTTAATAGAGCAAAGTTCGTGGAATGCATTATATATATGTATGTATGTGTAGCAGGCTTGTGCGTTTTATATGTATGTGTATGTATGTGTGTGTGTGTGTGTGTGTGTATATATATATATATATATATATAAGCTTTACGGACAGGTTTTCCTCAAAGTTTTAACCATAGACTTGGTATATTTCTAATAACAACAAAAAGATTTGAGGAAGGAGGAAATGCTTCCTGTGAAAGGCAATGCAGTTTATGTCTTATTAAAACAGACAAATTGAAATTCAGACCATTCAAAAAGAACACTTGGAAGGTTTTTAGGTAGTACTTCTGCCAGTGAATTCGTCCTGTGCTTGCTATTGTGGTTTTGAAATCACAAGCTCCTGTTTTTAATTTTCCCCTGCTGCTGGCATTGTGTGTGTGAATGGGGATCAGTCAAATAGTATGGAAATGGCAGAGGAAAACAATGGCTCTGGGAACTGTCACAATGTGGTCAAATTCAGCAGCCAAATTGCAAAAGAAAAACGGAAAGGGAAACATTTTTCTGTACTGATAACTGTAGGGTTACTTGAACCCAGGAAAGAAGAAAGAGTAAACAGATTACAGGAACATTTTGTGACGTCGGGAGGTTGGAGGTGGAGATGAACCTACTGTGAAATGTCGTAGGTCATTGATGTCATCTGTTCTGGCAGCTGGTCCATGGACCCATGAAATAACTTCTTGTTCTGGCGAATGCCATAGACTTCAACAAGACTAGTTTTGCAACACAAATCCCTGTAGGTCTTACAAGTGCACACCTGTTTTGATAGCAAATTTGCATGCTTTTTCAGAGTACATATATAGTTGTTTGCTTATTGTCTTCATACGGGTTTGTTGCATTACTCAGGATGCACATAGGAGCTAGAAATATTTTGGCAGATAGCATCCAGCCTATTGTGCCACCAATTTGTAGAACAATGAGTGCTAAAATTAATTGAAAGGTACATCAGAACACTGTTCCATCCATGGCGCTATTAAATGATTCTTCAGCATGTCAGGATCACTTTGTTCCTTTTTATTAAGAATGCATTTATTTATTTTTTGTACACAGTAAGGAAATAATAAGAGTTTGGATTTTCACAGACTTGCTGGGTGGTTTTCATTAGACTGGTGACACTGATAAGTTCAAACTCAATATTTTGAAACAGTTCTCCACACCCTTATAATGACAAGAGTTGTTTCACAAGTCTTGACAATGGCATAAACCCTGTCATCTTTCACTTAAGCCATGTTCATAGGCATTTGATATTAGTTGACAAAAACACCTTCCATGTTATTGAGTTAAGATTGCAGGTGTCCGTCGATTGCAGGTGTCTGTCTGTTTTGGTGTTATTAATATTACAAGTAGAACCTGCCGCAGACCACTTCAGAGCAGAGTGATCCCAGTTAGCTATGTCGTCTTCCCAGATACTCAGTTTAATTTCCTCCTTCCCCACTTACAGTTTTATGTTCCCTACAATGGTCTGTCTGCATTCCTTATCCACTGAAAATGCTCAGGCCTTACTTGGCTTTCCCCTTATTAAAAAAAATGTAAACAATTCTGACACTTTTAATAGCATGTGAAGCTGTTGTTGTTGTTAAATGTACTTCCTTTTGAAATTATTATTATTATTTAGTATTGTTGTTATTATTAATTTCATTTTTCAGTTGGCTAGGGTTGGATCCAAAGACATTTCCTCTATCAAAGCTTTCTTAGTTGCAGGAAGAGAGTGTCAGCCCAATACCTCTCTCTACCGGAAGCAGAGCCTAAGTTTCTTTCCCTTTCCCTTTCCCTTACAAACAAACAAAAGCCCCACCCTAGGACCAAAACTGCACTATTCTGACACCACTTCCCGACTTTATCTCCAGAAGCAGGTCACTGCATGCTGCTATATAGCAGGACCAGCTCCACTGGATCCAAACCGCATTGCATCTTTCCCCTAAGAAAACCATATTACTCTCCCTGAAGGTGCCAGTCACTTGTCTTGTCAACATCTTTCCTTAAAGTCCATGCTTTGTAAAAGCAGTGCTAGTATCACATGGTTCAAATAATGGATATCTTGCTCTGTTGTGATTCTGCTCACCTTTGAGGTAGCCATCTTTCTGCCCCGGCCTGTGTTCACGACTGCCATTTTACAGTATTATAAATAAGAAGCTTTTCAGATTACTGCTTCCTTATAGTGATATGAAAAGCTCTATATATATTGAATGAGAAATGCGTTATTTTAGGTTTAGGACACATACACCTGCCGCACATTGTTCTTATAGCATCCTCCTTTGTTGGCGCATAGCATAATAGATTTATGCAGGTGTTTATGAATTTTGACTTGGCTAACTAGTGCTAGGTCACTGACCTATTCTCTTGCTCATGCTAAGCTTTTTTGTAGGATGTTCTGGCAGCTCCTGGATGCTGCTGGCAACTTCTGCCAAAGCTGCAGAAGGGAGAGAAACTACGGTACCTTTCATTTCCTCTTCCCCTCTTTTCCATATGGGAAAGGATTGTTTCTCTCGCTTACATTGGGCTTTTTTTCAGCAGATGCTTTTTTCCCCCAGCAGCTGGTGAGGCCAGCAAAACTTCTGTAGGATGAGGGTGCTTGAAAAATAATAATAATTTTTTAAACTAACAGTTCCATAAAGGCAGATCATGCAACTCAGCACTTAGTTGTTCATCTTCCCGTATCATTTTTACTGAATGTTAACTATTTAGACACTGTCCCAATCCACCAAATGTATTGTACATGCAAGCTTACTCATGCACATTCATTTATGTGTCAAGATCTTAACTGGATCAGGGCGATTGATTTAACTTACTTTCAAAATCATTTGCTTAGTGCTAATATTGTATTGAGTACAAATTTCAGTTTTCCTCTTTTACATCCGATGAGCATTTCCATCTCAAAATAGCATCAGCCATGAGAAGTTTGTCATGATCAGAATTTTCATCCCGATCCTAAACATAGTTAAATCCTAAGCACAGTAATATATTTCCATGTCTGTTTAAGGTTAATGTTGGTATGCATAAGCGAAGTCTCTTTAGCACCTGTTGATACAATAATGGAGACGTGCTTAGTATTGAATGTCAAAAACATAATTTAACTTTTAAGTTTAAGAAAATTAGAGACTTGGCAGTGGTGGTTAATGTCTTAGTAAACCTTGATTGAACTGCTGTAATGTTACCTATGCAAGGCTGCCTTCGAAGACTGCTGGAAACGATAGCCGCGGTGAGACTTCTGACCACCGCTATATTTTTTAGAAGTCAGTCTGTTTCAGATGTTTCTTCAAATATCCGTAGAATTGTTATGTCATGTGAAAATGTGTACCTGTCCTTAATGTTTTACAGCACTCTCAACAATAACAACATCACACGACTCTCAGTGGCAAGCTTCAACCATATGCCCAAACTCAGAACCTTGTAAGTAGTTAACGTGTTTTACTTAAAATGTGATAAAATGTAATTCCTATTATTAGTTTTTCACAATAACCAGTGTTAGGAACTATGTTTTAGAGGTTTGACCATTTAGTGCTACCCTGAAGGTGTGACTTCCCTTTGCGCAAGCAAGCCTTTCCGCCTTTGCCGTAGTGTAAGTGTTGGGTTTGTAGGGACGCGGGTGGCGCTGTGGGTAAAACCTCAGCGCCTCGGACTTGCCGATTGCATGGTCAGCAGTTCGAATCCCCGCAGCGGGGTGCGCTCCCATCATTTGGTCCCAGTGCCTGCCAATCTAGCAGTTCGAAAGCACCCCCGGGTGCAAGTAGATAAATAGGGACCGCTTACCAGCGGGAGGGTAAATGGCGTTCGGTGTGCTGCGCTGGCTCGCCAGATGCAGCTTGTCACGCTGGCCACGTGACCCAGAAGTGTCTGCGGACAGCACTGGCTCCTGGCCTATAGAGTGAGATGAGCGCACAACCCTAGAGTCTTTCAAGACTGGTCCGTACGGGCAGGGGTACCTTTACTTTTACCTAAGTGTTGGGTTATGTACAGACTGGTGCAGTTTGTAAATAACAGGGCAATTGTAGCAAAATGTGCTTTCAAGAAAGGCTTGATAATATTTGAAAGCTGAGAAGGTGGATGGCAGATCACACCCCGTAATAGATCAGAAATGCAGGGCATGACCATGCCACAAAACTTGCTTTTAATTTTTTGGACCCATATGTGTTCTATCTGTCTTGTGTCTTGAGCAGACTGATTATTGGCTAAGCTATAGCTATTTAAGACTCTTAGACCAGTAGAATTTTCAGAGAGCACAACTTCTTCACCTGTTTCCTTGTGAAGAAAACATTTGAAGGTGTGAGAGGTTGAAATTTTAAATAGGCAAAATGTATTTAAAAATAGCTTCTCTGGAACAAAACCTGAGAGGTATTTTGAGGAACTGGTCAGGTTTCACTTAAGATCGCAGTAGAATCTGTGATTGGCTGTCAGATATGATAAATGTGAAATCTTTAAGGTTTTATTGCTGTAATGCTAGAAGGCCTAATTCAATTAAAATGGCTCTCCCAGATTTTTTTTTAAAAATATAAATAATACATGTTCCAATAGTGCAATAATTAAGGTTGTGGCAGCAGTTGCTTCAAGAACCCAATATTTAATGATGGGTCTTACATGTAAAATATGCATAAGGCTATTAAGAAAAATAATTGAACAAATTCTAGTTAGTGCTGATTTTTTTAAAAAAAGAACACCAGTGTTTGATATGTTATCAACAGTAGATAAGTAAAACTGCATGAAGCTCATTCTCATATGCATTTAAATCAGGACTGAGCCCCAGATATTTATCCTCCTCATGGCACCACAGTTCAGGCATTTGATGAAACCTTCTCTTCCCTATATGGAAAAAAACAAGTTGCACAAAGCGTGGCCCAGAATTTGAGAAGCTTTTGCCTCCTCAGGGTTGTAGTAGTTGCGGCTGCAGCAGCCCTTTCCCCATTCCTTAAACAACCAGCCATGCCTAATAGGGGTTATTAATTCCCTTGAGTGTGGCTTTGCTAGGTGGCTCAGGATGGAATCCAATAGAGATGGATAATTAATAATAATAATAATAATAATAATAATAATAATAATAATAATAATAATATTTTATTTATATCCCGCCCATCTGGCTGAGTTTCCCCAGCCACTCTGGGCAGCTCCCAATCAAGTGTTAAAAACAGTACAGCGTTAAATATTAAAAAACTTCCCTGAACAGGGCTGCCTTAAGATGTCTTCTGAATGTCAGGTAGTTGTTTATCTCTTTGACATCTGATGGGAGGGCGTTCCACAGGGCGGGTGCCACTACCGAGAAGGCCCTCTGCCTGGTTCCCTGTAGCCTCACTTCTCGCAATGAGGGAACCGCCAGAAGGCCCTCGGCACTGGATCTCAGTGTCTGGGCTGAACGATGGGGGTGGAGACGCTCCTTCAGGTATACAGGACCGAGGCTGTTTAGGGCTTTAAAGGTCAGCACCAACACTTTGAATTGTGCTCGGAAACGTACTGGGAGCCAATGCAGATCTCTCAGAACCGGTGTTATGTGGTCCCGGCGGCCGCTCCCATTCACCAGTCTAGCTGCCGCATTCTGGATTAATTGCAGTTTCCGGGTCACCTTCAAAGGTAGCCCCAGGATGGAGCAAACAGCAAAAGCTCTCAAGCAATGTAACCTGTATACTTGGCTCTGTTTCCTCCATCTGAGAAAGAGCTAAACCGCCACAACTTCAGCTGAGATCCTGCGACCTGGCAAGCCTACTGATCAATGGGGAGTGTAAAACTAGGGGAGATTTTCAAATGGGTCTCCTGTAGTTTTAAAAATGGCCAAATGACAGCATTTAGCGCCGAGGAAGGAGGACTTCAACCCTGATCTGTTTTCTTTATGCCAATTCTCTCTCATATACACACACCAACTGAAGGATCAGCCTAGCACAATAATAATTATCTATGTATTTATTTTTGAATTATTTTTATTAATTTTACAAATTATTACAGATCAAACCAAATGAAATTATTTTAATACAATTTCTTAAAATCAGGTTTCCCGCTCCTGTTCCAAATGTATGATCATCATCATTTGCCGCATTATTTCTTATTTAGAGTCCAGTTGACATCCTTCACTTGCTATTAAACGATTCTTCCAGTTGACTGCTTTTTTCACCTTACAAACAGCACCTCCGTTACATCTTATAAATAAGTAATCAATTTTATGTGTGTAGTCCTTCATATACATTGTTGTTCCAGACCTGGTGTACTGGGAGAGTTAATTACTATCTTCCACTGTTCAGCTCTTTGCAGTGTTTATCTGAATGGTACAAGGTCACATTCCATTCCTTCTGCTGTTTACCAACTAGCATGCAAGCTAACACCATAAATAACTCACGGAATGCATATCCAAACTCCCCCATTAAAATTCTGCTCTGGAGTTCTTCCTCGGCACACAGCTAAAAACAAAATCTTTTTTCAAATTCAGCCTCTTTGCCAGATCTGTTCAGCAGCAGTTCATTCTTTTTTCACTGCATTCTTCCAACAGCACTCCTAGTCCAGTCCAGGAATAATTTTAAATGATGTCCATGCAGCCTTGGTTGAGCGGGGAAGGCAAAATAAAACCTTGTTAAATTTTTTGTTGAGCATGAATCAAAAGCCTCCCCCCTCTTTTCCGAAGTAACAAACAGAATAACATAGCAGTGGCTACACACGTCCTTTTCATTATGCAGAAAAAAGGACCATTTGAAAAGCATAAGACTGCACAAAGCACCTTGTCTTCCCTTTCCTGGCTGTTGTAAGGATTCTCAAGCTTCGAAGAAAACATTCAGATACCTTCAAAGAGCCAAGCCCAGTCCTTTCGGCAGCTGACTGATTGCAGCCCATTAACATATGTTGGTCCAGAAACACCTCTTGATTAATGCCAATTGTCTGAATTATGGAGGACTCAATCACAAATAATGCCGGAGACAGGGGCTCATCCATGGCAGGGACACACTCCCTGTTGCACCCACTCTGCCTTTCAAGTTGGCAGACAGAGGCTTGAGTGGCACAGCGGGATGCAGTGAGCTCCCCAGACCCCACTGGGGAACATTGCCAGTATTTTTGCCTCATAAATCCTGGCGTTCCCGTGCCTGAACCTCCTCGCTGCCCACGGAGGGTAGCAAGGAGCTACCACCATTGGTGATGTAGCCGGAAACCTATTGTTATTATTATTTATATGCTGCCCATCTGGCTGGGTTACCCCAGCCACTCTGGATGGTTTCCAACAATTTAAAACACAGTGAGACATCAAACAGTAAAAACTTCCCTAAATAGGGCTGCCTTCAGATGTCTTTTAAAAGTCAGATTTTTGTTTACTTACTTGACATCTGATGGGAGGGTGCTTTTCAGGGTGGGCTTGACTGCAAGGTGCTCTGCCTGGTTTCCTGTAACCTCCCTCCTCCTCCTCCTCCTCCTCCTCCTCCTCCATAATACAAGAAAGATGATGGGTATGGCAAATAAAAATAAATATGAAAGTAGAAAAATAAAATGGGCAAAACACCACTACTAAAAAACACAATGCCACATTCAATTGTAACATATGAGAAGTACTGTCAGATGGCGCTGGATCTCAGCGTCCAGGTTGAATGATGGGGGTGGAGATGCTCCTTCAGGTATGTAGGGCCAAAGCTGTTTAGGTCCTTAAAGGCCAGCACCAACACTTTGAATTGTGCTTACTGGGAGCCAATGTAGATCCTTTAAGACCAGTGTTATATGGTCCTGGCTGCCATGTCCAGTCACCAACCTTAGGAATAAATAATCAACTTTTAACAGTTCAGGAGCCCTATCCTCTTTTTTTACTGGACAACTTTAACCTATGCTATCAACCTTAACCCCCTGCTATCAATGCAACATCTTTCCACCAACAGCTGAAAAGCTCAAATCCTTCCTTGGCTCTTTTTACTCCCTCCAGCCTTTAATTAACTGCACTGCTGCTATGATCACCTTCACAATCCAATACTTCGTTTCCCCAAATAGAGCCCACATGCCAAGATGAAAACACGGGTTTGGTATCTTAATATTAAGCATTGTTTTGAGCATGGGTCTCTAGGTGTCAATGCACCTAATCCCCTCTACTGTAATTAAACCAAAAGAGATGGAAGAGACGATTCAGCAGAAAATGTGCTAACAAAAGGATTTCTGCAAGCAGTTATGCTGGTGGCTAATAATACCGCAAAATGTTCATTAGCGATTGTTCTTAAAACTCAGGTTTTAGCATGGAACATCAGTTCCCTAATCAAAAGGCAGTCTTACAGTAAAGGAAAGACCAAGGTTTGAGATCAGTATAGAAGGATTGCTCTGAGATACAGGGAGAGGGATCTGCTAGAGAGGAAGGTAATGGGAATATTTGTTGGTGGTCTGGTAATATTAGGAACACCCCAGATATACAGTGGTGCCCCGCAAGACGAATGCCTTGCAAGACAGAAAACCCGCTAGACGAAAGGGTTTTCCGTTTTGGAGGTGCTTCGCAAAACGAATTTCCTATGGGCTTGCTTCGCAAGACGAAAATGTCTTGTGAGTTCCTGTGGGGTTTCCCCCCCCTTTTTCCCAAGCCGCTAAGCCTCTTAACAGCTGATCCGCTAAGCTGCTTATCAGCTGATCTGCTAAGCCGCTAATGGGCTTGCTTCGCAAGACGAAAAAAACCGCAAGACGAAGAGACTCGTGGAACGGATTCTTTTCGTCTTGCAAGGCACCACTGTATACATCGCATTATTCTTGGTCCATGGTTTCTCCATTTCTCAGTCTAAAAACCTTGGATGTCATTTACCTATCTTCTCCTACTCACAAGCTACCCACAAATTCCTAGGATCCATAGGGAAAAGTTTCTCAGTGCCGCCCTCCAATCTTTCACAGACCTAAAGGCTGCAGCATTCTTAAAGGCCTACTGTGTCTCAGTCAGATTTTGCAGGCACAGAAATGTTCATCTCTCAAGAGAGGCAGTGAGAACCCAGGACAGAGTTCCCATCTTTCATTTCCCCAGAGTGGTAAAGAGCGGGGCCTCAAAAGTGATAGCAGACCTATCACTGTCACGTTGGAATGGACCACGAGGGTCATCTAGTCCAACTCCCTGCAGGAATCCTTTGCCCAACGTGGGACTTGAACTCAGTGACCCTGAGGTTAAGAGTTCCATGCTCTATCAACTGAGCTACGTATGTAGCCACAGTCAAGGCAGCGAGGAAAGAGAGTTAAATGTCAGCTCAATAGCAATGGTCTTATTAGTAGTAGTGGGGACAATAGATTAATGATGTCATAATTATGAGAAGATGGGGCAGGGAGAGTTTTTAGCAAACTGTGGGGAAAGGGGCAGTTTGGGGCAAACTCTGGGGGATGAGGATTGGCAGCAAAGTAGGAATGGTGTATAGTATATTTTTCACCCTATAAGACGCACCCAACCATAAGACGCACCTAGTTTTTCGAGGGGGAATGAAAGAAAAAAAAGATTCTTTAAAGGGAGCACTGAGCAGAGCCTGTATGCATCCCAGGCTCTGCTCAATGCTCCCTTTCATGAGCCGCGTGGAGTGTGTGTGCGATGCTTGCAGGCTTTTCCGCGAGGAGGAAAAAGGGCAGCCCGCCACTGATGGGTTGCCCTTCTCCCTCCTCGGGGAAAAGCCCCCAAGAGCTGCACACACGCTCCGCATGGCTCTTTAAAGGGAGCGCGGCTCTTGCTGGCTTTTGCGGGAGGTGGGGGAAGGGACAGAGTGCGGCTAAGTCAGAAGCTAGAACAGCAAGAGGGAGTGCTGCTGTTCTGGCTTCTGGGATAGCTGCGCAGCCTGCATTCTCTCCATACGACGCACACACATTTTCCCTTACTTTTTAGGAGGGGAAACGTGCGTCTTATAGAGCAAAAAATACAGTAGGTGGGGATGGGGATGTTGAAGGAGCTGTGGAGGAGTGGGAGCTTGGTAGCAGGTATGGTTACTGAGCAACTCAAGCAGGGGCAGCAGCCCCTAATAACCTCATATAAACCAATTATAGGCGAATGCTCAGCAAGCAGTTAACACATTATAACCTCTCTGACAACTTGTGGGGGGAGATCGGCATGAATGCACCATAAACAGGTCTTCTAGACTAAGTGCGTAATGTTGCAACTGTAGACTTTAATCATGTTTCATCGTTTGCTTTGTACTTACTAGACTATATTGCCTTTATGTACTTTTTGGTTTTATTTTGCTGTGTTTCATCCAGCCGACTACACTCCAACAACCTTTACTGTGATTGCCATCTAGCTTGGCTCTCCGATTGGCTACGCCAGCGACCTCGGGTTGGACTATACACTCAGTGCATGGGACCCTCACATTTAAGGGGTCACAATGTAGCTGAGGTTCAAAAACGGGAATTCGTCTGCAGCGGTAAGACTCTGAGTATTATTACAGCACTACCTTGATGTGTAATGCATGACAAAACAGCCTGAAAGAAGGCATGGGTAACACAAGCTTCACTAATTGTGCACAAAACATAATGCGTTCAATCTACTTAAAGTCAGGCTGCATGTGTCTCAACCCCTTCCCTTGGCTATATAGATGCAGGCAGCTCAGCTCAAAGTTGGGAGTCTGGGAGGCATGCATGTACCAACTGTATCCTTATCTAGTCATCCCAATGTGCCTGAAGCAGATTTCACACTCTCCAGAACCATGAGCACCTTGTACTGGAAAAGAGGGGGGGGCTAGCTGGGGATACTGGAGGTAGGGGGACATGGGTGGCACTGTGGTCTAAACCACTGAGCCTCTTGGACTTGCTGATTGGAAGGTTGGCGGTTTGAATCCACACAACAGGCTGAGCTCCTGTTGCTCTGCCCCAGCTTCTGCCAACCTAGCAGTTCAAAATAACGCCAGTGCAAGTAGATAAATAGGTACCACTGTGGCAGGAAGGTAAACAGTGTTTCCATGCGCTCTGGTTTCTGTCATGGTGTTCCATTGCACCAGAAGCGGTTTAGTCATGCTGGCCACATGACCTGGAAAGCTGTCTGTGGACAAACGCCGGCTCCCTTGGCCTGAAAGCAAGATGAGCGCCACAACCCCATAGTCAGCTTTGAGTAGACTTAACTGTCCAGGGGTCCCTTACCTTTTTTTCCCTTTACTGGAGGTAAATGGTAAAGGGACCCTGACAGTTAAGTCAAGTCATGAATGACTCTGGGGTTGCGGCGCTTACCTCGCTTTACAGACCGAGGGAGATGTCATTTGTCTGCTCCACAGACAGTTTTTCTGGGTCATGTGGCCAGCATGACTAAGCCGCTTCTGGCACAACGGAACACCAACACCAGAGCAGCGCACGGAATCGCCGTTTAACTTCCCACTGGAGCAGTACCTATTAATCTACTTGCACTTTTGGGCGTGCTTTCAAACTTCTAGGTTGGCAGGAGCTGGGTCCGAGCAACGGGAGCTCACCCTGTCACGGGGATTTGAACTGCTGACTTTTTGATTGGCAAGCCGAAGGCTCAGTGGTTTAGACCACAGCGCCACCCTCGTCCCTCAAGGTATTGGAGGTAGAAAAAGGTTAGATATTTCCCCTATCAAGCAGTTGTACCCTGCATGTGCATAGGTGTGGGATGGGTTGAAGCCAGCTTCTTCCGAGCCCTATGGGAGTCACTCACAGAAGAACTGCACCTTTGCTATGATTAGATTCAACCTAGAGTGTCTCAGGTTACACATCTAGTATCATAATTATGAGGGTGGGTGAAAAGTTTGGGCCCAGGTTATTAAATCCAGAGAGTTTTTTTAACATAAAATAAGTATCGTATTCGAAGTGTACTCGTTTATGTTCTTGCCATTTTTACAGCCAAGGGTACCCAAGGGTTTGGAAAACGGAATTCGTTCTGTACATTTTACCATGTCTGTGGCTTTTTCGATTGCTTGTAATGACATATTAAAATAACTACTGCTATACCACTAACATTTGTCTCTATTTTTCCTCTGTTCATACTCCCCTAGATGAGGAAGAAGGCAAGTTCATTTAAATAAAACCAATCTTTTAATGACAGATTAAATCATTAGCATTGCTTCATCACGTTTCCTCTAAATGTGTATACAACAGTTGTACCTGCCCATTTTCTCTTTTACTCACCAAAAGGCTCACTGAAAAGAGGGGTTTTCAGCAGTGAAGAAATTTTCTCAAGTAGTATTTAAAAAATGAGATAATTCAGTATTCTTGAAAGTTGCAACAGGTTCTGCGAAGCAGGAGTGGCTCACCTGTGTATTGGTCCCCAAGAGATTTCCACCCATTTTTTAAAAATGTATTTTAAAATACTGTTCATGTGGGTTTCCCACTGTGATACAATTGTGCTAAAAGCTTTACTGTGCCCTCTATTTTTTTATCTTATTTTACTAACTGCTGCCATCATTTGCTGTGATACTGTATGTCTTTACATTTTTTAAAAAATGTCTTTACATTTTTTTTAAAAATGCTTCATTTATTGCTGACTCAGTCCACTGCTGTGATTCTGTGATGTCAAAAGCTTTTTTGCCCAATAACTCCAAATGCAGAAAACAAAAAACCCCAAGAGGGTCAGTGTACACCAAAGCCCACAGAAGTCACCCCTGCCGTTGACTTCAGCAACCGTGGGTGCTCCATAAATGCTTTAAATTAAGGGAGCAATTTATTAACTTATTTTTGCTTGTTTGCGCCAGTGAAGAATGAACTGACTGCCAAATAAATACATATGTGTTAATCAATGTTGGTAAGTTAAAGACTGCACATTGGCAATTATAAATTATTTGGTCAGCATAAAAGGCTGAAGAAGGTTCCCTATGAAAGCTATGAAAGACATTGATATGGTGGAATCTCTGGGCTTACCCACATTTCCTCTCGTCCTGCTGCTTTTCCTTCCTGGGAAAGCTGCTCTTTAGTGCTCAGTTGGAGCAAATGGCAATTGGGTTTTCTGTGGATTGCGATTTAGAGCTGAAGAGCAGGTTTCCCCTGGGAAAGGAGCAGGGCAAGTGGAAAGCTGCTTGGACCCATCCTTTCTAGCATAGAAGCTCAGTCCTAGCAGCTGAGGTCCATTTGGCCCCTCAAATAAAATATTTAATGGTCCGTCCGTCCATCCCACCCACCCAAGTTGATGGGCATTGCCATTCAAATGGTGCATGTGCTTGTGATTGATTGTGCAGGGAGGGGCTTACCTGGGACCCCCCAATATTTCCTTCAAGTTGGCACCTCTGCTTTCTAGGCACTGGGCAATGGAAATGTGGGTACTTTAATCCAGGCTTCCGCCATACAATATGTGAAAGCATTTTCTAAGCATCTACTTCTGCATATTTCGCTTTAAGGCAGTTTTGGAATCTGTATTCTGGAGCCGATTGGGGGGAGGGTTAGAAAAAGCGTTGCTTGTGTAGTGAGGGTAAATTAGGTGTTTCATTAATAGCATTCTTGCAGTTTTAGAAGTAGCAATCTGTTACTGTTTCCAGGTCATCAGTCTTTTATGGCTCCCTCCTGCAGCGTCTTGCACTGTCCTTCTGCATGTACCTGTAGCAACAACATTGTGGACTGCCGAGGGAAGGGCCTTTCGGAGATCCCGACCAATCTGCCAGAAACCATCACAGAGATGTACGTAATGGGGTTCCCCCCTACTTTTACTCATTTAATTCGTTTCTTGTCTTGTTTTTTAATTGTTTATCACAAGCTCGAACTGTGCTAAAATGGGGCATACAGAAATATAACTTCATAATGGCATCATTTTCTGAATGGATATTTCACATAATCTTGTATTTGCTTTTGTGGGCTAAATATAGCAGACTACATTCCCCCCCCCCCAAAATGGATTCAAATGGATATGTTTGTGTAAATGTTTTTGAGTTTCAATCGACCCAGACATCATGAGAAGGGCTATAATTTTAAATAAGTACATGTGAAATATTTAGAAGTTTTCTCCCATCTGATGTCAGCCACCTTGGGTGCCCCATAAGTTCAGAATTATGTGCTGAAAATGAATGCTTGGAAACCTTTCTCCTGATGGCCACAGCCATAAAACAGTTGACTATGTACTCAAACAGATTCTGTTTGAAGATATCTATGGAGTGTTCCGGACACTTAGTGGCTTCTTGTTACCATCATGGTGTGGCCTTTCCCAGCAACTCACCAAGTCCAAACATGAGCACTGGGATCTAGCATTGTGTTGGAAGTTTCAGCAGTGACAACATCAGAAACCTAGCCCTCACGTTTTCTGCATCTAGGACAGGCTTCCTCAAATTCAGCCCTCCAGATGTCTTGAGACCACAATTCCCATCATCCCTGACCACTGGTCCTGCTAGCTAGGGATCCTGGGAGTTGTAGGCCAAAAACATCTGGAGGGCCGAGTTTGAGGAAGCCTGATCTAGGAGGTGTTAAAACTCTGAGTGCAGAGAAAACTTGCACATCTCCAAAGCAGATTTGGGGGTTTTGACTAGATGAAGGTGAACAAAGTCAGACAGGGCAGGGTATAAGACAATGATTGGTTTGTCCATCCAGGTGATGTTACGAAACCTCTTCTAGAAGGGGCTTCGCTCCCCATAAAGGGTCAGTTATGCAATTTGGAGGGTGCTTTTGGATCCAACATTGTCACAGTCTGTTGTGTTGTTCAAAGTGCCTTTTTCATCTCTGGCTGATACTCCAGCTACAACCGTATCTGGAGAAGACAAGCGTAGCCACAATTTACTCATGCTTTGGTAACCTCCCACGTAGGCTGTTTAAATATGTCGTATCAGAGACTGGCTTTAAAAATGGTTTGGAGACTGCAGTTGGTTCAAAATAGGGTCACAGCACTATTAAATGAGCATTTTGGTCACATTGTGCCAGTTATCAGCCGTACTGCACCCTAATCTGATTTTGGGCCCGATTTAAAGTTTTAAATCCCTTGGGACCAGGTTACCTTATGCCATCCCCAACAAATTCCTATCCAGATCTTCCTTGGGGACCTGAGCCTACTCACCAAGTAGATGAGGGGTTTCCAGAGTGAGGGCCACTTTCGATGAGGCATGGAAAAACCTCTCCAGGGAGGTTAGCCTGAGGCCTTCTCTTATGGTCTTCCTAGTGCCAGGTGATGGCTTTTTCCTTCACTCATAATTTTTCAATGTGCTTTGAACTAATCTTGGGCAGTTGTGGCTTAGTGTGGTTTTAATCTGAGCTGTGAACTACTTACGCTTTTTCTTATTTCTTGTTGTTTATTTCAATTACTATATATATTGTATTTTGAATGTTGTCCTTTTCGTCAGCCGCCCAAGAGATAGGTAGTGGTGCTGATGAAGTGTAGGCAACACTTAAACTTTGGAACTGCCTGCTTATTGACACCAGACAAGTGACTTCACTGAACACTTTTCAGTGCCTGTTTAAAACGCATTTGTTTAGGCGAGCCTATCCAGACACATATATGTTGAGGTGTTTTAATTTATTTTACTGTTAATCTTTATTACCTTCAAATGTTTTTGATAGTTTTAACTGTTTTTATTTATAATTTTAATACTTCTTGTAAACTGCTTAGAGGTTTTACTATGGTCAGTGGCAACAGAATATGGCCTTCAGTTCTGCCTAAGGTGTTCCCTTACTAGATTTTCCTCCCCCACCCCTTTTCCTCATTGATTTCCAATTGGTTTCTCAGTTAAGTTCAGTTGGTTCAGGCTGTAGCCTGCCTTTTCTTTATGGTTTCTGACACGTGTTATCCAAAAGCAAGAGTACTGAAAGACGTCACAGAAATCCATTGCCTACATGGCAGAAAATGAGCTGCATCTTCCACGTTAGAGCAAAACTTTCTTCTGAATACAGATGATTTATTGTTGTGTTACTCCATGATGACAGTGTTCATCGCTTTTGCTGATAAAATGCAACTGGAGGCATTTTTGTCATTAACAACCAGTCCCTTGAGGTACTGCTTGATAGAACAATTTGTGTAGATATTAAATACTAGTCAAGCTGTAGGACAATGTTTAAAGATTCACTAACATAGATATTGAGTAGACTGTCAGACAGGCTTGTTTAACAGTCAAGGGGCAAGTATATAGAACAGCGGTTATGAACAGCACTTTGAGGATGTAAGTAGAAAATTCATGATATTATTTTACAAGTAACATCATAAGCAATATTTAGTTGATGCAAATGCTTTGGAGTAGATTTGTATAATAGCCTGAAGGCTTCGGAAAGCATACGAAGAACATGAGATCGCTTCCTTTGTCAAAAGACAGTCATTAGGCATAGTAAGAAATTGTGTCAGTATCTGTCATAACCTTTTAGATTCAGGAGCTACAGTGATTTCCTTTGCTAAGATCTATTTCGTTTGCTGACATCTGTTTTTTGCCATTTATTCTAACAGCAGATGGGAAATATGCTAAGATGTGAGGCATTTTTATTGCCATATATAATACCACCTGTGATTATATTGCTTATATTTGTTTTCTGTGTTAAGGAAGTTTGATTTCTTCTTGTGAATATAAAAAGCAAAGCTACTTCAGTGCAATGCAATTGAGTTTGTCTGCACTTCCAGTAGCATAGTAGAAACCAAGAGTATACTAGTGTCATCCCTCAGCTGGAGTCTGCATCAGAAAACGACCAGGAGGCCCCAGTCTTAAGCCAAGCCCAGGGTCAGGTTCCATAGGGAGTGAGGAGCCAAGATCCTGCAACAAGGCCCTGTAGCTGGGCGTTCGCATCCAGGATGTGGCTGCTGACATGGAGGCAAACAGGTCCCAAGTCTGAGGTCATCTGGTGAAGAGCCTGAGTACATGCAATAACTTCTTGGGAATAAAGGTCTCTCTGGAACAGGGGCAGGCAACGTGCAGCCCAAGGGCAGGATGTGGCCCACGAAGACCGTTTTACTGGCCCATGAGCCCTCCCCCCCGAACTGAGCTGCCCGCTCAATGAGTCCCCAGTGCACTGCGCTAAACCAGCGCAGCGCGGTGCAGGGACTTGCCGAGAGCCGCCAGAAATCACGCCTGTGCATGCGCAGATACCAGAAATTGCATCTGCACATGTCCAGATGTAAAAAAATTGCTTCTGCACAGGTGCAATTTTCAGCGTCTGTCGCAGATTCTTCGCGGTACTTATATATCACCAGACCTTTATATATAGTGAGAGGGTGGGGAGGGGTATTACTTAGAAGGGTGGTGGGAATGGGTGATTGGCTGATAGCGTGGTAAACGACTGTTAAGGACTGCAATTGGTCTTACAGGAAAAAGCAAGGGGTGAGATGGCTAAAAATAGCTTTATCATGTATAATGAGATAAGAATCCAATGTCTCTCTTCAGACCAGGTCTCTCCATGGTTTTAAGTTTGGTGATAAGTTGCAATTCAGCAACTTCTCTTTCCAGTCTATTTCTGAAATTCTTTTGTAATAAGGCAGCTACTTTGAGATCTTATATAGAATGTCCTGGGAGATTGAAGCGTTCTCCTAGTTTCCCAAGAATGGTAGCTGTGATCTCCATTGCCTTCACCTGTGCATGTTGGGAAATTACCTTCATTTGAGGGTTCATGGGCTATTGCTCTTCTGCCCAGAATAGAATGTTATTCTGCGAGAGAGAAAGACTGCATGTGTCTGTTGAGTGTAGGTAGAATATTTGCCCGATATAGTTTTTCCTGTGGAAGTGGATGGGATGTGCAGGAGTCATGTTTGCAGAACGGGTCCCCCCTTCCTTGCTTGAGTGGGGTGTCTTGTATTCCCAGGTGTAGAAGTGGAGTTGAGGTTCCTGTTGTATTTGAAACCTGAGTGTGCCATTACCCAGGGATTTGCTAAGAAAAACCTGACTTTTCTCACAGAGTTCCTTGCCCATGAATCCAGCATTTTTGGTTTTCAGTAGTTTTGGGGGGTGGGGGAGAGTTAGATGCCAATTAGAGGAAGTCCAGCGTTCCTTGTTTCTTCAGTGCATAACAATGCAGCAAAGTGATGTGGATAGCTGTAAGTAGATAGTCTCCACATTTCCTTTGAAGCACATGATCAAACATTGTTTTATTGGGTTTTGTACCTTGCATTGACAGATGTGCAGCTATATTATTTTATCGAGAAAGGAAAGTTCTCAATGGTGAGGGGAAAAAATACTTGAAAATTCTATCGTGCATAATACCTTCCGCCCAGTAATTTTTCTGAATCACTTTCTTGGTTTACGTTTGACTCTGGTACCAGATTAGTACAGTCAAAGCATATTGCTTTGGGATTAAGAAGTTGAGGGATTGCTTCTGCTCTCCAGTCTGAGAGGGCTGGTCACCCACTCCCTGGATTTCTGTGTCCAGAACAGCCAACATGCTGCCCTCCATGGTCCATTACAAGTCCCATCACCTCTGACCATTGCCCATGTTGATGCAGGTGAAGAGAGTTGTAGTCCCACAACAGCCTGAAGGCATCAACTTGGGGAAGCACAATTTAACTCTTTGGGATTCCCTGACCAGGAAAGACCACCTTACAAAATCCTTGTCTTTTTGCCAGTTAAAGCTTGTCTGTTAAACGTTTTCCATTGGGTTATCTAGCTGGTTTATTGCTTGTATTGCTGTTGCTGGTTATTTTAAGTTACATTTCTCTTACATTTGGATTACTTGGTTTTACTTTTGCGCTGGTTTTCATTTGATTTGATTTTGTAACACTTGGGCCTTTTAAAGAGAACAGGATTTCACATATACGCTGTAATAATAATAATAACGATGGCCCCATATAAGCGTAGACAGTTGTTAAGATATTTTTAATTTAAAACATTTTTATGTGGCATTACACAGCTCAAGGCAGCTTACATAAAATTAAAAACAAACAGTTCATGAGAGTATAAGAAGAATCTCTGCTGGATCAGATCGAGTCTGGCATGCTGTTCCCTCCATGGATTTCCAAATGCCTATGTGAAGCCCCAAAGCGGGAGATGAACGCAGTAGCATTTTCCTGCTGATGATCCCTAGCAACTGGTATTCAGAGGCATACTATTCAATTTTGTTCTTTATTTATTTATTACCCACCCGTCAGCACAAGGTCCCAGGACGGGTTGCAACGTTAGAACACAACACTAACAACAGTCTAAAAAAGCTGTTGTTGTTGTTTAGTCGTTTAGTCGTGTCCGACTCTTCATGACCCCATGAATCAGAGCACTCCAGGCACTCCTGTCTTCCACTGCCTCCCGCAGTTTGGTCAAACTCATGCTGGTAGCTTCGAGAACACTATCCAACCATCTCGTCCTCTGCCGTCCCCTTCTCCTTGTGCCCTCCATCTTTCCCAACATCAGGGTCTTTTCCAGGGAGTCTTCTCTTCTCATGAGGTGGCCAAAGTATTGGAGCCTCAGCTTCACGATCTGTCCTTCCAGTGAGCACTCAGGGCTGATTTCCTTCAGAATGGATAGGTTTGATCTTCTTGCAGTCCATGGGACTCTCAAGCGTCTCCTCCAGCACCATAATTCAAAAGCATCGATTCTTCGGCAATCAGCCTTCTTTATTTTCTTTATTATGGCCCAGCTCTTACTTCCATCTAAAACAGCTAGCAATCACTAAAATATTCATCTCAAGTGTCAAAAGCCAGGGTAAGGTGGTGGATCTTCAGCATTCTCTGGAATATAGCCATCATGGCTTATATAACCTTACCCAGGGCCGGCTCACCCATGAGGCAAGGTGATACAAATGCCTTGGATGGAGGAATCTATAGGAGCCTCCAAGGAATGCATCCCAGGAATGCATCACCTGCTGTTGCTGCCAGTGTGGTGCAGTCTTTGGAGGCTGAATCCACCAGCCTCTTGGTGTGTACGAGGTGCTGCTGGTCTCCACACTTGTTCCCAATGTAGGTCTTTATTACCCCCTTGTTTCTGATGTAGATCTTCACTCACCCCTTTCATACTGCATCACGGTGTGGTACGCTGGTTTGACATCAACGGATAGGAAGTGCCTACAGAGGGTGGTGAATACAGCACAAGATATTATGGGCTGTCCCATGAATCCACTGGATGAAATAGCGTTGCCTCAGGAGACTGACGAAAATTCTCAGGGATGATTCACACCCTGGCCGGCACTTTCTTGATCTCCTGCCCTCGGGCAGAAGATATAGAAGCACGATTAGTCGCACCAACAGGGTAAAGAACAGCTTCTGTCCGTGGGCTGTTAGGCTGCTGAATGAAAAGATAACATCAGGGCAACTGACTTTCGGGTTTGGTGGGTGTGCATCAGTAAACGAGGGGAATTAAGACTAAGAGAGCTGAGTAGGGAGTGCTTGTGTAATCTCACTGTATACAAGTTGAAATACAAGTTGTATTTCATTTTCAATTCTTCCCTGGCAGGGAAGGACACTTTATGGTTTGCCTCAGGTGCCAAAATGTCTTGCATCAGCCCTGGATTTACTCCCACCCACAATTAATCTGCATAATCCTCACTATATTTTGTAGCTAATTCCGTAGTTTAACTTTGCATAGAGTCAAGACCTTCCTATTTGAATGTTTTGAATCTCCCAACCTACATCTTCATTGGATGTCCTATGGTTCTAGAATTTTGAGAAGGAGAAAAACATCTCTCTAACCCCATTCGCTACACAATGCATTGTTTTCTGAATCTGTCATGTTCATATACTAGCAAAATTTTCAAACTTAGAAAGCCCAGAATTTCACCATAAAGGAAAACCCAACCATCATTTGAGTTTCCTTTTCTGAACCTTTTCCTTTGAACTTCAGTCACATCATAGATTTGTCTAAGGGCTTTAAGATACTGACACTTATCAATCCCTTTTCTAAAGATTCCTAATATGGAAGTTGCTTTTTTCACATCTGCCACTACACACTGGGTCAACATTTTCATTGAGCTGTACACTGTGACTCCAAGATCTCTAGTCAGCCATCATCAGTTCAGACCACATGTACGTATGAAGTTAAAGAACATTTTGCTACAGTGTGCATCTTTGCACCTGCTTGCACTGAATTTCATTTTCCATTTGAATGACCATTGCCCCAGTTTGGAGAGATCCTTTTGGAACTCCTTGAAATCTCCTTTTTGTTCTTTTCAGTAATTTGGTGTCATCAGCAAATTTGGTGACCTCATTGCTCACCTCTAACTCCCACCTTTCCTGAGAAAGTTCAAGCTCAGCGATCTACATCTTCCTCAATGAGGAAAGGTGATGAATTAATTCAGTACATCTGCAATCTTTCCCCCCATATTTAGCTCACTTTTGACTCCCATGTCACCCAAAGGTCCAACTGTTTCCCTAGCTAGTTTACTGCTTCTAAACCTTTCTCTATTATTATCTTAATATTTTTTTGGAATAAACTCTTCGGTTGTTAGAAGAATCCAGCCTCTTTCAAGAAGGAATTCTCCATTAACTAAAGTCAACTTTGCCAAAGAATTATGCACCCTCTTCTCTGGTGATGGATATTCTTGGCTATGTAGCTAGAAGTTAACCTTATGAACTGTCCATCAGTCAGTTATGTTGTTCAATAGATTGATTCCATCTAAACAAGCACATTTGCCATGTTCTTAAAGGCAAACTGTTCCAAGCACGGCTCCAATTTTGCAGTTAGACCATTCTGCATCTCATCTAGCAATCGATGATATTTTGCATCCGGGAAAGTATTCTAACTTAATTAAATTTAAAAGGGTTTAGAGTAGGAGTGTTGGGTGTAGGATGAGAAACTATTGTAGGCATCTTAACTTAGCGAGATCGAACAAAGAACAGCCATGAAGGAGAGTGCTGCTACCTAGATGCCTTTGTGTCTGCCCAACAGTGTGTACTTACCCTGCGCCAGAGATAGTTATTGTGTTCAGGTGTCATGCTAAACCATAGCTTGGCACCATCTCACTGAACTGGAGTGAGGCTCATGTGTACCCCCAACCTTGTCCCACACAGCCAGGAGGAAAAGTTTGGAAGCTGTTGCTTAATCAGAGTTTGTCATTTCATCTGAACCAGAGAACTGTGATCAACGTTACCTATTGCGTGTTTGCAATTGTTCCAAGGTGGCTTGTTTCAACCAAATCAATGTCAATGTTAAGCACAGTTTGTTAGCCTAGGCAAAATGTGATTAAGCAAAAGCTTCCGGTGGTCCTCTCCTCTCAGCCATGTGAGAGGGGTGGCAGCCGAGACTCGATGTGGCTCCTTTTGGCTTGCTCCCATTGCTTTGTTCATGACATCTGAACATTGGCACTGTCAGCTGGATGGAAAGATTCCCCACTTACGCAGGAGTTACATTCCAGGCCCCTGTGTGCCTAAGTGAAATTGCATAAAGTGGGGGAGCACCCTTTAAACACCCTCTCTGCTGCTATCTCTTCAATCCATACAAAAAAATATCCACAACCAGCATTGACGCTTTGGGGCTGGCAGGAAGCTGGAGAATGCTCTGGAAAGCGGCTGCTGCGCTACCCTCTACGTCAGCTATTAGGCGGGGAGACAGAGCAGCACAAGCAAAGCCCCTCCGGTCTTTTCAGGACTTCCTCTACCCTTAGGAGCAACTTTAAGAGCATTTCTCATCTCTGATTCTGTAGAAATAAATTGCAATCCTGTTATCTGGGAGGAAAAGTTTCAGTTTTATTTCAAATTTCATTATTCATAAATATGGGTTTAATGCATATAAGGAATTTAAGAAATGTTAGTTGGGAAATGATGACTTTTTAAAGAGTGTCTGACTTGCTTCTTGCTTGAACCTTTTACTCCAGTCTTCTATGAAAAACTGAATCCCCATGGTAAGCAACTGTAAGCTCTTTAGATTCCTTCTACTGGATATAACATAAAATATTTCAGATATGCAGCACATGTAAAATTAGATTAGTGCTTAATTTAAATTGTCACTACCCTGCATGTCAAAATGACAGAAGGTGGGTTTCATAATTTTTTTAAAAAAATGAAAACAATTGCTGACCCTTGACTCCCATGGCATTAACTTTCACTATAGTAGAAAAAAAATTCCCTATGTTTTTAAAAGGCATTCCTTCTCATTGATACCAACATAAATTATACATATTTTGGACTGCCCTGTTGTGTTGTTTTTAGGGTCTTCAATAGCATTCTTTGTTGTTTTTCTTTGCTAGACGGCTAGAACAAAATTCAATCAAGGTCATCCCCCCTGGAGCTTTCTCGCCATATAAAAAACTTAGGAGAATGTAAGTGAGAAATATTTTGGAACTTACATAAAAAACATGTGGATGAAAAACAGGTCATGGTTTATACAAAATACCTTCCATCAGTTTATGGGTGCTTAAAAATGTCTGACAGCTGACAGATTGGTTGATATGGCTGTGTCTGATTGTTGAGTCTACGTAGCTCCTTTGTCATGCTAATAACTGACACTTATGCCAACCTATTAATACAAATTGACATGAATATATAAATTGTGCTTGCCGTTAAGAGAATAATTTTTGAAGCAGAGCATAGCAGCACAATGTCATTGATAGCATAATATTCGGTGCCTGTGCTAATCTAATTGCCCCCTCCCCAAATATTAAAAAATGCATTAAAGCTTCAGGTTATTGCCAGAATTAAAGTGAGGGATGAGGGATTTTCAGAATTTTCTGGACTACAACTTTCGCCATTTCTGCTTGAATATTGATGATTCTGGCCAAGGCTGATGGGAGTTAGAGCCACAGATTCCCAACCCTGATTTAAGCCACTATTTCTGGATGATGGGAACTGAACTTCGTGTTGTTGTTCTTAAAAAACATATTAAAAGTTAATTGCAAGAAGTGTTTTCAGATTAAATTTGTCAACTGCGCCTTACAGAGTTGAAATAAATCGCTGTTCGTCCCTTTCACGGATCATAACAATCTCGTTTCTCATTTCAGCGATCTGAGCAACAATCAGATCTCAGAGGCTGCGCCAGATTCATTTCAGGGTCTACGCTCACTAAATTCACTGTAAGTACCACCACTGTCTTTCAAAAGAAAGGCAAAATCCCCCGAATTGCAGTGAGGGAACGAAATGTTATTCTTGTGTCCGGGAAATAGACTCTAAACAGGATTGCACTCCTCTTGAAGGAACAGCATTGTTTGGCTTGCCAGCTGCAGTTGTTTCTGGGCAGAGTTCGCCTGGCCACAGTTAAGACATGGTCAGATAATCTCCCCATTAGATTACTATACTCTGCTCTTTCTGGAACTGCCCTTGAAGATGATGGAGAAGCTACTGCTAGTGCAGAACGTGGCAGCTAGGCTGCTGTGCATAAGAACCTACAGGAACTGTACGAGTGGTTTGAAAAGGATCTTCACTGGCTACCAATATGCTTGCAGTCTGAATTCATAATATAATAATAATTTATTACTTATAATAATAAGCAACCCATCTGACTGGGTTGCTCTAGCCATTCTGGGCAGCTTCCAACAATTTATAAAACCACAGCAAAACATCAAACTTTAAAAATTTCCCTATACCGGCTGCCTTCAGATGACTTCTAAAAGTCAAATATTTGTTTATTTCCTTGACATCTGATGGGAGAGTGTTCCACAGGGCGGGCGCCACTACCGAGAAGGCCCTCTACCTGGTTCCCTGCAACTTCACTTATCGCAGTGAGGGAACCACCATAAGGCCCTCAGAGGAGGACCTCAGTGTCAGGGCAGAACAATGGGGCTGGCGTTGTTTTGATGGATTTATTTCTGTTGTTTGCTTTATCTATATGCTGCTGTGTTTAATATTATAATGATTGCAATGTATGGTTTTTTTTAATGCTGTTGTGAGCTGCTTTGAACTCAACATTTGCTGTTGGAAAAGGGGAATACAAATTATTAAATCAAATCAAATTGAACAGTCGAATGCTACTGATTTTAGACAGCTGGCAGCTACTGTAGTGTTGTTCATGCAACAAAGCTTCCTCTTCCTTTACTGTCCCCTCTAGTCTCCCTGTGCAACCTCAAAATCAGTTTGGGGGGGTTGGGGGGACCCTCCAGAGCACACTGGGGTGGGGAGGGGGAAATGGAAGTCATGTTGCACCAGTGTAACAAGGCAGACTGGATGCAACCCATTGCCATTTGATTTGATAGAGCTGGCAGGTATTCCAATGCTATCTAAAATATAATTCAGTATTCCAGCACTGGAGCCTTTGATGTGCTTTTCTCAGGGGCATACAATTTTAAAGCAATTCTAGATGAATACATTGTTGTTCAACTTCCGATCAATCACCTTTTGAATTATTTGTTACAGTGTTCTCTATGGAAACAAAATCACAGAACTTCCCAAAGGCCTGTTTGAAGGACTTTTCTCTCTACAGTTGCTGTGAGTATTTATCTGCTGAAATTTGGTTTTATCCACTGAGAAGGGTTTTGTTTTGTAATTTTGCATTAAAAGTGGTTTGCTCACTGGGATGGTTTATTATTGTTGTTGTTATTAGGAACATAACCACGTTTTCAAATGGCTCTGTGCAAGGGAATACCAACCTTTTGAAGATGAAGAGCTTCTATTACTTTCATGTACTGTATTCCCTCTTCTGCTGCTTCATAAACAAAGGGAGAGCCTTTGTTTTATTATTTCTTCCAGTAGCTTTCTGGCCGCCTTTTTTGCTTTTGTTTTTCGAATGTTAACCATGAATCTTCACCTGCTTTGATTAGTAGCATTTAATAAATATATGTGCGTGTGCTTTAGAAATTCAAATTAAGACAATTCCATTCTGTTTACTTTTTGCTGTTATGATACTAATATTCAGCCTGCCTAGTCTATTTTAAATTGATTTGCTTACTTGACTATAGAATCATTTAATCGGCCTGAGTTGCATGGCGTACAGTAATACCTCTGGTTACAAACCGTCCTCCTTGTGAACGCTTCAGGTTACGAGCTCCACTAACCCGGAAGCAGGTCTCCTGGTTGCTAACTTTGCCCCGGGATGCGAGGCACAAGCAGTGGGAGGCCCCATTAGCGAAAGCGCGCCTCAGGTTAAGAACGGTTTCGAGAGTTAAAATCGAGATGGGGAAATATGGAAATATTGATGAGAGGCAGGACAGATTTGGACATGCTTTAAGGTTCAGACTATGGGAAGTCGTAAAATGAATAATTACAATTCAGAAGATAATTAGACCTTTTAAATTTTAGCTTTTTATTGGATTATGATTTGATATGTTAATTGGATGTCTTTTATTGGAAAATTAATAAAAACGATCTAACACAAGAACGGTTTCGAGTTGAGAACTGATCTCCGGAACGGATTAAGTTCGTAACCAGAGGTACCACTGTAATTCATTCATTCATTCCAAGACAGCTAAAATGGGTCCATTGAGTTGGAAAGTATTTGGGTTCAACTGAAAATATTTACTTAGTTTTCTGTGGCGTGAGAGAGACAAAGTGTATGCAATTTTCAGCACTTGTTGCAAAAACATTGATGTAGTTTCCATAAGATCCTCATTGCCTTTTTTGTTCTTCTTTGTGCTCATGGCCTTTGGTTTCATTTGACCACACAAGGCCATTTAATCCATCCACATGAGTATGTTGGCAGGGCCACAATCTGATGCGATGAATGATGAATATTTGTAAATGAAATTTTGTGGGTCACCACAGTCCACTGTATGCTAGAATGAATGGCAGTGCGGACAAGTGAGACTAAGAACTATGAGGCAGGAGAAGCAGGAGAAGCAGCCAGGGAAACAGAAGGTTTCAAGCAGCAGTGAAATTTGAGAAGATGGTTATGTGTCTAGTTATCTCTTCAAATTTACTGAATTCACTAGTTTCAAAGCAAAAATAAAAATTAGGTGAAGCCCTAGTTGGAAGCAGTTATAAATACTTGACCCCTTTTGGACACCCATTTTGTACTTTTAAATGTGTAATTAGGAAAATGAGAAAGTTGCTATCTATCCTACAGAACTAAAATAAATAAGATTACTTAATTAACATATTTTATATTAATTTGCATATGCCAATTCCATGTTATATTATTTCAGTGTATGCAGGTTTAAAATTACCCATTAGTAATGAACCTAGACTTAAAATTTGTACAACTGGAGATTAAGAAACACTGACAACATTCAAGGCAGAAGAAACCCCACCAAAGAGTTGTATTTAAACCACTTCAACATTTAACAATGCAATCCTACATATGGCTACTTTAGAAGTGCCACTGAGGTCAATGAGACTTATTCCCGGGAAAATGGGCATAAGATTTCAGTCGAAGAGTGGTTAATCAGTCAAATTTCATTAGGGAATCATGTAATTTAAAATGGAAAATGCTGGTTCACACACACAGATAAAGCCTGTTACTACTGCCGCTACTTCCCTCCTCCTTCCCATGTAAACACCAAGATGCTTCTGTGTCCATTTGTGATTAACTCTGTAGCTTGGCATGTTGTCTGAACCCTAAATTGTAGTTAATCCCATGTTTGGTTGAAAGAAGCCAACTTCAGTTTATGAAACTGACTCTTTTTCAACTAACCATAGTTAAGATTAACCAAAATTTAGGGTTTGGATCACGCTGCAATTTGTGGTTAATCTAAAATGGAAGCAGGAGTATCTGATTCCCTCCTTTCAGCTATTCCAGAAAGGAGGACACTAGCTTGACACTTGTTCTCGTAGTACTAACCAAGGTCAAACACATTTAACAGCTTTCTTCTTTCCTTTGCCAATATATTCACTTTCAGTTTAAACCTAACTGTGTACATTCAATGCACACTTGATGCTGAAATAATATCTTAAGGAACTAGGTAGTTCACTGAATGCACTGCATACAGGTGGCACAAGTAATTTTGACATGCAATTTTATTTTATTATGTATTGGCTTAAAACTGCTGATTTTATATTGGGGGTGGAATGTTCAACTTCTTTTCTAAATCTGATTTATTTATTTTGGTATTTTAACGTATACTGTATATTGTTTTATGTAAACTGCTTGAAGGTTTTGGTGACTAAGCAGTATATAAATCCTCTTAAATAAATAAGTTGCATGAAATTCTAGAAAGTAAAGTTACAAAAATAAAGTTTGTCAATAAACAGCAAACTCTTAACCCTGTTTTCCAATTGCCTTTTGTTTCACAGGTTATTAAATGCTAACAAGATAAATTGCCTGCGAGTGGATGCTTTCCAAGACCTGCACAACTTGAACCTCCTCTCTTTGTACGATAACAAACTTCAAACCATTGCAAAGGGCACCTTTTCTCCACTCCGGGCAATTCAGACCCTGTATGTATTGCAATTGTCCATTTGTTGTTATGTGCTTCAAGCTTTTTTTGGTTTCTGTTCCTAAATAGACCTGGAAAACTTTGGGAACTGCAGAGACCAACCACAAACATGTAAAAACGCTCTTTTCTTTTTATTTGTGAAAGGCATTTGGCTCAGAACCCCTTTATTTGTGACTGCCATCTGAAGTGGCTGGCGGATTATCTCCATACAAACCCTATTGAAACCAGTGGGGCTCGCTGCACCAGCCCCCGCCGTCTGGCAAACAAAAGGATTGGCCAAATCAAAAGCAAGAAATTTCGCTGTTCAGGTAATTTCCTTGGTTCAGCTGCTACTTTCCTTTCACTTCCAAAAAAAAACCACCGCCCCACCACCCTCTCCCTCCCATCACAACTCCCACAAACCAGCAGTTGCAGACATCCTTAACGACAACAACAAAAAACCCACAGACTGGTGCCCAACTGGATTATTTAGCAATCATAGCAAGTCTGGACTGAAGTTGTTTGATCAGAAAACATTCCTACAGTTAACACACTTGTTACTACCTCTGCAAGGCGTTAAAATGTGAAGGAATTGTGCTTTTTGATTAAATAATGAGAGTTCTGAGGTATCCTTTCTGTCAGTTGCGTAAAAAAAAAAAAGGCAAATCAAAAATCAGATCTGGAATACCAGTTAAAAAAATCAGATCTGGAATACCAGTTAAATCTGAAAAACAAAAATCTACTCACGGAATATGAAAACATGACATTCATATTACACAGGGAAGCTTATTTCGTGCTGAAATGTACTGTTTGCTTTTTCTAATCTTATTCCATTTCCTACTTACATGTTTCCAAAGCCTAACCTCTTGTCATCTGGTTCCCAGCTGCTCCAGGTGCATTTCGTATTCTGCAGTTAATTCACAGTCTACAGCTAGTGTAAATATCAGAAGAGTGCTGCTGATATTGGCTGCAAATACATTTATATCTAATCATACTAGTATCAGAAGTTCATTTGAATACCACTACCCCGCACAGTTAGCTTTAATTACCTGTAGTCCATCCTCAGTCTAATAGAATTAATTTTTTGCTTGCTGACATTCAGGTGCATATTCTATTTTTTTCTCTTTTTTTATTTAGCTAAAGAACAGTATTTCATTCCAGGTAGGTTTGGCTCTGCAGTAAAACTGACTAACTGCAGGTACCGCTCCCTCCCCCCTCACCGAAAGCAAAGTTTCATTTTAACATTTAAAGAACTGGTGCATGCATTTTACCCCTGCTGAAAACCTCTTAGAATAGTAATAGTTTCGTAGTTTTGTCTTCCCACTACATGAGCTTTGCATGCAGCTCTTTGCTATCCAACTCACAAATAAGCACAGAATTTATCCAGTACCATCTGATTTTAGAAAGAGATATCTTCCCCCGTTCTGCCTCTCCTGTTTACTGTTAACTACTCTATTCTTTAAATGTAGCTACTGCGCTGCTTTTAAACGAAGAGAGTCCTGCTATGATCAAAGAGCTAACAGAAGTCTAAGCACCCTTTCAAAATCAATACTTTCCTGCCTTTTATGCACTAAACTATTGCTTTCCTGCTGACTATCTGAACTGCTGCTTGCTCACCTATGACCTTTGATCCCTGTGTTTGTGAAATCGCAAAAAAATGCCAAGCAAAAGTATGTTTATCGTCTTTGCAAAGGCGTCCGAAGGCTGTATATGTCTTCTGTTAAAATACTTTTGACGGAAGAAAAAAATAATTTAATAGTTGGCACATTTATACCACACTTTAAATGCTGATTCTCTTGAGGTATTCCACATGAATGATTGAGATTGGCTTTAGTTATATGAAACACGTTTTCCCCCAGCCACCCCTTGCAGCTGACAAACGAGTGCAGTGCTTTCTTAACAGGGGAAAGAACAAATTCAACTATGCCATGTGTTTACAATATAATGTCCCTTACAGGTGATATATAATTGATTAGCAAAAGTGCTCAAAGGTCTAATGAAGCTTTTGATTGAACTGCAGATGCATGAACTGCCAGAAAAAAAACCAAAACCCAATTATAGTTTACTTTCTAGAGGAAGGAAAAAACGTTGTTGTAATTGAGTTTGCAATCAATGACACTTGTTCTTTGAAGCACTTACAGGTATATGGTCGGCCCACAACGTTCAGCAGACTAACATATTGATTGGTTTGGGCTCTTATCCACTTAAGCTTGCTTATTTTACACTTGCTGCTTTTACTGTCATGTACTACATTATCTTCTAGCTGGAGAGATTATGTGAAGTGTATTATGGCCTCTAGTAGTGCACTGGCTAAATGCAGAGGGAAGAAAATGCACAAGGGCTGGTCTTTGCCATTCTTGGCTTGAAAGGACCAGTTGGAGTCAGGTTTGAGAATTGATTCACACACTACATGTTCTTAATGGCATGGCAGTCATTTCCACATTTGCATACACTGGGAATGGGAAAATTTTGTAAAAAGCGGACTACATAGCCAAAGTCCCACGCATCAGGGAGAGGACTTGAAGAATGTAAATTGGCAGTTACTTGATAAACCTACTGGATTATCTGAATTCCAAAATCAAAAGAGATTAAGGCTTTTTCTCTAGCAAAGAGAAAGTGTTTGGTGTTCTTCTAAATATATAATAACAAATCTCACCTTTTTCCCTGATGGGACTCAGGGATGTTGAGCATCATTAGCAAGCCGTTTAGTTCCATAAACACTTCCATAAGTGTAGGCAAATTCTGGCCCATCCTATATAAAAAGCACAGCTTTCTGCACACTGTGTCCAGATTTTCCTTTGAACCAGCAGCATGGAATACTTCAAACATGCTTGCACCTGGGTGAGGTGCCCTAAATCTCCCCTAGTGCCTCTCAGCAGCTGCTTGATAAGGGCTAGAATCTCTCTCCCACCTCCTCAGTTCTTCCATAGTGGTGGTGACTGGTAGTTCCTGCCTGAATACCACTTCACGAACAGTGATGCGATGTTGTTGCAACACTTCCATAACAGCCCACTGCAAGCCCAGCGTATTTTAGTAATCAACTAAAATCGAGATTAAAAGGTACGCAGGTGGTGCTGTGGGTTAAACCACAGAGCCTAGGACTTGCCGATCAGAAGGTTGGCGGTTCGAATCCCCATGACGGGGTGAGCTCCCGTTGCTCGGTCCCTGCTCCTGCCAACCTAGCAGTTCGAAAGCACGTCAAAGTGCAAGTAGATAAATAGGTACCGCTCCAGCAGGAAGGTAAACGGCATTTCCGTGCGCTGCTCTGGTCTGCCAGAAACAGCTTTGTCCTGCTGGTCACATGACCCGGAAGCTGTGCGCCAGCTCCCTCGGCCAGTAAAGCGAGATGAGCACCGCAACCCCAGAGTCGGCCACAACTGGACCTAATGGTCAGCGGTCCCTTTACCTTTACCTAAAATTGAGATTCTTGGGCTTTATGACTTTATCAAGAGAGACAATTGTTGCTGTTTGCATCCGCCTGTCTCAAGAGACAACAGAATACGCCTCCAGGGGTGTAGTCAAACTTCTGTGTTGGCCAGTCTCTGGGACACAAGCCTGGGAAGTATGTATGGAGGTGCTGGGCTGCTGATGTGAGCAATATGTTTGGCCCGGCTTGGCTGCAGGAGTTGCCGGAAGGAGAGACTTCACTCCAGATTTGTGTAGGGTTTATTCCTTAGCCTTTTCCTCCTGAATATATCACACAAGGCATCAGAGGTTTAGGATCCGTGTTTTCCTTCTCTTAGATGGGCTGCCTTCCCAGGTTGACAAGCCCCTAAGAGAGAGAGTGTGCTTTTCTTGGAAATAAAGACAAAGCATAAGTGTTCCTGTTATTAGCTTTCGATCTTCTTTTAAAAAATCAGTACAGAATCAAACATACTTCTGTGGCACTTGATGAAGACTTTGAGAAGCAATGCTCTCCCTATGGATTATTAATCATATAATTCAAATCTGCACAAAAAAGTACTTCATCCTTAAATAATATTTTAAAACTGTAGACCATTGAGCTAGAAAATGAATAAGCCAGGAGTAAGTTTTTCATAGTTCTTATGCGACACTGAGCCAAACCATTGTTTGGTGAATTGAGCAAAAATGCAGGCTCCCGGGGAGTAGATTGCAGCCTCTCTGCTTCTCCCCCTGCTGTTGCGAGCTAACTCATCATTTAGCTTAGTTTTACAGTGGACACTTGGGTTGCGAATGTGATCCGTGTGGGATGCACGTTCACAACCCATAGCATTCGCAACCTGCAGCGGCGTATCTGCTCACATGCAGGTTGTGATTTTGCATGCGCAAAATGCGATTTAGTGCTTCTGCATATGCATAACCGCCGAAACCTGGAAGTAACCCGTTCCGGTACTTCTGGGTTTCGGCGGTCCGTAACCCGAAAAAACGCAACCTGAAGTGTCTGTAGTGAGCCAGTGTGGTGTAGTGGTTAAGAGCGATAGACTCGTAATCTGGTGAACCGGGTTCGCTTCCCCGCTTCTCCACATGCAGCTGCTGGGTGGCCTTGGGCTAGTCACATTTCTCTGAAGTCTCTCAGCCCCACTCACCTCACAGAGTGTTTGTTGTGGGGGACGAAGGGAAAGGAAACTGTTAGCCGCTTTGAGACTCCTTCAGGTAGTGATAAAGCGGGATATCAAATCCAAACGCTTCTTCTTCTTCTTCTGTAACCCGAGGTATGACTGTACTGCTAAACTTGGGCTCATGGTTTATCTTGCTCCAGACAAACCACAAGGTGTAGCCCAAGGTCTGTTCTGTAGCTTACTGTTTGTAGTTTGTCTGAGGGAGATAACCAGGAGCCAAGGTCTGAACGTAACAGTAAACCATGGCTTAACTCAGTGCTGCATGGCAACACCAAATCCAGACGGGCAAATCAGCCACAATCTTGTCTCTGGGAGCCTGCATGTTTGTTCGCACTAAACCATGGTATGGCTGAGCAAACTGGGGAGTTGTTTTTTTCTTAAACGATTTAACAAATGTGTGTGATAGTGCCCTCAAACAACCGTATCTTTCAGTAAATATATTTTAAGAATTTTAATGCTTTCGTCTATGAAAATGAACATATTATATAATTGTTTAATAGATAGTCTGCTGTATCTTTTTGCTATACTTCAGATTAATTATACTCTGACTCTTTTTGATATAGTACAGTGCCGAAGCATCATATAATCAAAGAAGTGTAGAATAAAATCCAGCTTCTTTAAATTGAGAATTTCAGACGGACCTTGATGAAGGCAGGATATTACCCAAACCCTAGCTGAGAAAAGCAAGATGATGAGCTTTGTTTTTGTTGGGGTTTTTCCTCCCATTGGGATCACTCTTGTCTTTCTTTCTTCCTTGGCTGTCTTTCCTGTTTCAGGAGTTCACCATTTGGGCTGTAAGTAGAGTTCAGCGTGTGGACCAAACAACAGTACACTTCCCAGTCCTGATGCACTTTCCACTTCTAGTCTCAGTCTTTTCACCTTTTGTCCAAGAAGATCTCACCAGTCATTTAAGTTTCTTTGTCCCCCTCCACCCACATCACTTACCCTCAACTTCTTAATAGATGTTTCTTCCTGACTTGTGAAGGGTGCTATCTCCATTCTGTAACGCGGAGAATGGCGAAGAGGTCTTCCTCCCTGCAGCCTACTTTATGTCTTTTCCAGTTTAGCAATGTTGCAGTGACCGTGGACATTCTGTAGGAAGGATGTCGTGCCATGTTGAGCGGTTTCCCACTGCAACATTTTTCCTGCTCTTTCCTCTTTTCTCCCATTGCTTCTGCTCCTTGGTCTAAGCGGATGAAGTTGTGATAACTTAGCGAGATTTTCTGTTGTGCTTGATCTAACCATGTGGTTGCCAGGTATGAGTAAAACATGGTTCTGTCAAGCACCATGGAACGTCGCGCAGCTTTCTACAGCATAGCAGGCTGCTGAGGCTTAAATCAGGATTACACACTTTTTAAAAATTGAAGAAGAAAAACAGGGCTTCAAATTTTATGCTTCTGAGATTACGTAGGCGGGCTGTGGCCAGTGAAATAGAAGAATAAAGGAGGGTAATGAAATGGAATACAAAGATTTACTTAATCCTGAAACTGTGGGAATAAGATATATTTAACAAGAATTAGCACTGCTTTATGTTTTTAACTGTAAAATGGAATGGATTGGCTGACAACTTAATCAGCAGAAACTACAGCTGTGAAAAGCTCAAGCGGTTAATGTTATCCTACCACATGTCCTGTCCCCCCCCCCCAGCAAATTTCAAGCCCTCTGAAATTTAACCCACTCTTAAACCTTACTGTTTCTTCATTACCATAAAACTTTCCCCAAATTTCCCATTTGTCTGTACTGCAGGTCTGTCTCTTTTCTCTCTCTTATTTTTTCCCTACGAGAAAATAATCCCAGCACCTTGATGAACTTAGTACCTGTATTTTTATTCTGCTTATCCTCAGGCACCGAAGATTACAGATCCAAACTAAGCGGAGATTGCTTTGCAGACCTGGCTTGTCCTGAAAAATGCCGTTGTGAAGGAACAACTGTTGACTGCTCCAATCAAAAGCTCAGCAAGATTCCTGACCATATTCCTCAGTATACAGCAGAACTGTAAGTTTGAGCTCGCAACAGTGTGCTGGATGAATATCAGCGGTGACAATATCAATTCATAACTGCTCTTCCTTTATCCCTTTTTGGAATGTCATATATCCTTTCAATTCACGAATTTTCAATTGTACAGTGGTGCCTCGCAAGACGAAAAGAATCCGTTCTGTGAGTCTCTTCGTCTAGCGGTTTTTTCGTCTTGCGAAGCAAGCCCATTAGCGGATTAGCGCTATTAGCGGTTTAACGGCTATTAGTGGCTATTAAAGGCTTAAGGGATTAGCGGATTAGCTGCTAAAAGGCTATTAGCAGCTTAGTGCCTTAGAAAAAGGGGGTGGGGAGCGGAAAAAAACCTCCAGGAATCGCAAGACATTTTCGTCTTGCAAAGCAAGCCCATAGAGAAATTCGTCCTGTGAAGCACCTCCAAAATGGAAAACCCTTTCGTCTAGCGGGTTTTCCGTCTTGTGAGGCATTCGTCTTGCGGGGCACAACTGTATTAAGTTTTACTTGCTTTACAACATTTAGCAAAGGCAAAGAAAAAGAAATTCAAATATTAGTGTAGAAAACCATACATAATGTTGGCACGTTATTGCTTTACAGTTCTCTCCACAGCAAAAGCAGTCTCTGTTTACCTACTTTGAGCTATGTACACCCACCTCTCAACTATCACACAGTATTGTGCAAAATATAATTGGTTCAAGAACAGTGAGTAATCAGAATGTCCAATATATATACCCTTCGTTGATGATGATGATTGAAGGATCACAGGGCAGTTTACAATATAAAAGCACAAAGATACACAGCATAGTAACAAAACAACAGCAACAACCAGTAACCCCTCCGACAGGTTTAAAAGGCCATAGATTGTTTACTTAGCCAAAGGCGTGGGAGAAGAGCAATGTTTTTGACTGGCACTGAAGATATATAATGAAGGCGCCGGGTGAGCCTTCATTATTGCTATGTCTTCAACAATAATTGCTGATTCTTAGACAGAATGCCCCTTGTGTTGGGTATTCTGTTGCCTGTGATCTATGTACCGTACAACAGGTGACTCATAGATGATATAATCAATCACTTCCTTGTTCCACTGTGTTTCATTTGGAGCTACCTAGATAAGTATTTCCTCCACTTCCCACGGATTCTGAGAATATTGATGATTCCCATCCGTACTCTGAAAAATAGGGATAGGGGAAAAATGCAGTCGAAAGGGACCTAAAGTCCTTTCCCCAAATAGAAAGACAAGTTGTAAAATTAATAAAAATTATTATTAAAAAAAAAGAAAGACAAGCTATCAGCTTGTCTGATGGATTGCACTATGCAATTCACACTGCAATAAAGCAGGGAGCAATGTGCCAAATATAATATCAGCCTGAACAGGTACTAATGCCTTTGTGGAACTTCATATCTGCAATTGAAAAACAGCCTATTGCTAAAGCTCCGAATTACAGCTGCTTGCATCCATCACACACACACACACACACACACACACACACACACACATTTACATTTATTGTAATTATTTTTTCCTAGTGTGCAATCCTGCTTGCTTCTAAATGAGGTTAATGGAGCCTTTCATGCTTGAGTTACAGATTTAGAAATGGATGCTTATAGATTACACCCAAAATTAGTGCTGTTATGCCGCAGCTTGTGTGCTGCTGCGATTTATTCTAATTATGCTGAAACAGACTGTGCGTTAAGGAAATAGGCCTGCTGAGAACATGCAGGAATGGATAGATATATAATCTGTACGTTTATAACTGCTGGTTGTTTTATATGTTCGCATAAATGCAAGAAGGACTGTGCTAGCTTCACGTATTGCCAGGGTGACATGCGTCAGCTCCAAGTGATGTTCACAGGGACGCTGTGGGTAAAGCCTCAGTGCCTAGGACATGCCGATCGTATGGTCGGCGGTTCGAATCCCCGCGGCGGGGTGAGCTCCCGTCGTTCGGTCCCAGCTCCTGCCCTCCCAGCAGTTCGAAAGCACCCCTAAGTGCAAGTAGATAAATAGGTACCGCTACGGCGGGGAGGTAAACAGCGTTTCCATGCGCTGCTCTGGTTCGCCAGAAGCGGCTTAGTCATGCTGGCCACATGACCCGGAAGCTTTACCTTTACCTTTTTACCAAGTGATGTTTGGTAATATGCACAAGGCCAATGTTGATTGGTCCATGCACACAATAGCCTATCAATGTATATATATTTCACTTTTTCACCGTATATATTTTGTAAGAGTACATATTCTTGTACTATGTATGAAATTGTATGTGTTGACAACATGTGTTAAAATTTATAGGCCTTTCCTGATGTAAACTTGAGGTGTTTATTATTGTTAACTACACTTAATACATGAAGCATCTGCAATTGATCAATATTTTCCAACAACTATTGGTGACTGTTTTTTTTGATTGGACAGTGCACAAAATTCCCCTTATCCTGCAGTCAAGTGGTGCTTCTCTTCCACTCCTGCCTGTGAATTGGTGTCATTGCTGGCACTTACGCACCTTCACGAAACAAGTCACAATAACCTAAATTTATATTTTGCTACTCCTTCTACAGGCGACTCAACAACAATGAATTTACAGTGTTGGAGGCTACAGGGATCTTTAAGAAGCTTCCTCAACTACGTAAAATGTAAGCTTATCTGCCAACCTGCCTTATATAGGTGGCCTTGGTGCAATAATTTAAGAAAAAGTATAAAGTATTCTTGCAGGAGCCCAAAGCAGTAGAATGTCCCAGTCTGTGGTCTTCATTGGGGTCTCAAAGCACCATGCGGGGCTTTTGAAGGGCTGTTAAAGAAACCTGTGCAGTGCTTTGAAGCACCCCTGTCAGCAGACTTTAAGTCACTTCCTATCAGCTGATGATATTGTTTTAACATTCGATTGGAAGCCGCCCAGAGCGGCTGGGGAAACTCAGCCAGATAGGTGGGGTATACATATTAAATAATAATAATAATAATAATAATAATAATAATAATAATAATAATTTATTAGTGGTGACTTTCAGCTTGCTTTCTGCAGGTATCAGCTGCACAATTGAGTTCCTCACAGGCAACACTGTTCTGTAGCTAATTCAGCCACATATATCACGTGGCATGGTTTTGGGGGGAAACAGCCCTGTGGGCCAAATTGTGACTCATACCAGGCCAAATCTGGCCTGTGGGCTAGAGGGTCTCTATCCCCAGATTAGAGCTTTCTTGAAATCATGTTGTTAGACCAGAATTTAGATGCTGCTTTTTGTATTCTTCATTATATGGATCATTTTTTTCCAAAACACTTTCCCTATTAATTTGCTTTGCCATGAAACAATAGAAATCTGAGCAATAATAAAATCACAGATATTGAAGAAGGAGCATTTGAAGGAGGATCGGGTGTAAATGAGCTGTTGCTCACCAGTAACCGGATGGAGAATGTGCGCCACAAAATGTTCAAAGGACTTGAAAGTCTCAAAACTTTGTAAGTATGTTCTTCTCTCTACTTTGCTTGCTATCTTTGCTTAAACTTCTCTTCTGTCTTGTTTTCTGGGTATGCTCACTTTGACTCACATTTTTTATAATGTAAAATGCATTAATCATATAGGCTAATTGCAATCAATATCTTTTGGATAGGTATATGGCTGCACAGAGGGCATGAAGTAAATTCTGGTCACAGATAAGGAAGTTTTATGTAGGAAGCAGATGTAGGCACGTCTTTTCATCTGTGTGGAACAGCATGTAATGTGCTTATAACTGTCCCCCCTCCATCACTTCCTTACAATGTGTTTTTGGATGTTACTAAGTCCCTGGGTCAACCTCAGTTATGACTGGTATTGCATAGAAACCAAGATGTTAGGACCATTCCTCTGGCTATTATTCTGGCATCATTTGGGTAGGAAGAAGAACCAGTACCCAGCAACAGCAAGGAGCATGAATGCTGCTCTTGGTTAGAGGGCAAACACTTCATTCCTATTGGTGCCTCCCAAATTGCTGAAGTCCCCCAATTTCACAATTTGTAAACTGGGATGGGGATTGAGCGGGGGCTAAGTTGCAGAGATTTCTGGGATCATATATGTGGAGTAGCAGGAGAGTGCTGTTGTGCTCATGTCCCACTTGTGGGGTTCCCATTGGCATCTATTTCACCACTGTGGGAAACGGTCTTAAATGTACCTTTGCTCTAATCCAGCAGGGCTCTTCTAATGGCCTCAAGTGCTTTATAAATACAGCATATTATTTCTCAGCATCCATGCCTAGTAAGTTAATAACTCAGGGAAAAAATGCAATACAACATCTCATAAAATGTTTAGTAAACTGTAGGGAATGGTTTTCCCAGTAGTGATGTATGGAAGTGAGAGCTGGACCATAAAGAAGGCTGATCACCAAAGAATTGATGCTTTTGAATTATGGTGCTGGAGGAGACTCTTGAGAGTCCCATGGACTGCAAGAAGATCAAACCTATCCATTCTGAAGGAAATCAGCCCCGAGTGCTCACTGGAAGGACAGATCCTGAAGCTGAGGCTCCAGTACTTTGGCCACCTCATGAGAAGAAAAGATTCCCTGGAAAAGACCCTGGTGTTGGGAAAGATTGAGGGCACAAGGAGAAGGGGACGACAGAGGATGAGATGGTTGCACAGTGTTCTCAAAGCTACTGCGAGAGGCAGTGGAAGACAGGAGTGCCTGGCATGCTCTGGTCCATGGGGTCACGAAGAGTGGGACACGACTAAGCAACTAAACAACAACAGGGAAATGTATGCAGATGAGATGTGCAATACATGCTCTATGGCATTGTTCCCCAACTTCATGCCTTCCAGATGCTCTGATTAGGGATGATGGTGTTACTACCCTTTGGAGTAACAAACTGATTTGTTTTATTTTTCCTCAGGATGCTAAGGAGCAATCGCATCAGCTGCGTGAGTAATGACAGTTTCACAGGCCTGAGCTCTGTGCGATTGCTATCCTTATACGATAATCAAATAACCACAATTGCTCCTGGTGCATTTGACACTCTTCATTCCTTGTCTACACTGTAAGTTGTTCTTGCATTCATAGTCCTTGACATTTATACATGTGTGTTATATCTAAATTAGGGGTAGCTAGCCTGTGACCCTCCAGATGAACTCCATATCCCATCATCCTTGGCTGTTGGCCATGCTGGCTGGGCCTGATGGGAGCTGGAGTCAAATAACATTTGGAGGGCCACAGTTCAGTCACCAAAGAACAAGTCAAGAGTGCTTGCAAAGTCACGTATGTGAAAGTTTCCAGAGAATGCTAAAATTCAAATTGAGAGGTGTGTGACAAAATGTGAAAATACATTGGTAATCTCTGCTAATTGTTTGGTGGCTCATACTGTTTCTAAATAATCCCATGCATATTGTGTCTGACTAGCAGTGATTTCCCTTGGTTCAGGGTACCAGTGCAGCTGAATCAGCCAGAGGGGTTGTTTCACACAAAATTCAGCTCTCACTGATAATGAGGGACACTCAGAGGGTGTATTGAGAGCCCTGAGGCTTTTGCCCAAAGATCTGCAGTTGTTCAGATACACCCATAAAATCCCCTTCTTCCCATGCTACCCCATTTTTTTCCAAAGGAGAGAGCGACAGAGCATGAACAGCTGGGTGGAGGTTCTGAACTGTTCCTGTTATTCGGGTGATCGAAACATTCATAAATTTATTGATTTACTTAGGGCAAATAAACATGTGCAACAGGGCGCAATTATTAACCTTAATAACTAAAGAGGGCCCGGTCAGAAATGGGCAAGCATTTCACTCACCTTATTTCTACACATTGCAATCAGCTCACAAATAGGGAAATGTCTCTTTTTCGTGAACTGCTTTGAGAAATAATGTGGGAAAAGGTAAAGGGACCCCTGACCGTTAAGTCCAGTCACAGACGACTCTGGGGTTGCGGCGTTCATCTCGTTTTATTGGCTTAGGGAGCCGGCGTACAGCTTCTGGGTCATGTGGCCAGTATGACTAATCCGCTTCTGGCGAACCAGAGCAGTGCACGGAAGCGCCGTTTACCTTCCCGCTGGAGCAGTACATATTTATCTACTTGCACTTTTTGGTGTGTTTTCGAACTGCTAGGTTGGCAGGAGCTGGGGCAGAGCAACGGGAGCTCACCCCATCGCAGGGATTCGAACCGCGACCTTCCGATTGTCAAGCCCTAGGCTCAGTGGTTTAGACCACAGCGCCACCTGATGGAAGTGTTTCTTCTTCCCCCTTATATTGCTATAATCAGCTATTTAATAATTTGTTTTGGTTCTGTATCTGGTTATCCCTGAGATAACTTGTGTAATACAGGCAACTACCGATTTGTGTGGAGGTTGCATTCCAGTTCATTGCATGTGATAGCAGGGTGTGTATAAGCCCCCCTGTTACCCATCTGCCCCCCTTTTGCTGCCACTTCCAGGTTTGTGGTGATGTGTGTACACATAGTCATGCATGCTTTGAACGCACACAAAATGGTTACTACCTGTATAAAGGAGTTTGGTTAAAGCTGAGCACCTGATACACACACCCAGCTCTGAGGAGAAATAATTTCCATAGAACAACACAGAGCTGTTGCCATTTTCCTGGCCATATTCCTATGTTTCAACTGTAGCTAGGCATAGAGAAAATTGGCAGGTAATCTAAAGAGAGAGAAAATATCAGAAAATGTGTCCTCTATAAGGGTGCTATTAAAGGTTCAAAAGGAGCTCTACTGTTAAGCAAAAAGTTGGGAATTGTAGCAACCATAGATCAGTCATCATATTTACTCAGAAGTATGTCCCATTGTATTCAATAGAGCTTATTCCTAGGCAACTGTGCAAAGGATTGCAGGCTAAATGAGATACATTTGAAACAATCCCCCCATGAGTCAACTGTACGTAAAAGGAAATATGAATATTCAGTGAAAGGAAAAATGAATATTGGAGGGGGGGAGTAAGGCATGTGGTGTGTCTAACAATTGGGTTTTCTGTGGCAGGAATTTCTGAGGGAAGAACGTAATTACCGGCATACTTAATCCTCTGCCCTCTCACAATGTGACAAGTTACACCTAATGACTAATTCGTGCATATTAAAGATGGCATATTTATAAATAATGAAATTGTCAATAGGCCTCTGTTGAAATGTGGAGGTGCCAAAAGCACTGAGACTTGTGGAAGTAAATCCATTTTTATAACTGGCATGTAATCAACTTAGCTGTCAGTTTATATGGAAAACCTATTCTCTGGAGCAAATAAAAGATGGAAATCTTGAAGAGGCAAATTAATGAAAGAGCTGTTGTCAGGTTAAAGCTAATAATATAAAGTAATCAGCCTACATTTTGACATTAAATTACTGTATTATTGTGTGTAGATAGCTTGACAGCAAGTCAGATTTGTGATACATCTTATTTAGAAATCATTTTAAGGTATCGGGATTTCTCAGCTCAGACTCCGAAATTGCTATCCTGATCTTTGGTGGGGGCAAGAGGAGGTGGTTTTTTTTGCGGGTGTAATTTCATCTGCATCACTATTACATAAAATGCAAAGGGTGGATGGAGTGAAAAGAGCCAGTAAAACGAATCCTACTTTTTTTGCAGTGCGAACAGGGTGTTTTAATTTTTGTGCGCGCGTTTTCATTGCTTGAAATTGAGCCCTGTGTTGTTCACATGTGTTTATCAGAAACCTCTTAGCCAACCCTTTCAACTGCAACTGTCACTTAGCATGGCTGGGAGAATGGCTGCGGAAAAAGCGAATTGTGACGGGCAACCCCCGCTGCCAGAAACCCTACTTCCTGAAAGAAATTCCTATACAGGATGTTGCCATTCAGGACTTCACTTGTGACGACGGTAAGAAACGGAGCTCTCATGCTGTATGTCTCTCGTGGCAGATTCATCATTGTAATAATAATATATATAATTTATACCCCGCCCTCCCCAGCCAAGGCCGGGCTCAGGGAGGCTAACAAGCAATAATAAAAACAAGTTGAATGAATACAACTTAAAAACAAGATTAAAATACAACAATTAAACTTGTAGTATGAAAAATAGGGGTGGAGGATAAATAAATGCAGTTCCATTCAAATTTAAAGCTGAGTCTATCAAATAAGCACTTTTAAAAATAATATGCAAATGTGAACAAATCCATTATTCAAAATTCAAACTTATCTGAATTTTGCGATGCAGTTCTTTAACCATAGGAAAAAATGAATACATTAGAAGTGTGCACAAAAATTAATATTCAAAATTCAAAAAATTCATTATATAAGGGGAATTGCCTTCAAAAATGTGTATATTAGTCAAAACTACGTATAAAAATGTGTTTATTAGAAGTTGGCACTAAAATGTTGAATTTTTATGAGGGCTGTTTTAATAAAAAGAATCACAAATTGTTGCAAAATGCAGAGAGATGAATTTAAAATTGGAAAAATGAGAAACCGAGGGAACTGAAATTGACAGATCCTTCTATCCGTAACACAGAAGTTAAATCTGTTACTTACTGTAGCCTTTTAAGGATGATTCTGGTGTTATTTTCTCTTTGGCTTTGTCTGCGCCAATAACACCAGGAGTCAAAGGTTGTGGGGGAAAAGCTAGCAATATGATTGCCCCTGGAACTGGAGCAGCACTGGCATGGATTCCTGCTGCATAATAATAATATAACTCAATTGTAGGAATGATCTCCGGGTTGTGGAGCACACTCCTGCCCGTGGGCAGCCTCAGCTGTCTGCATGTGTGACCTTGGGGTGTGGAGCACACTCCCCCCCCCCCCCAGATAAAGCCACAGCTGTCTGAACATCTTGCCCCCTATCTAACCTTTGCTCTCTTAGTGGTCTGCCGTGCCCTGTCTTGTGACCTTTGTCTCCTTCGTCATACATTGTGCAAGCGGAAAAGTGATGGGGTGGAAACAGGTGCCAAAATAACTTTGTACTATCCCACAATCTCGGGACTGGAAGATGTGTAAAGGTCACAGTCCAAAATGTATTTGCCTGGGTTGCCATATTGTGCCAATAAAAGGAGTCTCAACAGAGCTAGCTGGCAGATTGCTTGTGCACACGTCACCAGCATTACCAACTCCTGCCTCATGTCCTTCACTTCACTCAGTATCATGCATGGGCTTGTTCAGACATTATTTTCTCCCTAGGATTGTTCCTTAAGTGAGATAGATGGTGGCCTCAAGCCTGCCTGTTCTCACTCATCGCAAGGAAAATGTCTAAACTGGGAATTTTGTGGTGTCTTCACTGAGCCTGTCAAGAGAATTTACTCCATCAAGAGCTGGAGAAGATTTGTGCTTGCCCAGCATCTGCTTCCAGTCTCTAAATAAGCCAGTTTTGTGACTTCCACCTGAATATCTTTGTTGCTCTGCATATATGTCAAAATGGCTTCTAAGCTGCTTACAACTATAGAATGCACAGTAACAATTCCATTCCCATACTGCATGTTGTCAAGAGCAGTTTGTGACCTGACATTGGGAGGCGTAGCTGTTCAAAGTGAGGGAAATGTCAAGGAATCCACTAGGCTTGTGCAAGCCTAAGCAGCTACAGTGTACCTTGGGTTACAGACACTTCAGGCTGCAGACTCCACTAACCCAGAAATAGTACCTCGGGTTAAGAACTTTGCTTCAGGATGAGAACAGAAATCGTGCTCCGGCGGTGCGGCAGAAGCGGGAGGCCCCATTAGCTAAAGTGGTGCTTCAGGTTAAGAACAGTTTCAGGTTAAGTATGGACCTCCGGAACAAATTAAGTACTTAACCCGAGGTACCACTGTAGTTGGATCCTGCTTGTGATCAGTTAAGCCTGTGCCATTCAAGTTGAGACATCTCATAGAATGGTAGAGTTGGAAGGGACAACAAGGTTCATCTGATCCAACCCCCTGCAATGCAGGGATCTTTTGCCCAATATGGGACTCAGACTCTGAGATTAAGAGCCCATTGCACAACCAACTGAGCTATTTCTTCAGTAGCTATGGCACCAAGTGCATTTTCCCTAAAAATGCAGGTACCCATGTAAAGGTAAAGGGACCCCTGACCGTTAGGTCCATTCGCAAACGACTCTGGGGTTGCGGCACTCATCTCCCTCTATAGGCCGAGGGAGCCGGCGTTTGTCCGCAGACAGCTTCTGGGTCATGTGGCCAGCATGAGTAAGCCACTTCTGGCAAACCAGAGCAGTGCATGGAAACGCTGTTTGCCTTCCAACCAGAGCGGTACCCATTTATCTACTTGCACTTTGACGTGCTTTCGAACTGCTAGGTTGGCAGGAGCTAGGACCAAACAACGGGAGCTCACCCCGTAGCGGGGATTCGAACCGCCGACCTTCTGATTGGCATGTCCTAGGCTCTGTGGTTTAGACCACAGCACCACCCGCGTCCCGTCAGGTACCCATGTAGTGGAAGTTAAAATACATCATGTCCCCGGTAATTGAAGATAATATTATATTTTCTGTATACAGAGCTACCTGAAAGCAGAAACTTCCTATATATCTAGAACGGATTAAAATGATTGTGCTGCCGCCATGCTTAGGTGCTGTTAGCTGAGCGTGACTTATCTTTATATGTTTCTCTTTATGAACTAGGAAATGATGACAACAGCTGCTCTCCACTCTCCCGCTGCCCCGCAGAATGTACTTGCCTAGATACTGTGGTTCGTTGTAGCAACAAAGGTCTAAAGACTTTGCCAAAAGGCATCCCCAAAGATGTAACTGAACTGTAAGTAGTACAAAAATTATAATTAAAATTAAATGTCAGCAACAATGTTTCTTTCGAGAGTGATGGGGATGCTTTTGGCAGATAACTTAACATTATTGGACTTCCCATTGGTCAAGATCCTAGTCTGCCTTTGCTAAATAGTTTTCACAGGACCTCAGGTATGGTATTTCAATGATTTGCCTTTTCAACGCTCATTTCAGAAGCTATCCAAACACTGGAAATTTATTTCTCCTGGAGTTATTTTCTGGATATTGATTGGAACCAATAATGGTAAAAACTTGATCTACTAACTTTATAAACCTTTTTTTGAGAATAACTCTGCATTTCCATGCATACCAACAAAGTACACCGTTTTGTGGGTTACCTTTATAGTGCCTTCAGATTTTTCTCAACTATAAAATGTATCCTTTGGTCTTAAAGTGTTACAACATCAATTGTTTAAAAATAGTATATTAGTGGTGCACTTCAGTGCTTTGTATCACTTGTGAAAGCAAAAGTTGGAGGTCCATCTGAACTGGAATGAGGTGTTCAGCATCTTCAGAACAGGGTTATATTGCTCTGAAAGATCAGGCTTGCGGTCTCTGAGAGCTCTTAATGGCCTTGTCTTCATGATGCCTTTGTAACATGGAGCAACTTTTATCACATGAGATTCACTTATCGGCTATTGCCCCTTGTCTGGCCAGAGTTCCCATTCCTGCATTCTGCTTTCTCACTTCTTCTAGATGAGATTACAGTGGTGCCCCGCAAGACGAATGCCTCACAAGACGGAAAACCCGCTAGACGAAAGGGTTTTCTGTTTTGGAGGTGCTTCGCAAAATGAATTTTCTATGGGCTTGCTTCGCAAGACGAAAATGTCTTGTGAGTTCCTGCAGGGTTTTTTTCCCTCCCCCCCCCTTTTCCCAAGCCGCTAAGCCGCTTAACAGCTGATCCGCTAAGCCGCTTAACAGCTGATCTGCTAAGCCGCTAATAGCGCTAATCCGCTAAGCCGCTAATGGGCTTGCTTCGCAAGACGAAAAAGACCGCAAGACGAAGAGACTTGCGGAACGGATTCTTTTCGTCTTGCGAGGCACCACTGTATTATTAAAAGAAGAGTTCCAAATTCTTTGTAAGCTGCTTTGGGAGCCTTGCTGGCTGAAGAGTAGAGTGTTAACTTTAAAAAGTAAAATAGGTAATGAATGCTCTGGTTATCTCCAGCTTGGACTACTACATGAGGCTACCTTTGAAACTACAACTAATCCAAAATGCGGCAGCTAGACTGGTGACTGGGAGTGGCCGCTGAGACTGCATAACACCTGTCTTGAAAGACCTACATTGGTTCCCAGTACATTTCTGAGCACAATTTGAAGTGTTGGTGCTGACCTTTAAAGCCCTAAATGGCCTCAGCCCAGTATACCTGAAGGAGCGTCTCCATCCCCATTGTTCAGCCCAGACACTGAGGTCCAGCTCTGAGGGCCTTCTGGCAGTTACCTCACTGCGAGAAATGGAGAGTGCCTTCTTGGCTGTGGCGCCCACTCTGTGGAATGCCCTCTCATCAGATGTCAAGGAAATAAAATCTGACTTTTAAAAGACATCTGAAGGCAGCCCTGTTTAGGGAAGTTTTTAATGACCGATGTTTTAAAGTGTTTTAAATATTTTGTTGGGAGCCACCCAGAGTGGCTGGGGAAACCCAGCCAGATGGGCAGGGTATAAATAATAAATTATTAATAATCATAATGAATAGATCACATGACTGAAGGGTTTGATGAACAAATTCTCTCAAGATCCCTTCATGCACCTTGAAGTTTTGACCTCCACTGAAAGACTGCTTGTGTGCTCAGTTTATCTGGCTCAGTATTCTGACATGACAGGACATATTCTGTTACCTTGGACAGTTCTGAGCATTTTCAGAACCGTGATCGTGGATGCTTAAGAACATTCTGATAAGGCCCACACCCAGCCTCCAAAAAACATCTGTCGTTTTACAGAGAGGATGGAGCTTTGCACGACAAACATTTCTGAGTGTGTTGTGGGAGGAACCTAGGCATGCTTGGAGAATTTCAAAAAGCAGATGAACCAAAGGTCTATATGGGTGGCTTCAGCCGAATTCCTACTGTCAATCACATCTGGCACAACCTCTAGCAAAGCTCTGCTGGATTCCATGAGTTCACATCTGGACATCAGGACCACTTGCAATGGTCCTAGCAACCTGCTAGTTGCGATATACTTTTAAAGAACAACTGTCCACTATGACATCGGGGTTTGACTATTCCTCCTCAGAGGATAAGGCCATGAATTAGAGTTCGAAGTTAGAGAGACTTGCCCTCACTCTGCACTGCCCGGGAAGCGGTGGCACAGGCGGAACCCATTTTGCCATCATCCCTCTGGCCTGAGGTCGCACTGTCGCACACTCAGACTCTGTGCGCCCCAGCCTGGATGCGCCAATGAAACCACAATCTCTTGCATGCAATAGGAGCAAAATGTTGTCCAGACAGGCAAGGCCCCTTTTATTGAAAAGGTGGGAGGTGGGAGCTGCAACAATATTTAGAGTTTGCCTAGTACAGAAACAACAGCTTGCTCTAGCTCTGTATGGATTCGGCAGTGCTGAACTCTCGCCTTGCTGGAACCTTGTACCTGCTCTTCCTGGCTTGGATTGGCCCTTCCTTGCATCACTTGATTCTGCCTTGGACCAGATCCCTCTTTCTGCTGGAATCATTACCTGGAGCAGAACACTGCCTGAGTGATACTAGCTACATCACCCTTCATTTCTCTACCACACTATTGCTAATCCAAAACTCCACTTTTTACAAAGAAGTACTGATATACAATGAAACAGCCTTTTCCGACAAGCCAGATGTGTTTGCATCAAATAGAAAATATTGGTTCACCATAGTCAAATTATTTCTGTTAGTGTGCAGGTGTGCATCTGGCTATTAAACTGATGGTTGATCTCATCTAATTCCCAGTTGTCATGATATTATTTAAAAAGTGTGTGGGTATTAGAGTCATGGAATGAGCTATTGGTGATTTCAATTAAATAATATTGCGTTCTATCTTCCCTTTTGTAGCTATTTGGATGGAAACCAGTTTACCCTTGTCCCCAAAGAACTTTCAAACTACAAGCACTTAACTCTTATGTGAGTAATGCTCTCTCTACGCTAATGTTATTTAAAATCTGCTCTTCCATTAAACGAAGTAGTTCCAGACCCCTTAGCAATTAAAATTCTATTGCACATTTAAGAAATAGTTTATATTTAGTCCACTAATCACAGCACAATTCATTAGAAAGTATGCAGACTGAATACAGTCGTACCTTGGAAGTCGAACGGAATCTGTTCCAGAGGTCCGTTCGACTTCCAAAACGTTCGGAAACCAAAGCACGGCTTCTGTTTGGCTGCAGGAAGCCACGGAAGCCCCGTCAGACGTTCGGGTTTCCAAACCAGAACACTCACTTCTGGCTTTGCTGCATTAAGGAGCCAAAACGTCTGAGTACCAAGGCATTCAGTATCCAAGGTACGACTGTACCTTACAACTCTAAAGATGCACCACGGAGTATGCTGGATGTAGTTGTTTATTATATGGATAGCACACAGTATTAAAGAGTGTAAAGGCATTACACAAGTATATTCGGCTGCAGAGAGAAATTAGATTAGTTTGCTTGGAACAGGGTTATACAGCAGTAGATGGCATTGTAGTGAAAGAACAGGAGGAAATAGTGGCAGCACTTACCATCTTTAGTGGAGCAATTTCTGAGCCGCTTGCTGGATTTTTTAGAAGGTAAATTCAGCTTTAAGGGTAATTTCAAAGTTAATCTTCAGGAGAATATTAAACTGAGAAGCAGCTTTACTAAATTGCATCATGTATAAATGCAATCAAAATGTGTTTGCATTTTTCAAAAGTATGTTTTCTAGTAGTAGCACATATTTTATGAAACAAAAGTGGTTAAATATAAAGCATACCAGTTAAGAAATGTTCAATCCTTACCTGTTTTGCTCCAAAAGGGTGCATTTATTATCACTCAGGAAATCACTTGTTCAGATACGCCATGTAGTTCCAAGTTTTATTTCACAAAGGGAAGCATTAGCATTACGTTCATATCTGAAGGGTCTAGTTCTGGATATTATTTGGGTTTCTTCTTTTTGTAATATTGGCATTCTCATTTTGTTGTCTTTAGTCCTACTTAAGTTAAAATGCTTGCTGGGTTCATTGCATGTGGCAGTATAAACTGACATTTTAAATAAGAATTAATAATACTACATTTACTAATAGGATTTGGTGTTTGAATATCTGTGTTATGACTTAAAGAATTTCTGGATTTTTATTGTTATTTTTTTTAGAGATTTAAGTAACAACAGAATCAGCACCCTTTCTAACCAGAGCTTCAGCAACATGACTCAGCTGCTTACTTTGTAAGTGTATTTGTGTAGCAAAACAAATGTTTAAGAACAATATAATCTTTATTAATAAAGCTGATGGTTGGTCTGGATTTTGGCTGTGTGTTTATGATGAAGAAATCAATATGCAAACTGGAGTTTACAGCTCTGCGTTTATGGTGTCTAGTTTGAAAATTAATTACTTTGTATACTTTCAGAATTCTGAGCTACAATCGTCTCAGGTGCATCCCGGCACGAACATTTGATGGCTTGAAATCGCTTAGGCTGCTGTAAGTAGTCATGTTCTGTTAATCATTTTCTTGTGTGTACCAGTTGGAGGATGAGACCTGAATCAAGCTGTGTGGGTGCTCCTTCCCCATGGCTCTGGTAGTATGAATGGTCAAATTTGGCAATAGATATTCCCCTATCAGTGCTGCTTGAGCTAGGAGATGTGGTTTGACTCAGCACCATTCATGTCCACCAATGATTTCATTATCTCATACATTACCAGAGAAGTGTGGGATTCTGCCACGGGAAACATCACCTAAACTGCTCAGTTGGGTCTTAAAGGGACCCCTGACCATTAGGTCCAGTCGTGGCCGACCCTGGGGTTGTGGCGCTCATCTCGCCTTATTGGCCGAGGGAGCCGGTGTACAGCTTCCAAGTCATGTGGCCAGCATGACTAAGCCGCTTCTGGCGAACCAGAGCAGAGCACGGAAACACCGTTTACCTTCCTGCCGGAGTGATACCTATTTATCTACTTGCACTTTGATGTGCTTTCGAATTGCTAGATTGGCAGGAGCAGGGACTGAGCAAAGGGAGCTCACCCCGTCACAGGGATTCGAACCGCCAACCTTCTGATCAGCAAGCCCTATGCTCTGTGGTTTAATCCACAGCGCCTCCTGCATCCCTCCCAGTTGGGTCTTAGTGGTTTGTAATTAGGATAATTCCCTAAGAAGTCACTCGCCCTGGTACCTTGATGGACTCAACCTAAAGCAACTTCTGATGTAGTAATTAAACTACAGTTATTCACATAAATAAATAATTTGCAGTGCCCCATGTAGACATATAATAAGGCATGAACTCTAGTGCACCGTAAAATAATCATGTGAGGTAGACTGCTAGGATTGTTGGCTCTCAGGTAGACTGCTAGGATTGTTGGATGCGGGTGGCGCTGTGGTCTAAACCACTGAGCCTCTCGGCCTTGCCAATCAGGAGGTTGGCGGTTCGAATTCCCGCGAAAGTTTGAAAGCACCCCAAAAAGTACAAGTAGATAAATGCTGTATTTTTCTCTCTATAGGACGCACTTTCCTCCCTCCAAAAATTAAGGGGAAATGTGTGTGCGTCCTATGGAGCGAATGCAGGCTCCTTGGCTTCAGTGATAGCAATGCAAAGTCTCCGAAGCACAGAGGGAGCGCTCCCTCCACGCTCCGGAGGCTTCAGGTTCCTTTCACTGAAGCCAGGAGAGCAAGACTCTCCTGGCTTCAGCAGAGAGGGAGAGCTGTGCAGCGCCCCTTCAGCCAAGCGGGAGGAGAAATGGAAGGGGCTCCATTTCTCCTGCCGCTTCACTGAAGGGGCGCTGAGCAGAGAGGGGGAGATTTTTTTTCCCTTGTTCTCCCCCTCTAAAACAAGGTGCGTCTGGTGGAGTGAAAAATATGGTAGGTACCGCTCTGGAGGGAAGGTAAACAGCTTTTCCGTGTGCTGCTCTGGTTTCGCCAGAAGTGGCTTAGTCATGCTGACCTCATGACCCAGAAAAACTGCCTGCGGACAAACGCCGGCCTGTAAAGCGAGATGAGTGCTGCAACCCCAGAGTCATTCGCAACTGGTCTTAACTGTCAGGGGTCCTTTACTTTTTTTTTTAAACCTTGCTTACACAGGAAGTTTTGTTTTGACATCTCCAGGGCAGCAAGAAGACATGATATGGGGACTATTGCATCCTAATGCCGCAGTGGTCCCTTCTCTCCCCACTCTTGGTTGTAGCAAGCAGGAGAAGAGGATGGATTTCTGTGGCATTAGATTGAGATTGAGAGGTATGGTGCCCATATCATGTTGTCCTGAACTTGACTTCATGCAAGTAAGAGTGTTAAGTATCCTCTTAAGCTGGAACATTTTAGTGGTAGAATTTCGACACTATTGTGTTATGCAAAGTCGTTGTCCGTTATATCACAGAATAGATATCCCTAAAGGTTAAAAACAACACATATTCAGAGAAGTCAAGCTTCTTCTGTCCGACAGGAGTCTTTTTACATCCTGAAGAAGCATGGTTAGGGAAGGAGATAGGGCTGACTTCAGTCTCATACTACTTGGGACAGCAAGTGGCCATATTACCCTGCCAGAATACTACCCTTCCTCTTGATATTGATGCAAGGGATGGTTTGACCTGAGGTGGGACAGAGATTGAGTGGACCATTACAGATTGCCCCAAGCTATACCTAATAAATTACTCAAAAGAATGAAAAATTAACATGTATGTGTTTCGAACAAAATTTGTTTCACTGTGATAAATCCCTAACAGTATGTAATTAGGAACATAAGTTTTCATGTGTTTGCTGTTGGTTAGACTGGAAAGCTTTTGAACATTTTGGAATTATTTGCATGGCCAAATGCATGGCCACCACATCTTCTCCCCTGGCAAAAGGTGTGACGTGAAACTAATTTCCCAGTGTCTTCCATTTCCTTTGGTGCTGCTTTTAGGGGTGAAGAAAAACTCAAAGGGGTGATGTCGTGTCACACATTTTGCCATGCATTATGAGAGATGGGAAATGACGAGGTGCAGGGCTGATTATTATGGTAGTGATGTGGCAGCTGTAACATGTTCACATCCCTGAGAGTAAGGCTATGTTCTGCTCAGATTCCAAATATTTTTTATTGATTTACCGTATTTTTCTGTGTATAAGACGCCCCCTACTTTTGGGGACCCCAAATTTAGAAAATGGGCATATGCACTATCCGTGTATAAGACGCCCCCAGATTTTTAACCTTATTTTAAAGTAAAAAAACACCCTAGTCTTATACATGGAAAAGTACGGTATTTTCCAAAATATGCATGCTGCTTTTCCAGGCAAATCTTATCCAAAGTGGCTTACAAGCAATATAAAGTGTGTGTGTGTGTGTGTGAGAGAGAGAGAGAGAGAGAGAGAGAGGGGGAGAGAGAGAGAGAGGGAACAGCCTTGGCTGACTGTGAATTTTGGGACTGATTTCAAGCTTACAAGGAACTGATACTAATAATATATGCAGATGTCTGGAAAGATATTGCATTATGCTATTTATTAAGTTCTTCGCCATCTATTTCCAAGCACATAATTGTTTCTCGTTTGCATAGGTCTCTACACGGCAATGATATTTCTGTTGTACCTGAAGGTGCTTTTAATGATCTTTCAGCGTTATCCCATCTGTAAGTATCCTGTCCATAAGGTAATATTTACATTCATGTGCTGATTGGGCAGTTCACTGTTAGAGAGACTAACAGCCTCATCCTAAACATTTGTATAGACTAGTTCAGGGAAGCACTTGTTGTCATATACCTGGAATATACACAGATAACACTTTTAGCAATGCACTTATGCAGCAGTTGGATGTCCTTATTGTAAGAATGCATTTGCTGGTGTGATTGACTGGAAGGATACATAAGCAATGGAAGAGGAGCTGTAGGTAAACACGTCTACCTTCTGTTCTTTTACCGTATTAATGAACTTCAATATTCTTCCAGCTATGTATATATAGTTCATAAACAAATATTTATATTACTTTCCTAGCCGGGGAATTAATGTTTGGGGATGCACAAAAAAACCATGTAAAAATTGGCAGTGAAATGAATAAGCATCTCAACGTTTTCTCAGCCTGCCACAACAGCTTAGTGAACGTCGTGTTGCATGTGTCAAGCCTTGTATATAATGCTGATAAGGGGAAACTGTTGCTAAATTCTTGATTGCTTCCTTTGCCTTCGTGCAAAATATGGTTTGTTTATTCGCTGATTACAGCTTAAAGCCTGCACTGTTGCAAGCATTGATTTGGGCCTCTTCTTTCACTTGTTAACAGATTGTTACTGGGCTAAGAGTATAAATGTTTGGGTTGAAAAGCTCCCCACTCCCATGAGTAAGAGTCTTGATTATTTGCAGTTAGCGGCTCTCTGTGATGACACTAGGTCACATCCATAATATACGTTTAAAGCACCTTTATACCACTTTAACCATCATGGCTTCCCCCAAAGAATCCTGGAAACTGTGGTTTGCTAAGGGTGCTGAAAGTTAAAATAAGTGGAAAGCATTTGTTTTCAATATGGAGGGAACTTGCCAACACAAGAGGCACTAAGCAGCCCCTCTCAGTTGTCGATTATCTCTTGCCCCTTGTTTGCCTTTTAATGTTTAGTTCCACCTTTTACAGTTAACCCTTTGATGATGAATTGTTTACAATGGGTTTATAATTTTGTAATGCATTTCTTCCCAATGTCTCCCTTCGGAGCCATTTTGAAGCTGAAGCTTTGTGCTCTCTTGGCTGTAACTTTTTAGTAAGTTAATTCAGTAACATACGGAGTATTTTCCACTTCGTTTTCATGATAAGAAAAGCTCTGTGAGAGAGATAATGCGAAATGGTGTTGTTGTTGTTTGGGTTCTACAGTGCAATTGGAGCAAATCCACTTCACTGTGACTGTAATATGCAGTGGCTGTCTGATTGGGTAAAGTCGGAATACAAAGAGCCAGGCATAGCCCGATGTGCTGGACCTGGGGAAATGGCGGACAAGCTGCTTCTCACCACTCCATCTAAAAAATTCACCTGCCAAGGTATGTTCCTCCCTCCCCAAAATGCTTACATTTCAGCATCCTAGAAGAGAAAATAATTGCCTTCAATATAATATGCTCTCAGTTTGATATAACCATAAGAGAGACATTTCCTACTCTTATTCAATGTGTTAAAAATACTCCATGTCATGGAACACATTTGAAAAATTATTGCTGAATGACTTAGGACCATTTCATGTATAACAGGGATGCAAATCTGGGTTTGCGAATCTGTACACTCAACAAAAACTTGCAATCAATCACAGTTATTTGTTGAGTGTTCCTGGATTACACATGTAGCTACAAACATTTTTTTATATCATTATAGAATACAATAAGAATGTAATGTGTCCATTAGTACTTTCAAGATGTCTGGAGAGTCACCATTCTGAAGGTTGTCTCAGTCGTATTGGTTTCGTTTTTGCTTGTTTGTTTGTTTAAAAACCTTTAGAAGCCAGTGTCTAATAGAATCACTGTCTTTAGGAAAATAAAACTTTTAATAGTCTGATCTAGTGCAACATGTTTCTTGCTATGACCACAGATGCTAGAACTCACTGGGGTATGGGGGGAACTACTTCTTCTTTGGGCTTGTGTACAAGCCCAGTACAGTGGTACCTTGGGTTACATACGCTTCAGGTTACAGACTCCTCTAGCCCAGAAATAGTACCTCGGGTTAAGAACTTTGCTTCAGGATGAGAACAGAAATCGTGCAGCGGCAGCAGGAGGCCCCATTAGCTAAAGTGGTGCTTCAGGTTAAGAACAGTTTCAGGTGAAGAACGGACCTCCGGAACAAATTAAGTACTTAACCCAAGGTACCACTGTATTAACAATGAGAAAACTTGTGCTGAAAGATAGCAATGTACAGCAATGTAGAATTAAAAACAAAATAACCAATGTAAAGAACATTTGCTAAATTCCCTTCTGAATTATGCAGTTCTACTTCATTAGAAATACTGTTAAGAAAGAGTTTATTTCCGTAGATAATGTCCCCTAGAGCATTCGCCCCATTCCCATATACATTATTCCTCTGGGGGTGTCGCATCTAATAGATTTTCCATGTTTTACTTTTGGCATTTCACAATCCACACCCTGCTTCTAGAGATACCAGGGCCTTGTGGTTTTCTGATACCAGGTAAGAGTGTAAAGTGCCCTGGACTGAATTTCTGTTTAAGCCAGGACCTTCAGACCTTCCCTACATGTTTCTCAAGCAAACATTTTCCCCAAAGACATGCATGTTGTCCGTTTCTTCCCACTTTGCTTTGATGACATTTGTGAGTGATTCCTTTTAACGTGCTATGGCATAATGACATTCTGGAATCCTAAACAACCTTTTGGTATTTTAAATCATGATGCTGATTTATTTATCATAGAATCATAAAGGTGGAAGGGACCAAGGGTCATCTAGTCCAACCCCCTGCAATGCAGGAATCTCAGCTAAAGCATCCATGACAGGTGGCCATCCACTGCTTAATTTATATGCCGTCCATCTGACTAGGTTGTCCCCAACCACTCTGGGCAGCTTCCAACAAATTATAAAACCACAATAAAACATCAAACATTTAAAACTTCGCTATACAGGGCTGCCTTAAGATGTCTTCTAAAAGTCAGATAGTTGTTTCTTTCCTTGACATTTTTTTTGGGGGGGGCAGGGGATGTTGCAGATATTAATATTGCACAGTTTGAAGTGACTGGAAGCAAAAAGAACTGATTTCTTTTGGAAGAAATCATTGTCCAGGCCCATAATAATACTATTCAAAGTTTTACTGGCCGAACTCTTCAAAAACAGAATATAGGCATTAAAGATACAATCAAAATATACATATGATGTATTGTGCTGCCCAGCACAGGCTCAGAATCTTAGAAAATATGAAATAATTCAAACAGACCTAGAAGCAGAGTTCTGTCTCTCCTCCATTGGCCTTAGGCTGTTTCTCTCCCTTCAGGAGAGCTGCATTTTTATCCTCACTCCATGGAGTTTGAGAGACAAGGACTAAAGGCAACTCTCTATCAAAGTGAAGATTTGCAATTCAATACCTTCATCACATGGTCAAAGGTTCACTCTCAGCACAGAGTAAAACACAAATCAACAGTTATTCATTAAGGAGCTCAGAGTCCTTTAGAAAACAACTGTAGAAAACCCCCAATCTTTTCACCAATATATATTTAGGCATTCTCATTTCAGTGTCAGTTAAGCCATTATACTTCCGCAAGTTTTATATACCGTGTTAGAATTGTAATTGTTACCATCTTGTTGTATCCTTCAGTATCCTCTGTGAGCGTCAGTATTGATATTGACAAGCCTTCCCATTCCTTGACTTCTGTTTTCTGATCTTCTGATTTCCTTGGTATCTTCCTCTACTGCACCTACCCTTAAATATGGCTATGGCCTTGATATCGTCTTCCTTCTGTTGAGTCCTCCATCTTCTGATGTTTCTTCTTCTTCATTTGTGGCAATAAGGACTAGAGCCTGGATCAAAAAACCTACCAGGTTCAAAAACTGAATTCCTGTAGTGGAAGGGTGGATGCTTGTGGCAAATGAAGTCACATGATCTCCTTCCTTTGAGTGGGAAGACCCACATAAATTGGGCTTCTGGAGGTAATATAACCAGAAAGACTAGTAGCTATTGGAGCTTGTGGAGCCTTGTCCTCCACAAGTCCAGTCTCAACGAACCATTTTGTGCATTGTGCAGCTTTTTCTTGGTAAGGTTGCTCAGCTAGCAGCTGAGAGTAGCCTGGGCATCACATAAAAGCTACATATCCACAGCCAGCATATTGCACAAAAGTATTGAATGGTTGGCTAGTACAGATCTAGCCAGACCCACCCTAGTTGAAAAGGTATTTGATAACAATTATGACAGGCTTGTGCCTGACTGTGCATTTGTGTTCCCTTGAAGGTCCTGTGGATGTCAGTATTCTGGCCAAATGTAGTCCCTGCTTATCAAACCCATGCAAAAATGATGGAACTTGTAATAACGACCCTGTCGATTTCTACAGATGCTCCTGTCCCTATGGCTTCAAGGTATGGAGAACATATGAAGGTCATTTTTTATTTTATTATATTGGGAACCCATATTTCAGGCTAAGCCATGCCATTGGTCCATGTAACCTAGTACTTTGGGATCACAGGTTGAACTTCCATCCTATAGGCCAAGCACATGCTCTGCCATTGGGTTTTGGAGAGTGGGAGAAGCAAGATTAACAGCAAGGTGGAGAAATGTATAAGGTAAAGGACCACAGGACAGTTAAGTCCAGTCAAAGGCGACTATGGGGTTGCGGTGCTCATCTCACTTTCAGACCAAGGGAGCTGGCGTTTGTCCACAAACAGCTTTCCGGGTCATGTGGCCAGCATGACTAAACTGCTACTGGCACCATGGAGGACCATGACGAGTGCCAGAGCACATAGAAACACAGTTTACCTTCCCACCGCAGTAGTACCTCTTTATTTACTTGCACTGGTGTGCTTTTGAATTGCTAGGTTGGCAGAAACTGAGACAGAGCAACGGGAGTTCACCTCATTGCGTGAATTCGAACAGCCAATATTCTGATTGGCAAGCTGTATATAACTGTGTTATTTTAAAAGAATAAACCAATTTGCCTTCCCTCTGTGCAATCTCACAACTTTGCTGTTTTATTCCTAGGGCCAGGACTGTGATGTTCCAATTCATGCCTGCATTAGCAACCCTTGTAAACAAGGAGGGACTTGTCATTTAAAAGAAGGTGAAAAGGATGGATTTTGGTAGGTTTTTATCTGGAAACACAGAAGAGAACCCTGTTGCTTTTGAAAGACTAGTCAGACTAGCAGAACCCAAGCACTCCCACACAAAAGTCTATGTGTGCTATTAGTAATCTTTGATCCCACAAAGTAATGAGAAGCGAGGACTATTAATAAGCACAAAAGCACAAACCCACAATGGTGGTTCTTCTAAGGCTTCAGGAAACAAAGTAACATCAATGAGCTTAATGTTCTCTGTTAAGTTTTTCTTTTAAATACATTGTTATTAGTCAAGGCATAACAGGGCAAGACAACATGGTGTTGACTCTATTATGCTAATTAATTGCTAGCTAGATCCCTGCTGGAAAGACTCTCAATTCAGCTGTTGTTCTGTGCATTATATCAACAGACAGCCTGTAAATGATCAGATGTAAATCCCAGTGAAACAGAAAATTAATGATTCATTGCCAAATCAGCATGCCAGTGGATAAACATGCTGTGAGCATTTTTAATCTAGAGTTATTTAATCACACACTACAATTACCCGAGATGTATTCCATGAATTATGAAATAGAGTTCTTTAATAAATGGATCCAATAATTTCAAATAAGAATGCTGATCCATTCTTCTATCTAGTTAAAAACCTTCTTGATTCCTGCTTTTCATTAAGAAATTATCTTTAATTTTACATCTAAATTTTGGCCAAAGGTTAGAGTGCTTTCTGTTTGAAATTAATCTGATGCATTTTAATACCATGGTAAATTAACATTTAATCACAGCTTCAAAGGACTAAAATGAGCAAGAAGCACTTCAGAACACGTTAGTTTGGTGGGACTTACGCATGGAAAGTTAATAAATGTGTCCAGAGTATTAGCTTACCATATTGTTCACCATGAATGCATTTTGTCACCAGCACCCAATACAAACCAGGAGTAAATAAATTTAAATACAATTTATTCCCCAAAGAAGCTAAATTCCTTAAGTAGTGAGGTTTCAGCTCCCCTCTCTCTGTGCGTTTATATATATTCATTCCATAACATGCTACCATGTTTGAAATACATAAGCACATGAATAAAGTACCAGTTCAGAACCAATTCTAGTATTGCTTCTGCAATAAATGAAACAAAACTTCCATTTAACTTAGTGTTCCCTAGTTACCTTCACTTCACCTTGCCGACAAAGACATCACCTTGCCGACAAAGGTCCATATAGTTAAAGCTATGGTTTTCCCAGTAGTGATTTATAGAAGTGAGAGCTGGACCATAAAGAAGGCTGATCGCTGGAGAATTGATGCTTTGGAATTCTGGTGCTGGAGGAGACTCTTGAGAGTCCCATGGACTGTAGAAGATCAAACCTATCCATTCTGAAGGAAATCAGGCCTGAGTGCTCACTGGAAGGACAGATCCTGAAGCTGAGGCTCCAATACTTGGGCCACCTCATGAGAAGAGAAGACTTCCTGGAAAAGACCATGATGTTGGGAGAGATGGGGAGCACAAGGAGAAGTTGACTACAGAGGACGAGATGGTTGGACAGTGTTCTCGAAGCTACTAACATGAGTTTGACCAAACTGCGGGAGGCAGTGGAAGACAGGAGTGCCTGGCATGCTCTGGTCCATGGGGTCATGAACAGTCGGACACGACTTAACGACTAAACAACAGCAAAGTTACCTTCCAATTTTCAGAAATTCCCCAGTTTTCAGTATATAGGTCAAAGGTCCATTAGCTCAGCATCGTCTTCTCACATAAACACTTGTCTGAAACGGTTTCTCATTTACAGGTGTGCCTGTGCAGATGGATTTGAAGGTGAAAACTGTGAAGTGAACGTTGATGATTGTGAAGATAATGATTGTGAAAATAACTCAACCTGTGTTGATGGAATTAACAACTACACTTGCCTGTGTCCTCCCGAGTACACAGGTAGGAAAAGGGGAAATGATATTCTTAACAGCATTTAGCATGCTAATGCGTTTGAATCACTTTTATTCTAGTTTGCTTGACTTTGCAATACCTTTCAGGAGTCTGTTCATTTAGCCTTTTGTTTAGCTGCTCTTGGCATTCTTACAAGCATCGCTTGATAACGGAAAATGTAGAGCCTGGAAAAGCGAAAAACTGAAATAAGGAACATTCCATTTTTCATTATTCCCTGAATGAACACACTGCAATTGATACTGCACTAAAATTGCTAAATAATTATGTCCCAGAAATTATTGGAATCCAGAAGAATCGTTTTTCTGTATTCTGTCTGTTGCATAACTGCACCTCCATAGTTTTCCTTTCACCCATGCAATTCTCTTTCACCAAACTGCAAACTCTTTAGGAAACTTGCACAAGTTATGGTTTGAAGGTGGGAAGAGGATGCTATTTTGAAAGTGGAAATGAAAGTCATATATGCAGATCTGGTGTATGGAGGAGATAGATGATAGATAATATTTATTTGCCTTTCTAAGAATGCACACACACACATCCGGGCTATATCTTCCTGATTTAACCCAGCAAACTATTGGTCCAACCTAACTAAACCATATTATATTAATTTATCAAGGCTGTAGAAGTCCAATTTGAAACAGGAATCATTTAGAAATGAATTCTCAGGTCTTGAACTAATTTTGCCCCCTCTGTGTGGGTACACATATACCCCCCTTCACATGTATATATATATATATTTTAAAAAAATTATGTACTAGATTGTGTGCTTGTATATTTGGGGGGGGGGGGGGTATGAAAAGAGGCAAATGTCATTTTTCATTTCAATATGCACCGTACTTGACAATGATTGAAATAGCAAAGCATGGATAACTAGGTCAGTACTGAAACAAAGTCTGTCATTTTCTCAATAAGCATGAATGCCGGAGATCAGTTTTCTCATGCGTAGTAAGAACGTTCTGGTATTTTATGTGAGTGGCAGATTGACCACATCTGCACAGGTCACAATAGCTAGAAAAGGCTCCAAGTCTATAGAGTCTTCATAGAAGGAAGATTTGAGAAAGAGTGGGTAATGTTTTAATTGCCCTGTCCTTCAGTAGTTCCAGGATGCATCCTGATTTCATGGTTGGGCTCAGATACTCCTCAGTGTGTCGACCTGAACATGCTTAGGTGCTCCTCCAATTTCCTTGCTTTCAATGCAACAAGGTTTGGGCAGCTCTCATGGGATGGTGACATTTGGGATAGGACCTGCACACTCACTCACTTGTAACCCTACTACAGTCGCCACAAACATGTTGCTTGAATGCCAAAATAGGATTACCGTATTTTTCGCCCTATAGGACGCACTTTTTCCCCTCCAAAAATGAAGGGGAAATGTGTGTGCGTCCTATGGGGCGAATGCAGGCTTCAGGAGAGCCCCACCGCCAGCCCCACAAACTCGGGGGACAGCGGGAGGCTGACGTACTTGCAGTGGCTGAGAGCAAAAATGTTTTAAAGATTCAAACCAAAGGTCAGTTTTCAATTACAGCGTTTCACAGATTTCAGAGACACGGATAATCTGGTTAGTTTTATATTGAAATGAAGCACTGAGGTTTTGCTCGTCATGGTGATTTAAAAGTGGATTTTGTGTTTGTTTTGGTGACTTCTCTTTTTTTGAGTTTCTCTCTGTATGTACAGTATATGGAAAATCAGTGGGGCACAAGGAATGGAAAGATATATATTTTTTAATCAGTAATTAGTTAAAATAGAAGGATTTGTATGAAGTTATTAAACTGCTTGCTTAGCATAAGTGCATATTCTGAGATCTAGTTTGGGTAGAAGATTGTTAGGTCTAGGGCCTTACCTCTGGTCATTATGGGCGTAGCCAGGATTTTTTTGGGGGGGGGGCAGAACCGAAGTGGTTGGTCAGTTAGTTAAGTATTTCTATTTTTTTAACTTGATCAGGGGAGTTATGCCCATGCTGGTCATTCTTCTTTTCTGCTAGAATTTTCCTTTCAGTGGTGTCTGCAAGGCAGGCAGAATCCTAGGAATTAATTCCTGGTCTTCATCCACACATACACTCTCAGCTCAGAGCAGCAAAGCAAACTGATGTTTCACCTAGTTAGGCAGCTGGTTATTGACTTAGATACCTTTTTTTCCTCTTTAATGTTGTCATTTGTTTCATTTCAGAGATAGGGGTCAGATTTTCAATTGGACATTTATTTTATTTATTTTAAATATTTTTATACCTTATTTGAAATAAAAATTACCAAAATGGTATACAAAGGCTAAAACATCAAATAAAGGCAAAAAAACAGACATATAAACATAAAAGCAACTGTATTTATATATCACCTGAAAGGGAAAAACAGAAAAGTTTTAACAAAGAGGGAATCATTAAAATCTGACATGGACGGGAGTTTCAATATTCTGGGGCCGCAGCAGAAAAGGCCTTGTTTCTTGTGGAAGATAATCCAGCCTTCACATGTGATGCAGTCTTTAACAGGGTCTCATTATGACTTCTTAGTGGGAAGGGAACTCATATGGGCGAAGGTGTCCTCTGGGATAATAAAATAAATTCTGAGCCCAGAAATGTATTAGTTGCCAGTGTAGCTGTTTTGAAATAGGTACAGGTGACGACCATTTTGCGTGGGGGTTCCGTTCCCAGACCCCACATGCATCGACGAAGCACCCCGCTACTCTGTTCCGCCCGTATCCTTCCCTCTTCTGGGTCCAAACGGATCCACACATCGGCGATTGCACATCCTTTGGATGTGCCTAAAATGTTCACTGCTGACAAAAATGGTTTGAGCTAATCAGTAACTGAACTGTCGCATTTTTCAGCAGCTGAAGTGTCTGAATTATCTTAAAGGGCAGCCCAATGTATATTGCATCACTGTAACTCAGTATGGAGGCAAGCAAAACAGAAATAAATGTGGCCAGGTCTCTTGTCTTCTAGGAAGTGCAGGTGCTATGTGAGCCAGTGTCAGTCTGGGCATATACCGTATTTTTCGCTCCATAAGATCCACTTTTTTCCTCCTAAAAAGTAAGGGGAAATGTCTGTGCATCTTATGGAGCAAATGTGTGGTCCCTGCAGCCGAATTGCCCTGGGGTAAAAAGCAGATCGTGCTTTTTTTTTTTTTTTAGAAAGAGGGAAGGGGGTGTTGAAACAAAGCTGCTGAGCAGCTGATCAGCAAGTGATCAGGAGGGACATAAGGGACTCTAGAGATAAAGGAGGCTGCCTGGGAGGGGGGAGGTAAAAGCACATGGATCCTCAGGATTTTTGCACTGGGTCATCATCAGATCACATAGCGTGTCCATGGCTACAGCCTGCACCAAAAAAATCACACATCCACTTTTTCGTGGGGCCGCAATGGCGCAAAACCGTGGTTACAAAGCAGGGATCCACATGGATTCTCAGGATTTTTGCATTGGGCTACCCCAAACTCACCGTCAAATCGCATATCATGTCTGTGGCCACAGCATGAACCACAAAGATCATACACCCACTGTTTCGTTCAGAATATTTGTTTTCTTGTTTTCCTCTAAAAACTAGGTGCGTCTTATTGTCAGGTGCGTCTCATGGAGTGAAAAATACAGTAACTGCAAACCTGGACCTCCAGGAGCAGCGCTGGTTCCATTTTGTTAGAGTGTGATCCCATATAGAAAAAGTGTTCCCCAACCAAGATGGTCAAGGGTCTGGAAACCAAGCCTTGTGAGGAGCAGTTGAAGGAGCTGGGTATGTTTAGCCTGGAAAAGAGGAGACTGAGAGGAGATATGATAGTCGTCTTCAAATAAATATCTAAAGGGCTGTCACATGGAAGATAGAGCAAACTTGTTTTCTCCTGCTCTGGAGAGTAGGACCCAAACCAATGGCTTGAAGTTACAAGAAAGGAGATTCTGGCTAAACATGTTTAGAACCATGGGTTTTTGTTTTTTTACATTTCCTGTGTTTTGAAAGCTTCACTTTCTCTTCTCTTAATAGATTCAGGATTACCTACTTCTCTTTTAAACCTGTGTAACAGAGACTCTTAGCATTCTGCACAACAAACCATAGCTGGAAATAAATTGCATATAGGCTGTGACTTTAGGGACCTAGCAAGTGAGGCTGGAAGCACCTGATGCTATAGTGTTGCTGAATCTGAGCATGTGTGAATCTAGTCAGTGTGGTGTAGTGGTTAAGAGCGGTAGACTCGTAATCTGGGGAACCAGGTTTGCGTCTCTGCTCCTCCACATGCTGGGTGACCTTGGGCCAATCACACTTCTCTGAAGTCTCTCAGCCCCACTCACCTCGCAGAGTGTTTGTTGTGGGGGAGGAAGGGAAAGGAGAAGGTTAGCTGCTTTGAGACTCCTTCGGGTAGTGATAAAGCGGGATATCAAATCCAAACTCTTCTTCTCTTCTCTAGTCAGACCCTTCAATGGAGAGTCACTGGAGCTCCACATGGGATGGGATATTAGTGTAACAAATAAACATTTAAACAAATTATTAGTGGATCCTTGTATCCCCATTTTAGCTGGCTAGATTTGGCAGGCTCCAGTTTTGTTTGTGGAAAACACCAGTGCCCTCTAGAGGGGAATGCACAAAGCTTTGACAAAATGTTCCAAATGAAACATCAAATAAAATGTTGTGTGTGTCCTAAAGGGTTAAAAAAACACAACACCCCCCCCCCCAAAAAAAACCCCATCATCTTTAACTAGCAGGTGGTGTAGGGTGAAGAAGTATAGTTCACCTTTGTTTCCAACAGCTATGTCATTGCTATGAAGAATAATACTAGAGACAATATCAACACAGCAGTGAAGCCATAAATATAGATATATATAGGATAAGAACAGATGAAACCTTTGGAAATGAAACATTTGAAAACCTTTGTAACATTATTTACACTTTAAACTCTTGTCTGGCTTTCTTAATGTATTCACATTTGTTCTCTGCAATCTTTTGAATGTTGGGATCATTAAGTGTGCATTCTGTAGAATAGATTATCTAGTCATTTTTCTTGCTGCTCATTATCATCTGCCATTAAGATCATATGTATCTTTGGTCAAGCAAAGCTCTTTCTATGCTGGTACTGGCACATACCTCTTTTGTGTGTTTTGTTGTGTAGCTGATAAAAATGAAAAGCTGTCTTCACTTTTGCTACATCAATTTAGCTTTTCCGCTGCTGTTAGTTGTGCATTATTTTATTTGTGCTATGCTGTTTCAGTACAATGTAAAAGTCTCTTTGTCTCTTCTGTCTTTGTTACCACAAGCTGCTAATCTGAATGAAGTGGAAAAAGGTTAGTTGCCTTTTAAGCCTATTTCATTACCTTGGTTTCTCTTTTCCCTTTTACTTCCGTTTCCTTATATGGGTTTCAGCTACTGAAACAGCCATCAAAAGATATTTAGCACACTCATCCAAAAAATGCTTTCATTAAGTTTAATCATATCTTGGTCAAAGCTCCCTCTGCAGATCTTTATATTCCAGAACAAACTCTTTAAAAGTGAACAGTTTTGTGTTCATCCTACTGAAAAGATGTATTGAAATTTGCCACTTTGACAATGCAACTTAAATTATTAATTTTGAGTTTATTAATATTTCATCATTCATAGGATTCTAATATCAAGAGAAGTAGGGTGGGCTTTTTTGTGTGTCTAAATTTCACTTTAGTTTCCTCTACTGAAACAATTTCTAGGACTTTTCACAAGTTTGACCAAAAGGCTGTTTTCTATCTGAGAATGTGTAGCGAGTCCTTTCCTAAGTAATGTATTAAACGATTGTTAAACTAAATACCCAGCCAGGGATAATATTCCCTGACAAAAGAAAATGTGATGGATAAAAGTTTTAAGAAAGCCCCTATCTCTCTCAGTCTCAGTACTACAACTTGATTGTGGAGATCAGCCTCTTAGATCATATAGGAAATAAACTTGACTTGATTTGATATGCAGAAATAATTCCTACCTTACAGGCATTTTGTAAAGATTACTGATGTAACATAGGGGAAATCTTTAGTTGCCTTAAAGTGCTATATAAATGCTACATATTGTATCAGATATCATTTCTTATGTGCTGTCTAACCTCTGGCTATCTTTAACAAACTAATATATGAATATTTACATACTGTCTTCCCAGGGCAAGGTAGATTTCATTAATATAGCAGTGAAAATGTAGAAAAGCCCCACATATTTAAGCACTGTGTAAGAGGTTACAGCAGTCATTTTAGTGAGATTACCACTTCTCCATGGCAATTCCCACAAGAGCAATTTGGATTACTCATCAGATTGCCATTTCCATGTTGTTTGGATTCAACCTGCTGGTTTAATATCACCCATTTACCCACATCTTCCAGTTGCTGATTTGGGGCCAGGAAAGATTGGTGCTTTAAAAACATGTAGATCAGGGTGTTCATAATGACACCGGTCTCCAAAGTTCAAGTTGATATCTTCTGGCAGATTCATTCTCTCTCTTTTCCACACTCTTTTCTCGCACACTCCTATCTGTGTGTGTAAGGAGTGGAGATAGATTACTGAAAATTGTCTTTCTTCCAAACCACTGCAAGCTGGCTGGGCTGCTGTGAGCAGTGTAACAAAACACAATTCCCATGAATTTGTTTTTGCTTCACTTGATCTATCTGCCTATACCAAGGCAAAACCACACTCATGCTGCTGCTGCCTAAAATGTAATTTAGAGGACCACAGACAAAATTTCAGGAGCTGCTTCAAAGACCTTCTGTGCGTGTTCTTACTTACCCCACTTTGAACAGCAGACATGTCACACCAGAAGCTCAAGATGAAACTCCCTCATTTTCAAAATTGGATTGGTATACGGCATGGGGGTTGCTCTTGAAGAAAATATTTAACTCTCTTGTGTACACAGAACTATTTAGAGACACCCACAGTAATAATAATAATAATAATAATAATAATTTATTATTTATACCCCGTCCATCTGGCTGAGTTTCCCCAGCCACTCTGGGTGGCTCCCAATCAAGTATTAAAAACAATACAGCATTAAATATTAAAAACTTCCCTGAACAGGGCTGCCTTCAGATGTCTTTTAAAGATAGGATAGCTACTTATTTCCTTCACATCTGAAGGGAGGGTGTTCCACAGGGTGGGTGCCACTACCGAGAAGGCCCTCTGCCTGGTTCCCTGTAACCTCACTTCTCGCAAAGAGGGAGCCGCCAGAAGGCCCTCGGTGCTGGATCTCAGTGTCCGGGCTGAACAATGGGGGTGGAGACGCTCCTTCAGGTATACAGGACCGAGGCCGTTTTAGTGTCCTTAACAATAGTTTTCTCCAGTGGAAATATACTCAGGAATGATTGGTTTGTTGTAACCATGTAAAGCAGGATTCCTTAAGTGTAGTCAAAGTGGCTGCATATGGCTATCAAGTGGACAACAAGGCATAAAGATTGGAGTTGGAAAGGCATTTTGGAAGAAAAAATAGCAGCAAAGAGGAAGGATGATTACAAGAAGTATAAGTAAGATGGAACAGAAACCATTCATTGGAGAGCATGCCTGCCCAGGCCCTTGAAGGCATGGGCCAGAGGCAAATGCTCATTTCTTACTTATTACTAACCCTTACCTTTCCCCCCCCTGTACAAGTCAATAGTTTGGCCGAAAGGGAGAAGCAGAAGCCGTGGAGCGAACTGTTGATAGACCATATATTGGTTGCACAAAGAGCAGATTAAGACCCATTGAAAGAGCCATGACCATAGCCTAATTTATGCTTCACCTTTGTATTATGGAAACTGCTTCCCCATGGCTGCTTACTGTTAGGTTGTGGGCGAATATAGCAGACGACACAGCGATTTCTCCAAAGCAGCTCTTTATTTTGTAAACTAGACAGAACTGAACAGCAAACAGCTCAGCCGGCCTGCTTTTATAGGCAGCCGGCTGTCGACAATGTAGCAACAACAACCCAGGGTTTCCTGCCTAAAATAACTGACGTGGACCTGAGTGAAAACTACCTACACAATACTCCTGGTGGCCAGGGCAAGAACTTCAGTACATAACACTTACTATGGTCATATGTATCTTGGGGAAGTGTATGTGGAGCCAATATTCACATTTCTACCTAGCTAAGCATCATACCCCCTTGTCTGTTGCTGGTTGCACAACAAATGCATGTGAGAGTTGCGTGATACCGGTGTGGTATGGGAACAAGCTATGGAGAAGAGCTAAGTACAGGGTGAATGGTCTGTGTGAGCTCCCATGTAGTTTGCCCAAAGAAGAGAAGACAAATCTTTATAAAAAGCTTGGAACTTTTCATAGAGTCCAATTTCCATATATTCAATTTTTCAAGGATATTGGTTGGGGAAACATCTTTGTCTCGTTAAAATGTGCTTGCTGCTGCCTTTGTTAAACTGTCTTAAAACCTCAGCTGTATTATAATATAATGATATTTTAGTCAGTTGATTAGTCTATTAGTAGGATGACCGATCTGCTGTCGACTCTGCGCTACAGGGAACATTTATTGTCAAACTGTTAATCAACCTCTTTGGGGCAGTTATGCGTGTCTGCCTGAATTTGCCAGCCTGATTTTTATTGATTGCCCAGAGCAAATCCAACTGTATAAGCAAACGAGTTAAATGGCGGTTTTGCAGACAAAGAGATGTTGCCGAAGAAAAGTCATGAGAAGCGAGATTACAGCGGGAGAAAAAGATATTCTCATTTGCCAAGTATTTTAGCAGCTTATGCGACTGGAGATGCTTGGCTGTACTAAAAGTTGCTATAGAAATAAATAGTTTTTACACTTTGCTTCCCATGTCCCGTGATGGTCTCGTAATGGTGATTGGATATACTTTGTTACAGGTGAGCTATGTGAAGAGAAGCTGGATTTCTGTGCCCAAGACCTGAACCCGTGTCAGCATGACTCCAAGTGCATCCTAACACCCAAAGGATACAAGTAAGCCCTGTATCTTTATAGTCCACTTTGTTTGTGTTTTTAATCGCTGCTTTGTCCTCCTCAATGGCTGTGGGCTTTGTTTTTCCATGGGGGTGAATTGTGCTGTCATTCCTCATTCACGGGAGTTGTGATCACAGAATAATGGCTCAATAGATTTTCCCTTTGGTTTGCATGGAGCCCTGTGTAATAACATGAAGATTCTCTGTCGAGTGACCAGTTTCCTAGCAGTGTGGATTAAGTACTGACAATGAAGAATTGAGAGTTTTTATGCTCTGTGACAATCCACACAAAATCCTTTTGGTTACTTGGACTAGGAAGTGAATAATTATGCTAAATTAAAGCTGGATTATGAAGCTGTAATTACATGATGGGTTATTAGCAAGACACATTGGAAACCATTATACAATAAGGAGGTTCATCAGCAGGAAGGCTAATCTTTAATTAAATGACATCCTTATTATCATTAATTAGTATGCACACTTGAAAAGTGTTTTTTAATGGACTTTAGATGAGTAGATTTCAGGAACCTGTTGTTCTGATCTGCACCTGTTTTATGTACCATGTTGTGTTGTGCCAAAACAGCAGTGGGCCCATTGTGAGTTGTCATTCTAAGCACATTTAGACACCAGTTTCCATTCTACAGTGCCAACTTTAGTTTGTTAATTCAAGCATTTGTGTGAACATAACACCCACCAAGTGGAACTGGTATTTTGATCATCATGGTTCGGTCACGTTTATTTGTTCCCTTTCTTTGACCCTTGAGAGGTGGAAGTGGGAAATCAGAAGTCAAGAAACCAGGACAGGCCTGCAAAACTAAGAAACCACCAAGCCAACAAAAGCCCAACAGCCATGTGTGTTAGTTCATAAGGGCTTGGCAAGCCTCTTGTTTGAGTTGATTGCCTGGGACTGTAAAAACGATGAAAGTTAGCCATGCATTGTAGTTTGCCAAATGATTGACAACAAGTCTGCATCTGACTTGGTGAGTTGCCAGGTGTGCAGATCTGCACCACTGAGAGAATGGAGGACAGGTGTGTACAAGGTGGGTGCTTTTCTTACAGGGTGGGTAATATTTAGCACAGCTGATAAAACATAGAAGGGGTTTTCACTGAAGAGCAGAAAAGTCATTCAACATTGTTGAAAGCATATTGGTGACTTAAGGTAAAGGTAAAGGTACCCCTGCCCGTACGGGCCAGTCTTGACAGACTCTAGGGTTGTGCGCTCATCTCACTATAGGTCGGGAGCCAGCGCTGTCCACAGACACTTCCGGGTCACGTGGCCAGCGTGACAAGCTGCATCTGGCGAGCCAGAGCCGCACACGGAAACACCGTTTACCTTCCCGCCAGTAAGCGGTCCCTATTTATCTACTTGCACCCAGGGGTGCTTTCGAACTGCTAGGTTGGCAGGCGCTGGGACCGAGCAACGGGAGCGCACCCCGCCGCAGGGATTCGAAGCGCCGACCTTTCGATCGGCAAGCCCTAGACGCTGAGGCTTTTACCCACAGCGCCACCCTCGTCCCCAAATTGGTGACTTATCACGTTGCAATTTTTATTCATGACGAATGCAGCCACAGGTTGTGCCAACCAGTATTAGAAACTGAGATATGAAAGCCAGGAGCTAAATGGCACCTTAATCCTAGGTTATGGGCGCAACAACAAAACGTCTAGACACACTTTTTTATAACAAGAATACAAAGCTGAAAATGAATGAACTGCAGTCAAAATATTATGTTCATTTTTCACATAGGCTAGTCCTTCGCCTGACCACCCCCCTAATATTCTTATGGGGGTCTCTTCTCCAGTCTTCAGAGCATCTGGAAGTGGGGAGGCAGGAAAAGGTCCTCCTATCCTTCCACTCTGCAGTTTTGATCTGAAATATTAGGCGTGGTACTGTGCCCAGAGCTCAGAAACTGCTCAAGCTAATGAAATTCTCTGTTGCAAAATGCGCCTAGAACAATGTTTTTGAACACTTGTGCCAACACTGAAATGCTTAACTCATGAAAGATCTGTGCCAGACTGCAATTCTAACTCCACTTACCTGGGAATAAAGGTAAAGGGACCCCTGCCCATTAGGTCCAGTTGTGACCGACTCTGGGGTTGCGGCGCTCATCTTGCTTTACTGGCCAAGGGAGCCGGCGTACAGCTCATGTACAGGTCATGTGGCCAGCATGACTAAGCCGCTTCTGGTGAACCAGAGCAGCGCAGAGAAACGCCGTTTACCTTCCCACAGGTGTGGTACCTATTTATCTACTTGCACTTTGATGTGCCTTCAAACTGCTAGGTTGGCAGGAGCTGGAACCGAACAACGGGAGCTCACCCCGTTGCAGGGATTCGTACCTGGGAATAAGCCCCATTAAATTCAGCTGGACTTATTTCTGAGTGGACTTGGTTAGGATTGTGGCCTACGTCACTGAAATGCTGAGCCAATCCTGGCCATTGTAATTCACAAGTAACTTATAACAGCTTCATGTACTACGGTATGTGCTATTTGAGTAGTGTTACAAATGACGAACAAAAAGCAGTATTCCTAAGAATTGATAAATATTGTAAGTCAATTTATCAAACAGGTTCAAATGGAAATTTGCTTTTCCTAGGCATTGTACGTTGTTGCTAGGAATTATGTGCAATTGATTAGCCAATGTTCACTAGAAATGTAAGGCAAGTAACAAAATTAAGAAATATTCTCTATTATTTGGGATAACATTAAATATTACTTTAAGAAGAAAATAGCAATTTATTTGTAATGACAACTGAACCAGATCCACACGCATAAATTGTAGTGCCTTTGTAATCTACAAACCATCTTAGCAGAATTATTCAACTGTACAATATAGTTAATTTTAATATTATTTTTACAACATGTCAAACTTGAGTGGCACTTAGATACACACAGAATATTATTTTTGACATTTTAAATTAAATAACAAACTGGGTTAAAGGTATTTTATGAAATGCCTAGGCAATGTTTGGAACGATAGATATTTAGTACTTGGTTTGGTTTTTTGGAGTGGTAAAGATATCCTAGGTATTTTTAGATGACCTGTATGGAAATTTTGCCTGTAATGAACACTTTTCCAGGCAAAAGCAGGAACCTTAACGTGTAATCTAGTCCTACATAAGAATGCAAGAGCTGTTGCTAAGAGAAATGCAAAATACTTCTTTTAACCCTTCTACCCCGCCCAGTAATTTAGATTTATTGATAATAGACGTGGATTTCTGACCCAATCTATTATTCCCATTGTTGCAATAAATTAGTGCCAGCATCTCTTCTCTTGCTATACTGTTGGATAATGCTTTGAGCCAGCCTAGAATTGACAGATTGATCTTTCGGAAACATAGGTCAGAATTTTGGTGGTCTGAAGTGGAAGCCTTCCACACCACGTATAGATTGGTACCAGAGATTCAATCTGGGCAGTGATATTTTTCTAGAAAAGGGGGTTCCAGAACTCACCTTCTCCAAGTGTCAGCCCAAAGGTTGCCACCTTTCATTGTTGCCCTCGGCGCTTGCCTAAACAGGTCTCATCTTCCAAGCAGAAATCTCTTCTAAACATCTCTGAGCCAAGAATGTGGCATAGATCAGCTGAAACTCATGCAACCTCTTGATGCAGTTAAGTTGTTCATAAATTCTATTGGACAGAAGCCAGGTACAGCATCAGAAACATGAGTAAGCTACATCCTGGGAAGTAATTTGACCTGTGCCATTGGAGGGGAAAAAATGTCTGGAGGATGCAAGCTGTCTGTAGCAGATCTAATTATTACATCCTGTTTGTCAGCTGACTAGCAGAATGTGGGACTCTCCTTTTTAAAAAATTCTCCAAAGCTGTGCTGCCTCTGCCTAAGTCAGGCTTCCTCAGCTCAGCCTCCCAGATGTTTTTGACCTACAACTCCCATGATCCCTAGCTAGCAGGGCCAGTGGTCAGGGATGCTGGGAATTGTAGTCTCAAAACATCTGGAGGGCCGAGGTTGAGGAAGCCTGGCCTAAGTCTTTGAGAAAGGTTAGACTTATTATTTGAAAATCCATGAAACTGCTTGGGAAACATCATGTTTCTATGTAGCACACCTTCACAAGGTTTCTAAAGTAGGTTCCAAGAAATTTGAAAGGGACCCTCATCTCCTAGGGCTCACCTGATTGCTTACCGTATTTTTCGCACCATAGGGCACACCAGACCATAGGGCGCACCTAGTTTTTAGATGGGGAAATCAATAATAAAAAAAAATCTCCCCCCCCCCAGCCCCAAAGAGCAGCGTACAGGCTGCACACAACCTCTCCGTGCCGGAGGGGTTGTGCTCGGCTATGGCACAAGCCAAGGCAGCAAGCGGGATGGATCGCACTGGCTGCTTTGGCTTCCTCTTTAGCCCTGCGCAATCCCTCCCTGCCGGGAGAGGCTGCGCAGGGCTAAAGAAGTCATAGCCCCATGCAGCCTCTCCCTGCCAGAGGGGTTGCACGCGGCTATGGCACAAGCCTTCATTCGCTCCATAGGACGCACACACATTTCTCCTCAGTTTTTGGAGGGGAAAAACTGCGTCCTATGGAGCGAAAAGTACGGTACATACTATCTACTTAGTCAACCTTGATCAGCACGTTTGGAAATCTTTGGAGGCAGTGAGATGAAGGTGGGGCCTTAGGCAAGCCCTGCTGCCTAGTGGCCAGGTAGTTGCTGAAATCTTTTCCATCCTTCCAGAGGAAAGGGATAAAAATTTCAGCAGTTTTTCTCCCTAAACATTTTCTGAAGATCCCATAACCTATGACCTTGATAAAATAAACTTGCCGTTACTCATGAAAAAGTGGAGTCAAAACTTTATAGGTAACAGCTAAATCTAGCATCTCATTTTTCATCTTTGTTAGGTGAAAAATGCATTTCTATTCATGCTAATTTGACATGAAGTATAATATTAGTTCAGTCGATGTTTTCAAGTTAGCATGTATAAGCTCTGAGCAAAAATATTTGTCTAGATCTCTCCAACTAAGGTTCGTGTATTTGCTAATTTTGAAAAAGTATGTGCAAAGAGAGCTGTCAGAATGATTCATGAGAGCCCTCAAGATGTACATTCTGAATATTTGATATAATGTCAGATAATCAGACAAAACAGAAAACGAGGCAAAGCTGACAAACATTAAATTGTGGTCTCTCATGCAAAGCAAGGTCTTCAATCAATATACCAGCTTTCACCACCAAGCTCTAAAATACTTTCTTCAAAGTACAGTACAATACATCTTGAAAACTGAAGATATTTTTTCTTAACAATCAATGTCTTTCCCACTTCGCACCCTTAAACCTCCAGCTTTCTGCTTAGCAGTAAGGAATTGCAATTACCCATGTATTTTCCACTCCGCAGGTGCAACTGCACACCAGGCTATATAGGAGATCACTGTGATGTTGACTATGACGACTGCCAAGACAACAAGTGTAAAAATGGAGCGCAGTGCACTGATGCCGTGAATGGTTATACATGCATATGCCCTGAAGGGTACAGGTAAGGGCAATTCAGAAAAGCATGACAAAACATCTGCTGTCACTTCTAAAGAATAACTTGTTGGACATAATTGTGTCTTTGTTTGCATATAGTGGACTCTTCTGTGAGTTTTCACCACCAATGGTCTTGCCTCGCACCAGCCCATGTGATAATTATGAGTGTCAAAATGGAGCCCAGTGCATCATCAAGGCCAATGAGCCAAACTGCCAATGTCTGTCAGGTTACCAGGGTGATAAGTGCGAAAAGCTGGTCAGCATAAATTTTGTAAATAAAGAATCCTACCTGCAGATTCCTTCAACAAAGATTCACCCCCAGACCAATATCACTCTTCAGGTAAGGCAAGGTGCTATTAAATCCACCGATCATAAAATTCCTAGCATGGCTGCTGGTGGTGGGAATTATGGAATCCATCCCATGTTTCTGTCAACATTTAGGACAGGGGTGGGGAAACTGTGGCTTTCTAGATGTTAGTAGACTGTAACTCCCATCATACCAGACAATGGGCTATGACGGCTGGGGCTAATTGGAGCTGGAACCCAAAAGCATGTGCCAGGACATGGATTACTCACCCCTCATTTCAGAAAGGTAAAGGTAAAGGACCCCTGACAGTTAAGTCCAGTCACGAATGACTCTGTGGTTGCGGCGCTCATATCGCTTTACTGGCCGAGGGAGCCGACGTTTGTCTGCAGACAGTTTTTTTGGGCCATGTGGCCAGCATGACTAAGCCGCTTCTGGCGAAACCAGAGCAGCGCATGGAAGCGTCATTTACCTTGCCGCCGGAGCGGTACCTATTTATCTACTTGCACTTTTTTGCGTGCTTTTGAACTGCTAGGTTGGCAGGAGCTGGGACCGAGCAACAGGAGCTCACCCCGTCGCGGGGATTCGAACCGCTGACCTTCCAATCAGCAAGCCCTAGCCTCAGTGGTTTAGACCACAGCGCCACCCGCGTTCCTATTTAAGGCATGTGCTTTACATCATTTGCCACAATGCTGCATTACCATTGTGGGTTAATGAATCCAAGCCTCGTAATCTGGTGAACCGGATTCGCTTCCCCGCTCCTCCACATGCAGCTGCTGGGTGACCTTGGGCTAGTCACACTTCTTTGAAGTTTCTCAGCCCCACTCACTTCACAGAGTGTTTGTTGTGGGGGAGGAAGGGAAAGGAGAATGTTAGCTGCTTTGAGACTCCTTCGGGTAGTAATAAAGCGGGACATCAAATCCAAACTCTTCTTCTTCTCCTCAATATGATGCATAAAATGCCTCCAAGCAGAACAGCACTTATGTCTCTGGCTCTCAAATGTTACACAAAACTGCCATTTTAATAATAATTGATTACATTAGTGAAAATAAATGTTTGATTTTGTTACCTGGGCAACCCAATATGATTTTTAAAAATAATACTTTTTTCCCATTTGAAGTAAATATATATTTTTTGAAATGTCTTTCTTTCACGGTCTTCTAATGAAAACTTTGGTTTGCCACAAGATTGCCACAGATGAGGATAGTGGAATCTTACTGTATAAAGGTGACAGAGACCATATAGCTGTGGAACTGTATCGTGGACGAGTGAGGGTCAGTTATGATACAGGATCATACCCAGCCTCTGCCATTTACAGGTTGGTCTATAAATAATAATTCAGTTTTTTAATATAGTCTTCATATCTTTCTATTCTTTGAGATGCCTGGATTCCCACCCACCCAATAGCTACTGGCACTAGGGCTGGGCGATATCTGGTTTTCAACATCACAATATATCACCAGCTAAACATCGCGATATACCAATATATCAGGATGTCTGAAATAAGGATGGAACTATGTAGAGGTGAACAGGGTAACATCTTGGCAACCGCTGCTACTTAGGGGCTTAAAACTGCTAAATGATGATATTATCAAATCACCTCATGGTCACTTCCATCAGCAGGCAAGCCAAAATGTATCCCAAGAGGACTTTTGGCTTTGGGCTTGGCTACCAAATGGTGGTCATTCAGAACAATCCAGGGTACAGCGATAAGTCATAATGAATACAAATAATCTGGGAGAATATTGAACAAAAATTAAAATTTGATGCATGCCATTATATCATAGAATCATCGAATTGTATAGTTGGAAGGGACTAGTCCAACCCCCTGCAATTCAGGAAATTCAGCTAAAGCACCCATGGCAGATGGTCATCCAACCTGATGACAAATGTGAAATTTAACTCAGAGACAGCATGCTTTTAAAGATTTCTGGAGAACATATTAATGTTCTATGCAGTTCTAAGGACAAATTTAAAATTAATGAAAGCATTAGGTTTATTTTTTTTAAAAAAAAACATTATGTTTTTGCATATGATTAACAATTTAATCTATTTTCAACTAATTTAAGCAATTTACTAGTGTCATGTTGCATCTGCTTCCCTACTCAGGGCCAAGTGCAATTCTACATATGCGTAAGACCCACAGAGCTCAACTAAAACCTGCTTCCAGTCTCTGTTTTTCAGGGAGGGAAAGAACATAAGTGGTGGGGCAAAGGAAACTGGTTGATGAAGAATTCTCTGTGTTCACTTCCATGGCTCTGTCATTCCTCTCTCACGTACACACAACTCCTGAGGATAATAAAGAACCCAATGCAATGTCTCCTCCTCCTGCTGGGGATGAGAGTTGGGTAGAGGACAGGGTACGGCAGGGGCTAAAGCTAGTTGTGATTTGAGGACCCGACCCCCACTTGGGAATAAAGACACGTGGACACAGTATATTAGGTTAATGGGCTAGAAAAAGGCCACAACTTTATTGATTACAGCATGTGAGAAGGTATTGGCTTAGGCATTGGACCACAGAAAATTTGACTCCACCCACTCAGAGAGGGGTGAGTCTGATGAGGGGTTAACCACCAGTAGGGGGAGCCTGTTGATGCAAATACAGCTATAAGCTCTCCCCTGATGTCACTGAGGGTCGTGCCATGGCCCCCCGCCACACAGGGCATCGGACAGGATCCACGACCGCCGGATTCCTTTAACGGAATACCCATAAGTGAAGGGGTAGGCGATGGCCACACCTTGCCCCTCCATACACCAACAACGCATTTGAGCGGCTAAACCACGCCACCACGGTGTCACCCGATTGGGTGCCCAACTGGGAGGCGTGGCGCGCCAGCGATGATGACAGGGCAGGGGGCAGGACGCCCCCTGAGTGACGCGGGAATCGGCTCCTGCTCACAATCCCTCCCCTCCGGAAAGAGGAGAGGCTTTGCAGCAAAAGGTTATGGAGGCATACATACTCAGTGTGCATCCAGGGGCTAAAGCTAGTTTTCTACCACCACCAATGCCTGTAGAATAATTCCTCCCAAATGGAAAACTGGAATTAAAAGACTAAAGCCGTTCAGTACAGTTGTTTTGCAATAATATCAAAGGACCCAGATGCCAGTCGATTGCTAAGAATTTTATATGTAAGTCCAAAGAAAAGTTATCCCTGTAAAATTCTGCATTTTCTATATAATAAAAGCTGGCTTTTAATATTCCTTGAAAGGATTTTGAAATATTCTGTTCCTTTTTACCATGCTTTTCTTATAGTACCATAATTTGTGTAACCAATATGTTCTTTTTCCACATGCATACATTTAATCATGTTGAATAAAAACAGGATTACTGTGGACAAAAGTACTGACATTAAACATTAAAGCACAAAAGGGAATAAAGATATACTTAAGTGTATTTTCCCCCCTTGTTTGAAAACTTAGAAGAGATTGAAACTAGATCCTTGTATTTGAGGAACTGGAAAGACTCGGGGATTATTGCTCTTGGATTTATATTTTAGTTTCTGCTTTTGCCAGCTATTTTCTGGGAAGCAACGTGCAACCAAAGCTCTGCATTATTTCCATCTTGATGCATTCCAGCTTCCTTAATCCATCACAGCCATCTATAGTCTTTTTCTCCTCCTAGTCAACTTTGAAAGTCAAATGTGATGCTCCTCCAGCCTTATTATCCGTCTTCTATAGAAGAGCTAGGATCCATAGTCAGAGGTTCCCATGTGAGCAATGGAACTCCTTTAGTCCTCCTACCGTCCCCATGCTGCTCTCAAAATAATTCAAATTACTGCACTGGGAAGCAGCCTTTAATGCAGCACAGGAGTCTGCAATTGGAGACAGATGCTGGGCAAAACCCCTCTGTGTGCATCGATGTGCTTGACTTTGTGTGCAGGTTTGTTTTGGATCCCACTCAAATATTTTAGCGCTTCCAAAAGATTTTAAGGTGCATATGGCACTGAGTGATGATAGCCTCTCCAGTCCCTTCCATGAATTGGGTATTTATGCACACAAGCACTGTGACATGGAATGGTTCTGTCTATGGCGGAGAGCAGCAGCCCCTGCATGGCGTTGCCAGATGTGACAATTTGGTTCAGAGGAACAGCAGAGGACAGCCAGTGTGGTGTAGTGGTTAAGAGCGGTGGACTCGTAATCTGGTGAACCGGGTTCGCTTCCCCGCTCCTCCACATGCAGCTGCTGGGTGACCTTGGGCTAGTCACACTTCTCTGAAGTCTCTCAGCCCCACTCACCTCACAGAGTGTTTGTTGTGGGGGAGGAAGGGAAAGGAGAATGTTAGCCGCTTTGAGACTCCTGAAGGGGAGTGCTAAAGCGGGATATCAAATCCAAACTCTTCTTCAGCAGGGGGGAGATGCTAGAGTAGGGGTCAGCAACCTTTTTCAGCGATGGGCTGGTCCACCGTCCCCCAGAGCATGTCGTGGGCCAGACTATATTTTTTTGGGGGAAATAATAAACCAATTCCTATGCCCCACAAATAACCCAGAGATGCATTTTAAATAAAAGCACACATTCCACTCATGTAAAAACACCAGGCAGGCCCCACAAACAACCCAGAGATGCATTTTAAATAAAAGGACACGTGTTACTTATGTAAAAACACCAGGCAGGTTCCACAAATAACCCAGAAATGCACTTTAAATAAAAGGACACATTCGACTCATGTAAAAACACGCTGATTCCTGGGCCGGATTGAGAAGGCGATTGGGCCGCATCTAGCCCCCGGGTCTTAGGTTGCCTACCCCTGTGCTAGAGGGAAAATGAAGTAAAAGCCAACCCGAGGTAACCAAACGAATGGCAAAATAAACACAGCAAAAGTCTGAGGGCCAAATTAGACAGGGCATTTAATGTATAATTGCAATCAAGGTATAATTTTCGAAATTTAAATAGCCATGTGGAGAGGAGAATATCAGCTGTGGTGTGTAGGAAGGGATTGTAGTTATGATGAAAAAACACACACACACCCTCCCACTTTTGTTATTTGTCCATGGAGGGAAGGTTCCATTGGTTGCAATAGCTCAAAGGTAAAGGCGCAAACACACTTGTTTACAAACACCTGGTCTTTTCTCAAAATGCCTGACGCTCTGCCCTTTTATTCTTGTCTCTACTGAGACCTTCGCCCTCTCTTGTGATAATTGGGAGGGGCAGGGCATGGTCTGCCAGGGGAATTCTGAAGATTTATATTGGCCCAGTGACGACCGAGTATCAGCTAGACCTGTATTTAAATGTAGTCTTTAAGAATTTCAGGCCTGCATACAAGAAGGTGCCATGCTCTGAATGTGGCGGAAGAAAGGTGTAAAGCAAGAATTATTAGTTTCTGGGTTGCCCTATAATATGTCTGTCTTTGAAGTAACATGGTGTTGGCATATTCCTTTAAACAATAAAAAGGTCAAGGGTTAGGGCTGCGAACAGTCTGTTTTGATGACTTTAATTGCCTGTTGACTTTCTCATCTGTATATTCAAATCAGCCAGGAAAGTGCAATTCTCTGGGATGCCACAGCTCATGATACCTGAACATTTAGAGAATCTTGCCTAGAATCTGCAACTGTTCTCTGCAAAAACTGTAGCACACAACTGAAGACAGCTGACAGCTCGAAGTTGTTTGAGTTCACATAACTAAGAAAATTGTCTTGGTCTATTCCTTATAATTTTCTGTCTGGCTATTCATCTATACTGTGCTAAGGAAGAACATTCAATGTCTCGGATATTTAAAATATCCTTTATTCTTCTTCCAGTGTTGAGACAATCAATGATGGAAACTTCCATATAGTTGAGTTACTGGCCATGGACCAGATTCTGTCTTTGTCTGTTGATGGAGGAAGTCCCAAAATCATCAGCAACTTATCTAAACAATCCACTTTGAATTTTGACTCCCCGCTCTATGTAGGAGGTAAGGAAACAGTGTATACAGCGCTTCTATTGTGAGTATAAATAGCATATATAGTCTGGGGAAATGCAAATTATATATATTAGTTAATACAGTGGTACCTTGGGTTAAGTACTTAATTCATTCCGGAGGTCCGTTCTTAACCTGAAACTGTTCTTAACCTGAAGCACCACTTTAGCTGATGGGGCCTCCTGCTGCTGCCGCTCCGCCGGAGCACAATTTCTGTTCTCATCCTGAAGCAAAGTTCTTAACCTGAGGTACTATTTCTGGGTTAGCGGAGTCTGTGACCTGAAGCATATGTATCCTGAAGCGTATGTAACCCGAGGTACCACTGTACACCAATTGAAGCAATACTTATGACAATTTCTGGTTTTACAGGTGTGCATTTTCTAAGCCAGCCTCATAGCAGAAATGTTAGCTGTGCCCTGGGACAAATCAGACCCTGCTGAATCAAACAGTGGCTGTGTATACATTACTGACTTAAAACACAGTAAGGTCTGTGGCGATCACACAGGGTCCCCGGACGTTTCACCATCTATTGATCCCTGTGCCACCACTTTATTTCTCGCTGCCACCGCCCAGGCCCTACCTGGTACAATACTGAGTCAGTCAGGGTTAAATTGAAACATAAACTTTTGTTTATTTATTGCAGTTCAACAAGCATGTAGTTTCATAAACAGTATCGGTCAATTACATTCATGGGGTGCCTATCCAGACCTATAACTTTCGCTAGCTGCTCTCACTCACTAAATGACCTCTCAGATATTTACTTGTCTTCCTAGCCCCTAACTGTTCCTGACTCAGCTTATGTCGCTACACTAACTCAACCTACCCACAGACTCTATCCCAATTCACTCCCACTCCAACCAACCACCCAACTCCCAATGAATTCCTCAACGAACTCCTCCCAGAGCTGGTTTTATAGTCCCTCTGACTCCACCCCCCTGGGTCCTGACTGGGCAACCTGTTTAACTATTTCACCTCCAGCACTCTCTCATATGTTAACGTCACAAGGTCATTTCCCCCTGCTGCGTTTCAAATCACATTTGCATGTCACTGTACACATCAGTGCAATTGGATGTTTTCCACCCAGCTGACTTTCCACCCAGTCTGCAAAGAGTATGTCCTGCAATTCTCAAATCGGATTGGTTCTGGTTTTGTGGGGAATGCATCATAATGCAGTATTTCTCAAGAACCTACAGGATAGATGTGGATTGTAGCTATCATCACGTGTATACAGCTTCAAAAACCAAATGTGGGCGTGCATAGGATGCAGTGTAAACAGGAATGGGCACATGGCCTGTGAGTCTGGCTGCATTCAGATCCACATGACACTACCTTCGGGTGAAAATGTTATCCCATCTACATTGCAGGCATTTAACTGCAGTATCTACTTGAGTCTAGGACATCTAAGTCTGCCTCCACATTATTCATTCAGTCAACATAGCTCTGTAGAGATGTGGTGACTGAAAATGTTGCTTTGTAACGGTGAGGAAATTATCTGGATATCTCAATGTACCCATAGCTAATCACAGTTAGGTTTTTAAATCAGCAGTGGTAATCTTCAAGTAATTATGAAAATTCATTTCATAGGTAACAAGTTGATGGCTTATTTGTTTTCCAGGCATGCCTATGAAGAACAATGTTGCTGCCCTGCGCCAGTCTCCAGGTCAAAATGGCACCAGTTTTCATGGCTGCATCCGTAATCTATACATCAATAGTGAACTGCAGGACTTTAGGAATGTCCCACTGCAAGTTGGAATTTTGCCAGGCTGTGAACCCTGTCATAAGAAATTGTGTGTCCATGGGACTTGCCACGTGACTAGCCAGTCAGGCTTTGCTTGTGAGTGTGATGGAGGATGGACTGGCCTACTCTGTGATCAGCAAGCCAATGATCCTTGCTTAGGAAATAAGTAAGTCCTTGTTCAAGTCCCTTTCTAATATTTTACATGTATTTTACAGGTATCTACAGTGGAGTAGGGTAGGCTTTAAAAAGTAGTAGCACACTTGAAAGTCTCCATTTCTGGGTGGGGTGTGAGTGGGTGTGCAGAATATAATTGCCCATATTTGGACCCCATCTTACCTAGTTTGCTGATTAGCAAATCAATACACTAATCAGAAGTTGTTGAATGGCATCGTTCAACAACCACTAGGCTGCTACTGGATCACATGCCATCTTTAGACCACCTTTCTATATTCTTCCCTTGCAAATTTAGTTTCCTCATTATTTCTAGACAACATTACAAGAGGAGATTGTAGCTTAAAAAATGAATAAAATGTCATCATTCTATTTTCTTGAGTTTTTAACACCTCTCTAAAATCTTATTTTGGTGATTGAAAAAGAACCATTGGTTTGTAATTGCTTTTTTAAAATTTATACTATGACTATGAACAGCTCTCAAACATTACTCCCGATGCAAATAGCAGCTTCAAGGGATCATTTTTCATCCATATCGCAGCAGGGGAGGAAAGAGCTAGTTACACCTTCCCATCTTCTATGATCTTAATAATTATCAGCCCCAACCCAAAGCAGTGCTCTCTGCACTTTTCAGAACATGCATATTAAATGTGAAGGTGCATTTAACATCCCATCCAGTTTGGCTCAGGGATTTTATACAGCCGTACCTTGTTTTGTGACCGGGATCCGTTCCGGAGCCCCAGCCGCTAGCCAAAAAGGATGCAGGGCAAAGCTCCGCGTCTGCACACACACACAGAGTGGTTTGCGCTTCTGTGCATGTGCGAGCGGCAAATCCAGAAGTAACCCATTCCGGTACTTCCGGGTTTTCCGTGGACATTCGCCGGAATGGACGCTAGACAAGGCGGACATTCATGGAGGTATTACTGTATCATGCAAGCATTCAGGTAGCAATTAACTCATCAGTGCTAAAGAAAAGAAAAACGACTTCGTTCATGTCTACCTTCTGATACCTAAGTTTTATCTTAAATCTCAATGCCATGTTCTCTTTGGTCAAAGTCCAAAAGGGCTTTCTCAATTGTTGAATTCCATGGGGTTGGGGTGGAAAGAGCCCAACAGGCAGGGCTGGCTCAAGACAGGCTGGCACCCGAGGCAGACCACAAAACGCCTCCCTCCCACCAGGGAAGAAGGGCTGGGTGAAGATCTACATTGGGATCAAAGGTGGGAGTGGACCACCAGTGTCTCCCATCCACCAAGAGGCTGCTATACAGGTGGTTGGGTGGCACTGCCAAGGTGGAGGCAGATCCAGCCTTCAAGGAGCGTACCACTGTGGAAGCAGCGGGCAATTCATTCCTTGGAGGGTGGATTTGCTGCCCCTGTGGATCAGGCTGCCTGAAGTGGTTGCCTCACCTTGTCTTATGGGTGGGCCAGCCCTCATTACAGGTAAGCCATGTCTTCTTCTTCTTCTTCTTCTTCTTCTTCTTCTTCTTCTTCTTCTTCTTCAATAGTTTGTATCAATCTCAGTCATTTTAAGCCAGATTATGCATTCCTTGCCCACACGGTCTCTAACACTTAAAGGGGGGGAGGGCAGGGATCTTGAGGAATGCAGAATTTGGCACCTGTGACACCTTGCTCAGGTCTTCCATAACACATCTACAGTGGCAATATTCCAGTACTAACAAAACAAACGGGCTACCTTCTTCCGTATCGTTGCACTAACCTTGCGTACCAATTAGCGCGGGCCGAACAGCTTCGCTCCATGTCGTACTGACATGTAGCGCGTTCTAAAAAGGAAGGGGAAGTAGCGACCCTATAAACCGTTTCCTTTTTGAGCACAGTCCAAAGTTTTTCATTTAGTTTTTTTACAGTTAATGTCGCTTAGCCTTGGATTGGAATGAATACAGTAATTTATTTTTATTCTCTTGGGCTTGTCTCCCCCTGTAGATGTGTGCATGGTAGCTGCTTGCCAATCAATGCGTTTTCATACAGTTGTAAATGCCTGCAGGGACGTGCCGGTGTCCTCTGTGATGAGGACGAAGAACTGCCTAACCCCTGCCAGTCCATCCGATGTAAACACGGTAAATGCAGGCTTTCAGGCCATGGGAAACCGTATTGCGAGTGCAGCAGCGGATACACTGGGGACAGCTGCGATAAAGGTAGATAACCAGTTTGTCACAGTTTCATGTAAGAGGGAAAATATTCGTTTTATTGTCGAAACATAATAAAGATGGAGAAAAACAAACAAACCCCAGTCTTGCACACATGGCAGTACATTTTTCTTTGGGCTTCTTTTTTTATTATTTCTTTCCCCCTTTATCCCACCCTAAGCTCTACAGAGCTTCTCTCAGTGAAAAAGGAATATTTTTTTAAATATAATAATGAAGAGGATTTTTTTTTAATATAAAAAATGATCTTTGAATTTAATATTAGCACTTGGAAGATTTTTCCCCCATCAAGTATTTTGCTGTGAAAACTTTTTTCTTTGTTCAGAAGCGACTTTTTACTATATTTGAACTGCCACCTTTTACCTGCTATATCTTTCTGTATTTATTGTTTCTCTGCCTTCTGCAACTGCGAAGCCAAATCCAATGATTCTGCTCCTAGTTTTATCACAAACTCTACTTTTGACCTCTCATCTTCAACTGATTTATCACAGCGAATTATACAGGTGAGATGGATAAAAACAGGATATTTTCCCCTCCACTGTCATCTTGTTCTTTTCTTTCCTTGTCTATCAAGGCTCTTTCACTTTTCTCTCTCTCCACCCCACCCCCCAACTTTTTTTCTTCAGCTGACATATATTTATTTTGTACTTTGCATCAATGTGACTAGAATAGAATATGGGGTTTGGGTTTTTAACCCAGATGTCTCCTATTTAAATTGTTTTTATGTCCCAGTAATTTATGAAGTTAGTGGAATGTAGTTTCTATTAAATAACAGATTGAATAATATTTAACTCAAGGTCTAATAAATGAAATTGCATGCCGTCTCAAGTACTTCCCAACAGTAAAAGAAACCAGCTGGTCGTGCTGTTAGGAATAGATGATGTGTATTTTTGTAATAAAGGAAAAAGAATTAAATTTCCAATTTTCTTGTCATTGTAATAGCAGCGTATTTATGGCTTTAGGAATAAATCACCACTGAAGAATAAGCGAATCTGAAAAAAGCGCAATCTGCTTTTTTAATCCTGTGTACCAGAACCTTTATTTTTCCAAGCTAAAAGTAATGTAAACAAGAGTCTATATTTAGACGCATTTCATCTTCTTAGTAGATGCCAACGATTGATATCATTGCATGGTGTGTCATCTGGGGGCTGCTCTTTTTCACGTTGCAGAAATCTCTTGTCGAGGGGAACGAGTCAGAGATTACTTCCAAAAGCAGCAAGGTTATGCCGCGTGCCAGACGACCAAGAAGGTATCGAGACTAGAATGCAGAGGAGGCTGTTCGAATGGGCAGTGCTGCGGACCATTGAGGAGCAAGAGGCGGAAATATTCTTTTGAATGCACTGACGGGTCCTCATTTGTGGATGAGGTCGAGAAGGTTGTGAAGTGCAGCTGTACAGCGTGCCCCTCCTAAACATGCCCTATTTCGCTCCACTTTCGTCTTTTTTTTAAATGTTGTATACTTATTGACCGTGTCTTGGACTAATTAATGCTTCATAGTGGAAATATTTGAAATATATTGTAAAATACAGAACAGACTTATTTTTATTATGAGAATAAAGACTTTTTTCTTCAACTGCAACAAAACAAAAATAAAGCGCTTGAACTGAGACTTCTTGTACCCAAGAGGAGTTTTGAAGGAAAAGGAAAAAAAAACCAAAAACCAATAAAAATACCTGGTAACATTTCAACAGTGATGGAAAAATTTAACAACTTTTAACATCAGGCCTTCTTTGTAACATTCTGAAGATAAACAGGCACTTTGCTCAAGTGACTTTCAACCCTACAATCTTATTGATGAAAAATCAACCCCAGAGTCTGAGGCTTTGCTTTCTTTTTTTACTTCCTTAACTAGTTTTTCGTTCTCGTCGTTTTTGGTTTTACTCTCTTGACAAGATCATATCAAACTCTTCCAGGGTGTGCAATGAAAAGGCACAAGGTGAACAGAAATCCTTTTGTGAAAATTTATGTTACGCGTTTTGTACGGCATAAAATAATCAAGTCGGGAAAAATGAACATCTTGCCTCCTTAACAGAAGAGAATTCACCATAACCCTAAAATCTCCTGGTATATTCTTTTATGTCGGCATGTTAGCAAAAGAAGAAATTGAATGAGTGTTTATCTACCCTCTTCCAGTATTAATTTTTTTTGTAATATAAATGTTAAGGGGAGGATAAAAAATAGATTATTGTTGGGAAAATTAGGTATAATATGGAGTTTTGTTTTTATGAGTTCTGAGCAACTCTATACAGTATTCGGTTTATTGAGAAATATTTATTGTATCAAAGTACACTGTACTTAACATTTAGGCCACCCCTTTTACTGTTTTTTCAATGCTTTAATATATATTAATTTATATTTGTCCTGATATTTTTGTACTTCCTGTTGTTGTTGGGGTTTTGTTTTGTTTTGTTTTTTTAAAAAAGAAGACTTAATCAGGATAGTTGCAATAGGACTAACATGGCATGTTCTCACGGGGTAAATAGATTTGGTCTGGGTTTTTTTTTTTTTTCCTCCTTGGCAACCTATCATCTGCCTGGTGTCACTGAAAGAACTGGATGCCAGAAGCAACAACAGGTTGTAGTTTTCACGATAGCAGGGGCATCTCTCAAGTCCTTGTAACGAGTGAGGGGTGAAAGAGTCTTTACAGTAGATGGCAAATGTATGGAACTGAGCATTTCCCTGATATACATTGCTTTGCAGAAAATGAAATGATGTGTAGAAACTTGACACTAGAAAAGTAGACCTTTACAAACTAATATCCCCTTGGAGTATCCTTCCCTTTAAAAATTAAAAAAAAAAGAGGCTGTATTACCAAGAACTGTGACTTTTCCCAAATATTAAAACTACTTTACTTGTCCTAATGTTTCCCTTTGTTAACATTTTTTGCTGCTAAATCACAATATAGAATTGGTAATAATTTTTCATAGTTGGTTGTGTTCTTTTTTCCAGTAAATCTCGGGGTACCCCGTAATGGGGGTGTTTTTTTCAATTTTTTTAAAAGAAAAAGTTAGATGTACATGTGTAATACGGTGTTTCTTTGTCTTATTTGGACTGATATCAGTACCTTTACTGATGTTTGTAAATTAAACAGATATTTACTTCAGTGCTAGCTTTTGCTTGTATTCTTCTAAGAAGTTTAACTTGCTCAGCGGCCTATAATTAAACTCCAGTAGCATAACAAGAGTCAGATTAAAAAGCTGTCCCAATCAAAAAAAAAAAAAAACCCAGGGAATATATTCCTGTCAAGCTAAAGGAGGAACCTCCATGCCTGTCTTGTAGCTTCAGAACTATTTTACAGTTTTATCTCCACAGTCAAATAGTTGATTCTCGGGATCATGCATACAGTGGTACCTCGGGTTACCGGAGGTCCGTTCTTAACCTGAAACTGTTCTTAACCTGAAGCACCACTTTAGCTAATGGGGCCTCCTGCTGCCTCCACACCGCCGGAGCACGATTTCTATTCTCATCCTGAAGCAAAGTTCTTAACCCAAGGTACAATTTCTGCATTAGCGGAGTCTGTAACCTGAAGCATCTGTAACCCGAGGTACCACTCTACTTTTCTAAATATTAATCTAAATTTCTCCTGAGAAAGAACTGCATACACCACATTGTGAGAAAGAACTGCATACACTGCATTGTAATTCCTTATTTTACTAGTTCTATACACATGTTCGGGACGTGGGTGGCGCTGTGGTCTAAACCACAGAGCCTAGGGCTTGCCAATCAGAAGGTTGGCGTTTCGAATCCCCGCGACGGGGTGAGCTCCCATTGCTCTGTCCCTGCTTCTGCCAACCTACCAGTTCAAAAGCACGTCAAAGTGCAAGTAGATAAATAGGTACCTCTCCGGCGGGAAGGTAAACGGCATTTCCGTCAGCAGCTCTGGTTCGCCAGAAGCAGCTTAGTCATGTTGGCCACATGACCCGGAAAAACTGTCTGCAGACAAATGCCAGCTCCCTCGGCCAGTAAAGTGAGATGAGCGCCGCAAGCCCAGAGTCATCCATGACTGGACTTAACGGTCAGGGGTCCCTTTACCTTTACCTTTATACACATGTTCAGGATGCAGGTGGGCTGTGGTCTAAACCACAGAGCCTAGGGCTTTGCCAATCAGAAGGTTGGCAGTTCGAATCCCCACAACAGAGTGAGCTGCCGTTGCTTGGTCCCTGCTCCTGCCAACCTAGCAGTTCAAAAGCACATCAAAGTGCAAGTAGATAAATAGGTACCTCTCCGGCGGGAAGGTAAACGGCGTTTCCGTACGCTGCTCTGGTTCGCCAGAAGTGGCTTTGTCATGTTGGCCACATGACCCGGAAAAACTGTCTGCGGACAAACACCAGCTCCCTCGGCCAGTAAAGCAAGATGAGCGCCGCAACCCCAGAGTCATCCATGACTGGACTTAACGGTCGGGGGTCCCTTTACCTTTACCTGTACACATGTTGATTGATCACCTGTGCATCTTTCATCTCCATTCATTGACCCAGTTTTCATTCTCCTTTCAGCCTTTGTCGTCTCTTCTTTTCATTGTTGGGATCACACCTGCTCCAAAGTGCAAAAAGTTATTTTTCTAGTCCCTACCCCGCCCTGCTTCGCAGGCCCCGTGTCCTACTTTCCTATATCCTTCTGTCTGCCCTACCTCTCTGTTATTGGGGCATCTCATCCTCAACAACCGCCACCATGAAGTCTCTTGATGTTTCCACCAATTAAGAGTATAAAAACACCCCTCTCTCCTTAGCAAGAAACTATCACTGAAGTGGGGGATCATGAAATCATGTTATGGTTTCATATGAACAAAGTGTGTCTAAGAAATGCCAACTGAAGAACAATTCATGAATGCAAACAAAGCAGATTTTACCGTTTACAGCAGCTCCCCACCAGGTTGCTGGGCAAAACACACAGGTGCAACACAGGCTAAATACAGTACAAGGGAGGCAAGTGGTTTTCATCAGGAAAGCTACTAAAAGTGGTTCTGGGGGCTAATTCCTGCTCAGTTGCTAAGCCTGTCTCAGGTGGACCGTTTCAGCTCTTCCTGGCATGTGCTTTAAAACACGTGTGTTGGAGACATTTGAGGAGAGAGAGACTGTATATGGGGGTTGATAAGCTATGGTAGTCCTCAGTGCCAAGATGGGTGAGCTGGAATGCTTGGGGTTTTGTTTTTGTATCACAAGGAAACATAGATGTAGTGGCCAGAATGGAACCCTGGTAGAATGGAGAGAACCAATGGGATATGATCAGGGCCGGATTTAGGTTTGATGAGGCCCTAAGCTACTGAAGGTAATGGGGCCCTTTATATGTCCAGCTGTCCTTTGTCAACAACAAATTGCTGCTGTTTTTTGTGTTGAATATATGCTATTTGGTAATTTATGGACCTAATAGGTATGCTACCAGTCCATGTAGCATGTAGGCACCCCATATATAGAAATGAGCAAACCAGTGTTATTTTAGGGAGCAGGCTAGCATTACTTACATCATAGGCGCCTACACAACACCAAACACTGTTGCTGTATGTAGGTTTTATTTTATTTGTTTTTTATCTTATATTTTGGAAATGCACATCCAGATTTTTTCCTTTAAATTTTTTGGGGCCCCCCCCAAGAGAGTGGGGCCCTAAGCTATAGCTTGTTTAGCTTATACAGTGGTACCTCAGGTTACATATGCTTCAGGTTACATATGCTTCAGGTTACAAACTCCGCTAACCCAGAAATAGTACCTCGGGTTAAGAACTTTGCTTCAGGATGAGAACAGAAATCGTGCTCTGGCGGTGCGGCGGCAGCAGGAGGCCCCATTAGCTAAAGTGGTGCTTCAGGTTAAGAACAGTTTCAGGTTAAGAACGGACCTCCAGAACGAATTAAGTACTTAACCTGAGGTACCACTGTACGTAAATCCGGCACTGGATATGGTTGTCTACAGGAAAGGGTGTACTGTAAGTATTGTCACTCTGTACATCAAAGAGAACAATTGATAAATTCCAAAAGGGGCAGACACTTGTGTAGGATCGCTGTGAGTGTCAGTACCAGACCTCAAAGAATAATTTAGTACTGGGGATGCAGTACCACCCCCAACCGATCTTAAGATGGAAAATGAAATCAAGCAGAGGGTGAAATGGCATAGCAATGGGTGACTTCTTGCCCTCACACAGACTGGGTAAATGTGCGTTCCACTGACAACAAAGAGGTAGCATTTCTAGATGTCTTAATGATTGGTTCAAGACCACCTTTTCTAGGAGCTATCAGAGGGGAGATGACCCTGACCTTAATCCTAAATGATGCCCCTAAACTCATGTAAGATGTAAGTATTGTTGAACTGATTAGGAACAGTAACCACAGTGCTATCAGATTTAACACATCATTGCCAAAAAAAGAGAAATAAAAACTTCAAAAGAGAAAACTTCCAAAGAAAGAGTCAAATTTCTCCATTTTTCCAAATTTTGATGGTAGTTCTTAATTAGATTATTTGCATTCAGCCTCTGCAGTATCTTGTGGCTGTTAGGTAAAATTATACTGATATTTGTGATTTGGCCCGATTTAATTACTTATTTAAAACATTGGCATAATAGCACATTATGCGTGCTGAATATGATAATGAATTTGGGCAAAGCCTGCCTGCTGGAATGTCAAGATCATTCAGCTTTAATTCATAATTTGGAGAAATTATAGTGAATATTGGTTAAAATGAATGTTGCCATGGAGTCTGGAGAGGAAGGGTGTTCCTTAAGTAGTCTCCACACAAAATGGAGAAGTCCATTCTGGGCTTCACCAGAAACCTGAAACATGTGTTGATCATATTTGCAAGATCATATTCTTCAGTTTAGCCTCAGCAAGCATAGAGCTTTTTTCTCACAAAAGAGTGAACAAGCTTTGGAGCAAGGAAGCACAACACCAAAGCTTGATGGAAAACATGAGAGGGGGTAGACTGGAATATCAGGTAACTTGGAAGCGGGGGTGAGGGGTGGAGAAAGGACGATACAAACATGTTTCGATCTCTTTGATTCCATTCACTAAGGGCATTTGCACCAAAGAAGCTGAGCTGAATGTAAGAATTCACACTTGACCTTTCTCTGGCAGTTGCAGTAGAGCTTGATTTTCATAAAGGGCTCTTAAATGATCCCATGCCAGCATCCTTCCTATCTCCCGTGCTCCATCATGTATTCATTCTTATTCATTAATAAGGATGTGACAGTGCTTGAACCTGCCTATCTTATCAAGAGAAGTCTACTGGAGAAGAGGAGGTTAAGCGGTGATATGATAGCCATGTTCAAATATATAAAAGGATGTCACATAGAGGAGGGAGAAAGGTTGTTTTCTGCTGCTCCAGAGAAACGGACACGGAGCAATGGAGCCAAACTACAAGAAAGAAGATTCCACCTAAACATTAGGAAGAACTTCCTGACAGTAAGAGCTGTTCGACAGTGGAATTTGCTGCCAAGGAGTGTGGTGGAGTCTCCTTCTTTGGAGGTCTTTAAGGAGAGGCTTGACAACCATATGTCAGGAGTGCTCTGATGGTGTTTCCTGCTTGGCAGGGGGTTGGACTCGATGGCCCTTGTGGTCTCTTCCAACTCTATGATTCTATGATTCTATATACACATGAGCCATCCCTCTCTCTTATAGAAACATTTATGCAAGGGGTTGTTTTTCCAACTGCTTTAAAAACCCTTGAAGTAGCAATAGCTAAACACATTGGCTGCTAATCAAAGGCCTCGCCTGCTTGGTTAACATGAACAGAAGTCAAAATAAATTAAAACAGTTCTTTAAAAAAGATAGTTTAAAAGATTCTTCTTAAAAACCTAAAAACTCTCCGAAAAGAATCAAGTCTTCAAAAAAGTTATATGATCTAAGAAAGTCTTTAAATGAATCCTTCCAAAAGAATTTAAAAATTATAATGTAGCACCTTAGAGACCAACTGAGTAGTTTTAGGTATAAGCTTTCGTGTGCATGCACACTTCTTCAGATACACTGAAACAGAAGTCATCAGACCCTTATATATAATGAGGGGGGTGGGGAGGGAATGGTATATGAATAGAATGTTACCTTTTCTTGAACTAGTGCCTACTACATTTACTAAAGTTTCCACTACTTCCACTGCTTCCATCAGAGCCAGATTAATGCAATGTCAACCACATTAAACGGCCAACCATTTTTTTGATTAAGAACCTAGTTTTTTTAAAAAAAAAGATTGGTGTTAGTCAATTAACTTAGATTTGCAAATTACCTAATCCTTAATATAGAAATATTTTTGAAACATAAAGGAAATAACTTTCACTTTTAAATAAACAATATCACTTCTTCTTCTTTTTGAAACTTTGAATTGTTGATTTCATAAATTTTACATATATTTCTTTAATAGGCTCCAAACAGCAATACAGTGGTACCTCGGGTTACAGACGCTTCAGGTTACAGACTCTGTTAACCCGGAAATAGTACCTCGGGTTAAGAACTTTGCTTCAGGATGAGAACAGAAATCGTGCGGCGGCAGCAGTAGGCCCCATTAGCTAATGTGGTACCTCAGGTTAAGAACAGATTCAGGTTAAGAACAGACCTCCAGAACGAATTAAGTTCTTAAACCGAGGTACCACTGTATAACCTTGGAACATGTAACAGAAGATAGTAATTTTATTTTCATTCCATGCTGTAACTATATAACACCAAAATGACCTAAAGATTCATGATCTAAATGTGTACCTTTATTCCAGTTCCATTTATACATACATTATATATGGCAAATAATTCTATCTAATAGTCACCATAGTCGGGTGGTAAACAGCTGTTCAAATAAAGTGTTGCATTTCAATGGTTGAAACCCACTCCAGTGGCATCCCTAACGTACTGCACCTCTTTACTTTCCTATGGTTGCCATTCAATCCTATAGAATGGTTGCCATTCATTCCTATAGAAAAGTAAAGTGCTGGGCTTGGGGACAAATGACAAGAAATCACAGCTGAGACTGAGGGCTGTAACCACCACTGAAAAAGATCCCACCATAATATTTTAACAACAACAACAACAACAACAACAACAACAACAACAATATTTATTTATTTATACCCCGCCCTCCCCAGCCAAGGCCGGGCTCAGAGCGGCTTACAAGCAATAATAAAAACAAGATGAATGATTACAACTTAAAAACAAAAGTAAAATACAAAAGTATATATATATATATATATAAAGGTAAAGGTACCCCTGCCCGTACGGGCCAGTCTTGCCAGACTCTAGGGTTGTGCGCTCATCTCACTCTATAGGCCGGGAGCCAGAGCTGTCCGCAGACACTTCCGGGTCACGTGGCCAGCGTGACAAGCTGCATCTGGCGAGCCAGCGCAGCACACGGAACGCCGTTTACCTTCCCGCTAGTAAGCGGTCCCTATTTATCTACTTGCACCCGGGGGTGCTTTCGAACTGCTAGGTTGGCAGGCGCTGGGACTGAACGACGGGAGCGCACCCTGCCGCGGGGATTCGAACTGCCGACCTTTTGATCGGCAAGTCCTAGGCGCTGAGGTTTTACCCACAGCGCCACCCGTGTCCATATATATATATATATAATATAATATAATATAATATAATATAATATAATATAATATAATACAAATATAATATAATATAATATAAATATATAATATAAATATATATAAATATAATAATATTTCCAACTACACACACACACCATCAATAATAATGATGACCATTTTGCTAACAGTATACAGTGGTACCTTGGGTTAAGTACTTAATTCGTTCCAGAGGTCTGTTCTTAACCTGAAACTGATCTTAACCTGAAGCACCACTTTAGCTAATGGAGCCTCCCACTGCTGCCGTGCCGCCAGAGCACGATTTCTGTTCTCATCCTGAAGCAAAGTTCTTAACCTGAAGCACTATTTCTGGGTTAGCGGAGTCTGTTACCTGAAGCGTATGTAACCCGATGTACCACTGTAATAAAATCTGCCACATGGAACAGATGCTATAGTATTACAGGGAGACGTACAGTATTTAATGGATGCACAAATAAAATCTGAGCAAGAACAACTGATTTGGTGAAAGAATCGCTGTTAACTAATTGCCCAAGCTCAGCCTCCTCATATAAGTGGACTGACAGCTATGTAGGGTAGCATAAAACCATTAAGCTTCTCTTTGATCTCACAGCTCCTGTAGAACCTTTAAATCAATGAACCATGAAGCTACTCAGCTTTTCCTATTTACAGCACATAAAACTACTTTGGGGTGCCTGACACATTGCTACATTATAGATCAAAGCTAGGGAGATGCTCCAGATCTAAGCAAGATATTTGTGAGGTTTATTCTCTCTCACTCTCTCCCCCCCCCCCCGCAAAAAAAACCTTTTTGCATACATTTGAATACCAAGAGTGGACATTTTTATCTAGATTTTAGAGAAAAGTCTCATAAGTATTTAGTAGGAACTCAAAAAACGGGGGGAGCTAAAGGAGGTCACAGTAACTGAATGACGCCCAACATTTTTCATGTTAGTAGAATTTTATACAATATTGCACCATGCCTTGTAAAAACCCAAGGTATCATTTCTGGAAATAGATTGCTATATTGCATTTTCCCTACATGTGCATATATGCACTCAAACAGGAACACAATAATTTCCCATGAAAGTTGCATCTGATAATGATTAATGTGTTCAGCTTAATGTTTGCCACTTTTGTGCCACCAACTTTTGGAAATGTAACAGAATACAATTATTTTAAAAACGTAGTTCAATACGTTTTGTTTATTTGCCAAAAAAACCCACCAGAAATCACGGCTGTAATTTCAGTTCAGGAATAGTCAAGCACACATAGAGGATTTTGGATAACTTCTTGCTTGCAAGTTCTGCTTATTTCCTCTTTCTTTTTAGAATTACTTTCAGGCATTAACTTCTTAAAGCCAACAGAACCTGTCCCTTTGGTATGAATACCTAGGATGTGGGTCGTTCATTTATTTAGAACACGTCAATCAGCCTGCAGAACTAGTGATCAGAAATGCAGGTGCTCCTGATAATTTATTTATTATTGTTTAAAATTTAAAGCAAACAGTACTGCAAAAATTAAGTGTTCAGGGTGTTCTCATGTAAAACGGACCTGGTAAAAGGCATTGCTCGACCCTCTGAACAATACAAATTTATCTGGAGAAACGCATAAATGATTTTAAAGGAGGAAGCATCTTTCACCAATTTCCCCCTCCCTCAACATTTCTGTAATATTTGCTGTTAATATTCTATGTGTCTTTCTTCTAAGCTGGGATGGAATGTGCAAAACACATGGCACTTTATCTAGCATTTATATATTCCCATTTCCTCTTGCAATTAACCAGCCTGACAGTAAATAACTCCGCAACACCATCAAGTGGACAAAGTATAAAACTGAATAAAAGCCAAAGAACATTGTTTTCTGTGCTAGGTGGTTATAATGTGAACATAAGGCAACAGCAGTGGCTGGGCTACACATCCATTTCCCCTCATTTTCACATTACAGTAACATCATTCATAGATGACACAAAAAGACAAACCACTGAAAGCACATAATCTTAAGTGAAGAACTTTTCAGGTCCCCTTGTTTTTAAATGAGAGATTTAAACAAGGGTTTATTCTTGTTGAGATCAAAGAAGCTTCAAAGTGCTTCAGTTCGGATAGATTCTACTCTCAACTCAAAAAGTGTATTCCTGGCTGTTATACTGATGTGAGGGAGGTTTGGGGTTTGGTGGTGGTGTTTTTTGGTTCTTTTAAGAAGTTTTTAAAAAGGCTCTTTGTAATTTTGCAAAATATACCCGTTAACCACATGAAATATACTGCCTGATGCTGATTTTCCATTTAACTTCCTAGTTTTCAAACGACTAAAGGTTTTGGCAGATTTTTTTCTGAACACTTGGCAATTTAAAGTAAAGTAATTTGATTTAAAACAACTGTTGCTGAGACATTTCATTCCGAAACTGCTAAGACAGAGCCAGACAGAGGATGATAACAGGTGGGCAGTCCTTTCTGCTGGGGATAATTCAGATGGAAATACCCAGGTGTTATTTATGTGTGCTATTACTGTGGCCAGGGGATGCGGGTGGCGCTGTGGGTAAAAGCCTCAGCGCCTAGGGCTTGCCGATCGAAAGGTCGGCGGTTCGAATCCCCGCGGCGGGGTGCGCTCCCGTTGCTCGGTCCCAGCACCTGCCAACCTAGCAGTTCGAAAGCACCCCCGGGTGCAAGTAGATAAATAGGGACCGCTTACCAGCGGGAAGGTAAACGGCGTTTCCGTGTGCGGCTCTGGCTCGCCAGAGCACCAATGTCACGCTGGCCACGTGACCCGGACGTGTCTCCGGACAGCGCTGGCCCCCGGCCTCTTGAGTGAGATGGGCGCACAACCCTAGAGTCGGACACGACTGGCCCGTACGGTGCTCTGGCGAGCCAGAGCCGCACACGGAGCCGCACACTTTACCTTTACCTATTACTGTGGCCTGCGTTTTGTTAGCCCCCAAAAATGGAAAACGAGTGAAGTCCCAACTGAAGAATGGCAACTTAAGTTGACAAAACATGCACAACTTGCTGACTTAACATAGAATAAGAGAACAAGAAGAACATTGGAAAGAAGATTGGAAAGCGTTTATTGGATATATAGGAAATACAGCTGAAAACGCTGGCAGCATTAAGATAAGATTCAACAGTGTAAATAAGTTTTGATGGATGTAATAATGGAATTGGGGACACGGGTGGCGCTGTGGGTAAAACCTCAGTGCCTAGGACTAGCCGATCGCATGGTCGGCGGTTCGAATCCCCACGGCGGGGTGAGCTCCCATCTTTCGGTCCCAGCTCCTGCCCACCTAGCAATTCGAAAGCACGCCTAAGTGCAAGTAGATACCACTTTATAGCGGGAAGGTAAACGGCGTTTCCGTGTGCTGCGCTGCTGCAGGATTGCCAGAGCAGCTTCGTCACGCTGGCCACGTGACCCGGAAGTGTCTCCGGACAGGGCTGGCCCCCGGCCTCTTAAGTGAGATGGGTGCACAACCCTAGAGTCGGACACAACTGGCCCGTACGGGCAGGGGTACCTTTACCTTTAATAATGGAATACTGAATGGGATAGGTTTTGTAAAATATGCAGGGATTTATGATACGTAGAACGAAGTATGGAAAGAGAAGAAGGAAAGTCATTGATATCTTAAGGATGTAAAAGGAGTATTTTAAAATGTAAAGCAGAAAATTTAGTATATATGTGTGTGTGTGTGTGTGTGTGTATGCGTGTATGTGTACACACACACACACACACATATACTCTGTGTGTATGTATGTATATATATTTAAATATACATATATTAAATATATATATTAAATATATATATACATATTTAAATATGTATATAAATTTACATTTAAATATATATAGGAGGGTAACAGGTGGGTCCCCACCCCTGCAGCATAAATCCTGGCTGTGCCAGCCCCCCCGGTTTATGGGCATTGCGCGTGCACGCACTGTCATGTCATCAATTGTCGTCCCCTATTATTTTATTCAAGTTGGCCACAACAATAGCTGTTATCACTCATGTTATCCCTAAGCCCCAGGGTCAGAATTTCAGCAAAAATCTGACTTTTGGCAATTCACTCAAAAATGGTGCCAACCGGCTGCAAATGCTCCCCTGAAAGCTTTGGGGGTCGAAACAGAAGGCTTTTTATCACAGGACAAGAACTCAGCCCTCAACAACTTAACCGGCGGAAATAGATTTTTTGAAAAAATCCCTAAGCCCCGGGGTCACAATTTCAGCAAAAAACTGACTTTTGGCAATTCACTCAAAAATGGTGACAATCACTTGCAAATGCTCCCCTGAAAGCTATGGCAGTCGAAACAGAAGGCTTTTTATCACAGGACAAGAAATCAGCCCTCAACAACTTAACCGGCAGAAAAAGATTTTTTGAAAAAAATCCCTAAGCCCCGAGGTCACAATTTCAGCAAAAATCTGACTTTTGGCAATTCACTCAAAAATGGTGCCAACCGGTTGCAAATGCCACCCTGAAAGCTTTGGCAATCGAAACAGAAGGCTTCTTATCACATGGCAAGAAATCAGCCCTCAACAACTTAACTTGCGGAAAAAGATTTTTTGAAAAAATCCCTAAGCCCCGGGGTCACAATTTCAGCAAAAATCTGACTTTTGGCAATTCACTCAAAAATGGTGCCAACCGGTTGCAAATGCTCCTCCGAAAGTTTTGGCAGTCGAAACACAAGGCTTTTTATCACAGGACAAGAAATCAGCCCTCAAGAACTTAACTGGCAGAAAAAGATTTTTTGAAAAAATCCCTAAGCCCCGAGGTCAAAATTTCAGCAAAAATCTGACTTTTGGCAATTCACTCAAAAATGGTACCAACCGGTTGCAAATGCTCCTCCGAAAGTTTTGGCGGTCAAAACAGAAGGTTTTCTATCACAGGGAAAGAAATCAGCCCTCTGCAACTTGACCGGCCGAAAAAGATTTTTTGAAAAAATCCCTAAGCCCCGGGGTCACAATTTCAGCAAAAATCTGACTTTTGGCAATTCACTCAAAAATGGTGCCAACCGGTTGCAAATGCTGCCCTGAAAGCTTTGGCAGTCGAAACAGAAGGCTTTTTATCACAGGACAAGAAATCAGCCCTCAACAACTTGACCGGCAGAAAAAGATTTTTTGAAAAAATCCCTAAGCCCCGGGGTCACAATTTCAGCAAAAATCTGACTTTTGGCAATTCACTCAAAAATGGTGCCAATCACTTGCAAATGCTCCCCTGAAAGCTTTGGCAGTCGAAACAGAAGGCTTTTTATCACAGGACAAGAAATCAGCCCTCAACAAGTTAACCGGCAGAAAATGATTTTTTGAAAAAATCCCTAAGCCCTGGGGTCACAATTTCAGCAAAAATCTGACTTTTGGCAATTCACTCAAAAATGGTGCCAATCACTTGCAAATGCTCCCCTGAAAAGTTTGGCAGTCGAAACAGAAGGCTTTTTATCACAGGACAAGAAATCAGCCCTCAACAACTTAACCGGCAGAAAAAGATTTTTTGAAAAAATCCCTAAGCCCCGGGGTCACAATTTCAGCAAAAATCTGACTTTTGGCAATTCACTCAAAAATGGTGCCAACCGGTTGCAAATGCTCCACTGAAAGCTTTGGCAGTCGAAACAGAAGGCTTTTTATCACAGGACAAGAAATCAGCCCTCAACAACTTGACCGGCCGAAAAAGATTTTTTGAAAAAATCCCTAAGCCCCGGGGTCACAATTTCAGCAAAAATCTGACTTTTGGCAATTCACTCAAAAATGGTGCCAACCGGTTGCAAATGCTCCCCTGAAAGCTTTGGCAGTCGAAAGAGAAGGCTTTTTATCACAGGACAAGAAATCAGCCCTCAACAACTTGACCGGCCGAAAAAGATTTTTTGAAAAAATCCCTAAGCCCCGGGGTCACAATTTCAGCAAAAATCTGACTTTTGGCAATTCACTCAAAAATGGTGCCAACCGGTTGCAAATGCTCCCTTGAAAGCTTTGGCAGTCGAAACAGAAGGCTTTTTATCACAGGACAAGAAATCAGCCCTCAACAACTTAACCGGCAGAAAATGATTTTTTGAAAAAATCCCTAAGCCCCGGGGTCACAACTTCAGCAAAAATCTGACTTTTGGCAATTCACTCAAAAATGGTGCCAATCACTTGCAAATGCTACCCTGAATGCTTTGGCAGTCGAAACAGAAGGCTTTTTATCACAGGACAAGAAATCAGCCCTCAACAACATGACCGGCCGAAAAAGATTTTTTGACAAAATCCCTAAGCCCCGGGGTCACAATTTCAGCAAAAATCTGACTTTTGGCAATTCACTCAAAAATGGTGCCAATCACTTGCAAATGCTCCCCTGAAAAGTTTGGCAGTCGAAACAGAAGGCTTTTTATCACAGGACAAGAAATCAGCCCTCAACAACTTAACCAGCGGAAAGAGATTTTTTGAAAAAATCCCTAAGCCCCGGGGTCACAATTTCAGCAAAAATCTGACTTTTGGCAATTCACTCAAAAATGGTGACAATCACTTGCAAATGCTCCCCTGAAAAGTTTGGCAGTCCAAACAGAAAGCTTTTTATCACAGGACAAGAAATCAGCCCTCAACAACTTAACCGGCAGAAAAAGATATTTTGAAAGAATCCCTAAGCCCCGGGGTCACAATTTCAGCAAAAATCTGACTTTTGGCAATTCACTCAAAAATGGTGCCAACCGGTTGCAAATGCTCCCCTGAAAGCTTTGGCAGTCGAAACAGAAGGCTTTTTATCACAGGACAAGAAATCAGCCCTCAACATCTTGACCGGCCGAAAAAGATTTTTTGAAAAAATCCCTAAGCCCCGGGGTCACAATTTCAGCAAAAATCTGACTTTTGGCAATTCACTCAAAAATGGTGCCAACCGGTTGCAAATGCTCCCCTGAAAGCTTAGGCAGTCAAAACAGAAGGCTTTTTATCACCAGAAAAGAAATCAGCCCTCAACAACTTAACCGGCGGAAAGAGATTTTTTGAAAAAATCCCTAAGCCCCGGGGTCACAACTTCAGCAAAAATCTGACTTTTGGCAATTCACTCAAAAATGGTGCCAATCACTTGCAAATGCTACCCTGAATGCTTTGGCAGTCGAAACAGAAGGCTTTTTATCACAGGACAAGAAATCAGCCCTCAACAACTTGACCGGCCGAAAAAGATTTTTTGAAAAAATCCCTAAGCCCCGGGGTAACAATTTCAGCAAAAATCTGACTTTTGGCAATTCACTCAAAAATGGTGCCAACCGGTTGCAAATGCTCCCCTGAAAGCTTTGGCAGTCGAAACAGAAGGCTTTTTATCACAGGACAAGAAATCAGCCCTCAACAACTTGACCGGCCGAAAAAGATTTTTTGAAAAAATCCCTAAGCCCCGGGGTCACAATTTCAGCAAAAATCTGACTTTTGGCAATTCACTCAAAAATGGTGCCAATCACATGCGAATGCTCCCCTGAAAGCTTAGGCAGTCGAAACAGAAGGCTTTTTTTCACAGGACAAGAAGTCAGCCCTCAAGAAGTTAACCGGCCGAAAATGATTTTTTGAAAAAATCCCTAAGCCCCGGGGTCACAATTTCAGCAAAAATCTGACTTTTGGCAATTCACTCAAAAATGGTGCCAACCGGTGGCAAATGCTCCCCTGAAAGCTTTGGCAGTCGAAACAGAAGGCTTTTTAACACGGGACAAGAAATCAGCCCTCAACAACTTGACCGGCAGAAAAAGATTTTTTGAAAAAATCCCTAAACCCCGGGGTCACAATTTCAGCAAAAATCTGACTTTTGGCAATTCACTCAAAAATGGTGCCAACCGGTTGCAAATGTTCCCCTGAAAGCTTTGGCAGTCGAAACAGAAGGCTTTTTATCACAGGACAAGAAATCAGCCCTCAACAACTTAACCGGCAGAAAAAGATTTTTTGAAAAAATCCCTAAGCCCCGGGGTCACAATTTCAGCAAAAATCTGACTTTTGGCAATTCACTCAAAAATGGTGCCAACCGGTGGCAAATGCTCCCCTGAAAGCTTTGGGGGTCGAAACAGAAGGCTTTTTATCACGGGACAAGAAATCAGCCCTCAACAACTTGACCGGCAGAAAAAGATTTTTTGAAAAAATCCCTAAGCCCCGGGGTCACAATTTCAGCAAAAATCTGACTTTTGGCAATTCACTCAAAAATGGTGCCAACCGGTTGCAAATGTTCCCCTGAAAGCTTTGGCAGTCGAAACAGAAGGCTTTTTATCACAGGACAAGAAATCAGCCCTCAACAACTTAACCGGCGGAAAAAGATTTTTTGAAAAAATCCCTAAGCCCCGGGGTCACAATTTCAGCAAAAATCTGACTTTTGGCAATTCACTCAAAAATGGTGCCAACCGGTTGCAAATGCTCCCCTGAAAGCTTTGGCAGTCGAAACAGAAGGCTTTTTATCACAGGACAAGAAATCAGCCCTCAACAACTTGACCGGCCGAAAAAGATTTTTTGAAAAAATCCCTAAGCCCCGGGGTCACAATTTCAGCAAAAATCTGACTTTTGGCAATTCACTCAAAAATGGTGACAATCACTTGCAAATGCTCCCCTGAAAAGTTTGGCAGTCCAAACAGAAAGCTTTTTATCACAGGACAAGAAATCAGCCCTCAACAACTTAACCGGCAGAAAAAGATTTTTTGAAAAAATCCCTAAGGCCCGGGGTCACAATTTCAGCAAAAATCTGACTTTTGGCAATTCACTCAAAAATGGTGCCAACCGGTTGCAAATGCTCCCCTGAACGCTTTGGCAGTCGAAACAGAAGGCTTTTTATCACAGGACAAGAAATCAGCCCTCAACAACTTGACCGGCCGAAAAAGATTTTTTGAAAAAATCCCTAAGCCCCGGGGTCACAATTTCAGCAAAAATCTGACTTTTGGCAATTCACTCAAAAATGGTGCCAACCGGTTGCAAATGCTCCCCTGAAAGCTTAGGCAGTCAAAACAGAAGGCTTTTTATCACCAGAAAAGAAATCAGCCCTCAACAACTTAACCGGCGGAAATAGATTTTTTGAAAAAATCCCTAAGCCCCGGGGTCACAATTTCAGCAAAAATCTGACTTTTGGCAATTCACTCAAAAATGGTGCCAACCGGTGGCAAATGCTCCCCTGAAAGCTTTGGGGGTCGAAACAGAAGGCTTTTTAACACGGGACAAGAAATCAGCCCTCAACAACTTGACCGGCAGAAAAAGATTTTTTGAAAAAATCCCTAAACCCCGGGGTCACAATTTCAGCAAAAATCTGACTTTTGGCAATTCACTCAAAAATGGTGCCAACCGGTTGCAAATGTTCCCCTGAAAGCTTTGGCAGTCGAAACAGAAGGCTTTTTATCACAGGACAAGAAATCAGCCCTCAACAACTTAACCGGCAGAAAAAGATTTTTTGAAAAAATCCCTAAGCCCCGGGGTCACAATTTCAGCAAAAATCTGACTTTTGGCAATTCACTCAAAAATGGTGCCAACCGGTTGCAAATGCTCCCCTAAAAGCTTTGGCAGTCGAAACAGAAGGCTTTTTATCACAGGACAAGAAATCAGCCCTCAACAACTTGACCGGCCGAAAAAGATTTTTTGAAAAAATCCCTAAGCCCCGGGGTCACAATTTCAGCAAAAATCTGACTTTTGGCAATTCACTCAAAAATGGTGCCAACCGGTTGCAAATGCTCCCCTGAAAGCTTTGGCAGTCGAAACAGAAGGCTTTTTATCACAGGACAAGAAATCAGCCCTCAACAACTTGACCGGCCGAAAAAGATTTTTTGAAAAAATCCCTAAGCCCCGGGGTCACAATTTCAGCAAAAATCTGACTTTTGGCAATTCACTCAAAAATGGTGACAATCACTTGCAAATGCTCCCCTGAAAAGTTTGGCAGTCCAAACAGAAAGCTTTTTATCACAGGACAAGAAATCAGCCCTCAACAACTTAACCGGCAGAAAAAGATTTTTTGAAAAAATCCCTAAGCCCCGGGGTCACAATTTCAGCAAAAATCTGACTTTTGGCAATTCACTCAAAAATGGTGCCAACCGGTTGCAAATGCTCCCCTGAAAGCTTTGGCAGTCGAAACAGAAGGCTTTTTATCACAGGACAAGAAATCAGCCCTCAACAACTTGACCGGCCGAAAAAGATTTTTTGAAAAAATCCCTAAGCCCCGGGGTCACAATTTCAGCAAAAATCTTACTTTTGGCAATTCACTCAAAAATGGTGCCAACCGGTTGCAAATGCTCCCCTGAAAGCTTAGGCAGTCAAAACAGAAGGCTTTTTATCACCAGAAAAGAAATCAGCCCTCAACAACTTAACCGGCGGAAATAGATTTTTTGAAAAAATCCCTAAGCCCCGGGGTCACAATTTCAGCAAAAATCTGACTTTTGGCAATTCACTCAAAAATGGTGCCAATCACATGCATATGCTCCCATGAAAGCTTAGGCAGTCGAAACAGAAGGCTTTTTTCCACAGGACAAGAAGTCAGCCCTCAAGAAGTTAACCGGCCGAAAATGATTTTTTGAAAAAATCCCTAAGCCCCGGGGTCACAATTTCAGCAAAAATCTGACTTTTGGCAATTCACTCAAAAATGGTGCCAACCGGTTGCAAATGCTACCCTGAAAGCTTTGGCAGTCGAAACAGAAGGCTTTTTATCACAGGACAAGAAATCAGCCCTCAACAACTTAACCGGCAGAAAAAGATTTTTTGAAAAAATCCCTAAGCCCCGGGGTCACAATTTCAGCAAAAATTTGACTTTTGGCAATTCACTCAAAAATGGTGCCAACCGGTTGCAAATGCTCCCCTGAAAGCTTTGGGGGTCGAAACAGAAGGCTTTTTATCACAGGACAAGAAATCAGCCCTCAACAACTTAACCGGCAGAAAAAGATTTTTTGAAAAAATCCCTAAGCCCCGGGGTCACAATTTCAGCAAAAATCTGACTTTTGGCAATTCACTCAAAAATGGTGCCAACCGGTTGCAAATGCTCCCCTGAAAGCTTAGGCAGTCGAAACAGAAGGATTTTTATCACAGGACAAGAAATCAGCCCTCAACAACTTAACCGGCAGAAAGAGATTTTTTGAAAAAATCCCTAAGCCCCGGGGTCACAATTTCAGCAAAAATCTGACTTTTGGCAATTCACTCAAAAATGGTGCCAATCACTAGCAAATGCTCCCCTGAAAGCTTTGGCAGTCGAAACAGAAGGCTTTTTATCACAGGACAAGAAATCAGCCCTCAACAACTTGACCGGCAGAAAAAGATTTTTTGAAAAAATCCCTAAGCCCTGGGGTCACAATTTTAGCAAAAATCTGACTTTTGGCAATTCACTCAAAAATGGTGCCAACCGGTTGCAAATGCTCCCCTGAAAGCTTAGGCAGTCGAAACAGAAGGCTTTTTATCACAGGACAAGAAATGAGCCCTCAACAACTTAACCGGCGGAAAGAGATTTTTTGAAAAAATCCCTAAGCCCCGGTGTCACAATTTCAGCAAAAATCTGACTTTTGGCAATTCACTCAAAAATGGTGCCAACCGGTTGCAAATGCTCCCCTGAAAGCATTGGCAGTTGAAACAGAAGGTTTTTTATCGCAGGACAAGAAATCAGCCCTCAACAACTTAACCGGCGGAAAGAGATTTTTTGAAAAAATCCCTAAGCCCCGGGGTCACAATTTCAGCAAAAATCTGACTTTTGGCAATTCACTCAAAAATGGTGCCAACCGGTTGCAAATGCTCCCCTGAAAGCTTTGGCAGTCGAAACAGAAGGCTTTTTATCACAGGACAAGAAATCAGCCCTCAACAACTTGACCGGCCGAAAAGGATTTTTTGAAAAAATCCCTAAGCCCCGGGGTCACAATTTCAGCAAAAATCTGACTTTTGGCAATTCACTCAAAAATGGTGTCAACTGGTTGCAAATGCTCCACTGAAAGCTTTGGCAGTCGAAACAGAAGGCTTTTTATCACAGGACAAGAAATCAGCCCTCAACAACTTAACCAGCGGAAAGAGATTTTTTGAAAAAATCCCTAAGCCCCGGGGTCACAATTTCAGCAAAAATCTGACTTTTGGCAATTCACTCAAAAATGGTGCCAACCGGTTGCAAATGCTCCCCTGAAAGCTTAGGCAGTCGAAACAGAAGGCTTTTTATCACAGGACAAGAAATCAGCCCTCAACAACTTAACCGGCGGAAAGAGATTTTTTGAAAAAATCCCTAAGCCCCGGTGTCACAATTTCAGCAAAAATCTGACTTTTGGCAATTCACTCAAAAATGGTGCCAATCACATGCAAATGCTCCCCTGAAAGCTTAGGCAGTCGAAACAGAAGGCTTTTTTTCACAGGACAAGAAATCAGCCCTCAACAACTTAACCGGCGGAAAGAGATTTTTTGAAAAAATCCCTAAGCCCCGGGGTCACAATTTCAGCAAAAATCTGACTTTTGGCAATTCACTCAAAAATGGTGCCAACCGGTTGCAAATGCTCCCCTGAAAGCTTTGGCAGTCGAAATAGAAGGCTTTTTATCACAGGACAAGAAATCAGCCCTCAACAACTTGACCGGCCGAAAAGGATTTTTTGAAAAAATCCCTAAGCCCCGGGGTCACAATTTCAGCAAAAATCTGACTTTTGGCAATTCACTCAAAAATGGTGTCAACTGGTTGCAAATGCTCCCCTGAAAGCTTTGGCAGTCGAAACAGAAGGCTTTTTATCACAGGACAAGAAATCAGCCTTCAACAACTTAACTGGCGGAAAGAGATTTTTTGAAAAAATCCCTAAGGCCCGGGGTCATAATTTCAGCAAAAATCTGACTTTTGGCAATTCACTCAAAAATGGTGACAATCACTTGCAAATGCTCCCCTGAAAGCTTTGGCAGTCGAAACAGAAGGCTTTTTATCACAGGACAAGAAATCAGCCCTCAACAACTTGACCGGCCGAAAAAGATTTTTTGAAAAAATCCCTAAGCCCCGGGGTCACAATTTCAGCAAAAATCTGACTTTTGGCAATTCACTCAAAAATGGTGACAATCACTTGCAAATGCTCCCCTGAAAGCTTTGGCAGTCGAAACAGAAGGCTTTTTATCACAGGACAAGAAATCAGCCCTCAACAACTTGACCGGCTGAAAAAGATTTTTTGAAAAAATCCCTAAGCCCCGGGGTCAGAATTTCAGCAAAAATCTGACTTTTGGCAATTCACTCAAAAATGGTGCCAACCGGTTGCAAATGCTCCCCTGAAAGCTTTGGCAGTCGAAACAGAAGGCTTTTTATCACAGGACAAGAAATCAGCCCTCAACAACTTAACCGGCAGAAAAAGATTTTTTGAAAAAATCCCTAAGCCCCGGGGTCACAATTTCAGCAAAAATCTGACTTTTGGCAATTCACTCAAAAATGGTGCCAACTGGTTGCAAATGCTCCCCTGAAAGCTGTGGCAGTCGAAACAGAAGGCTTTTTATCACAGGACAAGAAATCAGCCCTCAACAACTTAACCGGCGGAAAGAGATTTTTTGAAAAAATCCCTAAGCCCCGGGGTCACAATTTCAGCAAAAATCTGACTTTTGGCAATTCACTCAAAAATGGTGCCAACCGGTGGCAAATGCTCCCCTGAAAGCTTAGGCAGTCAAAACAGAAGGCTTTTTATCACCAGAAAAGAAATCAGCCCTCAAGAAGTTAACCGGCCGAAAATGATTTTTTGAAAAAATCCCTAAGCCCCGGGGTCACAATTTCAGCAAAAATCTGACTTTTGGCAATTCACTCAAAAATGGTGCCAACCGGTTGCAAATGCTCCCCTGAAAGCTTTGGGGGTCGAAACAGAAGGCTTTTTATCACAGGACAAGAAATCAGCCCTCAACAACTTAACCGGCAGAAAAAGATTTTTTGAAAAAATCCCTAAGCCCCGGGGTCACAATTTCAGCAAAAATCTGACTTTTGGCAATTCACTCAAAAATGGTGCCAACCGGTTGCAAATGCTCCCCTGAAAGCTTAGGCAGTCGAAACAGAAGGATTTTTATCACAGGACAAGAAATCAGCCCTCAACAACTTAACCGGCAGAAAGAGATTTTTTGAAAAAATCCCTAAGCCCCGGGGTCACAATTTCAGCAAAAATCTGACTTTTGGCAATTCACTCAAAAATGGTGCCAATCACTAGCAAATGCTCCCCTGAAAGCTTTGGCAGTCGAAACAGAAGGCTTTTTATCACAGGACAAGAAATCAGCCCTCAACAACTTGACCGGCAGAAAAAGATTTTTTGAAAAAATCCCTAAGCCCTGGGGTCACAATTTTAGCAAAAATCTGACTTTTGGCAATTCACTCAAAAATGGTGCCAACCGGTTGCAAATGCTCCCCTGAAAGCTTAGGCAGTCGAAACAGAAGGCTTTTTATCACAGGACAAGAAATGAGCCCTCAACAACTTAACCGGCGGAAAGAGATTTTTTGAAAAAATCCCTAAGCCCCGGTGTCACAATTTCAGCAAAAATCTGACTTTTGGCAATTCACTCAAAAATGGTGCCAACCGGTTGCAAATGCTCCCCTGAAAGCATTGGCAGTTGAAACAGAAGGTTTTTTATCGCAGGACAAGAAATCAGCCCTCAACAACTTAACCGGCGGAAAGAGATTTTTTGAAAAAATCCCTAAGCCCCGGGGTCACAATTTCAGCAAAAATCTGACTTTTGGCAATTCACTCAAAAATGGTGCCAACCGGTTGCAAATGCTCCCCTGAAAGCTTTGGCAGTCGAAACAGAAGGCTTTTTATCACAGGACAAGAAATCAGCCCTCAACAACTTGACCGGCCGAAAAGGATTTTTTGAAAAAATCCCTAAGCCCCGGGGTCACAATTTCAGCAAAAATCTGACTTTTGGCAATTCACTCAAAAATGGTGTCAACTGGTTGCAAATGCTCCACTGAAAGCTTTGGCAGTCGAAACAGAAGGCTTTTTATCACAGGACAAGAAATCAGCCCTCAACAACTTAACCAGCGGAAAGAGATTTTTTGAAAAAATCCCTAAGCCCCGGGGTCACAATTTCAGCAAAAATCTGACTTTTGGCAATTCACTCAAAAATGGTGCCAACCGGTTGCAAATGCTCCCCTGAAAGCTTAGGCAGTCGAAACAGAAGGCTTTTTATCACAGGACAAGAAATCAGCCCTCAACAACTTAACCGGCGGAAAGAGATTTTTTGAAAAAATCCCTAAGCCCCGGTGTCACAATTTCAGCAAAAATCTGACTTTTGGCAATTCACTCAAAAATGGTGCCAATCACATGCAAATGCTCCCCTGAAAGCTTAGGCAGTCGAAACAGAAGGCTTTTTTTCACAGGACAAGAAGTCAGCCCTCAAGAAGTTAACCGGCCAAAAATGATTTTTTGAAAAAATCCCTAAGCCCCGGGGTCACAATTTCAGCAAAAATCTGACTTTTGGCAATTCACTCAAAAATGGTGCCAACCGGTTGCAAATGCTCCCCTGAAAGCTTTGGCAGTCGAAATAGAAGGCTTTTTATCACAGGACAAGAAATCAGCCCTCAACAACTTGACCGGCCGAAAAGGATTTTTTGAAAAAATCCCTAAGCCCCGGGGTCACAATTTCAGCAAAAATCTGACTTTTGGCAATTCACTCAAAAATGGTGTCAACTGGTTGCAAATGCTCCCCTGAAAGCTTTGGCAGTCGAAACAGAAGGCTTTTTATCACAGGACAAGAAATCAGCCTTCAACAACTTAACTGGCGGAAAGTGATTTTTTGAAAAAATCCCTAAGGCCCGGGGTCATAATTTCAGCAAAAATCTGACTTTTGGCAATTCACTCAAAAATGGTGACAATCACTTGCAAATGCTCCCCTGAAAGCTTTGGCAGTCGAAACAGAAGGCTTTTTATCACAGGACAAGAAATCAGCCCTCAACAACTTGACCGGCCGAAAAAGATTTTTTGAAAAAATCCCTAAGCCCCGGGGTCACAATTTCAGCAAAAATCTGACTTTTGGCAATTCACTCAAAAATGGTGACAATCACTTGCAAATGCTCCCCTGAAAGCTTTGGCAGTCGAAACAGAAGGCTTTTTATCACAGGACAAGAAATCAGCCCTCAACAACTTGACCGGCTGAAAAAGATTTTTTGAAAAAATCCCTAAGCCCCGGGGTCAGAATTTCAGCAAAAATCTGACTTTTGGCAATTCACTCAAAAATGGTGCCAACCGGTTGCAAATGCTCCCCTGAAAGCTTTGGCAGTCGAAACAGAAGGCTTTTTATCACAGGACAAGAAATCAGCCCTCAACAACTTAACCGGCAGAAAAAGATTTTTTGAAAAAATCCCTAAGCCCCGGGGTCACAATTTCAGCAAAAATCTGACTTTTGGCAATTCACTCAAAAATGGTGCCAACTGGTTGCAAATGCTCCCCTGAAAGCTGTGGCAGTCGAAACAGAAGGCTTTTTATCACAGGACAAGAAATCAGCCCTCAACAACTTAACCGGCGGAAAGAGATTTTTTGAAAAAATCCCTAAGCCCCGGGGTCACAATTTCAGCAATAATCTGACTTTTGGCAATTCACTCAAAAATGGTGCGAACCGGTTGCAAATGCTCCCCTGAAAGCTTTGGCAGTCGAAACAGAAGGCTTTTTATCACAGGACAAGAAATCAGCCCTCAACAACTTGACCGGCCGAAAAAGATTTTTTGAAAAAATCCCTAAGCCCCGGGGTCACAATTTCAGCAAAAATCTGACTTTTGGCAATTCACTCAAAAATGGTGCCAACCGGTTGCAAATGCTCCCCTGAAAGCTTTGGCATTCGAAACAGAAGGCTTTTTATCACAGGACAAGAAATCAGCCCTCAACAACTTGACCGGCCGAAAAAGATTTTTTGAAAAAATCCCTAAGCCCCGGGGTCACAATTTCAGCAAAAATCTGACTTTTGGCAATTCACTCAAAAATGGTGTCAACTGGTTGCAAATGCTCCACTGAAAGCTTTGGCAGTCGAAACAGAAGGCTTTTTATCACAGGACAAGAAATCAGCCCTCAACAACTTAACCAGCGGAAAGAGATTTTTTGAAAAAATCCCTAAGCCCCGGGGTCACAATTTCAGCAAAAATCTGACTTTTGGCAATTCACTCAAAAATGGTGCCAACCGGTTGCAAATGCTCCCCTGAAAGCTTAGGCAGTCGAAAAGAAGGCTTTTTATCACAGGACAAGAAATCAGCCCTCAACAACTTAACCGGCGGAAAGAGATTTTTTGAAAAAATCCCTAAGCCCCGGTGTCACAATTTCAGCAAAAATCTGACTTTTGGCAATTCACTCAAAAATGGTGCCAATCACATGCAAATGCTCCCCTGAAAGCTTAGGCAGTCGAAACAGAAGGCTTTTTTTCACAGGACAAGAAGTCAGCCCTCAAGAAGTTAACCGGCCAAAAATGATTTTTTGAAAAAATCCCTAAGCCCCGGGGTCACAATTTCAGCAAAAATCTGACTTTTGGCAATTCACTCAAAAATGGTGCCAACCGGTTGCAAATGCTCCCCTGAAAGCTTTGGCAGTCGAAATAGAAGGCTTTTTATCACAGGACAAGAAATCAGCCCTCAACAACTTGACCGGCCGAAAAGGATTTTTTGAAAAAATCCCTAAGCCCCGGGGTCACAATTTCAGCAAAAATCTGACTTTTGGCAATTCACTCAAAAATGGTGTCAACTGGTTGCAAATGCTCCCCTGAAAGCTTTGGCAGTCGAAACAGAAGGCTTTTTATCACAGGACAAGAAATCAGCCTTCAACAACTTAACTGGCGGAAAGTGATTTTTTGAAAAAATCCCTAAGGCCCGGGGTCATAATTTCAGCAAAAATCTGACTTTTGGCAATTCACTCAAAAATGGTGACAATCACTTGCAAATGCTCCCCTGAAAGCTTTGGCAGTCGAAACAGAAGGCTTTTTATCACAGGACAAGAAATCAGCCCTCAACAACTTGACCGGCCGAAAAAGATTTTTTGAAAAAATCCCTAAGCCCCGGGGTCACAATTTCAGCAAAAATCTGACTTTTGGCAATTCACTCAAAAATGGTGACAATCACTTGCAAATGCTCCCCTGAAAGCTTTGGCAGTCGAAACAGAAGGCTTTTTATCACAGGACAAGAAATCAGCCCTCAACAACTTGACCGGCTGAAAAAGATTTTTTGAAAAAATCCCTAAGCCCCGGGGTCAGAATTTCAGCAAAAATCTGACTTTTGGCAATTCACTCAAAAATGGTGCCAACCGGTTGCAAATGCTCCCCTGAAAGCTTTGGCAGTCGAAACAGAAGGCTTTTTATCACAGGACAAGAAATCAGCCCTCAACAACTTAACCGGCAGAAAAAGATTTTTTGAAAAAATCCCTAAGCCCCGGGGTCACAATTTCAGCAAAAATCTGACTTTTGGCAATTCACTCAAAAATGGTGCCAACTGGTTGCAAATGCTCCCCTGAAAGCTGAGGCAGTCGAAACAGAAGGCTTTTTATCACAGGACAAGAAATCAGCCCTCAACAACTTAACCGGCGGAAAGAGATTTTTTGAAAAAATCCCTAAGCCCCGGGGTCACAATTTCAGCAAAAATCTGACTTTTGGCAATTCACTCAAAAATGGTGCGAACCGGTTGCAAATGCTCCCCTGAAAGCTTTGGCAGTCGAAACAGAAGGCTTTTTATCACAGGACAAGAAATCAGCCCTCAACAACTTGACCGGCCGAAAAAGATTTTTTGAAAAAATCCCTAAGCCCCGGGGTCACAATTTCAGCAAAAATCTGACTTTTGGCAATTCACTCAAAAATGGTGCCAACCGGTTGCAAATGCTCCCCTGAAAGGTTAGGCAGTCGAAAGAGAAGGCTTTTTATCACAGGACAAGAAATCAGCCCTCAACAACTTAACCGGCGGAAAGAGATTTTTTGAAAAAATCCCTAAGCCCCGGGGTCACAATTTCAGCAAAAATCTGACTTTTGGCAATTCACTCAAAAATGGTGACAATCACTTGCAAATGCTCCCCTGAAAGCTATGGCAGTCGAAACAGAAGGCTTTTTATCACAGGACAAGAAATCAGCCCTCAACAACTTAACCGGCGGAAAGAGATTTTTTGAAAAAATCCCTAAGCCCCGGGGTCACAATTTCAGCAAAAATCTGACTTTTGGCAATGCACTCAAAAATGGTGCCAATCACTTGCAAATGCTCCCCTGAATGCTTTGGCAGTCGAAACAGAAGGCTTTTTATCACAGGACTAGAAATCAGCCCTCAACAACTTCACCGGCGGAAAGAGATTTTTTGAAAAAATCCCTAAGCCCCGGGGTCACAATTTCAGCAAAAATCTGACTTTTGGCAATTCACTCAAAAATGGTGCCAACCGGTTGCAAATGCTCCCCTGAAAGGTTTGGCAGTCGAATCAGAAGGCTTTTTATCACAGGACAAGAAATCAGCCCTCAACAACTTAACTGGCGGAAAGAGATTTTTTGAAAAAATCCCTAAGCCCCGGGGTCACAATTTCAGCAAAAATCTGACTTTTGGCAATTCACTCAAAAATGGTGACAATCACTTGCAAATGCTCCCCTGAAAGCTTTGTCAGGCGAAACAGAAGGCTTTTTATCACAGGACAAGAAATCAGCCCTCAACAACTTAACCGGCAGAAAAAGATTTTTTGAAAAAATCCCTAAGCCCCGGGGTCACAATTTCAGCAAAAATCTGACTTTTGGCAATTCACTCAAAAATGGTGCCAATCACTTGCAAATGCTCCCCTGAATGCTTTGGCAGTCGAAACAGAAGGCTTTTTATCACAGTACAAGAAATCAGCCCTCAACAACTTGACCGGCCGAAAAAGATTTTTTGAAAAAATCCCTAAGCCCCGGGGTCACAATTTCAGCAAAAATCTGACTTTTGGCAATTCACTCAAAAATGGTGCCAACCGGTTGCAAATGCTCCCCTGAAAGCTTTGGCAGTCGAAAGAGAAGGCTTTTTATCACAGGACAAGAAATCAGCCCTCAACAACTTAACCGGCCGAAAAAGATTTTTTGAAAAAATCCCTAAGCTCCGGGGTCACAATTTCAGCAAAAATCTGACTTTTGGCAATTCACTCAAAAATGGTGACAATCACTTGCAAATGCGCTCCCCTGAAAGCTGTGGCAGTCGAAACAGAAGGCTTTTTATCACAGGACAAGAAATCAGCCCTCAACAACTTAACCGGCGGAAAGAGATTTTTTGAAAAAATCCCTAAGCCCCGGGGTCACAATTTCAGCAAAAATCTGACTTTTGGCAATTCACTCAAAAATGGGGACAATCACTTGCAAATGCTCCCCTGAAAGCTATGGCAGTCGAAACAGAAGGCTTTTTATCACAGGACAAGAAATCAGCCCTCAACAACTTAACCGGCAGAAAAAGATTTTTTGAAAAAATCCTTAGCCCCGGGGTCACAATTTCAGCAAAAATCTGACTTTTGGCAATTCACTCAAAAATGGTGCCAACCGGTTGCAAATGCTCCCCTGAAAGCTTAGGCAGTCAAAACAGAAGGCTTTTTATCACAGGACAAGAAATCAGCCCTCAACAACTTGACCGGCCGAAAAAGATTTTTTGAAAAAATCCCTAAGCCCCGGGGTCACAATTTCAGCAAAAATCTGACTTTTGGCAATTCACTCAAAAATGGTGACAATCACTTGCAAATGCTCCCCTGAAAGCTATGGCAGTCGAAACAGAAGGCTTTTTATCACAGGACAAGAAATCAGCCCTCAACAACTTAACCGGCGGAAAGAGATTTTTTGAAAAAATCCCTAAGCCCCGGGGTCACAATTTCAGCAAAAATCTGACTTTTGGCAATTCACTCAAAAATGGTGACAATCACTTGCAAATGCTCCCCTGAAAGCTATGGCAGTCGAATCAGAAGGCTTTTTATCACAGGACAAGAAATCAGCCCTCAACAACTTAACCGGCAGAAAAAGATTTTTTGAAAAAATCCTTAGCCCCGGGGTCACAATTTCAGCAAAAATCTGACTTTTGGCAATTCACTCAAAAATGGTTCCAACCGGTTGCAAATGCTCCCCTGAAAGGTTAGGCAGTCGAAACAGAAGGCTTTTTGTCACAGGACAAGAAATCAGCCCTCAACAACTTAACCGGCCGAAAAAGATTTTTTGAAAAAATCCCTAAGCCCCGGGGTCACAATTTCAGCAAAAATCTGACTTTTGGCAATTCACTCAAAAATGGTGCCAACCGGTTTGAAATGCTCCCCTGAAAGCTTAGGCAGTCGAAACAGAAGGCTTTTTATCACAGGACAAGAAATCAGCCCTCAACAACTTAACCGGCGGAAAGAGATTTTTTGAAAAAATCCCTAAGCCCCGGGGTCACAATTTCAGCAAAAATCTGACTTTTGGCAATTCACTCAAAAATGGTGCCAATCACTTGCAAATGCTCCCCTGAAAGCTTAGGCAGTCGAAACAGAAGGCTTTTTATCACAGGACAAGAAATCAGCCCTCAACAACTTAACCGGCGGAAAGAGATTTTTTGAAAAAATCCCTAAGCCCCGGGGTCACAATTTCAGCAAAAATCTGACTTTTGGCAATTCACTCAAAAATGGTGCCAATCACTTGCAAATGCTCCCCTGAAAGCTTAGGCAGTCGAAACAGAAGGCTTTTTACCACTGGACAAGAAATCAGCCCTCAAAAACTTAACCGGCGGAAAGAGATTTTTTGAAAAAATCCATAAGCCCCGGGGTCACAATTTCAGCAAAAATCTGACTTTTGTCAATTCACTCAAAAATGGTGACAATCACTTGCAAATGCTCCCCTGAAAGCTGTGGCAGTCGAAACAGAAGGCTTTTTATCACAGGACAAGAAATCAGCCCTCAACAACTTAACCGGCGGAAAGAGATTTTTTGAAAAAATCCCTAAGCCCCGGGGTCACAATTTCAGCAAAAATCTGACTTTTGGCAATTCACTCAAAAATGGGGACAATCACTTGCAAATGCTCCCCTGAAAGCTATGGCAGTCGAAACAGAAGGCTTTTTATCACAGGACAAGAAATCAGCCCTCAACAACTTAACCGGCAGAAAAAGATTTTTTGAAAAAATCCTTAGCCCCGGGGTCACAATTTCAGCAAAAATCTGACTTTTGGCAATTCACTCAAAAATGGTGCCAACCGGTTGCAAATGCTCCCCTGAAAGCTTAGGCAGTCAAAACAGAAGGCTTTTTATCACAGGACAAGAAATCAGCCCTCAACAACTTGACCGGCCGAAAAAGATTTTTTGAAAAAATCCCTAAGCCCCGGGGTCACAATTTCAGCAAAAATCTGACTTTTGGCAATTCACTCAAAAATGGTGACAATCACTTGCAAATGCTCCCCTGAAAGCTATGGCAGTCGAAACAGAAGGCTTTTTATCACAGGACAAGAAATCAGCCCTCAACAACTTAACCGGCGGAAAGAGATTTTTTGAAAAAATCCCTAAGCCCCGGGGTCACAATTTCAGCAAAAATCTGACTTTTGGCAATTCACTCAAAAATGGTGACAATCACTTGCAAATGCTCCCCTGAAAGCTATGGCAGTCGAATCAGAAGGCTTTTTATCACAGGACAAGAAATCAGCCCTCAACAACTTAACCGGCAGAAAAAGATTTTTTGAAAAAATCCTTAGCCCCGGGGTCACAATTTCAGCAAAAATCTGACTTTTGGCAATTCACTCAAAAATGGTGCCAATCACTTGCAAATGCTCCCCTGAAAGCTTAGGCAGTCGAAACAGAAGGCTTTTTATCACAGGACAAGAAATCAGCCCTCAAAAACTTAACCGGCGGAAAGAGATTTTTTGAAAAAATCCATAAGCCCCGGGGTCACAATTTCAGCAAAAATCTGACTTTTGTCAATTCACTCAAAAATGGTGACAATCACTTGCAAATGCTCCCCTGAAAGCTGTGGCAGTCGAAACAGAAGGCTTTTTATCACAGGACAAGAAATCAGCCCTCAACAACTTAACCGGCGGAAAGAGATTTTTTGAAAAAATCCCTAAGCCCCGGGGTCACAATTTCAGCAAAAATCTGACTTTTGGCAATTCACTCAAAAATGGGGACAATCACTTGCAAATGCTCCCCTGAAAGCTATGGCAGTCGAAACAGAAGGCTTTTTATCACAGGACAAGAAATCAGCCCTCAACAACTTAACCGGCAGAAAAAGATTTTTTGAAAAAATCCTTAGCCCCGGGGTCACAATTTCAGCAAAAATCTGACTTTTGGCAATTCACTCAAAAATGGTGCCAACCGGTTGCAAATGCTCCCCTGAAAGCTTAGGCAGTCAAAACAGAAGGCTTTTTATCACAGGACAAGAAATCAGCCCTCAACAACTTGACCGGCCGAAAAAGATTTTTTGAAAAAATCCCTAAGCCCCGGGGTCACAATTTCAGCAAAAATCTGACTTTTGGCAATTCACTCAAAAATGGTGACAATCACTTGCAAATGCTCCCCTGAAAGCTATGGCAGTCGAAACAGAAGGCTTTTTATCACAGGACAAGAAATCAGCCCTCAACAACTTAACCGGCGGAAAGAGATTTTTTGAAAAAATCCCTAAGCCCCGGGGTCACAATTTCAGCAAAAATCTGACTTTTGGCAATTCACTCAAAAATGGTGACAATCACTTGCAAATGCTCCCCTGAAAGCTATGGCAGTCGAATCAGAAGGCTTTTTATCACAGGACAAGAAATCAGCCCTCAACAACTTAACCGGCAGAAAAAGATTTTTTGAAAAAATCCTTAGCCCCGGGGTCACAATTTCAGCAAAAATCTGACTTTTGGCAATTCACTCAAAAATGGTTCCAACCGGTTGCAAATGCTCCCCTGAAAGGTTAGGCAGTCGAAACAGAAGGCTTTTTGTCACAGGACAAGAAATCAGCCCTCAACAACTTAACCGGCCGAAAAAGATTTTTTGAAAAAATCCCTAAGCCCCGGGGTCACAATTTCAGCAAAAATCTGACTTTTGGCAATTCACTCAAAAATGGTGCCAACCGGTTTGAAATGCTCCCCTGAAAGCTTAGGCAGTCGAAACAGAAGGCTTTTTATCACAGGACAAGAAATCAGCCCTCAACAACTTAACCGGCGGAAAGAGATTTTTTGAAAAAATCCCTAAGCCCCGGGGTCACAATTTCAGCAAAAATCTGACTTTTGGCAATTCACTCAAAAATGGTGCCAATCACTTGCAAATGCTCCCCTGAAAGCTTAGGCAGTCGAAACAGAAGGCTTTTTATCACTGGACAAGAAATCAGCCCTCAAAAACTTAACCGGCAGAAAAAGATTTTTTGAAAAAATCCCTAAGCCCCGGGGTCACAATTTCAGCAAAAATCTGACTTTTGTCAATTTACTCAAAAATGGTGACAATCACTTGCAAATGCTCCCCTGAAAGCTGTGGCAGTCGAAACAGAAGGCTTTTTATCACAGGACAAGAAATCAGCCCTCAACAACTTAACCGGCGGAAAGAGATTTTTTGAAAAAATCCCTAAGCCCCGGGGTCACAATTTCAGCAAAAATCTGACTTTTGGCAATTCACTCAAAAATGGGGACAATCACTTGCAAATGCTCCCCTGAAAGCTTTGGCAGTCGAAACAGAAGGCTTTTTATCACAGGTCAAGAAATCAGCCCTCAACAACTTAACCGGCGGAAAGAGATTTTTTGAAAAAATCCCTAAGCCCCGGGGTCACAATTTCAGCAAAAATCTGACTTTTGGCAATTCACTCAAAAATGGTGCCAACCGGTTGCAAATGCTCCCCTGAAAGCTTTGGCAGTCGAAACAGAAGGCTTTTTATCACAGGACAAGAAATCAGCCCTCAACAACTTAACCGGTGGAAAGAGATTTTTTGAAAAAATCCCTAAGCCCCGGGGTCACAATTTCAGCAAAAATCTGACTTTTGGCAATTCACTCAAAAATGGTGCCAACTGGTTGCAAATGCTCCCCTGAAAGCTTTGGCAGTCGAAACAGAAGGCTTTTTATCACAGGACAGGAAATCAGCCCTCAACAACTTAACCGGCGGAAAGAGATTTTTTGAAAAAATCCCTAAGCCCCGGGGTCACAATTTCAGCAAAAATCTGACTTTTGGCAATTCACTCAAAAATGGTGCCAATCACTTGCAAATGCTCCCCTGAATGCTTTGGCAGTCGAAACAGAAGGCTTTTTATCACAGGACAAGAAATCAGCCCTCAACAACTTAACCGGCGGAAAGAGATTTTTTGAAAAAATCCCTAAGCCCCGGGGTCACAATTTCAGCAAAAATCTGACTTTTGGCAATTCACTCAAAAATGGTGCCAACTGGTTGCAAATGCTCCCCTGAAAGCTTTGGCAGTCGAAACAGAAGGCTTTTTATCACAGGACAAGAAATCAGCCCTCAACAACTTCACCGGCGGAAAGAGATTTTTGGAAAAAATCCCTAAGCCCCGGGGTCACAATATCAGCAAAAATCTGACTTTTGGCAATTCACTCAAAAATGGTGACAATCACTTGCAAATGCTCCCCTGAAAGCTATGGCAGTCGAAACAGAAGGCTTTTTATCACAGGACAAGAAATCAGCCCTCAACAACTTAACCGGCGGAAAGAGATTTTTTGAAAAAATCCCTAAGCCCCGGGGTCACAATTTCAGCAAAAATCTGACTTTTGGGAATTCACTCAAAAATGGTGCCAACCGGTTTGAAATGCTCCCCTGAAAGCTTAGGCAGTCGAAACAGAAGGCTTTTTATCACAGGACAAGAAATCAGCCCTCAACAACTTAACCGGCGGAAAGAGATTTTTTGAAAAAATCCCTAAGCCCCGGGGTCACAATTTCAGCAAAAATCTGACTTTTGGCAATTCACTCAAAAATGGTGCCAATCACTTGCAAATGCTCCCCTGAAAGCTTAGGCAGTCGAAACAGAAGGCTTTTTATCACTGGACAAGAAATCAGCCCTCAAAAACTTAACCGGCGGAAAGAGATTTTTTGAAAAAATCCCTAAGCCCCGGGGTCACAATTTCAGCAAAAATCTGACTTTTGTCAATTCACTCAAAAATGGTGACAATCACTTGCAAATGCTCCCCTGAAAGCTGTGGCAGTCGAAACAGAAGGCTTTTTATCACAGGACAAGAAATCAGCCCTCAACAACTTAACCGGCGGAAAGAGATTTTTTGAAAAAATCCCTAAGCCCCGGGGTCACAATTTCAGCAAAAATCTGACTTTTGGCAATTCACTCAAAAATGGGGACAATCACTTGCAAATGCTCCCCTGAAAGCTATGGCAGTCGAAACAGAAGGCTTTTTATCACAGGACAAGAAATCAGCCCTCAACAACTTAACCGGTGGAAAGAGATTTTTTGAAAAAATCCCTAAGCCCCGGGGTCACAATTTCAGCAAAAATCTGACTTTTGGCAATTCACTCAAAAATGGTGCCAATCACTTGCAAATGCTCCCCTGAAAGCTTTGGCAGTCGAAACAGAAGGCTTTTTATCACAGGACAGGAAATCAGCCCTCAACAACTTAACCGGCGGAAAGAGATTTTTTGAAAAAATCCCTAAGCCCTGGGGTCACAATTTCAGCAAAAATCTGACTTTTGGCAATTCACTCAAAAATGGTGCCAATCACTTGCAAATGCTCCCCTGAATGCTTTGGCAGTCGAAACAGAAGGCTTTTTATCACAGGACAAGAAATCAGCCCTCAACAACTTAACCGGCGGAAAGAGATTTTTTGAAAAAATCCCTAAGCCCCGGGGTCACAATTTCAGCAAAAATCTGACTTTTGGCAATTCACTCAAAAATGGTGCCAACTGGTTGCAAATGCTCCCCTGAAAGCTTTGGCAGTCGAAACAGAAGGCTTTTTATCACAGGACAAGAAATCAGCCCTCAACAACTTCACCGGCGGAAAGAGATTTTTGGAAAAAATCCCTAAGCCCCGGGGTCACAATTTCAGCAAAAATCTGACTTTTGGCAATTCACTCAAAAATGGTGACAATCACTTGCAAATGCTCCCCTGAAAGCTATGGCAGTCGAAACAGAAGGCTTTTTATCACAGGACAAGAAATCAGCCCTCAACAACTTAACCGGCGGAAAGAGATTTTTTGAAAAAATCCCTAAGCCCCGGGGTCACAATTTCAGCAAAAATCTGACTTTTGGCAATTCACTCAAAAATGGTGCCAACCGGTTTGAAATGCTCCCCTGAAAGCTATGGCAGTCGAAACAGAAGGCTTTTTATCACAGGACAAGAAATCAGCCCTCAACAACTTAACCGGCAGAAAAAGATTTTTGAAAAAATCCTTAGCCCCGGGGTCACAATTTCAGCAAAAATCTGACTTTTGGCAATTCACTCAAAAATGGTTCCAACCGGTTGCAAATGCTCCCCTGAAAGGTTAGGCAGTCGAAACAGAAGGCTTTTTGTCACAGGACAAGAAATCAGCCCTCAACAACTTAACCGGCCGAAAAAGATTTTTTGAAAAAATCCCTAAGCCCCGGGGTCACAATTTCAGCAAAAATCTGACTTTTGGCAATTCACTCAAAAATGGTGCCAACTGGTTTGAAATGCTCCCCTGAAAGCTTAGGCAGTCGAAACAGAAGGCTTTTTATAACAGGACAAGAAATCAGCCCTCAACAACTTAACCGGCGGAAAGAGATTTTTTGAAAAAATCCCTAAGCCCCGGGGTCACAATTTCAGCAAAAATCTGACTTTTGGCAATTCACTCAAAAATGGTGCCAATCACTTGCAAATGCTCCCCTGAAAGCTTAGGCAGTCGAAACAGAAGGCTTTTTATCACTGGACAAGAAATCAGCCCTCAACAACTTAACCGGCAGAAAAAGATTTTTGAAAAAATCCTTAGCCCCGGGGTCACAATTTCAGCAAAAATCTGACTTTTGGCAATTCACTCAAAAATGGTTCCAACCGGTTGCAAATGCTCCCCTGAAAGGTTAGGCAGTCGAAACAGAAGGCTTTTTGTCACAGGACAAGAAATCAGCCCTCAACAACTTAACCGGCCGAAAAAGATTTTTTGAAAAAATCCCTAAGCCCCGGGGTCACAATTTCAGCAAAAATCTGACTTTTGGCAATTCACTCAAAAATGGTGCCAACTGGTTTGAAATGCTCCCCTGAAAGCTTAGGCAGTCGAAACAGAAGGCTTTTTATCACAGGACAAGAAATCAGCCCTCAACAACTTAACCGGCGGAAAGAGATTTTTTGAAAAAATCCCTAAGCCCCGGGGTCACAATTTCAGCAAAAATCTGACTTTTGGCAATTCACTCAAAAATGGTGCCAATCACTTGCAAATGCTCCCCTGAAAGCTTAGGCAGTCGAAACAGAAGGCTTTTTATCACTGGACAAGAAATCAGCCCTCAAAAACTTAACCGGCGGAAAGAGATTTTTTGAAAAAATCCCTAAGCCCCGGGGTCACAATTTCAGCAAAAATCTGACTTTTGTCTATTCACTCAAAAATGGTGACAATCACTTGCAAATGCTCCCCTGAAAGCTGTGGCAGTCGAAACAGAAGGCTTTTTATCACAGGACAAGAAATCAGCCCTCAACAACTTAACCGGCGGAAAGAGATTTTTTGAAAAAATCCCTAAGCCCCGGGGTCACAATTTCAGCAAAAATCTCACTTTTGGCAATTCACTCAAAAATGGGGACAATCACTTGCAAATGCTCCCCTGAAAGCTATGGCAGTCGAAACAGAAGGCTTTTTATCACAGGACAAGAAATCAGCCCTCAACAACTTAACCGGCAGAAAAAGATTTTTTGAAAAAATCCTTAGCCCCGGGGTCACAATTTCAGCAAAAATCTGACTTTTGGCAATTCACTCAAAAATGGTGCCAACCGGTTGCAAATGCTCCCCTGAAAGCTTAGGCAGTCAAAACAGAAGGCTTTTTATCACATGACAAGAAATCAGCCCTCAACAACTTGACCGGCCGAAAAAGATTTTTTGAAAAAATCCCTAAGCCCCGGGGTCACAATTTCAGCAAAAATCTGACTTTTGGCAATTCACTCAAAAATGGTGACAATCACTTGCAAATGCTCCCCTGAAAGCTATGGCAGTCGAAACAGAAGGCTTTTTATCACAGGACAAGAAATCAGCCCTCAACAACTTAACCGGCGGAAAGAGATTTTTTGAAAAAATCCCTAAGCCCCGGGGTCACAATTTCAGCAAAAATCTGACTTTTGGCAATTCACTCAAAAATGGTGCCAATCACTTGCAAATGCTCCCCTGAATGCTTTGGCAGTCGAAACAGAAGGCTTTTTATCACAGGACAAGAAATCAGCCCTCAACAACTTCACCGGCGGAAAGAGATTTTTTGAAAAAATCCCTAAGCCCCGGGGTCACAATTTCAGCAAAAATCTGACTTTTGTCAATTCACTCAAAAATGGTGACAATCACTTGCAAATGCTCCCCTGAAAGCTGTGGCAGTCGAAACAGAAGGCTTTTTATCACAGGACAAGAAATCAGCCCTCAACAACTTAACCGGCGGAAAGAGATTTTTTGAAAAAATCCCTAAGCCCCGGGGTCACAATTTCAGCAAAAATCTGACTTTTGGCAATTCACTCAAAAATGGGGACAATCACTTGCAAATGCTCCCCTGAAAGCTATGGCAGTCGAAACAGAAGGCTTTTTATCACAGGACAAGAAATCAGCCCTCAACAACTTAACCGGCAGAAAAAGATTTTTTGAAAAAATCCTTAGCCCCGGGGTCACAATTTCAGCAAAAATCTGACTTTTGGCAATTCACTCAAAAATGGTTCCAACCGGTTGCAAATGCTCCCCTGAAAGGTTAGGCAGTCGAAACAGAAGGCTTTTTGTCACAGGACAAGAAATCAGCCCTCAACAACTTAACCGGCCGAAAAAGATTTTTTGAAAAAATCCCTAAGCCCCGGGGTCACAATTTCAGCAAAAATCTGACTTTTGGCAATTCACTCAAAAATGGTGCCAACTGGTTTGAAATGCTCCCCTGAAAGCTTAGGCAGTCGAAACAGAAGGCTTTTTATCACAGGACAAGAAATCAGCCCTCAACAACTTAACCGGCGGAAAGAGATTTTTTGAAAAAATCCCTAAGCCCCGGGGTCACAATTTCAGCAAAAATCTGACTTTTGGCAATTCACTCAAAAATGGTGCCAATCACTTGCAAATGCTCCCCTGAAAGCTTAGGCAGTCGAAACAGAAGGCTTTTTATCACTGGACAAGAAATCAGCCCTCAAAAACTTAACCGGCGGAAAGAGATTTTTTGAAAAAATCCCTAAGCCCCGGGGTCACAATTTCAGCAAAAATCTGACTTTTGGCAATTCACTCAAAAATGGTGCCAACCGGTTGCAAATGCTCCCCTGAAAGCTTAGGCAGTCAAAACAGAAGGCTTTTTACCACATGACAAGAAATCAGCCCTCAACAACTTGACCGGCCAAAAAAGATTTTTTGAAAAAATCCCTAAGCCCCGGGGTCACAATTTCAGCAAAAATCTGACTTTTGGCAATTCACTCAAAAATGGTGACAATCACTTGCAAATGCTCCCCTGAAAGCTATGGCAGTCGAAACAGAAGGCTTTTTATCACAGGACAAGAAATCAGCCCTCAACAACTTAACCGGCGGAAAGAGATTTTTTGAAAAAATCCCTAAGCCCCGGGGTCACAATTTCAGCAAAAATCTGACTTTTGGCAATTCACTCAAAAATGGTGCCAATCACTTGCAAATGCTCCCCTGAATGCTTTGGCAGTCGAAACAGAAGGCTTTTTATCACAGGACAAGAAATCAGCCCTCAACAACTTAACCGGCGGAAAGAGATTTTTTGAAAAAATCCCTAAGCCCCGGGGTCACAATTTCAGCAAAAATCTGACTTTTGGCAATTCACTCAAAAATGGTGCCAACTGGTTGCAAATGCTCCCCTGAAAGCTTTGGCAGTCGAAACAGAAGGCTTTTTATCACAGGACAAGAAATCAGCCCTCAACAACTTCACCGGCGGAAGGAGATTTTTTGAAAAAATCCCTATGCCCCGGGGTCACAATTTCAGCAAAAATCTGACTTTTGTCAATTCACTCAAAAATGGTGACAATCACTTGCAAATGCTCCCCTGAAAGCTGTGGCAGTCGAAACAGAAGGCTTTTTATCACAGGACAAGAAATCAGCCCTCAACAACTTAACCGGCGGAAAGAGATTTTTTGAAAAAATCCCTAAGCCCCGGGGTCACAATTTCAGCAAAAATCTGACTTTTGTCAATTCACTCAAAAATGGTGACAATCACTTGCAAATGCTCCCCTGAAAGCTGTGGCAGTCGAAACAGAAGGCTTTTTATCACAGGACAAGAAATCAGCCCTCAACAACTTAACCGGCGGAAAGAGATTTTTTGAAAAAATCCCTAAGCCCCGGGGTCACAATTTCAGCAAAAATCTGACTTTTGGCAATTCACTCAAAAATGGGGACAATCACTTGCAAATGCTCCCCTGAAAGCTATGGCAGTCGAAACAGAAGGCTTTTTATCACAGGACAAGGAATCAGCCCTCAACAACTTAACCGGCAGAAAAAGATTTTTTGAAAAAATCCTTAGCCCCGGGGTCACAATTTCAGCAAAAATCTGACTTTTGGCAATTCACTCAAAAATGGGGACAATCACTTGCAAATGCTCCCCTGAAAGCTATGGCAGTCGAAACAGAAGGCTTTTTATCACAGGACAAGAAATCAGCCCTCAACAACTTAACCGGCAGAAAAAGATTTTTTGAAAAAATCCTTAGCCCCGGGGTCACAATTTCAGCAAAAATCTGACTTTTGGCAATTCACTCAAAAATGGTTCCAACCGGTTGCAAATGCTCCCCTGAAAGGTTAGGCAGTCGAAACAGAAGGCTTTTTGTCACAGGACAAGAAATCAGCCCTCAACAACTTAACCGGCCGAAAAAGATTTTTTGAAAAAATCCCTAAGCCCCGGGGTCACAATTTCAGCAAAAATCTGACTTTTGGCAATTCACTCAAAAATGGTGCCAACTGGTTTGAAATGCTCCCCTGAAAGCTTAGGCAGTCGAAACAGAAGGCTTTTTATCACAGGACAAGAAATCAGCCCTCAACAACTTAACCGGCGGAAAGAGATTTTTTGAAAAAATCCCTAAGCCCCGGGGTCACAATTTCAGCAAAAATCTGACTTTTGGCAATTCACTCAAAAATTGTGCCAATCACTTGCAAATGCTCCCCTGAAAGCTTAGGCAGTCGAAACAGAAGGCTTTTTATCACTGGACAAGAAATCAGCCCTCAAAAACTTAACCGGCGGAAAGAGATTTTTTGAAAAAATCCCTAAGCCCCGGGGTCACAATTTCAGCAAAAATCTGACTTTTGTCAATTCACTCAAAAATGGTGACAATCACTTGCAAATGCTCCCCTGAAAGCTGTGGCAGTCGAAACAGAAGGCTTTTTATCACAGGACAAGAAATCAGCCCTCAACAACTTAACCGGCGGAAAGAGATTTTTTGAAAAAATCCCTAAGCCCCGGGGTCACAATTTCAGCAAAAATCTGACTTTTGGCAATTCACTCAAAAATGGGGACAATCACTTGCAAATGCTCCCCTGAAAGCTATGGCAGTCGAAACAGAAGGCTTTTTATCACAGGACAAGAAATCAGCCCTCAACAACTTAACCGGCAGAAAAAGATTTTTTGAAAAAATCCTTAGCCCCGGGGTCACAATTTCAGCAAAAATCTGACTTTTGGCAATTCACTCAAAAATGGTGCCAACCGGTTGCAAATGCTCCCCTGAAAGCTTAGGCAGTCAAAACAGAAGGCTTTTTATCACATGACAAGAAATCAGCCCTCAACAACTTGACCGGCCGAAAAAGATTTTTTGAAAAAATCCCTAAGCCCCGGGGTCACAATTTCAGCAAAAATCTGACTTTTGGCAATTCACTCAAAAATGGTGCCAATCACTTGCAAATGCTCCCCTGAAAGCTATGGCAGTCGAAACAGAAGGCTTTTTATCACAGGACAAGAAATCAGCCCTCAACAACTTAACCGGCGGAAAGAGATTTTTTGAAAAAATCCCTAAGCCCCGGGGTCACAATTTCAGCAAAAATCTGACTTTTGGCAATTCACTCAAAAATGGTGCCAATCACTTGCAAATGCTCCCCTGAAAGCTTAGGCAGTCGAAACAGAAGGCTTTTTACCACTGGACAAGAAATCAGCCCTCAAAAACTTAACCGGCGGAAAGAGATTTTTTGAAAAAATCCCTAAGCCCCGGGGTCACAATTTCAGCAAAAATCTGACTTTTGTCAATTCACTCAAAAATGGTGACAATCACTTGCAAATGCTCCCCTGAAAGCTGTGGCAGTCGAAACAGAAGGCTTTTTATCACAGGACAAGAAATCAGCCCTCAACAACTTAACCGGCGGAAAGAGATTTTTTGAAAAAATCCCTAAGCCCCGGGGTCACAATTTCAGCAAAAATCTGACTTTTGGCAATTCACTCAAAAATGGGGACAATCACTTGCAAATGCTCCCCTGAAAGCTATGGCAGTCGAAACAGAAGGCTTTTTATCACAGGACAAGGAATCAGCCCTCAACAACTTAACCGGCAGAAAAAGATTTTTTGAAAAAATCCTTAGCCCCGGGGTCACAATTTCAGCAAAAATCTGACTTTTGGCAATTCACTCAAAAATGGGGACAATCACTTGCAAATGCTCCCCTGAAAGCTATGGCAGTCGAAACAGAAGGCTTTTTATCACAGGACAAGAAATCAGCCCTCAACAACTTAACCGGCAGAAAAAGATTTTTTGAAAAAATCCTTAGCCCCGGGGTCACAATTTCAGCAAAAATCTGACTTTTGGCAATTCACTCAAAAATGGTTCCAACCGGTTGCAAATGCTCCCCTGAAAGGTTAGGCAGTCGAAACAGAAGGCTTTTTGTCACAGGACAAGAAATCAGCCCTCAACAACTTAACCGGCCGAAAAAGATTTTTTGAAAAAATCCCTAAGCCCCGGGGTCACAATTTCAGCAAAAATCTGACTTTTGGCAATTCACTCAAAAATGGTGCCAACTGGTTTGAAATGCTCCCCTGAAAGCTTAGGCAGTCGAAACAGAAGGCTTTTTATCACAGGACAAGAAATCAGCCCTCAACAACTTAACCGGCGGAAAGAGATTTTTTGAAAAAATCCCTAAGCCCCGGGGTCACAATTTCAGCAAAAATCTGACTTTTGGCAATTCACTCAAAAATGGTGCCAATCACTTGCAAATGCTCCCCTGAAAGCTTAGGCAGTCGAAACAGAAGGCTTTTTATCACTGGACAAGAAATCAGCCCTCAAAAACTTAACCGGCGGAAAGAGATTTTTTGAAAAAATCCCTAAGCCCCGGGGTCACAATTTCAGCAAAAATCTGACTTTTGTCAATTCACTCAAAAATGGTGACAATCACTTGCAAATGCTCCCCTGAAAGCTGTGGCAGTCGAAACAGAAGGCTTTTTATCACAGGACAAGAAATCAGCCCTCAACAACTTAACCGGCGGAAAGAGATTTTTTGAAAAAATCCCTAAGCCCCGGGGTCACAATTTCAGCAAAAATCTGACTTTTGGCAATTCACTCAAAAATGGGGACAATCACTTGCAAATGCTCCCCTGAAAGCTATGGCAGTCGAAACAGAAGGCTTTTTATCACAGGACAAGAAATCAGCCCTCAACAACTTAACCGGCAGAAAAAGATTTTTTGAAAAAATCCTTAACCCCGGGGTCACAATTTCAGCAAAAATCTGACTTTTGGCAATTCACTCAAAAATGGTGCCAACCGGTTGCAAATGCTCCCCTGAAAGCTTAGGCAGTCAAAACAGAAGGCTTTTTATCACATGACAAGAAATCAGCCCTCAACAACTTGACCGGCCGAAAAAGATTTTTTGAAAAAATCCCTAAGCCCCGGGGTCACAATTTCAGCAAAAATCTGACTTTTGGCAATTCACTCAAAAATGGTGACAATCACTTGCAAATGCTCCCCTGAAAGCTATGGCAGTCGAAACAGAAGGCTTTTTATCACAGGACAAGAAATCAGCCCTCAACAACTTAACCGGCGGAAAGAGATTTTTTGAAAAAATCCCTAAGCCCCGGGGTCACAATTTCAGCAAAAATCTGACTTTTGGCAATTCACTCAAAAATGGTGCCAATCACTTGCAAATGCTCCCCTGAAAGCTTAGGCAGTCGAAACAGAAGGCTTTTTATCACTGGACAAGAAATCAGCCCTCAAAAACTTAACCGGCGGAAAGAGATTTTTTGAAAAAATCCCTAAGCCCCGGGGTCACAATTTCAGCAAAAATCTGACTTTTGTCAATTCACTCAAAAATGGTGACAATCACTTGCAAATGCTCCCCTGAAAGCTGTGGCAGTCGAAACAGAAGGCTTTTTATCACAGGACAAGAAATCAGCCCTCAACAACTTAACCGGCGGAAAGAGATTTTTTGAAAAAATCCCTAAGCCCCGGGGTCACAATTTCAGCAAAAATCTGACTTTTGGCAATTCACTCAAAAATGGGGACAATCACTTGCAAATGCTCCCCTGAAAGCTATGGCAGTCGAAACAGAAGGCTTTTTATCACAGGACAAGAAATCAGCCCTCAACAACTTAACCGGCAGAAAAAGATTTTTTGAAAAAATCCTTAGCCCCGGGGTCACAATTTCAGCAAAAATCTGACTTTTGGCAATTCACTCAAAAATGGTGCCAACCGGTTGCAAATGCTCCCCTGAAAGCTTAGGCAGTCAAAACAGAAGGCTTTTTATCACATGACAAGAAATCAGCCCTCAACAACTTGACCGGCCGAAAAAGATTTTTTGAAAAAATCCCTAAGCCCCGGGGTCACAATTTCAGCAAAAATCTGACTTTTGGCAATTCACTCAAAAATGGTGACAATCACTTGCAAATGCTCCCCTGAAAGCTATGGCAGTCGAAACAGAAGGCTTTTTATCACAGGACAAGAAATCAGCCCTCAACAACTTAACCGGCGGAAAGAGATTTTTTGAAAAAATCCCTAAGCCCCGGGGTCACAATTTCAGCAAAAATCTGACTTTTGGCAATTCACTCAAAAATGGTGCCAATCACTTGCAAATGCTCCCCTGAATGCTTTGGCAGTCGAAACAGAAGGCTTTTTATCACAGGACAAGAAATCAGCCCTCAACAACTTAACCGGCGGAAAGAGATTTTTTGAAAAAATCCCTAAGCCCCGGGGTCACAATTTCAGCAAAAATCAGACTTTTGGCAATTCACTCAAAAATGGTGCCAACTGGTTGCAAATGCTCCCCTGAAAGCTTTGGCAGTCGAAACAGAAGGCTTTTTATCACAGGACAAGAAATCAGCCCTCAACAACTTCACCGGCGGAAAGAGATTTTTTGAAAAAATCCCTAAGCCCCGGGGTCACAATTTCAGCAAAAATCTGACTTTTGGCAATTCACTCAAAAATGGTGCCATCCGGTTGCAAATGCTCCCCTGAAAGGTTTGGCAGTCGAATCAGAAGGCTTTTTATCACAGGACAAGAAATCAGCCCTCAACAACTTAACCGGCGGAAAGAGATTTTTTGAAAAAATCCCTAAGCCCCGGGGTCACAATTTCAGCAAAAATCTGACTTTTGGCAATTCACTCAAAAATGGTGACAATCACTTGCAAATGCTCCCCTGAAAGCTTTGGCAGCCGAAACAGAAGGCTTTTTATCACAGGACAAGAAATCAGCCCTCAACAACTTAACCGGCAGAAAAAGATTTTTTGAAAAAATCCCTAAGCCCCGGGGTCACAATTTCAGCAAAAATCTGACTTTTGGCAATTCACTCAAAAATGGTGCCAATCACTTGCAAATGCTCCCCTGAATGCTTTGGCAGTCGAAACAGAAGGCTTTTTATCACAGTACAAGAATCAAGCCCTCAACAACTTGACCGGCCAAAAAAGTTTTTTTGAAAAAATCCCTAAGCCCCGGGGTCACAATTTCAGCAAAAATCTGACTTTTGGCAATTCACTCAAAAATGGTGTCAACCGGTTGCAAATGCTCCCCTGAAAGCTTTGGCAGTCAAAACAGAAGGCTTTTTATCACAGGACAAGAAATCAGCCCTCAACAACTTAACCGGCCGAAAAAGATTTTTTGAAAAAATCCCTAAGCCCCGGGGTCACAATTTCAGCAAAAATCTGACTTTTGGCAATTCACTCAAAAATGGTGCCAACTGGTTTGAAATGCTCCCCTGAAAGCTTAGGCAGTCGAAACAGAAGGCTTTTTATCACAGGACAAGAAATCAGCCCTCAACAACTTAACCGGCGGAAAGAGATTTTTTGAAAAAATCCCTAAGCCCCGGGGTCACAATTTCAGCAAAAATCTGACTTTTGGCAATTCACTCAAAAATGGTGCCAATCACTTGCAAATGCTCCCCTGAAAGCTTAGGCAGTCGAAACAGAAGGCTTTTTATCACTGGACAAGAAATCAGCCCTCAAAAACTTAACCGGCGGAAAGAGATTTTTTGAAAAAATCCCTAAGCCCCGGGGTCACAATTTCAGCAAAAATCTGACTTTTGTCAATTCACTCAAAAATGGTGACAATCACTTGCAAATGCTCCCCTGAAAGCTGTGGCAGTCGAAACAGAAGGCTTTTTATCACAGGACAAGAAATCAGCCCTCAACAACTTAACCGGCGGAAAGAGATTTTTTGAAAAAATCCCTAAGCCCCGGGGTCACAATTTCAGCAAAAATCTGACTTTTGGCAATTCACTCAAAAATGGGGACAATCACTTGCAAATGCTCCCCTGAAAGCTATGGCAGTCGAAACAGAAGGCTTTTTATCACAGGACAAGAAATCAGCCCTCAACAACTTAACCGGCAGAAAAAGATTTTTTGAAAAAATCCCTAAGCCCCGGGGTCACAATTTCAGCAAAAATCTGACTTTTGGCAATTCACTCAAAAATGGTGCCAACCGGTTGCAAATGCTCCCCTGAAAGCTTAGGCAGTCAAAACAGAAGGCTTTTTATCACATGACAAGAAATCAGCCCTCAACAACTTGACCGGCCGAAAAAGATTTTTTGAAAAAATCCCTAAGCCCCGGGGTCACAATTTCAGCAAAAATCTGACTTTTGGCAATTCACTCAAAAATGGTGACAATCACTTGCAAATGCTCCCCTGAAAGCTATGGCAGTCGAAACAGAAGGCTTTTTATCACAGGACAAGAAATCAGCCCTCAACAACTTAACCGGCGGAAAGAGATTTTTTGAAAAAATCCCTAAGCCCCGGGGTCACAATTTCAGCAAAAATCTGACTTTTGGCAATTCACTCAAAAATGGTGCCAATCACTTGCAAATGCTCCCCTGAATGCTTTGGCAGTCGAAACAGAAGGCTTTTTATCACAGGACAAGAAATCAGCCCTCAACAACTTAACCGGCGGAAAGAGATTTTTTGAAAAAATCCCTAAGCCCCGGGGTCACAATTTCAGCAAAAATCTGACTTTTGGCAATTCACTCAAAAATGGTGCCAACTGGTTGCAAATGCTCCCCTGAAAGCTTTGGCAGTCGAAACAGAAGGCTTTTTATCACAGGACAAGAAATCAGCCCTCAACAACTTCACCGGCGGAAAGAGATTTTTTGAAAAATCCCTAAGCCCCGGGGTCACAATTTCAGCAAAAATCTGACTTTTGGCAATTCACTCAAAAATGGTGCCATCCGGTTGCAAATGCTCCCCTGAAAGGTTTGGCAGTCGAATCAGAAGGCTTTTTATCACAGGACAAGAAATCAGCCCTCAACAACTTAACCGGCGGAAAGAGATTTTTTGAAAAAATCCCTAAGCCCCGGGGTCACAATTTCAGCAAAAATCTGACTTTTGGCAATTCACTCAAAAATGGTGACAATCACTTGCAAATGCTCCCCTGAAAGCTTTGGCAGGCGAAACAGAAGGCTTTTTATCACAGGACAAGAAATCAGCCCTCAACAACTTAACCGGCAGAAAAAGATTTTTTGAAAAAATCCCTAAGCCCCGGGGTCACAATTTCAGCAAAAATCTGACTTTTGGCAATTCACTCAAAAATGGTGCCAATCACTTGCAAATGCTCCCCTGAATGCTTTGGCAGTCGAAACAGAAGGCTTTTTATCACAGTACAAGAAATCAGCCCTCAACAACTTGACCGGCCAAAAAAGTTTTTTTGAAAAAATCCCTAAGCCCCGGGGTCACAATTTCAGCAAAGATCTGACTTTTGGCAATTCACTCAAAAATGGTGTCAACCGGTTGCAAATGCTCCCCTGAAAGCTTTGGCAGTCAAAACAGAAGGCTTTTTATCACAGGACAAGAAATCAGCCCTCAACAACTTAACCAGCGGAAAGAGATTTTTTGAAAAAATCCCTAAGCCCCGGGGTCACAATTTCAGCAAAAATCTGACTTTTGGCAATTCACTCAAAAATGGTGCCAACCGGTTGCAAATGCTCCCCTGAAAGGTTAGGCAGTCGAAACAGAAGGCTTTTTATCACTGGACAAGAAATCAGCCCTCAAAAACTTAACCGGCGGAAAGAGATTTTTTGAAAAAATCCCTAAGCCCCGGGGTCACAATTTCAGCAAAAATCTGACTTTTGGCAATTCACTCAAAAATGGTGACAATCACTTGCAAATGCTCCCCTGAAAGCTTTGGCAGGCGAAACAGAAGGCTTTTTATCACAGGACAAGAAATCAGCCCTCAACAACTTAACCGGCAGAAAAAGATTTTTTGAAAAAATCCCTAAGCCCCGGGGTCACAATTTCAGCAAAAATCTGACTTTTGGCAATTCACTCAAAAATGGTGCCAATCACTTGCAAATGCTCCCCTGAATGCTTTGGCAGTCGAAACAGAAGGCTTTTTATCACAGTACAAGAAATCAGCCCTCAACAACTTGACCGGCCGAAAAAGATTTTTTGAAAAAATCCCTAAGCCCCGGGTTCACAATTTCAGCAAAAATCTGACTTTTGGCAATTCACTCAAAAATGGTGCCAATCACTTGCAAATGCTCCCCTGAAAAGTTTGGCAGTCGAAACAGAAGGCTTTTTATCACAGGACAAGAAATCAGCCCTCAACAACTTAACCGGCAGAAAAAGATTTTTTGAAAAAATCCCTAAGCCCCGGGGTCACAATTTCAGCAAAAATCTGACTTTTGGCAATTCACTCAAAAATGGTGACAATCACTTGCAAATGCTCCCCTGAAAGGTTAGGCAGTCGAAACAGAAGGCTTTTTGTCACAGGACAAGAAATGAGCCCTCAACAACTTAACCGGCCGAAAAAGATTTTTTGAAAAAATCCCTAAGCCCCGGGGTCACAATTTCAGCAAAAATCTGACTTTTGGCAATTCACTCAAAAATGGTGCCAACCGGTTTGAAATGCTCCCCTGAAAGCTTAGGCAGTCGAAACAGAAGGCTTTTTATCACAGGACAAGAAATAAGCCCTCAACAACTTAACCGGCGGAAAGAGATTTTTTGAAAAAATCCCTAAGCCCCGGGGTCACAATTTCAGCAAAAATCTGACTTTTGGCAATTCACTCAAAAATGGTGCCAATCACTTGCAAATGCTCCCCTGAAAGCTTAGGCAGTCGAAACAGAAGGCTTTTTATCACTGGACAAGAAATCAGCCCTCAAAAACTTAACCGGCGGAAAGAGATTTTTGAAAAAATCCCTAAGCCCCGGGGTCACAATTTCAGCAAAAATCTGACTTTTGGCAATTCACTCAAAAATGGTGACAATCACTTGCAAATGCTCCCCTGAAAGCTTAGGCAGTCGAAACAGAAGGCTTTTTATCACAGGACAAGAAATCAGCCCTCAACAACTTAACCGGCGGAAAGAGATTTTTTGAAAAAATCCCTAAGCCCCGGGGTCACAATTTCAGCAAAAATCTGACTTTTGGCAATTCACTCAAAAATGGTGACAATCACTTGCAAATGCTCCCCTGAAAGCTTTGGCAGTCGAAACAGAAGGCTTTTTATCACAGGACAAGAAATCAGCCCTCAACAACTTAACCGGCGGAAAGAGATTTTTTGAGAAAATCCCTAAGCCCCGTGGTCACAATTTCAGCAAAAATCTGACTTTTGGCAATTCACTCAAAAATGGTGCCAACCGGTTGCAAATGCTCCCCTGAAAGCTTTGGCAGTCGAAACAGAAGGCTTTTTATCACAGGAGAAGAAATCAGCCCTGAACAACTTAACCGGCGTAAAGAGATTTTTTGAAAAAATCCCTAAGCCCCGGGGTCACAATTTCAGCAAAAATCTGACTTTTGGCAATTCACTCAAAAATGGTGCCAACTGGTTGCAAATGCTCCCCTGAAAGCTTTGGCAGTCGAAACAGAAGGCTTTTTATCACAGGACAGGAAATCAGCCCTGAACAACTTAACCGGCGGAAAGAGATTTTTTGAAAAAATCCCTAAGCCCCGGGTCACAATTTCAGCAAAAATCTGACTTTTGGCAATTCACTCAAAAATGGTGCCAACCGGTTGCAAATGCTCCCCTGAAAGCTTTGGCAGTCGAAACAGAAGGCTTTTTATCACAGGACAAGAAATCAGCCCTCAACAACTTAACCGGCGGAAAGAGATTTTTTGAAAAAATCCCTAAGCCCCGGGGTCACAATTTCAGCAAAAATCTGACTTTTGGCAATTCACTCAAAAATGGTGCCAATCACTTGCAAATGCTCCCCTGAATGCTTTGGCAATCAAAACAGAAGGCTTTTTATCACAGGACAAGAAATCAGCCCTCAACAACTTAACCGGCGGAAAGAGATTTTTTGAAAAAATCCCTAAGCCCCGGGGTCACAATTTCAGCAAAAATCTGACTTTTGGCAATTCACTCAAAAATGGTGCCAACTGGTTGCAAATGCTCCCCTGAAAGCTTTGGCAGTCGAAACAGAAGGCTTTTTATCACAGTACAAGAAATCAGCCCTGAACAACTTAACCGGCGGAAAGAGATTTTTTGAAAAAATCCCTAAGCCCCGGGGTCACAATTTCAGCAAAAATCTGACTTTTGGCAATTCACTCAAAAATGGTGACAATCACTTGCAAATGCTCCCCTGAAAGCTTTGGCAGGCGAAACAGAAGGCTTTTTATCACAGGACAAGAAATCAGCCCTCAACAACTTAACCGGCAGAAAAAGATTTTTTGAAAAAATCCCTAAGCCCCGGGGTCACAATTTCAGCAAAAATCTGACTTTTGGCAATTCACTCAAAAATGGTGCCATTCACTTGCAAATGCTCCCCTGAATGCTTTGGCAGTCGAAACAGAAGGCTTTTTATCACAGGACAAGAAATCAGCCCTCAACAACTTAACCGGCGGAAAGAGATTTTTTGAAAAAATCCCTAAGCCCCGGGGTCACAATTTCAGCAAAAATCTGACTTTTGGCAATTCACTCAAAAATGGTGCCAACTGGTTGCAAATGCTCCCCTGAAAGCTTTGGCAGTCGAAACAGAAGGCTTTTTATCACAGGACAAGAAATCAGCCCTCAACAACTTAACCGGCGGAAAGAGATTTTTTGAAAAAATCCCTAAGCCCCGGGGTCACAATTTCAGCAAAAATCTGACTTTTGGCAATTCACTCAAAAATGGTGCCAACCGGTTGCAAATGCTCCCCTGAAAGCTTTGGCAGTCGAATCAGAAGGCTTTTTATCACAGGACAAGAAATCAGCCCTCAACAACTTAACCGGCGGAAAGAGATTTTTTGAAAAAATCCCTAAGCCCGGGGTCACAATTTCAGCAAAAATCTGACTTTTGGCAATTCACTCAAAAATGGTGACAATCACTTGCAAATGCTCCCCTGAAAGCTTTGGCAGGCGAAACAGAAGGCTTTTTATCACAGGACAAGAAATCAGCCCTCAACAACTTGACCGGCAGAAAAAGATTTTTTGAAAAAATCCCTAAGCCCCGGGGTCACAATTTCAGCAAAAATCTGCCTTTTGGCAATTCACTCAAAAATGGTGCCAATCACTTGCAAATGCTCCCCTGAATGCTTTGGCAGTCGAAACAGAAGGCTTTTTATCACAGTAGAAGAAATCAGCCCTCAACAACTTGACCGGCAGAAAATGATTTTTTGAAAAAATCCCTAAGCCCCGGGGTCACAATTTCAGCAAAAATCTGACTTTTGGCAATTCACTCAAAAATGGTGCCAACCGGTTGCAAATGCTCCCCTGAAAGCTTTGGCAGTCAAAACAGAAGGCTTTTTATCACAGGACAAGAAATCAGCCCTCAACAACTTAACCGGCGGAAAGAGATTTTTTGAAAAAATCCCTAAGCCCCGGGGTCACAATTTCAGCAAAAATCTGACTTTTGGCAATTCACTCAAAAATGGTGCCAATCACTTGCAAATGCTCCCCTGAAAAGTTTGGCAGTCGAAACAGAAGGCTTTTTATCACAGGACAAGAAATCAGCCCTCAACAAGTTAACCGGCAGAAAAAGATTTTTTGAAAAAATCCCTAAGCCCCGGGGTCACAATTTCAGCAAAAATCTGCCTTTTGGCAATTCACTCAAAAATGGTGCCAATCACTTGCAAATGCTACCCTGAATGGTTTGGCAGTCGAAACAGAAGGCTTTTTATCACAGGACAAGAAATCAGCCCTCAACAACTTGACCGGCCGAAAAAGATTTTTTGAAAAAATCCCTAAGCCCCGGGGTCACAATTTCAGCAAAAATCTGACTTTTGGCAATTCACTCAAAAATGGTGCCAACCGGTTGCAAATGCTCCCCTGAAAGCTTAGGCAGTCAAAACAGAAGGCTTTTTATCTCAGGACAAGAAATCAGCCCTCAACAACTTAACCAGCGGAAAGAGATTTTTTGAAAAAATCCCTAAGCCCCGGGGTCACAATTTCAGCAAAAATCTGACTTTTGGCAATTCACTCAAAAATGGTGCCAATCACTTGCAAATGCTCCCCTGAAAAGTTTGGCAGTCCAAACAGAAAGCTTTTTATCACAGGACAAGAAATCAGCCCTCAACAACTTAACCGGCAGAAAAAGATTTTTTGAAAAAATCCCTAAGCCCCGGGGTCACAATTTCAGCAAAAATCTGACTTTTGGCAATTCACTCAAAAATGGTGCCAACCGGTTGCAAATACTCCCCTGAAAGCTTTGGCAGTCGAAACAGAAGGCTTTTTATCACAGGACAAGAAATCAGCCCTCAACAACTTGACCGGCCGAAAAAGATTTTTTGAAAAAATCCCTAAGCCCCGGGGTCACAATTTCAGCAAAAATCTGACTTTTGGCAATTCACTCAAAAATGGTGCCAACCGGTTGCAAATGCTCCCCTGAAAGCTTAGGCAGTCAAAACAGAAGGCTTTTTATCTCAGGACAAGAAATCAGCCCTCAACAACTTAACCAGCGGAAAGAGATTTTTTGAAAAAATCCCTAAGCCCCGGGGTCACAATTTCAGCAAAAATCTGACTTTTGGCAATTCACTCAAAAATGGTGCCAATCACTTGCAAATGCTCCCCTGAAAAGTTTGGCAGTCCAAACAGAAAGCTTTTTATCACAGGACAAGAAATCAGCCCTCAACAACTTAACCGGCAGAAAAAGATTTTTTGAAAAAATCCCTAAGCCCCGGGGTCACAATTTCAGCAAAAATCTGACTTTTGGCAATTCACTCAAAAATGGTGCCAACCGGTTGCAAATACTCCCCTGAAAGCTTTGGCAGTCGAAACAGAAGGCTTTTTATCACAGGACAAGAAATCAGCCCTCAACAACTTTACCGGCGGAAAGAGATTTTTTGAAAAAATCCCTAAGCCCCGGGGTCACAATTTCAGCAAAAATCTGACTTTTGGCAATTCACTCAAAAATGGTGACAATCACTTGCAAATGCTCCCCGGAAAGCTTTGGCAGGCGAAACAGAAGGCTTTTTATCACAGGACAAGAAATCAGCCCTCAACAACTTGACCGGCCGAAAAAGATTTTTTGAAAAAATCCCTAAGCCCCGGGGTCACAATTTCAGCAAAAATCTGACTTTTGGCAATTCACTCAAAAATGGTGCCAACCGGTTGCAAATGCTCCCCTGAAAGCTTTGGCAGTCAAAACAGAAGGCTTTTTATCACAGGACAAGAAATCAGCCCTCAACAACTTAACCAGCGGAAAGAGATTTTTTGAAAAAATCCCTAAGCCCCGGGGTCACAATTTCAGCAAAAATCTGACTTTTGGCAATTCACTCAAAAATGGTGCCAATCACTTGCAAATGCTCCCCTGAAAAGTTTGGCAGTCGAAACAGAAGGCTTTTTATCACAGGACAAGAAATCAGCCCTCAACAACTTGACCGGCCGAAAAAGATTTTTTGAAAAAATCCCTAAGCCCCGGTGTCACAATTTCAGCAAAAATCTGACTTTTGGCAATTCACTCAAAAATGGTGCCAATCACTTGCAAATGCTCCCCTGAATGCTTTGGCAGTCGAAACAGAAGGCTTTTTATCACAGGACAAGAAATCAGCCCTCAACAACTTAACCGGCGGAAAGAGATTTTTTGAAAAAATCCCTAAGCCCCGGGGTCACAATTTCAGCAAAAATCTGACTTTTGGCAATTCACTCAAAAATGGTGCCAACTGGTTGCAAATGCTCCCCTGAAAGCTTTGGCAGTCGAAACAGAAGGCTTTTTATCACAGTACAAGAAATCAGCCCTGAACAACTTATCCGGCGGAAAGAGATTTTTTGAAAAAATCCCTAAGCCCCGGGGTCACAATTTCAGCAAAAATCTGACTTTTGGCAATTCACTCAAAAATGGTGCCAACTGGTTGCAAATGCTCCCCTGAAAGCTTTGGCAGTCGAAACAGAAGGCTTTTTATCACAGGACAAGAAATCAGCCCTCAACAACTTAACCGGCGGAAAGAGATTTTTTGAAAAAATCCCTAAGCCCCGGGGTCACAATTTCAGCAAAAATCTGACTTTTGGCAATTCACTCAAAAATGGTGCCAACCGGTTGCAAATGCTCCCCTGAAAGCTTTGGCAGTCGAATCAGAAGGCTTTTTATCACAGGACAAGAAATCAGCCCTCAACAACTTAACCGGCGGAAAGAGATTTTTTGAAAAAATCCCTAAGCCCCGGGGTCACAATTTCAGCAAAAATCTGACTTTTGGCAATTCACTCAAAAATGGTGACAATCACTTGCAAATGCTCCCCTGAAAGCTTTGGCAGGCGAAACAGAAGGCTTTTTATCACAGGACAAGAAATCAGCCCTCAACAACTTGACCGGCAGAAAATGATTTTTTGAAAAAATCCCTAAGCCCCGGGGTCACAATTTCAGCAAAAATCTGACTTTTGGCAATTCACTCAAAAATGGTGCCAACCGGTTGCAAATGCTCCCCTGAAAGCTTTGGCAGTCAAAACAGAAGGCTTTTTATCACAGGACAAGAAATCAGCCCTCAACAACTTAACCAGCGGAAAGAGATTTTTTGAAAAAATCCCTAAGCCCCGGGGTCACAATTTCAGCAAAAATCTGACTTTTGGCAATTCACTCAAAAATGGTGCCAATAACTTGCAAATGCTCCCCTGAAAAGTTTGGCAGTCGAAACAGAAGGCTTTTTATCACAGGACAAGAAATCAGCCCTCAACAAGTTAACCGGCAGAAAAAGATTTTTTGAAAAAATCCCTAAGCCCCGGGGTCACAATTTCAGCAAAAATCTGCCTTTTGGCAATTCACTCAAAAATGGTGCCAATCACTTGCAAATGCTACCCTGAATGGTTTGGCAGTCGAAACAGAAGGCTTTTTATCACAGGACAAGAAATCAGCCCTCAACAACTTGACCGGCCGAAAAAGATTTTTTGAAAAAATCCCTAAGCCCCGGGGTCACAATTTCAGCAAAAATCTGACTTTTGGCAATTCACTCAAAAATGGTGCCAACCGGTTGCAAATGCTCCCCTGAAAGCTTAGGCAGTCGAAACAGAAGGCTTTTTATCACAGTACAAGAAATCAGCCCTGAACAACTTAACCGGCGGAAAGAGATTTTTTGAAAAAATCCCTAAGCCCCGGGGTCACAATTTCAGCAAAAATCTGACTTTTGGCAATTCACTCAAAAATGGTGACAATCACTTGCAAATGCTCCCCTGAAAGCTTTGGCAGGCGAAACAGAAGGCTTTTTATCACAGGACAAGAAATCAGCCCTCAACAACTTAACCGGCAGAAAAAGATTTTTTGAAAAAATCCCTAAGCCCCGGGGTCACAATTTCAGCAAAAATCTGACTTTTGGCAATTCACTCAAAAATGGTGCCATTCACTTGCAAATGCTCCCCTGAATGCTTTGGCAGTCGAAACAGAAGGCTTTTTATCACAGGACAAGAAATCAGCCCTCAACAACTTAACCGGCGGAAAGAGATTTTTTGAAAAAATCCCTAAGCCCCGGGGTCACAATTTCAGCAAAAATCTGACTTTTGGCAATTCACTCAAAAATGGTGCCAACTGGTTGCAAATGCTCCCCTGAAAGCTTTGGCAGTCGAAACAGAAGGCTTTTTATCACAGGACAAGAAATCAGCCCTCAACAAGTTAACCGGCAGAAAGAGATTTTTTGAAAAAATCCCTAAGCCCCGGGGTCACAATTTCAGCAAAAATCTGACTTTTGGCAATTCACTCAAAAATGGTGCCAACCGGTTGCAAATGCTCCCCTGAAAGGTTTGGCAGTCGAATCAGAAGGCTTTTTATCACAGGACAAGAAATCAGCCCTCAACAACTTAACCGGCGGAAAGAGATTTTTTGAAAAAATCCCTAAGCCCCGGGGTCACAATTTCAGCAAAAATCTGACTTTTGGCAATTCACTCAAAAATGGTGCCAACTGGTTGCAAATGCTCCCCTGAAAGCTTTGGCAGTCGAAACAGAAGGCTTTTTATCACAGGACAAGAAATCAGCCCTCAACAAGTTAACCGGCAGAAAGAGATTTTTTGAAAAAATCCCTAAGCCCCGGGGTCACAATTTCAGCAAAAATCTGACTTTTGGCAATTCACTCAAAAATGGTGCCAACCGGTTGCAAATGCTCCCCTGAAAGGTTTGGCAGTCGAATCAGAAGGCTTTTTATCACAGGACAAGAAATCAGCCCTCAACAACTTAACCGGCGGAAAGAGATTTTTTGAAAAAATCCCTAAGCCCCGGGGTCACAATTTCAGCAAAAATCTGACTTTTGGCAATTCACTCAAAAATGGTGCCAACTGGTTGCAAATGCTCCCCTGAAAGCTTTGGCAGTCGAAACAGAAGGCTTTTTATCACAGTACAAGAAATCAGCCCTGAACAACTTAACCGGCGGAAAGAGATTTTTTGAAAAAATCCCTAAGCCCCGGGGTCACAATTTCAGCAAAAATCTGACTTTTGGCAATTCACTCAAAAATGGTGACAATCACTTGCAAATGCTCCCCTGAAAGCTTTGGCAGGCGAAACAGAAGGCTTTTTATCACAGGACAAGAAATCAGCCCTCAACAACTTAACCGGCGGAAAGAGATTTTTTGAAAAAATCCCTAAGCCCCGGGGTCACAATTTCAGCAAAAATCTGACTTTTGGCAATTCACTCAAAAATGGTGCCAACTGGTTGCAAATGCTCCCCTGAAAGCTTTGGCAGTCGAAACAGAAGGCTTTTTATCACAGGACAAGAAATCAGCCCTCAACAACTTAACCGGCGGAAAGAGATTTTTTGAAAAAATCCCTAAGCCCCGGGGTCACAATTTCAGCAAAAATCTGACTTTTGGCAATTCACTCAAAAATGGTGCCAACCGGTTGCAAATGCTCCCCTGAAAGCTTTGGCAGTCGAATCAGAAGGCTTTTTATCACAGGACAAGAAATCAGCCCTCAACAACTTAACCGGCGGAAAGAGATTTTTTGAAAAAATCCCTAAGCCCCGGGGTCACAATTTCAGCAAAAATCTGACTTTTGGCAATTCACTCAAAAATGGTGACAATCACTTGCAAATGCTCCCCTGAAAGCTTTGGCAGGCGAAACAGAAGGCTTTTTATCACAGGACAAGAAATCAGCCCTCAACAACTTGACCGGCAGAAAATGATTTTTTGAAAAAATCCCTAAGCCCCGGGGTCACAATTTCAGCAAAAATCTGACTTTTGGCAATTCACTCAAAAATGGTGCCAACCGGTTGCAAATGCTCCCCTGAAAGCTTTGGCAGTCAAAACAGAAGGCTTTTTATCACAGGACAAGAAATCAGCCCTCAACAACTTAACCAGCGGAAAGAGATTTTTTGAAAAAATCCCTAAGCCCCGGGGTCACAATTTCAGCAAAAATCTGACTTTTGGCAATTCACTCAAAAATGGTGCCAATCACTTGCAAATGCTCCCCTGAAAAGTTTGGCAGTCGAAACAGAAGGCTTTTTATCACAGGACAAGAAATCAGCCCTCAACAAGTTAACCGGCAGAAAAAGATTTTTTGAAAAAATCCCTAAGCCCCGGGGTCACAATTTCAGCAAAAATCTGCCTTTTGGCAATTCACTCAAAAATGGTGCCAATCACTTGCAAATGCTACCCTGAATGGTTTGGCAGTCGAAACAGAAGGCTTTTTATCACAGGACAAGAAATCAGCCCTCAACAACTTGACCGGCCGAAAAAGATTTTTTGAAAAAATCCCTAAGCCCCGGGGTCACAATTTCAGCAAAAATCTGACTTTTGGCAATTCACTCAAAAATGGTGCCAACCGGTTGCAAATGCTCCCCTGAAAGCTTAGGCAGTCGAAACAGAAGGCTTTTTATCACAGTACAAGAAATCAGCCCTGAACAACTTAACCGGCGGAAAGAGATTTTTTGAAAAAATCCCTAAGCCCCGGGGTCACAATTTCAGCAAAAATCTGACTTTTGGCAATTCACTCAAAAATGGTGACAATCACTTGCAAATGCTCCCCTGAAAGCTTTGGCAGGCGAAACAGAAGGCTTTTTATCACAGGACAAGAAATCAGCCCTCAACAACTTAACCGGCAGAAAAAGATTTTTTGAAAAAATCCCTAAGCCCCGGGGTCACAATTTCAGCAAAAATCTGACTTTTGGCAATTCACTCAAAAATGGTGCCATTCACTTGCAAATGCTCCCCTGAATGCTTTGGCAGTCGAAACAGAAGGCTTTTTATCACAGGACAAGAAATCAGCCCTCAACAACTTAACCGGCGGAAAGAGATTTTTTGAAAAAATCCCTAAGCCCCGGGGTCACAATTTCAGCAAAAATCTGACTTTTGGCAATTCACTCAAAAATGGTGCCAACTGGTTGCAAATGCTCCCCTGAAAGCTTTGGCAGTCGAAACAGAAGGCTTTTTATCACAGGACAAGAAATCAGCCCTCAACAACTTAACCGGCGGAAAGAGATTTTTTGAAAAAATCCCTAAGCCCCGGGGTCACAATTTCAGCAAAAATCTGACTTTTGGCAATTCACTCAAAAATGGTGACAATCACTTGCAAATGCTCCCCTGAAAGCTTTGGCAGTCGAAACAGAAGGCTTTTTATCACAGTAGAAGAAATCAGCCCTCAACAACTTGACCGGCAGAAAATGATTTTTTGAAAAAATCCCTAAGCCCCGGGGTCACAATTTCAGCAAAAATCTGACTTTTGGCAATTCACTCAAAAATGGTGCCAACCGGTTGCAAATGCTCCCCTGAAAGCTTTGGCAGTCAAAACAGAAGGCTTTTTATCACAGGACAAGAAATCAGCCCTCAACAACTTAACCAGCGGAAAGAGATTTTTTTGAAAAAATCCCTAAGCCCCGGGGTCACAATTTCAGCAAAAATCTGACTTTTGGCAATTCACTCAAAAATGGTGCCAATCACTTGCAAATGCTCCCCTGAAAAGTTTGGCAATCGAAACAGAAGGCTTTTTATCACAGGACAAGAAATCAGCCCTCAACAAGTTAACCGGCAGAAAAAGATTTTTTGAAAAAATCCCTAAGCCCCGGGGTCACAATTTCAGCAAAAATCTGACTTTTGGCAATTCACTCAAAAATGGTGCCAACCGGTTGCAAATACTCCCCTGAAAGCTTTGGCAGTCGAAACAGAAGGCTTTTTATCACAGGACAAGAAATCAGCCCTCAACAACTTTACCGGCGGAAAGAGATTTTTTGAAAAAATCCCTAAGCCCCGGGGTCACAATTTCAGCAAAAATCTGACTTTTGGCAATTCACTCAAAAATGGTGACAATCACTTGCAAATGCTCCCCTGAAAGCTTTGGCAGGCGAAACAGAAGGCTTTTTATCACAGGACAAGAAATCAGCCCTCAACAACTTGACCGGCCGAAAAAGATTTTTTGAAAAAATCCCTAAGCCCCGGGGTCACAATTTCAGCAAAAATCTGACTTTTGGCAAGTCACTCAAAAATGGTGCCAACCGGTTGCAAATGCTCCCCTGAAAGCTTTGGCAGTCAAAACCGAAGGCTTTTTATCACAGGACAAGAAATCAGCCCTCAACAACTTAACCGGCGGAAAGAGATTTTTTGAAAAAATCCCTAAGCCCCGGGGTCACAATTTCAGCAAAAATCTGACTTTTGGCAATTCACTCAAAAATGGTGCCAACTGGTTGCAAATGCTCCCCTGAAAGCTTTGGCAGTCGAAACAGAAGGCTTTTTATCACAGGACAAGAAATCAGCCCTCAACAACTTAACCGGCGGAAAGAGATTTTTTGAAAAAATCCCTAAGCCCCGGGGTCACAATTTCAGCAAAAATCTGACTTTTGGCAATTCACTCAAAAATGGTGCCAACCGGTTGCAAATGCTCCCCTGAAAGCTTTGGCAGTCGAAACAGAAGGCTTTTTATCAAAGGCAAGAAATCAGCCCTCAACAACTTAACCGGCGTAAAGAGATTTTTTGAAAAAATCCCTAAACCCCGGGGTCACAATTTCAGCAAAAATCTGACTTTTGGCAATTCACTCAAAAATGCTGCCAACTGGTTGCAAATGCTCCCCTGAAAGCTTTGGCAGTCGAAACAGAAGGCTTTTTATCACAGGACAAGAAATCAGCCCTCAACAACTTAACCGGCGGAAAGAGATTTTTTGAAAAAATCCCTAAGCCCCGGGGTCACAATTTCAGCAAAAATCTGACTTTTGGCAATTCACTCAAAAATGGTGCCAACCGGTTGCAAATGCTCCCCTGAAAGCTTAGGCAGTCAAAACAGAAGGCTTTTTATCTCAGGACAAGAAATCAGCCCTCAACAACTTAACCAGCGGAAAGAGATTTTTTGAAAAAATCCCTAAGGCCCGGGGTCACAATTTCAGCAAAAATCTGACTTTTGGCAATTCACTCAAAAATGGTGCCAATCACTTGCAAATGCTCCCCTGAAAAGTTTGGCAGTCCAAACAGAAAGCTTTTTATCACAGGACAAGAAATCAGCCCTCAACAACTTAACCGGCAGAAAAAGATTTTTTGAAAAAATCCCTAAGCCCCGGGGTCACAATTTCAGCAAAAATCTGACTTTTGGCAATTCACTCAAAAATGGTGCCAACCGGTTGCAAATACTCCCCTGAAAGCTTTGGCAGTCGAAACAGAAGGCTTTTTATCACAGGACAAGAAATCAGCCCTCAACAACTTTACCGGCGGAAAGAGATTTTTTGAAAAAAATCCCTAAGCCCCGGGGTCACAATTTCAGCAAAAATCTGACTTTTGGCAATTCACTCAAAAATGGTGACAATCACTTGCAAATGCTCCCCTGAAAGCTTTGGCAGGCGAAACAGAAGGCTTTTTATCACAGGACAAGAAATCAGCCCTCAACAACTTGACCGGCCGAAAAAGATTTTTTGAAAAAATCCCTAAGCCCCGGGGTCACAATTTCAGCAAAAATCTGACTTTTGGCAAGTCACTCAAAAATGGTGCCAACCGGTTGCAAATGCTCCCCTGAAAGCTTTGGCAGTCGAAACAGAAGGCTTTTTATCACAGGACAAGAAATCAGCCCTCAACAACTTAACCGGTGGAAAGAGATTTTTTGAAAAAATCCCTAAGCCCCGGGGTCACAATTTCAGCAAAAATCTGACTTTTGGCAATTCACTCAAAAATGGTGCCAACTGGTTGCAAAGGCTCCCCTGAAAGCTTTGGCAGTCGAAACAGAAGGCTTTTTATCACAGGACAAGAAATCAGCCCTCAACAACTTAACCGGCGGAAAGAGATTTTTTGAAAAAATCCCTAAGCCCCGGGGTCACAATTTCAGCAAAAATCTGACTTTTGGCAATTCACTCAAAAATGGTGCCAACCGGTTGCAAATGCTCCCCTGAAAGCTTTGGCAGTCGAAACAGAAGGCTTTTTATCAAAGGCAAGAAATCAGCCCTCAACAACTTAACCGGCGTAAAGAGATTTTTTGAAAAAATCCCTAAACCCCGGGGTCACAATTTCAGCAAAAATCTGACTTTTGGCAATTCACTCAAAAATGCTGCCAACTGGTTGCAAATGCTCCCCTGAAAGCTTTGGCAGTCGAAACAGAAGGCTTTTTATCACAGGACAAGAAATCAGCCCTCAACAACTTAACCGGCGGAAAGAGATTTTTTGAAAAAATCCCTAAGCCCCGGGGTCACAATTTCAGCAAAAATCTGACTTTTGGCAATTCACTCAAAAATGGTGCCAATCACTTGCAAATGCTCCCCTGAAAGCTTTGGCAGTCGAATCAGAAGGCTTTTTATCACAGGACAAGAAATCAGCCCTCAACAACTTAACCGGCGGAAAGAGATTTTTTGAAAAAATCCCTAAGCCCCGGGGTCACAATTTCAGCAAAAATCTGACTTTTGGCAATTCACTCAAAAATGGTGCCAATCACTTGCAAATGCTACCCTGAATGCTTTGGCAGTTGAAACAGAAGGCTTTTTATCACAGTACAAGAAATCAGCCCTCAACAACTTGACCGGCCGAAAAAGATTTTTTGAAAAAATCCCTAAGCCCCGGGGGTCACAATTTCAGCAAAAATCTGACTTTTGGCAATTCACTCAAAAATGGTGCCAACCGGTTGCAAATGCTCCCCTGAAAGCTTAGGCAGTCAAAACAGAAGGCTTTTTATCACAGGACAAGAAATCAGCCCTCAACAACTTAACCGGCAGAAAAAGATTTTTTGAAAAAATCCCTAAGCCCCGGGGTCACAATTTCAGCAAAAATCTGACTTTTGGCAATTCACTCAAAAATGGGGACAATCACTTGCAAATGCTCCCCTGAAAGGTTAGGCAGTCGAAACAGAAGGCTTTTTATCACAGGACAAGAAATCAGCCCTCAACAACTTGACCGGCGGAAAGAGATTTTTTGAAAAAATCCCTAAGCCCCGGGGTCACAATTTCAGCAAAAATCTGACTTTTGGCAATTCACTCAAAAATGGTGCCAACCGGTTGCAAATGCTCCCCTGAAAGCTTTGGCAGTCGAAACAGAAGGCTTTTTATCACAGGACAAGAAATCAGCCCTCAACAACTTAACCGGCGTAAAGAGATTTTTTGACAAAATCCCTAAGCCCCGGGGTCAGAATTTCAGCAAAAATCTGACTTTTGGCAATTCACTCAAAAATGGTGCCAACCGGTTGCAAATGCTCCCCTGAAAGCTTTGGCAGGCGAAACAGAAGGCTTTTTATCACAGGACAAGAAATCAGCCCTCAACAACTTAACCGGCAGAAAAAGATTTTTTGAAAAAATCCCTAAGCCCCGGGGTCACAATTTCAGCAAAAATCTGACTTTTGGCAATTCACTCAAAAATGGTGCCAATCACTTGCAAATGCTCCCCTGAATGCTTTGGCAGTCGAAACAGAAGGCTTTTTATCACAGGACAAGAAATCAGCCCTCAACAACTTGACCGGCTGAAAAAGATTTTTTGAAAAAATCCCTAAGCCGGGGTCACAATTTCAGCAAAAATCTGAATTTTGGCAATTCACTCAAAAATGATGCCAACCGGTTGCAAATGCACCCCTGAAAGCTTTGGCAGTCGAAACAGAAGGCTTTTTATCACAGGACAAGAAATCAGCCCTCAACAACTTAACCGGCGGAAAGAGATTTTTTGAAAAAATCCCTAAGCCCCGGGGTCACAATTTCAGCAAAAATCTGACTTTTGGCAATTCACTCAAAAATGGTGCCAACCGGTTGCAAATGCTCCTCTGAAAGCTTTGGCAGTCGAAACAGAAGGCTTTTTATCACAGGACAAGAAATCAGCCCTCAACAACTTAACCGGCGTAAAGAGATTTTTTGACAAAATCCCTAAGCCCCGGGGTCAGAATTTCAGCAAAAATCTGACTTTTGGCAATTCACTCAAAAATGGTGCCAACCGGTTGCAAATGCTCCCCTGAAAGCTTTGGCAGGCGAAACAGAAGGCTTTTTATCACAGGACAAGAAATCAGCCCTCAACAACTTAACCGGCAGAAAAAGATTTTTTGAAAAAATCCCTAAGCCCCGGGGTCACAATTTCAGCAAAAATCTGACTTTTGGCAATTCACTCAAAAATGGTGCCAATCACTTGCAAATGCTCCCCTGAATGCTTTGGCAGTCGAAACAGAAGGCTTTTTATCACAGGACAAGAAATCAGCCCTCAACAACTTAACCGGCAGAAAAAGATTTTTTGAAAAAATCCCTAAGCCCCGGGGTCACAATTTCAGCAAAAATCTGACTTTTGGCAATTCACTCAAAAATGGTGCCAATCACTTGCAAATGCTCCCCTGAATGCTTTGGCAGTCGAAACAGAAGGCTTTTTATCACAGGACAAGAAATCAGCCCTCAACAACTTGACCGGCTGAAAAAGATTTTTTGAAAAAATCCCTAAGCCCCGGGGTCACAATTTCAGCAAAAATCTGAATTTTGGCAATTCACTCAAAAATGATGCCAACCGGTTGCAAATGCTCCCCTGAAAGCTTTGGCAGTCGAAACAGAAGGCTTTTTGTCACAGGACAAGAAATCAGCCCTCAACAACTTAACCGGCGGAAAGAGATTTTTTGAAAAAATCCCTAAGCCCCGGGGTCACAATTTCAGCAAAAATCTGACTTTTGGCAATTCACTCAAAAATGGTGCCAACCGGTTGCAAATGCTCCCCTGAAAGCTTTGGCAGGCGAAACAGAAGGCTTTTTATCACAGGACAAGAAATCAGCCCTCAACAACTTAACCGGCAGAAAAAGATTTTTTGAAAAAATCCCTAAGCCCCGGGGTCACAATTTCAGCAAAAATCTGACTTTTGGCAATTCACTCAAAAATGGTGCCAATCACTTGCAAATGCTCCCCTGAATGCTTTGGCAGTCGAAACAGAAGCCTTTTTATCACAGGACAAGAAATCAGCCCTCAACAACTTAACCGGCAGAAAAAGATTTTTTGAAAAAATCCCTAAGCCCCGGGGTCACAATTTCAGCAAAAATCTGACTTTTGGCAATTCACTCAAAAATGGTGCCAATCACTTGCAAATGCTACCCTGAATGCTTTGGCAGTCGAAAGAGAAGGCTTTTTATTACAGGACAAGAAATCAGCCCTCAACAACTTAACCGGCAGAAAAAGATTTTTTGAAAAAATCCCTAAGCCCCGGGGTCACAATTTCAGCAAAAATCTGACTTTTGGCAATTCACTCAAAAATGGTGCCAATCACTTGCAAATGCTGCCCTGAATGCTTTTGCAGTCGAAACAGAAGGCTTTTTATCACAGTACAAGAAATCAGCCCTCAACAACTTGACCGGCCGAAAAAGATTTTTTGAAAAAATCCCTAAGCCCCGGGGTCACAATTTCAGCAAAAATCTGACTTTTGGCTATTCACTCAAAAATGGTGCCAATCACTTGCAAATGCTACCCTGAATGCTTTGGCAGTCGAAACAGAAGGCTTTTTATCACAGGACAAGAAATCAGCCCTCAACAACTTGACCGGCCGAAAAAGATTTTTTGAAAAAATCCCTAAGCCCCGGGGTCACAATTTCAGCAAAAATCTGACTTTTGGCAATTCACTCAAAAATGGTGCCAATCACTTGCAAATGCTCCCCTGAAAGCTTTGGCAGTCAAAACAGAAGGCTTTTTATCTCAGGACAAGAAATCAGCCCTCAACAACTTAACCAGCGGAAAGAGATTTTTTGAAAAAATCCCTAAGCCCCGGGGTCACAATTTCAGCAAAAATCTGACTTTTGGCAATTCACTCAAAAATGGTGCCAAACACTTGCAAATGCTCCCCTGAAAAGTTTGGCAGTCCAAACAGAAAGCTTTTTATCACAGGACAAGAAATCAGTCCTCAACAACTTGACCGGCCGAAAAAGATTTTTTGAAAAAATCCCTAAGCCCCGGGGTCACAATTTCAGCAAAAATCTGACTTTTGGCAATTCACTCAAATATGGAGCCAACCGGTTGCAAATGCTACCCTGAATGCTTTGGCAGTCGAAACAGAAGGCTTTTTATCACAGGACAAGAAATCAGCCCTCAACAACTTGACCGGCCGAAAAAGATTTTTTGAAAAAATCCCTAAGCCCCGGGGTCACAATTTCAGCAAAAATCTGACTTTTGGCAAGTCACTCAAAAATGGTGCCAACCGGTTGCAAATGCTCCCCTGAAAGCTTAGGCAGTCAAAACAGAAGGCTTTTTATCACAGGACAAGAAATCAGCCCTCAACAACTTAACCAGCGGAAAGAGATTTTTTGACAATATCCCTAAGCCCCGGGTCACAATTTCAGCAAAAATCTGACTTTTGGCTATTCACTCAAAAATGGTGCCAATCACTTGCAAATGCTACCCTGAATGCTTTGGCAGTCGAAACAGAAGGCTTTTTATCACAGGACAAGAAATCAGCCCTCAACAACTTGACCGGCCGAAAAAGATTTTTTGAAAAAATCCCTAAGCCCCGGGGTCACAATTTCAGCAAAAATCTGACTTTTGGCAATTCACTCAAAAATGGGGACAATCACTTGCAAATGCTCCCCTGAAAGCTTTGGCAGTCGAAACAGAAGGCTTTTTATCACAGGACAAGAAATCAGCCCTCAACAACTTAACCGGCGGAAAGAGATTTTTTGAAAAAATCCCTAAGCCCCGGGGTCACAATTTCAGCAAAAATCTGACTTTTGGCAATTCACTCAAAAATGGTGCCAACCGGTTGAAAATGCTCCCCTGAAAGCTTTGGCAGTCGAATCAGAAGGCTTTTTATCACAGGACAAGAAATCAGCCCTCAACAACTTAACCGGCGGAAAGAGATTTTTTGAAAAAATCCCTAAGCCCCGGGGTCACAATTTCAGCAAAAATCTGACTTTTGGCAATTCACTCAAAAATGGTGACAATCACTTGCAAATGCTCCCCTGAAAGCTTTGGCAGGCGAAACAGAAGGCTTTTTATCACAGGACAAGAAATCAGCCCTCAACAAGTTAACCGGCAGAAAAAGATTTTTTGAAAAAATCCCTAAGCCCCGGGGTCACAATTTCAGCAAAAATCTGACTTTTGGCAATTCACTCAAAAATGGTGCCAATCACTTGCAAATGCTCCCCTGAATGCTTTGGCAGTTGAAACAGAAGGCTTTTTATCACAGTAGAAGAAATCAGCCCTCAACAACTTGACCGGCAGAAAATGATTTTTTGAAAAAATCCCTAAGCCCCGGGGTCACAATTTCAGCAAAAATCTGACTTTTGGCAATTCACTCAAAAATGGTGCCAACCGGTTGCAAATGCTCCCCTGAAAGCTTTGGCAGTCAAAACAGAAGGCTTTTTATCACAGGACAAGAAATCAGCCCTCAACAACTTAACCAGCGGAAAGAGATTTTTTGAAAAAATCCCTAAGCCCCGGGGTCACAATTTCAGCAAAAATCTGACTTTTGGCAATTCACTCAAAAATGGTGCCAATCACTTGCAAATGCTCCCCTGAAAAGTTTGGCAGTCGAAACAGAAGGCTTTTTATCACAGGACAAGAAATCAGCCCTCAACAAGTTAACCGGCAGAAAAAGATTTTTTGAAAAAATCCCTAAGCCCCGGGGTCACAATTTCAGCAAAAATCTGCCTTTTGGCAATTCACTCAAAAATGGTGCCAATCACTTGCAAATGCTACCCTGAATGGTTTGGCAGTCGAAACAGAAGGCTTTTTATCACAGGACAAGAAATCAGCCCTCAACAAGTTAACCGGCCGAAAAAGATTTTTTGAAAAAATCCCTAAGCCCCGGGGTCACAATTTCAGCAAAAATCTGACTTTTGGCAATTCACTCAAAAATGGTGCCAGCGGTTGCAAATGCTCCCCTGAAAGCTTAGGCAGTCAAAACAGAAGGCTTTTTATCTCAGGACAAGAAATCAGCCCTCAACAACTTAACCAGCGGAAAGAGATTTTTTGAAAAAATCCCTAAGCCCCGGGGTCACAATTTCAGCAAAAATCTGACTTTTGGCAATTCACTCAAAAATGGTGCCAATCACTTGCAAATGCTCCCCTGAAAAGTTTGGCAGTCCAAACAGAAAGCTTTTTATCACAGGACAAGAAATCAGCCCTCAACAACTTAACCGGCAGAAAAAGATTTTTTGAAAAAATCCCTAAGCCCCGGGGTCACAATTTCAGCAAAAATCTGACTTTTGGCAATTCACTCAAAAATGGTGCCAACCGGTTGCAAATACTCCCCTGAAAGCTTTGGCAGTCGAAACAGAAGGCTTTTTATCACAGGACAAGAAATCAGCCCTCAACAACTTTACCGGCGGAAAGAGATTTTTTGAAAAAATCCCTAAGCCCCGGGGTCACAATTTCAGCAAAAATCTGACTTTTGGCAATTCACTCAAAAATGGTGACAATCACTTGCAAATGCTCCCCTGAAAGCTTTGGCAGGCGAAACAGAAGGCTTTTTATCACAGGACAAGAAATCAGCCCTCAACAACTTGACCGGCCGAAAAAGATTTTTTGAAAAAATCCCTAAGCCCCGGGGTCACAATTTCAGCAAAAATCTGACTTTTGGCAAGTCACTCAAAAATGGTGCCAACCGGTTGCAAATGCTCCCCTGAAAGCTTTGGCAGTCGAAACAGAAGGCTTTTTATCACAGGACAAGAAATCAGCCCTCAACAACTTAACCGGCGGAAAGAGATTTTTTGAAAAAATCCCTAAGCCCCGGGGTCACAATTTCAGCAAAAATCTGACTTTTGGCAATTCACTCAAAAATGGTGCCAACCGGTTGCAAATGCTCCTCTGAAAGCTTTGGCAGTCGAAACAGAAGGCTTTTTATCACAGGACAAGAAATCAGCCCTCAACAACTTAACCGGCGTAAAGAGATTTTTTGACAAAATCCCTAAGCCCCGGGGTCAGAATTTCAGCAAAAATCTGACTTTTGGCAATTCACTCAAAAATGGTGCCAACCGGTTGCAAATGCTCCCCTGAAAGCTTTGGCAGGCGAAACAGAAGGCTTTTTATCACAGGACAAGAAATCAGCCCTCAACAACTTAACCGGCAGAAAAAGATTTTTTGAAAAAATCCCTAAGCCCCGGGGTCACAATTTCAGCAAAAATCTGACTTTTGGCAATTCACTCAAAAATGGTGCCAATCACTTGCAAATGCTCCCCTGAATGCTTTGGCAGTCGAAACAGAAGGCTTTTTATCACAGGACAAGAAATCAGCCCTCAACAACTTAACCGGCAGAAAAAGATTTTTTGAAAAAATCCCTAAGCCCCGGGGTCACAATTTCAGCAAAAATCTGACTTTTGGCAATTCACTCAAAAATGGTGCCAATCACTTGCAAATGCTACCCTGAATGCTTTGGCAGTCGAAAGAGAAGGCTTTTTATTACAGGACAAGAAATCAGCCCTCAACAACTTAACCGGCAGAAAAAGATTTTTTGAAAAAATCCCTAAGCCCCGGGGTCACAATTTCAGCAAAAATCTGACTTTTGGCAATTCACTCAAAAATGGTGCCAATCACTTGCAAATGCTGCCCTGAATGCTTTTGCAGTCGAAACAGAAGGCTTTTTATCACAGGACAAGAAATCAGCCCTCAACAACTTGACCGGCCGAAAAAGATTTTTTGAAAAAATCCCTAAGCCCCGGGGTCACAATTTCAGCAAAAATCTGACTTTTGGCAATTCACTCAAAAATGGTGCCAATCACTTGCAAATGCTCCCCTGAAAGCTTTGGCAGTCAAAACAGAAGGCTTTTTATCTCAGGACAAGAAATCAGCCCTCAACAACTTAACCAGCGGAAAGAGATTTTTTGAAAAAATCCCTAAGCCCCGGGGTCACAATTTCAGCAAAAATCTGACTTTTGGCAATTCACTCAAAAATGGTGCCAAACACTTGCAAATGCTCCCCTGAAAAGTTTGGCAGTCCAAACAGAAAGCTTTTTATCACAGGACAAGAAATCAGTCCTCAACAACTTGACCGGCCGAAAAAGATTTTTTGAAAAAATCCCTAAGCCCCGGGGTCACAATTTCAGCAAAAATCTGACTTTTGGCAATTCACTCAAATATGGAGCCAACCGGTTGCAAATGCTACCCTGAATGCTTTGGCAGTCGAAACAGAAGGCTTTTTATCACAGGACAAGAAATCAGCCCTCAACAACTTGACCGGCCGAAAAAGATTTTTTGAAAAAATCCCTAAGCCCCGGGGTCACAATTTCAGCAAAAATCTGACTTTTGGCAAGTCACTCAAAAATGGTGCCAACCGGTTGCAAATGCTCCCCTGAAAGCTTAGGCAGTCAAAACAGAAGGCTTTTTATCACAGGACAAGAAATCAGCCCTCAACAACTTAACCAGCGGAAAGAGATTTTTTGACAATATCCCTAAGCCCCGGGTCACAATTTCAGCAAAAATCTGACTTTTGGCTATTCACTCAAAAATGGTGCCAATCACTTGCAAATGCTACCCTGAATGCTTTGGCAGTCGAAACAGAAGGCTTTTTATCACAGGACAAGAAATCAGCCCTCAACAACTTGACCGGCCGAAAAAGATTTTTTGAAAAAATCCCTAAGCCCCGGGGTCACAATTTCAGCAAAAATCTGACTTTTGGCAATTCACTCAAAAATGGGGACAATCACTTGCAAATGCTCCCCTGAAAGCTTTGGCAGTCGAAACAGAAGGCTTTTTATCACAGGACAAGAAATCAGCCCTCAACAACTTAACCGGCGGAAAGAGATTTTTTGAAAAAATCCCTAAGCCCCGGGGTCACAATTTCAGCAAAAATCTGACTTTTGGCAATTCACTCAAAAATGGTGCCAACCGGTTGAAAATGCTCCCCTGAAAGCTTTGGCAGTCGAATCAGAAGGCTTTTTATCACAGGACAAGAAATCAGCCCTCAACAACTTAACCGGCGGAAAGAGATTTTTTGAAAAAATCCCTAAGCCCCGGGGTCACAATTTCAGCAAAAATCTGACTTTTGGCAATTCACTCAAAAATGGTGACAATCACTTGCAAATGCTCCCCTGAAAGCTTTGGCAGGCGAAACAGAAGGCTTTTTATCACAGGACAAGAAATCAGCCCTCAACAAGTTAACCGGCAGAAAAAGATTTTTTGAAAAAATCCCTAAGCCCCGGGGTCACAATTTCAGCAAAAATCTGACTTTTGGCAATTCACTCAAAAATGGTGCCAATCACTTGCAAATGCTCCCCTGAATGCTTTGGCAGTTGAAACAGAAGGCTTTTTATCACAGTAGAAGAAATCAGCCCTCAACAACTTGACCGGCAGAAAATGATTTTTTGAAAAAATCCCTAAGCCCCGGGGTCACAATTTCAGCAAAAATCTGACTTTTGGCAATTCACTCAAAAATGGTGCCAACCGGTTGCAAATGCTCCCCTGAAAGCTTTGGCAGTCAAAACAGAAGGCTTTTTATCACAGGACAAGAAATCAGCCCTCAACAACTTAACCAGCGGAAAGAGATTTTTTGAAAAAATCCCTAAGCCCCGGGGTCACAATTTCAGCAAAAATCTGACTTTTGGCAATTCACTCAAAAATGGTGCCAATCACTTGCAAATGCTCCCCTGAAAAGTTTGGCAGTCGAAACAGAAGGCTTTTTATCACAGGACAAGAAATCAGCCCTCAACAAGTTAACCGGCAGAAAAAGATTTTTTGAAAAAATCCCTAAGCCCCGGGGTCACAATTTCAGCAAAAATCTGCCTTTTGGCAATTCACTCAAAAATGGTGCCAATCACTTGCAAATGCTACCCTGAATGGTTTGGCAGTCGAAACAGAAGGCTTTTTATCACAGGACAAGAAATCAGCCCTCAACAAGTTAACCGGCCGAAAAAGATTTTTTGAAAAAATCCCTAAGCCCCGGGGTCACAATTTCAGCAAAAATCTGACTTTTGGCAATTCACTCAAAAATGGTGCCAGCGGTTGCAAATGCTCCCCTGAAAGCTTAGGCAGTCAAAACAGAAGGCTTTTTATCTCAGGACAAGAAATCAGCCCTCAACAACTTAACCAGCGGAAAGAGATTTTTTGAAAAAATCCCTAAGCCCCGGGGTCACAATTTCAGCAAAAATCTGACTTTTGGCAATTCACTCAAAAATGGTGCCAATCACTTGCAAATGCTCCCCTGAAAAGTTTGGCAGTCCAAACAGAAAGCTTTTTATCACAGGACAAGAAATCAGCCCTCAACAACTTAACCGGCAGAAAAAGATTTTTTGAAAAAATCCCTAAGCCCCGGGGTCACAATTTCAGCAAAAATCTGACTTTTGGCAATTCACTCAAAAATGGTGCCAACCGGTTGCAAATACTCCCCTGAAAGCTTTGGCAGTCGAAACAGAAGGCTTTTTATCACAGGACAAGAAATCAGCCCTCAACAACTTTACCGGCGGAAAGAGATTTTTTGAAAAAATCCCTAAGCCCCGGGGTCACAATTTCAGCAAAAATCTGACTTTTGGCAATTCACTCAAAAATGGTGACAATCACTTGCAAATGCTCCCCTGAAAGCTTTGGCAGGCGAAACAGAAGGCTTTTTATCACAGGACAAGAAATCAGCCCTCAACAACTTGACCGGCCGAAAAAGATTTTTTGAAAAAATCCCTAAGCCCCGGGGTCACAATTTCAGCAAAAATCTGACTTTTGGCAAGTCACTCAAAAATGGTGCCAACCGGTTGCAAATGCTCCCCTGAAAGCTTTGGCAGTCGAAACAGAAGGCTTTTTATCACAGGACAAGAAATCAGCCCTCAACAACTTAACCGGCGGAAAGAGATTTTTTGAAAAAATCCCTAAGCCCCGGGGTCACAATTTCAGCAAAAATCTGACTTTTGGCAATTCACTCAAAAATGGTGCCAACCGGTTGCAAATGCTCCTCTGAAAGCTTTGGCAGTCGAAACAGAAGGCTTTTTATCACAGGACAAGAAATCAGCCCTCAACAACTTAACCGGCGTAAAGAGATTTTTTGACAAAATCCCTAAGCCCCGGGGTCAGAATTTCAGCAAAAATCTGACTTTTGGCAATTCACTCAAAAATGGTGCCAACCGGTTGCAAATGCTCCCCTGAAAGCTTTGGCAGGCGAAACAGAAGGCTTTTTATCACAGGACAAGAAATCAGCCCTCAACAACTTAACCGGCAGAAAAAGATTTTTTGAAAAAATCCCTAAGCCCCGGGGTCACAATTTCAGCAAAAATCTGACTTTTGGCAATTCACTCAAAAATGGTGCCAATCACTTGCAAATGCTCCCCTGAATGCTTTGGCAGTCGAAACAGAAGGCTTTTTATCACAGGACAAGAAATCAGCCCTCAACAACTTAACCGGCAGAAAAAGATTTTTTGAAAAAATCCCTAAGCCCCGGGGTCACAATTTCAGCAAAAATCTGACTTTTGGCAATTCACTCAAAAATGGTGCCAATCACTTGCAAATGCTACCCTGAATGCTTTGGCAGTCGAAAGAGAAGGCTTTTTATTACAGGACAAGAAATCAGCCCTCAACAACTTAACCGGCAGAAAAAGATTTTTTGAAAAAATCCCTAAGCCCCGGGGTCACAATTTCAGCAAAAATCTGACTTTTGGCAATTCACTCAAAAATGGTGCCAATCACTTGCAAATGCTGCCCTGAATGCTTTTGCAGTCGAAACAGAAGGCTTTTTATCACAGTACAAGAAATCAGCCCTCAACAACTTGACCGGCCGAAAAAGATTTTTTGAAAAAATCCCTAAGCCCCGGGGTCACAATTTCAGCAAAAATCTGACTTTTGGCTATTCACTCAAAAATGGTGCCAATCACTTGCAAATGCTACCCTGAATGCTTTGGCAGTCGAAACAGAAGGCTTTTTATCACAGGACAAGAAATCAGCCCTCAACAACTTGACCGGCCGAAAAAGATTTTTTGAAAAAATCCCTAAGCCCCGGGGTCACAATTTCAGCAAAAATCTGACTTTTGGCAATTCACTCAAAAATGGTGCCAATCACTTGCAAATGCTCCCCTGAAAGCTTTGGCAGTCAAAACAGAAGGCTTTTTATCTCAGGACAAGAAATCAGCCCTCAACAACTTAACCAGCGGAAAGAGATTTTTTGAAAAAATCCCTAAGCCCCGGGGTCACAATTTCAGCAAAAATCTGACTTTTGGCAATTCACTCAAAAATGGTGCCAAACACTTGCAAATGCTCCCCTGAAAAGTTTGGCAGTCCAAACAGAAAGCTTTTTATCACAGGACAAGAAATCAGTCCTCAACAACTTGACCGGCCGAAAAAGATTTTTTGAAAAAATCCCTAAGCCCCGGGGTCACAATTTCAGCAAAAATCTGACTTTTGGCAATTCACTCAAATATGGAGCCAACCGGTTGCAAATGCTACCCTGAATGCTTTGGCAGTCGAAACAGAAGGCTTTTTATCACAGGACAAGAAATCAGCCCTCAACAACTTGACCGGCCGAAAAAGATTTTTTGAAAAAATCCCTAAGCCCCGGGGTCACAATTTCAGCAAAAATCTGACTTTTGGCAAGTCACTCAAAAATGGTGCCAACCGGTTGCAAATGCTCCCCTGAAAGCTTAGGCAGTCAAAACAGAAGGCTTTTTATCACAGGACAAGAAATCAGCCCTCAACAACTTAACCAGCGGAAAGAGATTTTTTGACAATATCCCTAAGCCCCGGGTCACAATTTCAGCAAAAATCTGACTTTTGGCTATTCACTCAAAAATGGTGCCAATCACTTGCAAATGCTACCCTGAATGCTTTGGCAGTCGAAACAGAAGGCTTTTTATCACAGGACAAGAAATCAGCCCTCAACAACTTGACCGGCCGAAAAAGATTTTTTGAAAAAATCCCTAAGCCCCGGGGTCACAATTTCAGCAAAAATCTGACTTTTGGCAATTCACTCAAAAATGGGGACAATCACTTGCAAATGCTCCCCTGAAAGCTTTGGCAGTCGAAACAGAAGGCTTTTTATCACAGGACAAGAAATCAGCCCTCAACAACTTAACCGGCGGAAAGAGATTTTTTGAAAAAATCCCTAAGCCCCGGGGTCACAATTTCAGCAAAAATCTGACTTTTGGCAATTCACTCAAAAATGGTGCCAACCGGTTGCAAATGCTCCCCTGAAAGCTTTGGCAGTCGAATCAGAAGGCTTTTTATCACAGGACAAGAAATCAGCCCTCAACAACTTAACCGGCGGAAAGAGATTTTTTGAAAAAATCCCTAAGCCCCGGGGTCACAATTTCAGCAAAAATCTGACTTTTGGCAATTCACTCAAAAATGGTGACAATCACTTGCAAATGCTCCCCTGAAAGCTTTGGCAGGCGAAACAGAAGGCTTTTTATCACAGGACAAGAAATCAGCCCTCAACAAGTTAACCGGCAGAAAAAGATTTTTTGAAAAAATCCCTAAGCCCCGGGGTCACAATTTCAGCAAAAATCTGACTTTTGGCAATTCACTCAAAAATGGTGCCAATCACTTGCAAATGCTCCCCTGAATGCTTTGGCAGTTGAAACAGAAGGCTTTTTATCACAGTAGAAGAAATCAGCCCTCAACAACTTGACCGGCAGAAAATGATTTTTTGAAAAAATCCCTAAGCCCCGGGGTCACAATTTCAGCAAAAATCTGACTTTTGGCAATTCACTCAAAAATGGTGCCAACCGGTTGCAAATGCTCCCCTGAAAGCTTTGGCAGTCAAAACAGAAGGCTTTTTATCACAGGACAAGAAATCAGCCCTCAACAACTTAACCAGCGGAAAGAGATTTTTTGAAAAAATCCCTAAGCCCCGGGGTCACAATTTCAGCAAAAATCTGACTTTTGGCAATTCACTCAAAAATGGTGCCAATCACTTGCAAATGCTCCCCTGAAAAGTTTGGCAGTCGAAACAGAAGGCTTTTTATCACAGGACAAGAAATCAGCCCTCAACAAGTTAACCGGCAGAAAAAGATTTTTTGAAAAAATCCCTAAGCCCCGGGGTCACAATTTCAGCAAAAATCTGCCTTTTGGCAATTCACTCAAAAATGGTGCCAATCACTTGCAAATGCTACCCTGAATGTTTTGGCAGTCGAAACAGAAGGCTTTTTATCACAGGACAAGAAATCAGCCCTCAACAAGTTAACCGGCCGAAAAAGATTTTTTGAAAAAATCCCTAAGCCCCGGGGTCACAATTTCAGCAAAAATCTGACTTTTGGCAATTCACTCAAAAATGGTGCCAGCGGTTGCAAATGCTCCCCTGAAAGCTTAGGCAGTCAAAACAGAAGGCTTTTTATCTCAGGACAAGAAATCAGCCCTCAACAACTTAACCAGCGGAAAGAGATTTTTTGAAAAAATCCCTAAGCCCCGGGGTCACAATTTCAGCAAAAATCTGACTTTTGGCAATTCACTCAAAAATGGTGCCAATCACTTGCAAATGCTCCCCTGAAAAGTTTGGCAGTCCAAACAGAAAGCTTTTTATCACAGGACAAGAAATCAGCCCTCAACAACTTAACCGGCAGAAAAAGATTTTTTGAAAAAATCCCTAAGCCCCGGGGTCACAATTTCAGCAAAAATCTGACTTTTGGCAATTCACTCAAAAATGGTGCCAACCGGTTGCAAATGCTCCCCTGAAAGCTTTGGCAGTCAAACAGAAGGCTTTTTATCACAGTACAAGAAATCAGCCCTCAACAACTTAACCGGCGGAAAGAGATTTTTTGAAAAAATCCCTAAGCCCCGGGGTCACAATTTCAGCAAAAATCTGACTTTTGGCAATTCACTCAAAAATGGTGCCAACCGGTTGCAAATGCTCCCCTGAAAGCTTTGGCAGTCAAACAGAAGGCTTTTTATCACAGTACAAGAAATCAGCCCTCAACAACTTGACCGGCCGAAAAAGATTTTTTGAAAAAATCCCTAAGCCCCGGGGTCACAATTTCAGCAAAAATCTGACTTTTGGCAATTCACTCAAAAATGGTGCCAAACGGTTGCAAATGCTCCCCTGAAAGCTTTGGCAGTCGAAACAGAAGGCTTTTTATCACAGGACAAGAAATCAGCCCTCAAAAAGTTAACCGGCAGAAAACGATTTTTTGAAAAAATCCCTAAGCCCCGGGGTCACAATTTCAGCAAAAATCTGACTTTTGGCAATTCACTCAAAAATGCTGCCAACTGGTTGCAAATGCTCCCCTGAAAGCTTTGGCAGGCGAAACAGAAGGCTTTTTATCACAGGACAAGAAATCAGCCCTCAACAACTTAACCGGCGGAAAGAGATTTTTTGAAAAAATCCCTAAGCCCCGGGGTCACAATTTCAGCAAAAATCTGACTTTTGGCAATTCACTCAAAAATGGTGCCAATCACTTGCAAATGCTGCCCTGAATGCTTTTGCAGTCGAAACAGAAGCCTTTTTATCACAGGACAAGAAATCAGCCCTCAACAAGTTAACCGGCAGAAAATGATTTTTTGAAAAAATCCCTAAGCCCCGGGGTCACAATTTCAGCAAAAATCTGACTTTTGGCAATTCACTCAAACATGGTGCCAACCGGTTGCAAATGCTCCCCTGAATGCTTTGGCGGTCAAAACAGAAGGCTTTCTATCACAGGGAAAGAAATCAACCCTCAACAACTTGACCGGCCGAAAAAGATTTTTTGAAAAAATCCCTAAGCCCCGGGGACACAATTTCAGCAAAAATCTGACTTTTGGCAATTCACTCAAAAATGGTGCCAATCACTTGCAAATGCTCCCCTGAATGCTTTGGCAGTTGAAACAGAAGGCTTTTTATCACAGTAGAAGAAATCAGCCCTCAACAACTTGACCGGCAGAAAATGATTTTTTGAAAAAATCCCTAAGCCCCGGGGTCACAATTTCAGCAAAAATCTGACTTTTGGCAATTCACTCAAAAATGGTGCCAACCGGTTGCAAATGCTCCCCTGAAAGCTTTGGCAGTCAAAACAGAAGGCTTTTTATCACAGGACAAGAAATCAGCCCTCAACAACTTAACCAGCGGAAAGAGATTTTTTGAAAAAATCCCTAAGCCCCGGGGTCACAATTTCAGCAAAAATCTGACTTTTGGCAATTCACTCAAAAATGGTGCCAATCACTTGCAAATGCTCCCCTGAAAAGTTTGGCAGTCGAAACAGAAGGCTTTTTATCACAGGACAAGAAATCAGCCCTCAACAAGTTAACCGGCAGAAAAAGATTTTTTGAAAAAATCCCTAAGCCCCGGGGTCACAATTTCAGCAAAAATCTGCCTTTTGGCAATTCACTCAAAAATGGTGCCAATCACTTGCAAATGCTACCCTGAATGGTTTGGCAGTCGAAACAGAAGGCTTTTTATCACAGGACAAGAAATCAGCCCTCAACAACTTGACCGGCCGAAAAAGATTTTTTGAAAAAATCCCTAAGCCCCGGGGTCACAATTTCAGCAAAAATCTGACTTTTGGCAATTCACTCAAAAATGGTGCCAGCGGTTGCAAATGCTCCCCTGAAAGCTTAGGCAGTCAAAACAGAAGGCTTTTTATCTCAGGACAAGAAATCAGCCCTCAACAACTTAACCAGCGGAAAGAGATTTTTTGAAAAAATCCCTAAGCCCCGGGGTCACAATTTCAGCAAAAATCTGACTTTTGGCAATTCACTCAAAAATGGTGCCAATCACTTGCAAATGCTCCCCTGAAAAGTTTGGCAGTCCAAACAGAAAGCTTTTTATCACAGGACAAGAAATCAGCCCTCAACAACTTAACCGGCAGAAAAAGATTTTTTGAAAAAATCCCTAAGCCCCGGGGTCACAATTTCAGCAAAAATCTGACTTTTGGCAATTCACTCAAAAATGGTGCCAACCGGTTGCAAATACTCCCCTGAAAGCTTTGGCAGTCGAAACAGAAGGCTTTTTATCACAGGACAAGAAATCAGCCCTCAACAACTTTACCGGCGGAAAGAGATTTTTTGAAAAAATCCCTAAGCCCCGGGGTCACAATTTCAGCAAAAATCTGACTTTTGGCAATTCACTCAAAAATGGTGACAATCACTTGCAAATGCTCCCCTGAAAGCTTTGGCAGGCGAAACAGAAGGCTTTTTATCACAGGACAAGAAATCAGCCCTCAACAACTTGACCGGCGGAAAGAGATTTTTTGAAAAAATCCCTAAGCCACGGGGTCACAATTTCAGCAAAAATCTGACTTTTGGCAATTCACTCAAAAATGGTGCCAACTGGTTGCAAATGCTCCCCTGAAAGCTTTGGCAGTCGAAACAGAAGGCTTTTTATCAAAGGACAAGAAATCAGCCCTCAACAACTTAACCGGCGGAAAGAGATTTTTTGAAAAAATCCCTAAGCCCCGGGGTCACAATTTCAGCAAAAATCTGACTTTTGGCAATTCACTCAAAAATGGTGCCAACCGGTTGCAAATGCTCCCCTGAAAGCTTTGGCAGTCAAACAGAAGGCTTTTTATCACAGTACAAGAAATCAGCCCTCAACAACTTGACCGGCCGAAAAAGATTTTTTGAAAAAATCCCTAAGCCCCGGGGTCACAATTTCAGCAAAAATCTGACTTTTGGCAATTCACTCAAAAATGGTGACAAACGGTTGCAAATGCTCCCCTGAAAGCTTTGGCAGTCGAAACAGAAGGCTTTTTATCACAGGACAAGAAATCAGCCCTCAAAAAGTTAACCGGCAGAAAACGATTTTTTGAAAAAATCCCTAAGCCCCGGGGTCACAATTTCAGCAAAAATCTGACTTTTGGCAATTCACTCAAAAATGCTGCCAACTGGTTGCAAATGCTCCCCTGAAAGCTTTGGCAGGCGAAACAGAAGGCTTTTTATCACAGGACAAGAAATCAGCCCTCAACAACTTAACCGGCGGAAAGAGATTTTTTGAAAAAATCCCTAAGCCCCGGGGTCACAATTTCAGCAAAAATCTGACTTTTGGCAATTCACTCAAAAATGGTGCCAATCACTTGCAAATGCTGCCCTGAATGCTTTTGCAGTCGAAACAGAAGCCTTTTTATCACAGGACAAGAAATCAGCCCTCAACAAGTTAACCGGCAGAAAATGATTTTTTGAAAAAATCCCTAAGCCCCGGGGTCACAATTTCAGCAAAAATCTGACTTTTGGCAATTCACTCAAACATGGTGCCAACCGGTTGCAAATGCTCCCCTGAATGCTTTGGCGGTCAAAACAGAAGGCTTTCTATCACAGGGAAAGAAATCAACCCTCAACAACTTGACCGGCCGAAAAAGATTTTTTGAAAAAATCCCTAAGCCCCGGGGACACAATTTCAGCAAAAATCTGACTTTTGGCAATTCACTCAAAAATGGTGCCAACTGGTTGCAAATGCTCCCCTGAAAGCTTTGGCAGTCGAAACAGAAGGCTTTTTATCACAGGACAAGAAATCAGCCCTCATCAAATTAACCGGCAGAAAAAGATTTTTTGAAAAAATCCCTAAGCCCCGGGGTCACAATTTCAGCAAAAATCTGACTTTTGGCAATTCACTCAAACATGGTGCCAACCGGTTGCAAATGCTGCCCTGAATGCTTTTGCAGTCGAAACAGAAGCCTTTTTATCACAGGACAAGAAATCAGCCCTCAACAACTTAACCGGCGGAAAGAGATTTTTTGAAAAAATACCTAAGCCCCGGGGTCACAATTTCAGCAAAAATCTGACTTTTGGCAATTCACTCAAACATGGTGCCAACCGGTTGCAAATGCTCCCCTGAATGCTTTGGCGGTCAAAACAGAAGGCTTTCTATCACAGGTAAAGAAATCAACCCTCAACAACTTGACCGGCCGAAAAAGATTTTTTGAAAAAATCCCTAAGCCCCGGGGACACAATTTCAGCAAAAATCTGACTTTTGGCAATTCACTCAAAAATGGTGCCAACTGGTTGCAAATGCTCCCCTGAAAGCTTTGGCAGTCGAAACAGAAGGCTTTTTATCACAGGACAAGAAATCAGCCCTCATCAAATTAACCGGCAGAAAAAGATTTTTTGAAAAAATCCCTAAGCCCCGGGGTCACAATTTCAGCAAAAATCTGACTTTTGGCAATTCACTCAAACATGGTGCCAACCGGTTGCAAATGCTCCCCTGAATGCTTTGGCGGTCAAAACAGAAGGCTTTCTATCACAGGGAAAGAAATCAACCCTCAACAACTTGACCGGCCGAAAAAGATTTTTTGAAAAAATCCCTAAGCCCCGGGGTCACAATTTCAGCAAAAATCTGACTTTTGGCAATTCACTCAAAAATGGTGCCAACTGGTTGCAAATGCTCCCCTGAAAGCTTTGGCAGTCGAAACAGAAGGGTTTTTATCACAGGACAAGAAATCAGCCCTCAACAAATTAACTGGCAGAAAAAGATTTTTTGAAAAAATCCCTAAGCCCCGGGGTCACAATTTCAGCAAAAATCTGACTTTTGGCAATTCACTCAAACATGGTGCCAACCGGTTGCAAATGCTCCCCTGAATGCTTTGGCGGTCAAAACAGAAGGCTTTCTATCACAGGGAAAGAAATCAACCCTCAACAACTTGACCGGCCGAAAAAGATTTTTTGAAAAAATCCCTAAGCCCCGGGGTCACAATTTCAGCAAAAATCTGACTTTTGGCAATTCACTCAAAAATGGTGCCAACCGGTTGCAAATGCTCCCCTGAAAGCTTAGGCAGTCGAAACAGAAGGCTTTTTATCACAGGACAAGAAATCAGCCCTCAACAACTTAACCGGCCGAAAAAGATTTTTTGAAAAAATCCCTAAGCCCCGGTGTCACAATTTCAGCAAAAATCTGAGTTTTGGCAATTCACTCAAAAATGGTGCCAACTGGTTGCAAATGCTCCCCTGAAAGCTTTGGCAGTCGAAACAGAAGGCTTTTTATCACAGGACAAGAAATCAGCCCTCAACAACTTAACCGGCGGAAAGAGATTTTTTGAAAAAATCCCTAAGCCCCGGGGTCACAATTTCAGCAAAAATCTGACTTTTGGCAATTCACTCAAAAATGGTGCCAACTGGTTGCAAATGCTCCCCTGAAAGCTTTGGCAGTCGAAACAGAAGGGTTTTTATCACAGGACAAGAAATCAGCCCTCAACAAATTAACTGGCAGAAAAAGATTTTTTGAAAAAATCCCTAAGCCCCGGGGTCACAATTTCAGCAAAAATCTGACTTTTGGCAATTCACTCAAACATGGTGCCAACCGGTTGCAAATGCTCCCCTGAATGCTTTGGTGGTCAAAACAGAAGGCTTTCTATCACAGGGAAAGAAATCAACCCTCAACAACTTGACCGGCCGAAAAAGATTTTTTGAAAAAATCCCTAAGCCCCGGGGTCACAATTTCAGCAAAAATCTGAGTTTTGGCAATTCACTCAAAAATGGTGCCAACCAGTTGCAAATGCTCCCCTGAAAGCTTAGGCAGTCGAAACAGAAGGCTTTTTATCACAGGACAAGAAATCAGCCCTCAACAAGTTAACCGGCCGAAAAAGAATTTTTGAAAAAATCCCTAAGCCCCGGTGTCACAATTTCAGCAAAAATCTGAATTTTGGCAATTCACTCAAAAATGGTGCCAATCACTTGCAAATGCTCCCCTGAAAAGTTTGGCAGTCGAAACAGAAGGCTTTTTATCACAGGACAAGAAATCAGCCCTCAACAACTTAACCGGCGGAAAGAGATTTTTTGAAAAAATCCCTAAGCCCCGGGGTCACAATTTCAGCAAAAATCTGACTTTTGGCAATTCACTCAAACATGGTGCCAACCGGTTGCAAATGCTCCCCTGAATGCTTTGGCGGTCAAAACAGAAGGCTTTCTATCACAGGGAAAGAAATCAACCCTCAACAACTTGACCGGCCGAAAAAGATTTTTTGAAAAAATCCCTAAGCCCCGGGGTCACAATTTCAGCAAAAATCTGACTTTTGGCAATTCACTCAAAAATGGTGCCAACCGGTTGCAAATGCTCCCCTGAAAGCTTAGGCAGTCGAAACAGAAGGCTTTTTATCACAGGACAAGAAATCAGCCCTCAACAACTTAACCGGCCGAAAAAGATTTTTTGAAAAAATCCCTAAGCCCCGGTGTCACAATTTCAGCAAAAATCTGACTTTTGGCAATTCACTCAAAAATGGTGCCAACTGGTTGCAAATGCTCCCCTGAAAGCTTTGGCAGTCGAAACAGAAGGCTTTTTATCACAGGACAAGAAATCAGCCCTCAACAACTTAACCGGCGGAAAGAGATTTTTTGAAAAAATCCCTAAGCCCCGGGGTCACAATTTCAGCAAAAATCTGACTTTTGGCAATTCACTCAAAAATGGTGCCAACTGGTTGCAAATGCTCCCCTGAAAGCTTTGGCAGTCGAAACAGAAGGGTTTTTATCACAGGACAAGAAATCAGCCCTCAACAAATTAACTGGCAGAAAAAGATTTTTTGAAAAAATCCCTAAGCCCCGGGGTCACAATTTCAGCAAAAATCTGACTTTTGGCAATTCACTCAAACATGGTGCCAACCGGTTGCAAATGCTCCCCTGAATGCTTTGGTGGTCAAAACAGAAGGCTTTCTATCACAGGGAAAGAAATCAACCCTCAACAACTTGACCGGCCGAAAAAGATTTTTTGAAAAAATCCCTAAGCCCCGGGGTCACAATTTCAGCAAAAATCTGAGTTTTGGCAATTCACTCAAAAATGGTGCCAACCAGTTGCAAATGCTCCCCTGAAAGCTTAGGCAGTCGAAACAGAAGGCTTTTTATCACAGGACAAGAAATCAGCCCTCAACAAGTTAACCGGCCGAAAAAGATTTTTTGAAAAAATCCCTAAGCCCCGGTGTCACAATTTCAGCAAAAATCTGAATTTTGGCAATTCACTCAAAAATGGTGCCAATCACTTGCAAATGCTCCCCTGAAAAGTTTGGCAGTCGAAACAGAAGGCTTTTTATCACAGGACAAGAAATCAGCCCTCAACAACTTAACCGGCGGAAAGAGATTTTTTGAAAAAATCCCTAAGCCCCGGGGTCACAATTTCAGCAAAAATCTGACTTTTGGCAATTCACTCAAAAATGGTGCCAACTGGTTGCAAATGCTCCCCTGAAAGCTTTGGCAGTCGAAACAGAAGGGTTTTTATCACAGGACAAGAAATCAGCCCTCAACAAATTAACTGGCAGAAAAAGATTTTTTGAAAAAATCCCTAAGCCCCGGGGTCACAATTTCAGCAAAAATCTGACTTTTGGCAATTCACTCAAACATGGTGCCAACCGGTTGCAAATGCTCCCCTGAATGCTTTGGTGGTCAAAACAGAAGGCTTTCTATCACAGGGAAAGAAATCAACCCTCAACAACTTGACCGGCCGAAAAAGATTTTTTGAAAAAATCCCTAAGCCCCGGGGTCACAATTTCAGCAAAAATCTGAGTTTTGGCAATTCACTCAAAAATGGTGCCAACCAGTTGCAAATGCTCCCCTGAAAGCTTAGGCAGTCGAAACAGAAGGCTTTTTATCACAGGACAAGAAATCAGCCCTCAACAAGTTAACCGGCCGAAAAAGATTTTTTGAAAAAATCCCTAAGCCCCGGTGTCACAATTTCAGCAAAAATCTGAATTTTGGCAATTCACTCAAAAATGGTGCCAATCACTTGCAAATGCTCCCCTGAAAAGTTTGGCAGTCGAAACAGAAGGCTTTTTATCACAGGACAAGAAATCAGCCCTCAACAACTTAACCGGCGGAAAGAGATTTTTTGAAAAAATCCCTAAGCCCCGGGGTCACAATTTCAGCAAAAATCTGACTTTTGGCAATTCACTCAAACATGGTGCCAACCGGTTGCAAATGCTCCCCTGAATGCTTTGGCGGTCAAAACAGAAGGCTTTCTATCACAGGGAAAGAAATCAACCCTCAACAACTTGACCGGCCGAAAAAGATTTTTTGAAAAAATCCCTAAGCCCCGGGGTCACAATTTCAGCAAAAATCTGACTTTTGGCAATTCACTCAAAAATGGTGCCAACCGGTTGCAAATGCTCCCCTGAAAGCTTAGGCAGTCGAAACAGAAGGCTTTTTATCACAGGACAAGAAATCAGCCCTCAACAACTTAACCGGCCGAAAAAGATTTTTTGAAAAAATCCCTAAGCCCCGGTGTCACAATTTCAGCAAAAATCTGACTTTTGGCAATTCACTCAAAAATGGTGCCAACTGGTTGCAAATGCTCCCCTGAAAGCTTTGGCAGTCGAAACAGAAGGCTTTTTATCACAGGACAAGAAATCAGCCCTCAACAACTTAACCGGCGGAAAGAGATTTTTTGAAAAAATCCCTAAGCCCCGGGGTCACAATTTCAGCAAAAATCTGACTTTTGGCAATTCACTCAAAAATGGTGCCAACTGGTTGCAAATGCTCCCCTGAAAGCTTTGGCAGTCGAAACAGAAGGGTTTTTATCACAGGACAAGAAATCAGCCCTCAACAAATTAACTGGCAGAAAAAGATTTTTTGAAAAAATCCCTAAGCCCCGGGGTCACAATTTCAGCAAAAATCTGACTTTTGGCAATTCACTCAAACATGGTGCCAACCGGTTGCAAATGCTCCCCTGAATGCTTTGGTGGTCAAAACAGAAGGCTTTCTATCACAGGGAAAGAAATCAACCCTCAACAACTTGACCGGCCGAAAAAGATTTTTTGAAAAAATCCCTAAGCCCCGGGGTCACAATTTCAGCAAAAATCTGAGTTTTGGCAATTCACTCAAAAATGGTGCCAACCAGTTGCAAATGCTCCCCTGAAAGCTTAGGCAGTCGAAACAGAAGGCTTTTTATCACAGGACAAGAAATCAGCCCTCAACAAGTTAACCGGCCGAAAAAGATTTTTTGAAAAAATCCCTAAGCCCCGGTGTCACAATTTCAGCAAAAATCTGAATTTTGGCAATTCACTCAAAAATGGTGCCAATCACTTGCAAATGCTCCCCTGAAAAGTTTGGCAGTCGAAACAGAAGGCTTTTTATCACAGGACAAGAAATCAGCCCTCAACAACTTAACCGGCGGAAAGAGATTTTTTGAAAAAATCCCTAAGCCCCGGGGTCACAATTTCAGCAAAAATCTGACTTTTGGCAATTCACTCAAACATGGTGCCAACCGGTTGCAAATGCTCCCCTGAATGCTTTGGCGGTCAAAACAGAAGGCTTTCTATCACAGGGAAAGAAATCAACCCTCAACAACTTGACCGGCCGAAAAAGATTTTTTGAAAAAATCCCTAAGCCCCGGGGACACAATTTCAGCAAAAATCTGACTTTTGGCAATTCACTCAAAAATGGTGCCAACTGGTTGCAAATGCTCCCCTGAAAGCTTTGGCAGTCGAAACAGAAGGCTTTTTATCACAGGACAAGAAATCAGCCCTCATCAAATTAACCGGCAGAAAAAGATTTTTTGAAAAAATCCCTAAGCCCCGGGGTCACAATTTCAGCAAAAATCTGACTTTTGGCAATTCACTCAAACATGGTGCCAACCGGTTGCAAATGCTCCCCTGAATGCTTTGGCGGTCAAAACAGAAGGCTTTCTATCACAGGGAAAGAAATCAACCCTCAACAACTTGACCGGCCGAAAAAGATTTTTTGAAAAAATCCCTAAGCCCCGGGGACACAATTTCAGCAAAAATCTGACTTTTGGCAATTCACTCAAAAATGGTGCCAACTGGTTGCAAATGCTCGCCTGAAAGCTTTGGCAGTCGAAACAGAAGGCTTTTTATCACAGGACAAGAAATCAGCCCTCATCAAATTAACCGGCAGAAAAAGATTTTTTGAAAAAATCCCTAAGCCCCGGGGTCACAATTTCAGCAAAAATCTGACTTTTGGCAATTCACTCAAACATGGTGCCAACCGGTTGCAAATGCTCCCCTGAATGCTTTGGCGGTCAAAACAGAAGGCTTTCTATCACAGGGAAAGAAATCAACCCTCAACAACTTGACCGGCCGAAAAAGATTTTTTGAAAAAATCCCTAAGCCCCGGGGTCACAATTTCAGCAAAAATCTGACTTTTGGCAATTCACTCAAAAATGGTGCCAACCGGTTGCAAGTGCTCCCCTGAAAGCTTAGGCAGTCGAAACAGAAGGCTTTTTATCACAGGACAAGAAATCAGCCCTCAACAACTTAACCGGCAAAAAGAGATTTTTTGAAAAAATCCCTAAGCCCCGGTGTCACAATTTCAGCAAAAATCTGACTTTTGGCAATTCACTCAAAAATGGTGCCAATCACTTGCAAATGCTCCCCTGAAAGCTTTGGCAGTCGAAACAGAAGGCTTTTTATCACAGGACAAGAAATCAGCCCTCAACAACTTGACCGGCCAAAAAAGATTTTTTGAAAAAATCCCTAAGCCCCGGGGTCACAATTTCAGCAAAAATCTGACTTTTGACAATTCACTCAAAAATGGTGCCAATCACTTGCAAATGCTCCCCTGAAAGCTTTGGCAGTCGAAACAGAAGGCTTTTTATCACAGGACAAGAAATCAGCCCTCAACAACTTGACCAGCTGAAAAAGATTTTTTGAAAAAATCCCTAAGCCCCAGGGTCACAATTTCAGCAAAAATCTGACTTTTGGCAATTCACTCAAAAATGGTGCCAATCACTAGCAAATGCTCCCCTGAAAGCTTTGGCAGTCGAAACAGAAGGCTTTTTATCACAGGACAAGAAATCTGCCCTCAACAACTTAACCGGCGGAAAGAGATTTTTTGAAAAAATCCCTAAGCCCCGGGGTCACAATTTCAGCAAAAATCTGACTTTTGGCAATTCACTCAAAAATGGTGCCAATCACTTGCAAATGCTACCCTGAATGCTTTGCCAGTCGAAACAGAAGGCTTTTAATCACAGTACAAGAAATCAGCCCTCAACAACTTGACCCTCCGAAAAAGATTTTTTGAAAAAATCCCTAAACCCCGGGGTCACAATTTCAGCAAAAATCTGACTTTTGGCAATTCACTCAAAAATGGTGCCAACCGGTTGCAAATGCTCCCCTGAAAGCTTTGGCAGGCGAAACAGAAGGCTTTTTATCACAGGACAAGAAATCAGCCCTCAACAACTTAACCGGCAGAAAAAGATTTTTTGAAAAAATCCCTAAACCCTGGGGTCACAATTTCAGCAAAAATCTGACTTTTGGCAATTCACTTAAAAATGGTGCCAATCACTTGCAAATGCTACCCTGAATGCTTTGGCGGTCAAAACAGAAGGCTTTCTATCACAGGGAAAGAAAGCAGCCCTCAACAACTTAACCGGCGGAAAAAGATTTTTTGAAAAAATCCCTAAGCCCCGGGGTCACAATTTCAGCAAAAATCTGACTTTTGGCAATTCACTCAAAAATGGTGCCAATCGCAAGCAAATGCTCCCCTGAAAGCTTAGGCAATCGAAACAGAAGGCTTTTTATCACAGGACAAGAAATCAGCCCTCAACGTTAACCGGCAGAAAATGATTTTTTGAAAAAATCCCTAAGCCCCGGGGTCACAATTTCAGCAAAAATCTGACTTTTGGCAATTCACTCAAAAATGGTGCCAATCACTTGCAAATGCTACCCTGAATGCTTTGGCAGTCGAAACAGAAGGCTTTTTATCACAGGACAAGAAATCAGCCCTCAACAACTTGACCGGCCGAAAAAGATTTTTTGAAAAAATCCCTAAGCCCCGGGGTCACAATTTCAGCAAAAATCTGACTTTTGGCAATTCACTGAAAAATGGTGCCAACTGGTTGCAAATGCTCCCCTGAAAGCTTTGGCAGTCGAAACAGAAGGCTTTTTATCACAGTACAAGAAATCAGCCCTCAACAACTTGACCGGCCAAAAAAGATTTTTTGAAAAAATCCCTAAGCCCCGGGGTAACGATTTCAGCAAAAATCTGACTTTTGGCAATTCACTCAAAAATGGTGCCAACCGGTTGCAAATGCTCCCCTGAAAGCTTTGGCAGTCGAAACATAAGCCTTTTTATCACAGGACAAGAAATCAGCCCTCAACAAGTTAACCGGCAGAAAATGATTTTTTGAAAAAATCCCTAAGCCCCGGGGTCACAATTTCAGCAAAAATCTGACTTTTGGCAATTCACTCAAAAATGGTGCCAACTGGTTGCAAATGCTCCCCTGAAAGCTTTGGCAGTCGAAACAGAAGGCTTTTTATCACAGGACAAGAAATCAGCCCTCAACAACTTAACCGGCGGAAAAAGATTTTTTGAAAAAATCCCTAAGCCCCGGGGTCACAATTTCAGCAAAAATCTGACTTTTGGCAATTCACTCAAAAATGGTGCCAACCGGTTGCAAATGCTCCCCTGAAAGCTTTGGCAGTCGAAACAGAAGGCTTTTTATCACAGGACAAGAAATCAGCCCTCAACAACTTGACCGGCCGAAAAAGATTTTTTGAAAAAATCCCTAAGCCCCGGGGTCACAATTTCAGCAAAAATCTGACTTTTGGAAATTCACTCAAAAATGGTGCCAACTGGTTGCAGATGCTCCCCTGAAAGCTTTGGCAGTCGAAACAGAAGGCTTTTTATCACAGGACAAGAAATCAGCCCTCAACAACTTAACCGGCAGAAAAAGATTTTTTGAAAAAATCCCTAAGTCCCGGGGTTACAATTTCAGCAAAAATCTGACTTTTGGCAATTCACTCAAAAATGGTGCCAACCGGTTGCAAATGCTCCCCTGAAAGCTTTGGCAGTCGAAACAGAAGGCTTTTTATCACAGGACAAGAAATCAGCCCTCAACAACTTGACCGGCCGAAAAAGATTTTTTGAAAAAATCCCTAAGCCCCGGGGTCACAATTTCAGCAGAAATCTGACTTTTGGCAATTCACTCAAAAATGGTGCCAATCACTTGCAAATGCTCCCCTGAAAGCTTTGGCAGGCGAAACAGAAGGCTTTTTATCACAGGACAAGAAATCAGCCCTCAACAACTTGACCGGCCGAAAAAGATTTTTTGAAAAAATCCCTAAGCCCCGGGGTCACAATTTCAGCAAAAATTTGACTTTTGGCAATTCACTCAAAAATGGTGCCAATCACTTGCAAATGCTCCCCTGAAAGCTTTGGCAGGCGAAACAGAAGGCTTTTTATCACAGGACAAGAAATCAGCCCTCAACAACTTAACCGGCAGAAAAAGATTTTTTGAAAAAATCCCTAAGCCCCGGGGTCACAATTTCAGCAAAAATCTGACTTTTGGCAATTCACTCAAAAATGGTGCCAATCGCAAGCAAATGCTCCCCTGAAAGCTTTGGCAGTCGAAACAGAAGGCTTTTTATCACAGGACAAGAAATCAGCCCTCAACAACTTAACCGGCAGAAAAAGATTTTTTGAAAAAATCCCTAAGCCCCGGGGTCACAATTTCAGCAAAAATCTGACTTTTGGCAATTCACTCAAAAATGGTGACAATCACTTGGAAATGCTCCCCTGAAAGCTTTGGCAGTCGAAACTGAAGGCTTTTTATCACAGGACAAGAAATCAGCCCTCAACAACTTAACCGGCAGAAAAAGATTTTTTGAAAAAATCCCTAAGCCCCGGGGTCACAATTTCAGCAAAAATCTGACTTTTGGCAATTCACTCAAAAATGGTGCCAACCGGTTGCAAATGCTCCCCTGAAAGCTTTGGCAGTCGAAACAGAAGGCTTTTTATCACAGGACAAGAAATCAGCCCTCAACAATTTAACCGGCAGAAAATGATTTTTTGAAAAAATCCCTAAGCCCCGGGGTCACAATTTCAGCAAAAATCTGACTTTTGGAAATTCACTCAAAAATGGTGCCAATCACTAGCAAATGCTCCCCTGAAAGCTTTGGCAGTCGAAACAGAAGGCTTTTTATCACAGGACAAGAAATCAGCCCTCAACAACTTAACCGGCAGAAAAATATTTTTTGAAAAAATCCCTAAGTCCCGGGGTTACAATTTCAGCAAAAATCTGACTTTTGGCAATTCACTCAAAAATGGTGCCAACCGGTTGCAAATGCTCCCCTGAAAGCTTTGGCAGTCGAAACAGAAGGCTTTTTATCACAGGACAAGAAATCAGCCCTCAACAACTTGACCGGCCGAAAAAGATTTTTTGAAAAAATCCCTAAGCCCCGGGGTCACAATTTCAGCAGAAATCTGACTTTTGGCAATTCACTCAAAAATGGTGCCAATCACTTGCAAATGCTCCCCTGAAAGCTTTGGCAGGCGAAACAGAAGGCTTTTTATCACAGGACAAGAAATCAGCCCTCAACAACTTGACCGGCCGAAAAAGATTTTTTGAAAAAATCCCTAAGCCCCGGGGTCACAATTTCAGCAAAAATCTGACTTTTGGCAATTCACTCAAAAATGGTGCCAATCACTTGCAAATGCTCCCCTGAAAGCTTTGGCAGGCGAAACAGAAGGCTTTTTATCACAGGACAAGAAATCAGCCCTCAACAACTTAACCGGCAGAAAAAGATTTTTTGAAAAAATCCCTAAGCCCCGGGGTCACAATTTCAGCAAAAATCTGACTTTTGGCAATTCACTCAAAAATGGTGCCAATCGCAAGCAAATGCTCCCCTGAAAGCTTTGGCAGTCGAAACAGAAGGCTTTTTATCACAGGACAAGAAATCAGCCCTCAACAACTTAACCGGCAGAAAAAGATTTTTTGAAAAAATCCCTAAGCCCCGGGGTCACAATTTCAGCAAAAATCTGACTTTTGGCAATTCACTCAAAAATGGTGACAATCACTTGGAAATGCTCCCCTGAAAGCTTTGGCAGTCGAAACTGAAGGCTTTTTATCACAGGACAAGAAATCAGCCCTCAACAACTTAACCGGCAGAAAAAGATTTTTTGAAAAAATCCCTAAGCCCCGGGGTCACAATTTCAGCAAAAATCTGACTTTTGGCAATTCACTCAAAAATGGTGCCAACCGGTTGCAAATGCTCCCCTGAAAGCTTTGGCAGTCGAAACAGAAGGCTTTTTATCACAGGACAAGAAATCAGCCCTCAACAATTTAACCGGCAGAAAATGATTTTTTGAAAAAATCCCTAAGCCCCGGGGTCACAATTTCAGCAAAAATCTGACTTTTCGCAATTCACTCAAAAATGGTGCCAATCACTAGGAAATGCTCCCCTGAAAGCTTTGGGAGTCGAAACAGAAGGCTTTTTATCACAGGACAAGAAATCTGCCCTCAACAACTTGACAGGCCGAAAAAGATTTTTTGAAAAAATCCCTAAGCCCCGGGGTCACGATTTCAGCAAAAATCTGACTTTTGGCAATTCACTCAAAAATGGTGCCAACTGGTTGCAAATGCTCCCCTGAAAGCTTTGGCAGTCGAAACAGAAGGCTTTTTATCACAGGACAAGAAATCAGCCCTCAACAACTTGACCGGCCGAAAAAGATTTTTTGAAAAAATCCCTAAGCCCCGGGGTCACAATTTCAGCAAAAATCTGACTTTTGGCAATTCACTCAAAAATGGTGCCAACCCGTTGCAAATGCTCCCCTGAAAGCTTTGGCAGTCGAAACAGAAGGCTTTTTATCACAGGACAAGAAATCAGCCCTCAACAAGTTAACCGGCAGAAAAAGATTTTTTGAAAAAATCCCTAAGCCCCGGGGTCACAATTTCAGCAAAAATCTGACTTTTGGCAATTCACTCAAAAATGGTGCCAATCACTTGCAAATGCTCCCCTGAAAAGTTTGGCAGTCCAAACAGAAAGCTTTTTATCACAGGACAAGAAATCAGCCCTCAACAACTTAACCGGCAGAAAAAGATTTTTTGAAAAAATCCCTAAGCCCCGGGGTCACAATTTCAGCAAAAATCTGACTTTTGGCAATTCACTCAAAAATGGTGACAATCACTTGCAAATGCTCCCCTGAAAGCTTTGGCAGTCGAAACAGAAGGCTTTTTATCACAGGACAAGAAATCAGCCCTCAACAACTTGACCGGCAGAAAAAGATTTTTTGAAAAAATCCCTAAGCCCCGGGGTCACAATTTCAGCAGAAATCTGACTTTTGGCAATTCACTCAAAAATGGTGCCAATCGCAAGCAAATGCTCCCCTGAAAGCTTTGGCAGGCGAAACAGAAGGCTTTTTATCACAGGACAAGAAATCAGCCCTCAACAACTTAACCGGCAGAAAAAGATTTTTTGAAAAAATCCCTAAGCCCCGGGGTCACAATTTCAGCAAAAATCTGACTTTTGGCAATTCACTCAAAAATGGTGACATTCACTTGGAAATGCTCCCCTGAAAGCTTTGGCAGTCGAAACTGAAGGGTTTTTATCACAGGACAAGAAATCAGCCCTCAACAACTTGACCGGCTGAAAAAGATTTTTTGAAAAAATCCCTAAGCCCCGGGGTCACAATTTCAGCAAAAATCTGACTTTTGGCAATTCACTCAAAAATGGTGCCAACCGGTTGCAAATGCTCCCCTGAAACCTTTGGCAGTCGAAACAGAAGGCTTTTTATCACAGGACAAGAAATCAGCCCTCAACAACTTGACCGGCTGAAAAAGATTTTTTGAAAAAATCCCTAAGCCCCGGGGTCACAATTTCAGCAAAAATCTGACTTTTGGCAATTCACTCAAAAATGGAGCCAATCACTAGCAAATGCTCCCCTGAAAGCTTTGGCAGTCAAAACAGAAGGCTTTTTATCACAGGACAAGAAATCAGCCCTCAACAACTTGACCGGCGGAAAGAGATTTTTTGAAAAAATCCGTAAGCCCCGGGGTCACAATTTCAGCAAAAATCTGACTTTTGGCAATTCACTCAAAAATGGTGCCAACCGGTTGCAAATGCTCCCCTGAAAGCTTTGGCAGTCGAAACAGAAGGCTTTTTATCACAGGACAAGAAATCAGCCCTCAAGAAGTTAACCGGCAGAAAATGATTTTTTGAAAAAATCCCTAAGCCCCGGGGTCACAATTTCAGCAAAAATCTGACTTTTGGCAATTCACTCAAAAATGGTGACAATCACTTGCAAATGCTCCCCTAAAAGCTTTGGCAGTCGAAACAGAAGGCTTTTTATCACAGGACAAGAAATCAGCCCTCAACAACTTGACCGGCTGAGAAAGATTTTTTGAAAAAATCCCTAAGCCCCGGGGTCACAATTTCAGCAAAAATCTGACTTTTGGCAATTCACTCAAAAATGGTGCCAATCACTAGCAAATGCTCCCCTGAAAGCTTTGGCAGTCGAAACAGAAGGCTTTTTATCACAGGACAAGAAATCAGCCCTCAACAACTTAACCGGCAGAAAAATATTTTTTGAAAAAATCCCTAAGCCCCGGGGTCACAATTTCAGCAAAAATCTGACTTTTGGCAATTCACTCAAAAATGGTGCCAACCGGTTGCAAATGCTCCCCTGAAAGCTTTGGCAGTCGAAACAGAAGGCTTTTTATCACAGGACAAGAAATCAGCCCTCAACAATTTAACCGGCAGAAAATGATTTTTTGAAAAAATCCCTAAGCCCCGGGGTCACAATTTCAGCAAAAATCTGACTTTTCGCAATTCACTCAAAAATGGTGCCAATCACTAGGAAATGCTCCCCTGAAAGCTTTGGGAGTCGAAACAGAAGGCTTTTTATCACAGGACAAGAAATCTGCCCTCAACAACTTGACAGGCCGAAAAAGATTTTTTGAAAAAATCCCTAAGCCCCGGGGTCACGATTTCAGCAAAAATCTGACTTTTGGCAATTCACTCAAAAATGGTGCCAACTGGTTGCAAATGCTCCCCTGAAAGCTTTGGCAGTCGAAACAGAAGGCTTTTTATCACAGGACAAGAAATCAGCCCTCAACAACTTGACCGGCCGAAAAAGATTTTTTGAAAAAATCCCTAAGCCCCGGGGTCACAATTTCAGCAAAAATCTGACTTTTGGCAATTCACTCAAAAATGGAGCCAATCACTAGCAAATGCTCCCCTGAAAGCTTTGGCAGTCGAAACAGAAGGCTTTTTATCACAGGACAAGAAATCAGCCCTCAACAACTTGACCGGCCGAAAAAGATTTTTTGAAAAAATCCCTAAGCCCCGGGGTCACAATTTCAGCAAAAATCTGACTTTTGGCAATTCACTCAAAAATGGTGCCAACCGGTTGCAAATGCTCCCCTGAAAGCTTTGGCAGTCGAAACAGAAGGCTTTTTATCACAGGACAAGAAATCAGCCCTCAACAACTTAACCGGCAGAAAAAGATTTTTTGAAAAAATCCCTAAGCCCCGGGGTCACAATTTCAGCAAAAATCTGACTTTTGGCAATTCACTCAAAAATGGTGCCAATCGCAAGCAAATGCTCCCCTGAAAGCTTTGGCAGTCGAAACAGAAGGCTTTTTATCACAGGACAAGAAATCAGCCCTCAACAACTTAACCGGCAGAAAAAGATTTTTTGAAAAAATCCCTAAGCCCCGGGGTCACAATTTCAGCAAAAATCTGACTTTTGGCAATTCACTCAAAAATGGTGCCAACCGGTTGCAAATGCTCCCCTGAAAGCTTTGGCAGTCGAAAGAGAAGGCTTTTTATCACAGGACAAGAAATCAGCCCTCAACAACTTGACCGGCTGAAAAAGATTTTTTGAAAAAATCCCTAAGCCCCGGGGTCACAATTTCAGCAAAAATCTGACTTTTGGCAATTCACTCAAAAATGGAGCCAATCACTAGCAAATGCTCCCCTGAAAGCTTTGGCAGTCGAAACAGAAGGCTTTTTATCACAGGACAAGAAATCAGCCCTCAACAACTTGACCAGCCGAAAAAGATTTTTTGAAAAAATCCCTAAGCCCCGGGGTCACAATTTCAGCAAAAATCTGACTTTTGGCAATTCACTCAAAAATGGTGCCAACCCGTTGCAAATGCTCCCCTGAAAGCTTTGGCAGTCGAAACAGAAGGCTTTTTATCACAGGACAAGAAATCAGCCCTCAACAAGTTAACCGGCAGAAAAAGATTTTTTGAAAAAATCCCTAAGCCCCGGGGTCACAATTTCAGCAAAAATCTGACTTTTGGCAATTCACTCAAAAATGGTGCCAATCACTTGCAAATGCTCCCCTGAAAAGTTTGGCAGTCCAAACAGAAAGCTTTTTATCACAGGACAAGAAATCAGCCCTCAACAACTTGACCCGCAGAAAAAGATTTTTTGAAAAAATCCCTAAGCCCCGGGGTCACAATTTCAGCAAAAATCTGACTTTTGGCAATTCACTCAAAAATGGTGCCAATCACTTGCAAATGCTCCCCTGAAAGCTTTGGCAGTCGAAACAGAAGGCTTTTTATCACAGGACAAGAAATCAGCCCTCAACAACTTGACCGGCCGAAAAAGATTTTTTGAAAAAATCCCTAAGCCAATTTCAGCAAAAATCTGACTTTTGGCAATTCACTCAAAAATGGTGCCAATCGCAAGCAAATGCTCCCCTGAAAGCTTTGGCAGTCGAAACAGAAGGCTTTTTATCACAGGACAAGAAATCAGCCCTCAACAACTTAACCGGCGGAAAGAGATTTTTTGAAAAAATCCCTAAGCCCCGGGGTCACAATTTCAGCAAAAATCTGAATTTTGGCAATTCACTCAAAAATGGTGACAATCACTTGCAAATGCTCCCCTGAAAAGTTTGGGAGTCCAAACAGAAAGCTTTTTATCACAGGACAAGAAATCAGCTCTCAACAACTTAACCGGCAGAAAAAGATTTTTTGAAAAAATCCCTAAGCCCCGGGGTCACAATTTCAGCAAAAATCTGACTTTTGGCAATTCACTCAAAAATGGTGCCAATCACTTGCAAATGCTCCCCTGAAAGCTTTGGCAGTCGAAACAGAAGGCTTTTTATCACAGGACAAGAAATCAGCCCTCAACAACTTGAGCGGCAGAAGAAGATTTTTTGAAAAAATCCCTAAGCCCCCGGGGTCACAATTTCAGCAAAAATCTGACTTTTGGCAATTCACTCAAAAATGGTGCCAATCACTTGCAAATGCTCCCCTGAAAGCTTTGGCAGGCGAAACAGAAGGCTTTTTATCACAGGACAAGAAATCAGCCCTCAACAAATTAACCGGCAGAAAAAGATTTTTTGAAAAAATCCCTAAACCCCGGGGTCACAATTTCAGCAAAAATCTGACTTTTGGCAATTCACTCAAAAATGGTGCCAACTGGTTGCAAATGCTCCCCTGAAAGCTTTGGCAGTCGAAACAGAAGGCTTTTTATCACAGGACAAGAAATGAGCCCTCAACAACTTAACCGGCGGAAAGAGATTTTTTGAAAAAATCCCTAAGCCCCGGGGTCACAATTTCAGCAAAAATCTGACTTTTGGCAATTCACTCAAAAATGGTGACAATCACTTGCAAATGCTCCCCTGAAAGCTTTGGCAGTCGAAACAGAAGGCTTTTTATCACAGGACAAGAAATCAGCCCTCAACAACTTAACCGGCAGAAAAAGATTTTTTGAAAAAATCCCTAAGCCCCGGGGTCACAATTTCAGCAAAAATCTGACTTTTGGCAATTCACTCAAAAATGGTGCCAACCGGTTGCAAATGCTCCCCTGAAAGCTTAGGCAGTCGAAACACAAGGCTTTTTATCACAGGACAAGAAATCAGCCCTCAACAACTTAACCGGCGGAAAGAGATTTTTTGAAAAAATCCCTAAGCCCCGGGGTCACAATTTCAGCAAAAATCTGACTTTTGGCAATTCACTCAAAAATGGTGACAATCACTTGCAAATGCTCCCCTGAAAGCTTTGGCAGTCGAAACAGAAGGCTTTTTATCACAGGACAAGAAATCAGCCCTCAACAACTTAACCGGCAGAAAAAGATTTTTTGAAAAAATCCCTACGCCCCGGGGTCACAATTTCAGCAAAAATCTGACTTTTGGCAATTCACTCAAAAATGGTGCCAATCACTTGCAAATGCTACCCTGAATGCTTTGGCAGTCGAAACAGAAGGCTTTTTATCACAGTACAAGAAATCAGCCCTCAACAACTTGACCGGCCGAAAAAGATTTTTTGAAAAAATCCCTAAGCCCCGGGGTCACAATTTCAGCAAAAATCTGACTTTTGGCAATTCACTCAAAAATGGTGCCAACCGGTTGCAAATGCTCCCCTGAAAGCTTTGGCAGTCGAAACAGAAGGCTTTTTATCACAGGACAAGAAATCAGCCCTCAACAAGTTAACCGGCAGAAAAAGATTATTTGAAAAAATCCCTAAGCCCCGGGGTCACAATTTCAGCAAAAATCTGACTTTTGGCAATTCACTCAAAAATGGTGCCAATCACTAGCAAATGCTCCCCTGAAAGCTTTGGCAGTCGAAACAGAAGGCTTTTTATCACAGGACAAGAAATCAGCCCTCAACAACTTGACCGGCAGAAAAAGATTTTTTGAAAAAATCCCTAATCCCCGGGGTCACAATTTCAGCAAAAAACTGACTTTTGGCAATTCACTCAAAAATGGTGCCAATCACTAGCAAATGCTCCCCTGAAAGCTTTGGCAGTCGAAACAGAAGGCTTTTTATCACAGGACAAGAAATCAGCCCTCAACAACTTGACCGGCCGAAAAAGATTTTTTGAAAAAATCCCTAAGCCCCGGGGTCACAATTTCAGCAAAAATCTGACTTTTGGCAATTCACTCAAAAATGGTGCCAACTGGTTGCAAATGCTCCCCTGAAAGCTTTGGCAGTCGAAACAGAAGGCTTTTTATCACAGGACAAGAAATGAGCCCTCAACAACTTAACCGGCGGAAAGAGATTTTTTGAAAAAATCCCTAAGCCCCGGGGTCACAATTTCAGCAAAAATCTGACTTTTGGCAATTCACTCAAAAATGGTGACAATCACTTGCAAATGCTCCCCTGAAAGCTTTGGCAGTCGAAACAGAAGGCTTTTTATCACAGGACAAGAAATCAGCCCTCAACAACTTAACCGGCAGAAAAAGATTTTTTGAAAAAATCCCTAAGCCCCGGGGTCACAATTTCAGCAAAAATCTGACTTTTGGCAATTCACTCAAAAATGGTGCCAACCGGTTGCAAATGCTCCCCTGAAAGCTTAGGCAGTCGAAACACAAGGCTTTTTATCACAGGACAAGAAATCAGCCCTCAACAATTTAACCGGCGGAAAGAGATTTTTTGAAAAAATCCCTAAGCCCCGGGGTCACAATTTCAGCAAAAATCTGACTTTTGGCAATTCACTCAAAAATGGTGACAATCACTTGCAAATGCTCCCCTGAAAGCTTTGGCAGTCGAAACAGAAGGCTTTTTATCACAGGACAAGAAATCAGCCCTCAACAACTTAACCGGCAGAAAAAGATTTTTTGAAAAAATCCCTACGCCCCGGGGTCACAATTTCAGCAAAAATCTGACTTTTGGCAATTCACTCAAAAATGGTGCCAATCACTTGCAAATGCTACCCTGAATGCTTTGGCAGTCGAAACAGAAGGCTTTTTATCACAGTACAAGAAATCAGCCCTCAACAACTTGACCGGCCGAAAAAGATTTTTTGAAAAAATCCCTAAGCCCCGGGGTCACAATTTCAGCAAAAATCTGACTTTTGGCAATTCACTCAAAAATGGTGCCAACCGGTTGCAAATGCTCCCCTGAAAGCTTTGGCAGTCGAAACAGAAGGCTTTTTATCACAGGACAAGAAATCAGCCCTCAACAAGTTAACCGGCAGAAAAAGATTATTTGAAAAAATCCCTAAGCCCCGGGGTCACAATTTCAGCAAAAATCTGACTTTTGGCAATTCACTCAAAAATGGTGCCAATCACTAGCAAATGCTCCCCTGAAAGCTTTGGCAGTCGAAACAGAAGGCTTTTTATCACAGGACAAGAAATCAGCCCTCAACAACTTGACCGGCAGAAAAAGATTTTTTGAAAAAATCCCTAATCCCCGGGGTCACAATTTCAGCAAAAAACTGACTTTTGGCAATTCACTCAAAAATGGTGCCAATCACTAGCAAATGCTCCCCTGAAAGCTTTGGCAGTCGAAACAGAAGGCTTTTTATCACAGGACAAGAAATCAGCCCTCAACAACTTAACCGGCAGAAAAAGATTTTTTGAAAAAATCCCTAAGCCCCGGGGTCACAATTTCAGCAAAAATCTGACTTTTGGCAATTCACTCAAAAATGGTGCCAACTGGTTGCAAATGCTCCCCTGAAAGCTTTGGCAGTCGAAACAGAAGGCTTTTTATCACAGGACAAGAAATCAGCCCTCAACAAATTGACCGGCAGAAAAAGATTTTTTGAAAAAATCCCTAAGCCCCGGGGTCACAATTTCAGCAAAAATCTGACTTTTGGCAATTCACTCAAAAATGGTGCCAACTGGTTGCAAATGCTCCCCTGAAAGCTTTGGCAGTCGAAACAGAAGGCTTTTTATCACAGGACAAGAAATCAGCCCTCAACAACTTAACCGGCAGAAAAAGATTTTTTGAAAAAATCCCTAAGCCCCGGGGTCACAATTTCAGCAAAAATCTGACTTTTGGCAATTCACTCAAAAATGGTGCCAATCGCAAGCAAATGCTCCCCTGAAAGCTTTGGCAGTCGAAACAGAAGGCTTTTTATCACAGGACAAGAAATGAGCCCTCAACAACTTAACCGGCGGAAAGAGATTTTTTGAAAAAATCCCTAAGCCCCGGGGTCACAATTTCAGCAAAAATCTGACTTTTGGCAATTCACTCAAAAATGGTGACAATCACTTGCAAATGCTCCCCTGAAAGCTTTGGCAGTCGAAACAGAAGGCTTTTTATCACAGGACAAGAAATCAGCCCTCAACAACTTAACCGGCAGAAAAAGATTTTTTGAAAAAATCCCTAAGCCCCGGGGTCACAATTTCAGCAAAAATCTGACTTTTGGCAATTCACTCAAAAATGGTGCCAACCGGTTGCAAATGCTCCCCTGAAAGCTTAGGCAGTCGAAACACAAGGCTTTTTATCACAGGACAAGAAATCAGCCCTCAACAATTTAACCGGCGGAAAGAGATTTTTTGAAAAAATCCCTAAGCCCCGGGGTCACAATTTCAGCAAAAATCTGACTTTTGGCAATTCACTCAAAAATGGTGACAATCACTTGCAAATGCTCCCCTGAAAGCTTTGGCAGTCGAAACAGAAGGCTTTTTATCACAGGACAAGAAATCAGCCCTCAACAACTTAACCGGCAGAAAAAGATTTTTTGAAAAAATCCCTACGCCCCGGGGTCACAATTTCAGCAAAAATCTGACTTTTGGCAATTCACTCAAAAATGGTGCCAATCACTTGCAAATGCTACCCTGAATGCTTTGGCAGTCGAAACAGAAGGCTTTTTATCACAGTACAAGAAATCAGCCCTCAACAACTTGACCGGCCGAAAAAGATTTTTTGAAAAAATCCCTAAGCCCCGGGGTCACAATTTCAGCAAAAATCTGACTTTTGGCAATTCACTCAAAAATGGTGCCAACCGGTTGCAAATGCTCCCCTGAAAGCTTTGGCAGTCGAAACAGAAGGCTTTTTATCACAGGACAAGAAATCAGCCCTCAACAAGTTAACCGGCAGAAAAAGATTATTTGAAAAAATCCTAAGCCCCGGGGTCACAATTTCAGCAAAAATCTGACTTTTGGCAATTCACTCAAAAATGGTGCCAATCACTAGCAAATGCTCCCTGAAAGCTTTGGCAGTCGAAACAGAAGGCTTTTTATCACAGGACAAGAAATCAGCCCTCAACAACTTGACCGGCAGAAAAAGATTTTTTGAAAAAATCCCTAATCCCCGGGGTCACAATTTCAGCAAAAAACTGACTTTTGGCAATTCACTCAAAAATGGTGCCAATCACTAGCAAATGCTCCCCTGAAAGCTTTGGCAGTCGAAACAGAAGGCTTTTTATCACAGGACAAGAAATCAGCCCTCAACAACTTAACCGGCAGAAAAAGATTTTTTGAAAAAATCCCTAAGCCCCGGGGTCACAATTTCAGCAAAAATCTGACTTTTGGCAATTCACTCAAAAATGGTGCCAACTGGTTGCAAATGCTCCCCTGAAAGCTTTGGCAGTCGAAACAGAAGGCTTTTTATCACAGGACAAGAAATCAGCCCTCAACAAATTGACCGGCAGAAAAAGATTTTTTGAAAAAATCCCTAAGCCCCGGGGTCACAATTTCAGCAAAAATCTGACTTTTGGCAATTCACTCAAAAATGGTGCCAATCACTTGCAAATGCTCCCCTGAAAGCTTTGGCAGGCGAAACAGAAGGCTTTTTATCACAGGACAAGAAATCAGCCCTCAACAACTTAACCGGCAGAAAAAGATTTTTTGAAAAAATCCCTAAGCCCCGGGGTCACAATTTCAGCAAAAATCTGACTTTTGGCAATTCACTCAAAAATGGTGCCAACCGGTTGCAAATGCTCCCCTGAAAGCTTTGGCAGTCGAAACAGAAGGCTTTTTATCACAGGACAAGAAATCAGCCCTCCACAACTTGACCGGCCGAAAAAGATTTTTTGAAAAAATCCCTAAGCCCCGGGGTCAGAATTTCAGCAAAAATTTGACTTTTGGCAATTCACTCAAAAATGGTGCCAACTGGTTGCAAATGCTCCCCTGAAAGCTTTGGCAGTCGAAACAGAAGGCTTTTTATCACAGGACAAGAAATCAGCCCTCAACAACTTAACCGGCGGAAAGAGAATTTTTGAAAAAATCCCTAAGCCCCGGGGTCACAATTTCAGAAAAATCTGACTTTTGGCAATTCACTCAAAAATGGTGACAATCACTTGCAAATGCTCCCCTGAAAGCTTTGGCAGTCGAAACAGAAGGGTTTTTATCACAGGACAAGAAATCAGCCCTCAACAACTTAACCGGCAGAAAAAGATTTTTTGAAAAAATCCCTAAGCCCCGGGGTCACAATTTCAGCAAAAATCTGACTTTTGGCAATTCACTTAAAAATGGTGCAAATCACTTGCAAATGCTACCCTGAAAGCTTTGGCAGTCGAAACAGAAGGCTTTTTATCACAGGACAAGAAATCAGCCCTCAACAACTTGACCGGCAGAAAAAGATTTTTTGAAAAAATCCCTAATCCCCGGGGTCACAATTTCAGCAAAAAACTGACTTTTGGCAATTCACTCAAAAATGGTGCCAATCACTAGCAAATGCTACCCTGAATGCTTTGGCAGTCGAAACAGAAGGCTTTTTATCACAGGAAAAGAAATCAGCCCTCCACAAGTTAACCGGCAGAAAATGATTTTTTGAAAAAATCCCTAAGCCCCGGGGTCACAATTTCAGCAAAAATCTGACTTTTGGCAATTCACTCAAAAATGGTGCCAATCACTAGCAAATGCTCCCCTGAAAGCTTTGGCAGTCGAAACAGAAGGCTTTTTATCACAGGACAAGAAATCAGCCCTCAACAACTTGACCGGCCGAAAAAGATTTTTTGAAAAAATCCCTAAGCCCCGGGGTCACAATTTCAGCAAAAAATCTGACTTTTGGCAATTCACTCAAAAATGGTGCCAACTGGTTGCAAATGCTCCCCTGAAAGCTTTGGCAGTCGAAACAGAAGGCTTTTTATCACAGGACAAGAAATCAGCCCTCAACAGCTTAACCGGCAGAAAAAGATTTTTTGAAAAAATCCCTAAGCGCCGGGTCACAATTTCAGCAAAAATCTGACTTTTGGCAATTCACTCAAAAATGGTGACAATCACTTGCAAATGCTCCCCTGAAAGCTTTGGCAGTCGAAACAGAAGGGTTTTTATCACAGGACAAGACATCAGCCCTCAACAACTTGACCGGCAGAAAAAGATTTTTGAAAAAATCCCTAAGCCCCGGGGTCACAATTTCAGCAAAAATCTGACTTTTGGCAATTCACTCAAAAATGGTGACAATCACTTGCAAATGCTACCATGAATGCTTTGGCAGTCGAAACAGAAGGCTTTTTATCACAGTACAAGAAATCAGCCCTCAACAACTTGACCGGCAGAAAAAGATTTTTTGAAAAATCCCTAAGCCCCGGGGTCACAATTTCAGCAAAAATCTGACTTTTGGCAATTCACTCAAAAATGGTGCCAACTGGTTGCAAATGCTCCCTGAAAGCTTTGGCAGTCGAAACAGAAGGCTTTTTATCACAGGACAAGAAATCAGCCCTCAACAACTTAACCGGCAGAAAAAGATTTTTTGAAAAAATCCCTAAGCCCCGGGGTCACAATTTCAGCAAAAATCTGACTTTTGGCAATTCACTCAAAAATGGTGACAATCACTTGCAAATGCTCCCCTGAAAGCTTTGGCAGTCGAAACAGAAGGGTTTTTATCACAGGACAAGAAATCAGCCCTCAACAACTTAACCGGCAGAAAAAGATTTTTTGAAAAAATCCCTAAGCCCCGGGGTCACAATTTCAGCAAAAATCTGACTTTTGGCCATTCACTCAAAAATGGTGCCAATCACTTGCAAATGCTCCCCTGAAAGCTTTGGCAGGCGAAACAGAAGGCTTTTTATCACAGGACAAGAAATCAGCCCTCAACAACTTAACCGGCAGAAAAAGATTTTTTGAAAAAATCCCTAAGCCCCAGGGTCACAATTTCAGCAAAAATCTGACTTTTGGCAATTCACTCAAAAATGGTGCCAATCACTTGGAAATGCTACCCTGAATGCTTTGGCAGTCGAAACAGAAGGCTTTTTATCACAGTACAAGAAATCAGCCCTCAACAACTTGACCGGCCGAAAAAGATTTTTTGAAAAAATCCCTAAGCCCCGGGGTCACAATTTCAGCAAAAATCTGACTTTTGGCAATTCACTCAAAAATGGTGCCAATCACTTGCAAATGCTCCCCTGAAAGCTTTGGCAGGCGAAACAGAAGGCTTTTTATCACAGGACAAGAAATCAGCCCTCAACAACTTAACCGGCAGAAAAAGATTTTTTGAAAAAATCCCTAAGCCCCGGGGTCACAATTTCAGCAAAAATCTGACTTTTGGCAATTCACTCAAAAATGGTGCCAACTGGTTGCAAATGCTCCCCTGAAAGCTTTGGCAGTCGAAACAGAAGGCTTTTTATCACAGGACAAGAAATCAGCCCTCAACAACACAACCGGCGGAAAGAGATTTTTTGAAAAAATCCCTAAGCCCCGGGGTCACAATTTCAGCAAAAATCTGACTTTTGGCAATTCACTCAAAAATGGTGCCAACTGGTTGCAAATGCTCCCCTGAAAGCTTTGGCAGTCGAAACAGAAGGCTTTTTATCACAGGACAAGAAATCAGCCCTCAACAACTTAACCGGCAGAAAAAGATTTTTTGAAAAAATCCCTAAGCCCCGGGGTCACAATTTCAGCAAAAATCTAACTTTTGGCAATTCACTCAAAAATGGTGCCAATCACTTGCAAATGCTCCCCTGAAAGCTTTGGCAGGCGAAACAGAAGGCTTTTTATCACAGGACAAGAAATCAGCCCTCAACAACTTAACCGGCAGAAAAAGATTTTTTGAAAAAATCCCTAAGCCCCGGGGTCACAATTTCAGCAAAAATCTGACTTTTGGCAATTCACTCAAAAATGGTGCCAATCACTTGGAAATGCTACCCTGAATGCTTTGGCAGTCGAAACAGAAGGCTTTTTATCACAGTACAAGAAATCAGCCCTCAACAACTTGACCGGCCGAAAAAGATTTTTTGAAAAAATCCCTAAGCCCCGGGGTCACAATTTCAGCAAAAATCTGACTTTTGGCAATTCACTCAAAAATGGTGCCAATCACTTGGAAATGCTACCCTGAATGCTTTGGCAGTCGAAACAGAAGGCTTTTTATCACAGTACAAGAAATCAGCCCTCAACAACTTGACCGGCCGAAAAAGATTTTTTGAAAAAATCCCTAAGCCCCGGGGTCACAATTTCAGCAAAAATCTGACTTTTGGCAATTCACTCAAAAATGGTGACAATCACTTGCAAATGCTACCCTGAATTCTTTGGCAGTCGAAACAGAAGGCTTTTTATCACAGTACAAGAAATCAGCCCTCAACAACTTGACCGGCCGAAAAAGATTTTTTGAAAAAATCCCTAAGCCCCGGGGTCACAATTTCAGTAAAAATCTGACTTTTGGCAATTCACTCAAAAATGGTGCCAATCACTTGCAAATGCTCCCCTGAAAGCTTTGGCAGGCGAAACAGAAGGCTTTTTATCACAGGACAAGAAATCAGCCCTCAACAACACAACCTGCGGAAAGAGATTTTTTGAAAAAATCCCTAAGCCCCGGGGTCACAATTTCAGCAAAAATCTGACTTTTGGCAATTCACTCAAAAATGGTGACAATCACTTGCAAATGCTCCCCTGAAAGCTTTGGCAGTCGAAACAGAAGGGTTTTTATCACAGGACAAGAAATCAGCCCTCAACAACTTAACCGGCAGAAAAAGATTTTTTGAAAAAATCCCTAAGCCCCGGGGTCACAATTTCAGCAAAAATCTGACTTTTGGCCATTCACTCAAAAATGGTGCCAATCACTTGCAAATGCTCCCCTGAAAGCTTTGGCAGGCGAAACAGAAGGCTTTTTATCACAGGACAAGAAATCAGCCCTCAACAACTTAACCGGCAGAAAAAGATTTTTTGAAAAAATCCCTAAGCCCCAGGGTCACAATTTCAGCAAAAATCTGACTTTTGGCAATTCACTCAAAAATGGTGCCAATCACTTGGAAATGCTACCCTGAATGCTTTGGCAGTCGAAACAGAAGGCTTTTTATCACAGTACAAGAAATCAGCCCTCAACAACTTGACCGGCCGAAAAAGATTTTTTGAAAAAATCCCTAAGCCCCGGGGTCACAATTTCAGCAAAAATCTGACTTTTGGCAATTCACTCAAAAATGGTGCCAATCACTTGCAAATGCTCCCCTGAAAGCTTTGGCAGGCGAAACAGAAGGCTTTTTATCACAGGACAAGAAATCAGCCCTCAACAACTTAACCGGCAGAAAAAGATTTTTTGAAAAAATCCCTAAGCCCCGGGGTCACAATTTCAGCAAAAATCTGACTTTTGGCAATTCACTCAAAAATGGTGCCAACTGGTTGCAAATGCTCCCCTGAAAGCTTTGGCAGTCGAAACAGAAGGCTTTTTATCACAGGACAAGAAATCAGCCCTCAACAACACAACCGGCGGAAAGAGATTTTTTGAAAAAATCCCTAAGCCCCGGGGTCACAATTTCAGCAAAAATCTGACTTTTGGCAATTCACTCAAAAATGGTGCCAACTGGTTGCAAATGCTCCCCTGAAAGCTTTGGCAGTCGAAACAGAAGGCTTTTTATCACAGGACAAGAAATCAGCCCTCAACAACTTAACCGGCAGAAAAAGATTTTTTGAAAAAATCCCTAAGCCCCGGGGTCACAATTTCAGCAAAAATCTAACTTTTGGCAATTCACTCAAAAATGGTGCCAATCACTTGCAAATGCTCCCCTGAAAGCTTTGGCAGGCGAAACAGAAGGCTTTTTATCACAGGACAAGAAATCAGCCCTCAACAACTTAACCGGCAGAAAAAGATTTTTTGAAAAAATCCCTAAGCCCCGGGGTCACAATTTCAGCAAAAATCTGACTTTTGGCAATTCACTCAAAAATGGTGCCAATCACTTGGAAATGCTACCCTGAATGCTTTGGCAGTCGAAACAGAAGGCTTTTTATCACAGTACAAGAAATCAGCCCTCAACAACTTGACCGGCCGAAAAAGATTTTTTGAAAAAATCCCTAAGCCCCGGGGTCACAATTTCAGCAAAAATCTGACTTTTGGCAATTCACTCAAAAATGGTGCCAATCACTTGGAAATGCTACCCTGAATGCTTTGGCAGTCGAAACAGAAGGCTTTTTATCACAGTACAAGAAATCAGCCCTCAACAACTTGACCGGCCGAAAAAGATTTTTTGAAAAAATCCCTAAGCCCCGGGGTCACAATTTCAGCAAAAATCTGACTTTTGGCAATTCACTCAAAAATGGTGACAATCACTTGCAAATGCTACCCTGAATTCTTTGGCAGTCGAAACAGAAGGCTTTTTATCACAGTACAAGAAATCAGCCCTCAACAACTTGACCGGCCGAAAAAGATTTTTTGAAAAAATCCCTAAGCCCCGGGGTCACAATTTCAGTAAAAATCTGACTTTTGGCAATTCACTCAAAAATGGTGCCAATCACTTGCAAATGCTCCCCTGAAAGCTTTGGCAGGCGAAACAGAAGGCTTTTTATCACAGGACAAGAAATCAGCCCTCAACAACACAACCTGCGGAAAGAGATTTTTTGAAAAAATCCCTAAGCCCCGGGGTCACAATTTCAGCAAAAATCTGACTTTTGGCAATTCACTCAAAAATGGTGCCAACTGGTTGCAAATGCTCCCCTGAAAGCTTTGGCAGTCGAAACAGAAGGCTTTTTATCACAGGACAAGAAATCAGCCCTCAACAACTTAACCGGCAGAAAAAGATTTTTTGAAAAAATCCCTAAGCCCCGGGGTCACAATTTCAGCAAAAATCTAACTTTTGGCAATTCACTCAAAAATGGTGCCAATCACTTGCAAATGCTCCCCTGAAAGCTTTGGCAGGCGAAACAGAAGGGTTTTTATCACAGGACAAGAAATCAGCCCTCAACAACTTAACCGGCAGAAAAAGATTTTTTGAAAAAATCCCTAAGCCCCGGGGTCACAATTTCAGCAAAAATCTGACTTTTGGCAATTCACTCAAAAATGGTGCCAATCACTTGCAAATGCTACCCTGAATGCTTTGGCAGTCGAAACAGAAGGCTTTTTATCACAGTACAAGAAATCAGCCCTCAACAACTTGACCGGCCGAAAAAGATTTTTTGAAAAAATCCCTAAGCCCCGGGGTCACAATTTCAGCAAAAATCTGACTTTTGGCAATTCACTCAAAAATGGTGCCAACCGGTTGCAAATGCTCCCCTGAAAGCTTTGGCAGTCGAAACAGAAGGGTTTTTATCACAGGACAAGAAATCAGCCCTCAACAACTTAACCGGCAGAAAAAGATTTTTTGAAAAAATCCCTAAGCCCCGGGGTCACAATTTCAGCAAAAATCTGACTTTTGGCAATTCACTCAAAAATGGTGCCAATCACTTGGAAATGCTCCCCTGAATGCTTTGGCAGTCGAAACAGAAGGCTTTTTATCACAGTACAAGAAATCAGCCCTCAGCAACTTGACCGGCCGAAAAAGATTTTTTGAAAAAATCCCTAAGCCCCGGGGTCACAATTTCAGCAAAAATCTGACTTTTGGCAATTCACTCAAAAATGGTGCCAACCGGTTGCAAATGCTCCCCTGAAAGCTTTGGCAGTCGAAACAGAAGGCTTTTTATCACAGGACAAGAAATCAGCCCTCAACAAGTTAACCGGCAGAAAAAGATTTTTTGAAAAAATCCCTAAGCTCCGGGGTCACAATTTCAGCAAAAATCTGACTTTTGGCAATTCACTCAAAAATGGTGCCAATCACTTGCAAATGCTCCCCTGAAAAGTTTGGCAGTCCAAACAGAAAGCTTTTTATCACAGTACAAGAAATCAGCCCTCAACAACTTGACCGGCCGAAAAAGATTTTTTGAAAAAATCCCTAAGCCCCAGGGTCACAATTTCAGCAAAAATCTGACTTTTGGCAATTCACTCAAAAATGGTGCCAATCACTTGCAAATGCTCCCCTGAAAGCTTTGGCAGGCGAAACAGAAGGCTTTTTATCACAGGACAAGAAATCAGCCCTCAACAACTTAACCGGCAGAAAAAGATTTTTTGAAAAAATCCCTAAGCCCCGGGGTCACAATTTCAGCAAAAATCTGACTTTTGGCAATTCACTCAAAAATGGTGCCAACTGGTTGCAAATGCTCCCCTGAAAGCTTTGGCAGTCGAAACAGAAGGCTTTTTATCACAGGACAAGAAATCAGCCCTCAACAACTCAACCGGCGGAAAGAGATTTTTTGAAAAAATCCCTAAGCCCCGGGGTCACAATTTCAGCAAAAATCTGAATTTTGGCAATTCACTCAAAAATGGTGACAATCACTTGCAAATGCTCCCCTGAAAGCTTTGGCAGGCGAAACAGAAGGCTTTTTATCACAGGACAAGAAATCAGCCCTCAACAACTTAACCGGCAGAAAAAGATTTTTTGAAAAAATCCCTAAGCCCCGGGGTCACAATTTCAGCAAAAATCTGACTTTTGGCAATTCACTCAAAAATGGTGCCAACCGGTTGCAAATGCTCCCCTGAAAGCTTTGGCAGTCGAAACAGAAGGCTTTTTATCACAGGACAAGAAATCAGCCCTCAACAAGTTAACCGGCAGAAAAAGATTTTTTGAAAAAATCCCTAAGCCCCGGGGTCACAATTTCAGCAAAAATCTGACTTTTGGCAATTCACTCAAAAATGGAGCCAACCGGTTGCAAATGCTCCCCTGAAAGCTTTGGCAGTCGAAACAGAAGGCTTTTTATCACAGGACAAGAAATCACCCCTCAACAACTTGACCGGCAGAAAAAGATTTTTTGAAAAAATCCCTAAGCCCCGGGGTCACAATTTCAGCAAAAATCTGACTTTTGGCAATTCACTTAAAAATGGTGCAAATCACTTGCAAATGCTACCCTGAAAGCTTTGGCAGTCGAAACAGAAGGCTGTTTATCACAGGACAAGAAATCAGCCCTCAACAACTTGACCGGCAGAAAAAGATTTTTTGAAAAAATCCCTAATCCCCGGGGTCACAATTTCAGCAAAAAACTGACTTTTGGCTATTCACTCAAAAATGGTGCCAATCACTAGCAAATGCTACCCTGAATGCTTTGGCAGTCGAAACAGAAGGCTTTTTATCACAGGAAAAGAAATCAGCCCTCCACAAGTTAACCGGCAGAAAATGATTTTTTGAAAAAATCCCTAAGCCCCGGGGTCACAATTTCAGCAAAAATCTGACTTTTGGCAATTCACTCAAAAATGGTGCCAATCACTAGCAAATGCTCCCCTGAAAGCTTTGGCAGTCGAAACAGAAGGCTTTTTATCACAGGACAAGAAATCAGCCCTCAACAACTTGACCGGCCGAAAAAGATTTTTTGAAAAAATCCCTAAGCCCCGGGGTCACAATTTCAGCAAAAATCTGACTTTTGGCAATTCACTCAAAAATGGTGCCAACTGGTTGCAAATGCTCCCCTGAAAGCTTTGGCAGTCGAAACAGAAGGCTTTTTATCACAGGACAAGAAATCAGCCCTCAACAGCTTAACCGGCAGAAAAAGATTTTTTGAAAAAATCCCTAAGCGCCGGGGTCACAATTTCAGCAAAAATCTGACTTTTGGCAATTCACTCAAAAATGGTGACAATCACTTGCAAATGCTCCCCTGAAAGCTTTGGCAGTCGAAACAGAAGGGTTTTTATCACAGGACAAGACATCAGCCCTCAACAACTTGACCGGCAGAAAAAGATTTTTTGAAAAAATCCCTAAGCCCCGGGGTCACAATTTCAGCAAAAATCTGACTTTTGGCAATTCACTCAAAAATGGTGACAATCACTTGCAAATGCTACCATGAATGCTTTGGCAGTCGAAACAGAAGGCTTTTTATCACAGTACAAGAAATCAGCCCTCAACAACTTGAACGGCAGAAAAAGATTTTTTGAAAAAATCCCTAAGCCCCGGGGTCACAATTTCAGCAAAAATCTGACTTTTGGCAATTCACTCAAAAATGGTGCCAACTGGTTGCAAATGCTCCCCTGAAAGCTTTGGCAGTCGAAACAGAAGGCTTTTTATCACAGTACAAGAAATCAGCCCTCAACAACTTGAACGGCAGAAAAAGATTTTTTGAAAAAATCCCTAAGCCCCGGGGTCACAATTTCAGCAAAAATCTGACTTTTGGCCATTCACTCAAAAATGGTGCCAATCACTTGCAAATGCTCCCCTGAAAGCTTTGGCAGGCGAAACAGAAGGGTTTTTATCACAGGACAAGAAATCAGCCCTCAACAACTTAACCGGCAGAAAAAGATTTTTTGAAAAAATCCCTAAGCCCCGGGGTCACAATTTCAGCAAAAATCTGACTTTTGGCAATTCACTCAAAAATGGTGCCAATCACTTGGAAATGCTACCCTGAATGCTTTGGCAGTCGAAACAGAAGGCTTTTTATCACAGTACAAGAAATCAGCCCTCAACAACTTGACCGGCCGAAAAAGATTTTTTGAAAAAATCCCTAAGCCCCGGGGTCACAATTTCAGCAAAAATCTGACTTTTGGCAATTCACTCAAAAATGGTGACAATCACTTGCAAATGCTCCCCTGAAAGCTTTGGCAGTCGAAACAGAAGGGTTTTTATCACAGGACAAGAAATCAGCCCTCAACAACTTAACCGGCAGAAAAAGATTTTTTGAAAAAATCCCTAAGCCCTGGGGTCACAATTTCAGCAAAAATCTGACTTTTGGCAATTCACTCAAAAATGGTGCCAATCACTAGCAAATGCTCCCCTGAAAGCTTTGGCAGTCGAAACAGAAGGCTTTTTATCACAGGACAAGAAATCAGCCCTCAGCAACTTAACCGGCCGAAAAAGATTTTTTGAAAAAATCCCTAAGCCCCGGGGTCACAATTTCAGCAAAAATCTGACTTTTGGCAATTCACTCAAAAATGGTGCCAACTGGTTGCAAATGCTCCCCTGAAAGCTTTGGCAGTCGAAACAGAAGGCTTTTTATCACAGGACAAGAAATCAGCCCTCAACAGCTTAACCGGCAGAAAAAGATTTTTTGAAAAAATCCCTAAGCGCCGGGGTCGCAATTTCAGCAAAAATCTGACTTTTGGCAATTCACTCAAAAATGGTGACAATCACTTGCAAATGCTCCCCTGAAAGCTTTGGCAGTCGAAACAGAAGGGTTTTTATCACAGGACAAGACATCAGCCCTCAACAACTTGACCGGCAGAAAAAGATTTTTTGAAAAAATCCCTAAGCCCCGGGGTCACAATTTCAGCAAAAATCTGACTTTTGGCCATTCACTCAAAAATGGTGCCAATCACTTGCAAATGCTCCCCTGAAAGCTTTGGCAGGCGAAACAGAAGGGTTTTTATCACAGGACAAGAAATCAGCCCTCAACAACTTAACCGGCAGAAAAAGATTTTTTGAAAAAATCCCTAAGCCCCGGGGTCACAATTTCAGCAAAAATCTGACTTTTGGCAATTCACTCAAAAATGGTGCCAATCACTTGGAAATGCTACCCTGAATGCTTTGGCAGTCGAAACAGAAGGCTTTTTATCACAGTACAAGAAATCAGCCCTCAACAACTTGACCGGCCGAAAAAGATTTTTTGAAAAAATCCCTAAGCCCCGGGGTCACAATTTCAGCAAAAATCTGACTTTTGGCAATTCACTCAAAAATGGTGCCAATCACTTGCAAATGCTCCCCTGAAAGCTTTGGCAGGCGAAACAGAAGGCTTTTTATCACAGGACAAGAAATCAGCCCTCAACAACTTAACCAGCAGAAAAAGATTTTTTGAAAAAATCCCTAAGCCCCGGGGTCACAATTTCAGCAAAAATCTGACTTTTGGCAATTCACTCAAAAATGGTGCCAACTGGTTGCAAATGCTCCCCTGAAAGCTTTGGCAGTCGAAACAGAAGGCTTTTTATCACAGGACAAGAAATCAGCCCTCAACAACACAACCGGCGGAAAGAGATTTTTTGAAAAAATCCCTAAGCCCCGGGGTCACAATTTCAGCAAAAATCTGACTTTTGGCAATTCACTCAAAAATGGTGCCAACTGGTTGCAAATGCTCCCCTGAAAGCTTTGGCAGTCGAAACAGAAGGCTTTTTATCACAGGACAAGAAATCAGCCCTCAACAACTTAACCGGCAGAAAAAGATTTTTTGAAAAAATCCCTAAGCCCCGGGGTCACAATTTCAGCAAAAATCTAACTTTTGGCAATTCACTCAAAAATGGTGCCAATCACTTGCAAATGCTCCCCTGAAAGCTTTGGCAGGCGAAACAGAAGGGTTTTTATCACAGGACAAGAAATCAGCCCTCAACAACTTAACCGGCAGAAAAAGATTTTTTAAAAAAATCCCTAAGCCCCGGGGTCACAATTTCAGCAAAAATCTGACTTTTGGCAATTCACTCAAATATGGTGACAATCACTTGCAAATGCTCCCCTGAAAGCTTTGGCAGTCGAAACAGAAGGCTTTTTATCACAGGACAAGAAATCAGCCCTCAACAACTTAACCGGCAGAAAAAGATTTTTTGAAAAAATCCCTAAGCCCCGGGGTCACAATTTCAGCAAAAATCTGACTTTTGGCAATTCACTCAAAAATGGTGCCAATCACTTGGAAATGCTCCCCTGAATGCTTTGGCAGTCGAAACAGAAGGCTTTTTATCACAGGACAAGAAATCAGCCCTCAACAACTTGACCGGCCGAAAAAGATTTTTTGAAAAAATCCCTAAGCCCCGGGGTCACAATTTCAGCAAAAATCTGACTTTTGGCAATTCACTCAAAAATGGTGCCAACCGGTTGCAAATGCTCCCCTGAAAGCTTTGGCAGTCGAAACAGAAGGCTTTTTATCACAGGACAAGAAATCAGCCCTCAACAAGTTAACCGGCAGAAAAAGATTTTTTGAAAAAATCCCTAAGCTCCGGGGTCACAATTTCAGCAAAAATCTGACTTTTGGCAATTCACTCAAAAATGGTGCCAATCACTTGCAAATGCTCCCCTGAAAAGTTTGGCAGTCCAAACAGAAAGCTTTTTATCACAGTACAAGAAATCAGCCCTCAACAACTTGACCGGCCGAAAAAGATTTTTTGAAAAAATCCCTAAGCCCCGGGGTCACAATTTCAGCAAAAATCTGACTTTTGGCAATTCACTCAAAAATGGTGCCAATCACTTGCAAATGCTCCCCTGAAAGCTTTGGCAGGCGAAACAGAAGGCTTTTTATCACAGGACAAGAAATCAGCCCTCAACAACTTAACCGGCAGAAAAAGATTTTTTGAAAAAATCCCTAAGCCCCGGGGTCACAATTTCAGCAAAAATCTGACTTTTGGCAATTCACTCAAAAATGGTGCCAACTGGTTGCAAATGCTCCCCTGAAAGCTTTGGTAGTCGAAACAGAAGGCTTTTTATCACAGGACAAGAAATCAGCCCTCAACAACTCAAACGGCGGAAAGAGATTTTTTGAAAAAATCCCTAAGCCCCGGGGTCACAATTTCAGCAAAAATCTGAATTTTGGCAATTCACTCAAAAATGGTGACAATCACTTGCAAATGCTCCCCTGAAAGCTTTGGCAGGCGAAACAGAAGGCTTTTTATCACAGGACAAGAAATCAGCCCTCAACAACTTAACCGGCAGAAAAAGATTTTTTGAAAAAATCCCTAAGCCCCGGGGTCACAATTTCAGCAAAAATCTGACTTTTGGCAATTCACTCAAAAATGGTGCCAACCGGTTGCAGATGCTCCCCTGAAAGCTTTGGCAGTCGAAACAGAAGGCTTTTTATCACAGGACAAGAAATCAGCCCTCAACAAGTTAACCGGCAGAAAAAGATTTTTTGAAAAAATCCCTAAGCCCCGGGGTCACAATTTCAGCAAAAATCTGACTTTTGGCAATTCACTCAAAAATGGTGCCAACCGGTTGCAAATACTCCCCTGAAAGCTTTGGCAGTCGAAACAGAAGGCTTTTTATCACAGGACAAGAAATCACCCCTCAACAACTTGACCGGCAGAAAAAGATTTTTTGAAAAAATCCCTAAGCCCCGGGGTCACAATTTCAGCAAAAATCTGACTTTTGGCAATTCACTCAAAAATGGTGCCAATCACTTGCAAATGCTCCCCTGAAAGCTTTGGCAGGCGAAACAGAAGGCTTTTTATCACAGGACAAGAAATCAGCCCTCAACAACTTAACCGGCAGAAAAAGATTTTTTGAAAAAATCCCTAAGCCCCGGGGTCACAATTTCAGCAAAAATCTGACTTTTGGCAATTCACTCAAAAATGGTGCCAACCGGTTGCAAATGCTCCCCTGAAAGCTTAGGCAGTCGAAACAGAAGGCTTTTTATCACAGGACAAGAAATCAGCCCTCAACAACTTAACCGGCGGAAAGAGATTTTTTGAAAAAATCCCTAAGCCCCGGGGTCACAATTTCAGCAAAAATCTGACTTTTGGCAATTCACTCAAAAATGGTGACAATCACTTGGAAATGCTACCCTGAATGCTTTGGCAGTCGAAACAGAAGGCTTTTTATCACAGTACAAGAAATCAGCCCTCAACAACTTGACCGGCCGAAAAAGATTTTTTGAAAAAATCCCTAAGCCCCGGGGTCACAATTTCAGCAAAAATCTGACTTTTGGCAATTCACTCAAAAATGGTGCCAACCGGTTGCAAATGCTCCCCTGAAAGCTTTGGCAGTCGAAACAGAAGGCTTTTTATCACAGGACAAGAAATCAGCCCTCAACAAGTTAACCGGCAGAAAAAGATTTTTTGAAAAAATCCCTAAGCCCCGGGGTCACAATTTCAGAAAAAATCTGACTTTTGGCAATTCACTCAAAAATGGTGCCAATCACTTGCAAATGCTCCCCTGAAAAGTTTGGCAGTCGAAACAGAAGGCTTTTTATCACAGTACAAGAAATCAGCCCTCAACAACTTGACCGGCCGAAAAAGATTTTTTGAAAAAATCCCTAAGCCCCGGGGTCACAATTTCAGCAAAAATCTGACTTTTGGCAATTCACTCAAAAATGGTGCCAACCGGTTGCAAATGCTCCCCTGAAAGCTTTGGCAGTCGAAACAGAAGGCTTTTTATCACAGGACAAGAAATCAGCCCTCAACAAGTTAACCGGCAGAAAAAGATTTTTTGAAAAAATCCCTAAGCCCCGGGGTCACAATTTCAGCAAAAATCTGACTTTTGGCAATTCACTCAAAAATGGTGCCAATCACTTGCAAATGCTCCCCTGAAAAGTTTGGCAGTCCAAACAGAAAGCTTTTTATCACAGGACAAGAAATCAGCCCTCAACAACTTAACCGGCAGAAAAAGATTTTTTGAAAAAATCCCTAAGCCCCGGGGTCACAATTTCAGCAAAAATCTGACTTTTGGCAATTCACTCAAAAATGGTGACAATCACTTGCAAATGCTCCCCTGAAAGCTTTGGCAGGCGAAACAGAAGGCTTTTTATCACAGGACAAGAAATCAGCCCTCAACAACTTAACCGGCAGAAAAAGATTTTTTGAAAAAATCCCTAAGCCCCGGGGTCACAATTTCAGCAAAAATCTGACTTTTGGCAATTCACTCAAAAATGGTGCCAACTGGTTGCAAATGCTCCCCTGAAAGCTTTGGCATTCGAAACAGAAGGCTTTTTATCACAGGACAAGAAATCAGCCCTCAACAACTCAACCGGCGGAAAGAGATTTTTTGAAAAAATCCCTAAGCCCCGGGGTCACAATTTCAGCAAAAATCTGAATTTTGGCAATTCACTCAAAAATGGTGAAAATCACTTGCAAATGCTCCCCTGAAAGCTTTGGCAGGCGAAACAGAAGGCTTTTTATCACAGGACAAGAAATCAGCCCTCAACAACTTAACCGGCAGAAAAAGATTTTTTGAAAAAATCCCTAAGCCCCGGGGTCACAATTTCAGCAAAAATCTGACTTTTGGCAATTCACTCAAAAATGGTGCCAACCGGTTGCAAATGCTCCCCTGAAAGCTTTGGCAGTCGAAACAGAAGGCTTTTTATCACAGGACAAGAAATCACCCCTCAACAACTTGACCGGCAGAAAAAGATTTTTTGAAAAAATCCCTAAGCCCCGGGGTCACAATTTCAGCAAAAATCTGACTTTTGGCAATTCACTCAAAAATGGTGCCAATCACTTGCAAATGCTCCCCTGAAAGCTTTGGCAGGCGAAACAGAAGGCTTTTTATCACAGGACAAGAAATCAGCCCTCAACAACTTAACCGGCAGAAAAAGATTTTTTGAAAAAATCCCTAAGCCCCGGGGTCACAATTTCAGCAAAAATCTGACTTTTGGCAATTCACTCAAAAATGGTGCCAATCACTTGCAAATGCTCCCCTGAAAGCTTTGGCAGTCGAAACAGAAGGCTTTTTATCACAGGACAAGAAATCAGCCCTCAACAACTTGACCGGCAGAAAATGATTTTTTGAAAAAATCCCTAAGCCCCGGGGTCACAATTTCAGCAAAAATCTGACTTTTGGCAATTCACTCAAAAATGGTGCCAATCGCAAGCAAATGCTCCCCTGAAAGCTTTGGCAGTCGAAACAGAAGGCTTTTTATCACAGGACAAGAAATCAGCCCTCAACAACTTGACCGGCCGAAAAAGATTTTTTGAAAAAATCCCTAAGCCCCGGGGTCACAATTTCAGCAAAAATCTGACTTTTGGCAATTCACTCAAAAATGGTGCCAACTGGTTGCAAATGCTCCCCTGAAAGCTTTGGCAGTCGAAACAGAAGGCTTTTTATCACAGGACAAGAAATCAGCCCTCAACAACTTAACCGGCAGAAAAAGATTTTTTGAAAAAATCCCTAAGCCCCGGGGTCACAATTTCAGCAAAAATCTGACTTTTGGCAATTCACTCAAAAATGGTGCCAATCGCAAGCAAATGCTCCCCTGAAAGCTTTGGCAGTCGAAACAGAAGGCTTTTTATCACAGGACAAGAAATCAGCCCTCAACAACTTGACCGGCCGAAAAAGATTTTTTGAAAAAATCCCTAAGCCCCGGGGTCACAATTTCAGCAAAAATCTGACTTTTGGCAATTCACTCAAAAATGGTGCCAACTGGTTGCAAATGCTCCCCTGAAAGCTTTGGCAGTCGAAACAGAAAGCTTTTTATCACAGGACAAGAAATCAGCCCTCAACAACTTAACCGGCAGAAAAAGATTTTTTGAAAAAATCCCTAAGCCCCGGGGTCACAATTTCAGCAAAAATCTGACTTTTGGCAATTCACTCAAAAATGGTGCCAATCGCAAGCAAATGCTCCCCTGAAAGCTTTGGCAGTCGAAACAGAAGGCTTTTTATCACAGGACAAGAAATCAGCCCTCAACAACTTGACCGGCAGAAAAAGATTTTTTGAAAAAATCCCTAAGCCCCGGGGTCACAATTTCAGCAAAAATCTGACTTTTGGCAATTCACTCAAAAATGGTGCCAATCACTTGCAAATGCTCCCCTGAAAGCTTTGGCAGGCGAAACAGAAGGCTTTTTATCACAGGACAAGAAATCAGCCCTCAACAACTTAACCGGCAGAAAAAGATTTTTTGAAAAAATCCCTAAGCCCCGGGGTCACAATTTCAGCAAAAATCTGACTTTTGGCAATTCACTCAAAAATGGTGCCAATCACTTGCAAATGCTACCCTGAATGCTTTGGCAGTCGAAACAGAAGGCTTTTTATCACAGGACAAGAAATCAGCCCTCAACAACTTAACCGGCAGAAAAAGTTTTTTTGAAAAAATCCCTAAGCCCCGGGGTCACAATTTCAGCAAAAATCTGACTTTTGGCAATTCACTCAAAAATGGTGCCAACCGGTTGCAAATGCTCCCCTGAAAGCTTTGGCAGTCGAAACAGAAGGCTTTTTATCACAGGACAAGAAATCAGCCCTCAACAAGTTAACCGGCAGAAAATGATTTTTTGAAAAAATCCCTAAGCCCCGGGGTCACAATTTCAGCAAAAATCTGACTTTTGGCAATTCACTCAAAAATGGTGCCAATCGCAAGCAAATCCTCCCCTGAAAGCTTTGGCAGTCGAAACAGAAGGCTTTTTATCACAGGACAAGAAATCAGCCCTCAACAACTTGACCGGCCGAAAACAGATTTTTTGAAAAAATCCCTAAGCCCCGGGGTCACAATTTCAGCAAAAATCTGACTTTTGGCAATTCACTCAAAAATGGTGCCAATCACTTGCAAATGCTCCCCTGAAAGCTTTGGCAGGCGAAACAGAAGGCTTTTTATCACAGGACAAGAAATCAGCCCTCAACAAGTAAACCGGCAGAAAATAATTTTTTGAAAAAATCCCTAAGCCCCGGGGTCACAATTTCAGCAAAAATCTGACTTTTGGCAATTCACTCAAAAATGGTGCCAACCGGTTGCAAATGCTCCCCTGAAAGCATTGGCAGTCGAAACAGAAGGCTTTTTATCACAGGACAAGAAATCAGCCCTCAACAACTTGACCGGCCGAAAAAGATTTTTTGAAAAAATCCCTAAGCCCCGGGGTCACAATTTCAGCAAAAATCTGACTTTTGGCAATTCACTCAAAAATGGTGCCAACTGGTTGCAAATGCTCCCCTGAAAGCTTTGGCAGTCGAAACAGAAGGCTTTTTATCACAGGACAAGAAATCAGCCCTCAACAACTTAACCGGCAGAAAAAGATTTTTTGAAAAAATCCCTAAGCCCCGGGGTCACAATTTCAGCAAAAATCTGACTTTTGGCAATTCACTCAAAAATGGTGCCAATCGCAAGCAAATGCTCCCCTGAAAGCTTTGGCAGTCGAAACAGAAGGCTTTTTATCACAGGACAAGAAATCAGCCCTCAACAACTTGACCGGCCGAAAATGATTTTTTGAAAAAATCCCTAAGCCCCGGGGTCACAATTTCAGCAAAAATCTGACTTTTGGCAATTCACTTAAAAATGGTGCCAATCACTTGCAAATGCTCCCCTGAAAGCTTTGGCAGGCGAAACAGAAGGCTTTTTATCACAGGACAAGAAATCAGCCCTCAACAACTTAACCGGCAGAAAAAGATTTTTTGAAAAAATCCCTAAGCCCCGGGGTCACAATTTCAGCAAAAATCTGACTTTTGGCAATTCACTCAAAAATGGTGCCAACCGGTTGCAAATGCTCCCCTGAAAGCTTTGGCAGTCGAAACAGAAGGCTTTTTATCACAGGACAAGAAATCAGCCCTCAACAAGTTAACCGGCAGAAAATGATTTTTTGAAAAAATCCCTAAGCCCCGGGGTCACAATTTCAGCAAAAATCTGACTTTTGGCAATTCACTCAAAAATGGTGCCAATCGCAAGCAAATGCTCCCCTGAAAGCTTTGGCAGTCGAAACAGAAGGCTTTTTATCACAGGACAAGAAATCAGCCCTCAACAACTTGACCGGCCGAAAAAGATTTTTTGAAAAAATCCCTAAGCCCCGGGGTCACAATTTCAGCAAAAATCTGACTTTTGGCAATTCACTCAAAAATTGTGCCAACCGGTTGCAAATGCTCCCCTGAAAGCTTTGGCAGTCGAAACAGAAGGGTTTTTATCACAGGACAAGAAATCAGCCCTCAACAAGTTAACCGGCAGAAAAAGATTTTTTGAAAAAATCCCTAAGCCCCGGGGTAACAATTTTAGCAAAAATCTGACTTTTGGCAATTCACTAAAAAATGGTGCCAATCACTAGCAAATGCTCCCCTGAAAGCTTTGGCAGTCGAAACAGAAGGCTTTTTATCACAGGACAAGAAATCAGCCCTCAACAACTTGACCGGCGGAAAGAGATTTTTTGAAAAAATCCGTAAGCCCCGGGGTCACAATTTCAGCAAAAATCTGACTTTTGGCAATTCACTCAAAAATGGTGACAATCACTTGCAAATGCTCCCCTGAAAGCTTTGGCAGTCGAAACAGAAGGGTTTTTATCACAGGAAAAGAAATCAGCCCTCAACAACTTAACCGGCAGAAAAAGATTTTTTGAAAAAATCCCTAAGCCCCGGGGTCACAATTTCAGCAAAAATCTGACTTTTGGCAATTCACTCAAAAATGGTGCCAATCACTAGCAAATGCTCCCCTGAAAGCTTTGGCAGTCGAAACAGAAGGCTTTTTATCACAGGACAAGAAATCAGCCCTCAACAACTTGACTGGCCGAAAAAGATTTTTTGAAAAAATCCCTAAGCCCCGGGGTCACAATTTCAGCAAAAATCTGACTTTTGGCAATTCACTCAAAAATGGTGCCAATCACTTGCAAATGCTCCCCTGAAAGCTTTGGCAGTCGAAACAGAAGGCTTTTTATTACAGGACAAGAAATCAGCCCTCAACAACTTAACCGGCAGAAAAAGATTTTTTGAAAAAATCCCTAAGCCCCGGGGTCACAATTTCAGCAAAAATCTGACTTTTGGCAATTCACTCAAAAATGGTGCCAACCGGTTGCAAATGCTCCCCTGAAAGCTTAGGCAGTCGAAACAGAAGGCTTTTTATCACAGGACAAGAAATCAGCCCTCAACAACTTGACCGGCTGAAAAAGATGTTTTGAAAAAATCCCTAAGAACCGGGGTCACAATTTCAGCAAAAATCTGACTTTTGGCAATTCACTCAAAAATGGTCACAATCACTTGCAAATGCTCCCCTGAAAGCTTTGGCAGTCGAAACAGAAGGCTTTTTATCACAGGACAAGAAATCAGCCCTCAACAACTTAACCGGCAGAAAAGATTTTTTGAAAAAATCCCTAAGCCCCGGGGTCACAATTTCAGCAAAAATCTGACTTTTGGCAATTCACTCAAAAATGGTGCCAATCACTTGCAAATGCTACCCTGAATGCTTTGGCAGTCGAAACAGAAGGCTTTTTATCACAGGACAAGAAATCAGCCCTCAACAAGTTAACCGGCAGAAAATGATTTTTTGAAAAAATCCCTAAGCCCTAGGGTCACAATTTCAGCAGAAATCTGACTTTTGGCAATTCACTCAAAAATGGTGCCAATCACTAGCAAATGCTCCCCTGAAAGCTTTTGCAGGCGAAACAGAAGGCGTTTGATTACAGGACAAGAAATCAGCCCTCAACAACTTGACCGGCCGAAAAAGATTTTTTGAAAAAATCCCTAAGCCCCGGGGTCACAATTTCAGCAAAGATCTGACTTTTGGCAATTCACTCAAAAATGGTGCCAACCGGTTGCAAATGCTCCCCTGAAAGCTTTGGCAGTCGAAACAGAAGGCTTTTTATCACAGGACAAGAAATCAGCCCTCAAAAAGTTAACCGGCAGAAAAAGATTTTTTGAAAAAATCCCTAAGCCCCGGGGTCACAATTTCAGCAAAAATCTGACTTTTGGCAATTCACTCAAAAATGGTGCCAATCACTAGCAAATGCTCCCCTGAAAGCTTTGGCAGTCGAAACAGAAGGCTTTTTATCACAGGACAAGAAATCAGCCCTCAACAACTTGACCGGCCGAAAAAGATTTTTTGAAAAAATCCCTAAGCCCCGGGGTCACAATTTCAGCAAAAATCTGACTTTTGGCAATTCACTCAAAAATGGTGCCAATCACTTGCAAATGCTACCCTGAATGCTTTGGCAGTCGAAACAGAAGGCTTTTTTATCACAGGACAAGAAATCAGCCCTCAACAACTTGACCGGCCGAAAAAGATTTTTTGAAAAAATCCCTAAGCCCCGGGGTCACGATTTCAGCAAAAATCTGACTTTTGGCAATTCACTCAAAAATGGTGCCAACCGGTTGCAAATGCTCCCCTGAAAGCTTTGGCAGTCGAAACAGAAGGCTTTTTATCACAAGACAAGAAATCAGCCCTGAACAACTTGACCGGCAGAAAAAGATTTTTTGAAAAAATCCCTAAGCCCCGGGGTCACGATTTCAGCAAAAATCTGACTTTTGGCAATTCACTCAAAAATGGTGCCAACCGGTTGCAAATGCTCCCCTGAAAGCTTTGGCAGTCGAAACAGAAGGCTTTTTATCACAGGACGAGAAATCAGCCCTCAACAACTTGACCGGCCGAAAAAGATTTTTTGAAAAAATCCCTAAGCCCCGGGGTCACAATTTCAGCAAAAATCTGACTTTTGGCAATTCACTCAAAAATGGTGCCAACTGGTTGCAAATGCTCCCGTGAAAGCTTTGGCAGTCGAAACAGAAGGCTTTTTATCACAGGACAAGAAATCAGCCCTCAACAACTTAACCGGCAGAAAAAGATTTTTTGAAAAAATCCCTAAGCCCCAGGGTCACAATTTCAGCAAAAATCTGACTTTTGGCAATTCACTCAAAAATGGTGACAATCATTTGCAAATGCTACCCTGAATGCTTTGGCAGTCAAACAGAAGGCTTTTTATCACAGTACAAGAAATCAGCCCTCAACAACTTGACCGGCCGAAAAAGATTTTTTGAAAAAATCCCTAAGCCCCGGGGTCACAATTTCAGCAAAAATCTGACTTTTGGCAATTCACTCAAAAATGGTGCCAAACGGTTGCAAATGCTCCCCTGAAAGCTTTGGCAGTCGAAACAGAAGGCTTTTTATCACAGGACAAGAAATCAGCCCTCAAAAAGTTAACCGGCAGAAAACGATTTTTTGAAAAAATCCCTAAGCCCCGGGGTCACAATTTCAGCAAAAATCTGACTTTTGGCAATTCACTCAAAAATGGTGCCAATCACTAGCAAATGCTCCCCTGAAAGCTTTGACAGTCGAAACAGAAGGGTTTTTATCACAGGACAAGAAATCAGCCCTCATAACTTAACCGGCAGAAAAAGATTTTTTGAAAAAATCCCTAAGCCCCGGGGTCACAATTTCAGCAAAAATCTGACTTTTGGCAATTCACTCAAAAATGGTGACAATCACTTGCAAATGCTCCCCTGAAAGCTTTGGCAGTCGAAACAGAAGGGTTTTTATCACAGGACAAGAAATCAGCCCTCAACAACTTAACCGGCAGAAAAAGATTTTTTGAAAAAATCCCTAAACCCCGGGGTCACAATTTCAGCAAAAATCTGACTTTTGGCAATTCACTCAAAATGGTGCCAATCACTAGCAAATGCTCCCCTGAAAGCTTTGGCAGTCGAAACAGAAGGCTTTTTATCACAGGACAAGAAATCAGCCCTCAACAACTTGACCGGCCGAAAAAGATTTTTTGAAAAAATCCCTAAGCCCCGGGGTCACAATTTCAGCAAAAATCTGACTTTTGGCAATTCACTCAAAAATGGTGCCAAACGGTTGTAAATGCTCCCTTGAAAGCTTTGGCAGTCGAAACAGAAGGCTTTTTATCACAGGACAAGAAATCAGCCCTCAAAAAGTTAACCGGCAGAAAACGATTTTTTGAAAAAATCCCTAAGCCCCGGGGTCACAATTTCAGCAAAAATCTGACTTTTGGCAATTCACTCAAAAATGGTGCCAATCACTAGCAAATGCTCCCCTGAAAGCTTTGACAGTCGAAACAGAAGGGTTTTTATCACAGGACAAGAAATCAGCCCTCAACAACTTAACCGGCAGAAAAAGATTTTTTGAAAAAATCCCTAAGCCCCGGGGTCACAATTTCAGCAAAAATCTGACTTTTGGCAATTCACTCAAAAATGGTGACAATCACTTGCAAATGCTCCCCTGAAAGCTTTGGCAGTCGAAACAGAAGGGTTTTTATCACAGGACAAGAAATCAGCCCTCAACAACTTAACCGGCAGAAAAGATTTTTTGAAAAAATCCCTAAGCCCCGGGGTCACAATTTCAGCAAAAATCTGACTTTTGGCAATTCACTCAAAAATGGTGCCAATCACTAGCAAATGCTCCCCTGAAAGCTTTGGCAGTCGAAACAGAAGGCTTTTTATCACAGGACAAGAAATCAGCCCTCAACAACTTGACCGGCCGAAAAAGATTTTTTGAAAAAATCCCTAAGCCCCGGGGTCACAATTTCAGCAAAATCTGACTTTTGGCAATTCACTCAAAAATGGTGCCAATCACTTGCAAATGCTACCCTGAATGCTTTGGCAGTCGAAACAGAAGGCTTTTTATCACAGGACAAGAAATCAGCCCTCAACAACTTGACCGGCCGAAATAGATTTTTTGAAAAAATCCCTAAGCCCCGGGGTCACGATTTCAGCAAAAATCTGACTTTTGGCAATTCACTCAAAAATGGTGCCAACCGGTTGCAAATGCTCCCCTGAAAGCTTTGGCAGTCGAAACGGAAGGCTTTTTATCACAAGACAAGAAATCAGCCCTGAACAACTTGACCGGCAGAAAAAGATTTTTTGAAAAAATCCCTAAGCCCCGGGTCACAATTTCAGCAAAAATCTGACTTTTGGCAATTCACTCAAAAATGGTGCCAACCGGTTGCAAATGCTCCCCTGAAAGCTTTGGCAGTCGAAACAGAAGGCTTTTTATCACAGGACAAGAAATCAGCCCTCAACAACTTGACCGGCCGAAAAAGATTTTTTGAAAAAATCCCTAAGCCCCGGGGTCACAATTTCAGCAAAAATCTGACTTTTGGCAATTCACTCAAAAATGGTGCCAACTGGTTGCAAATGCTACCCTGAATGCTTTGGCAGTCGAAACAGAAGGCTTTTTATCACAGGACAAGAAATCAGCCCTCAACAAGTTAACCGGCCGAAAAAGATTTTTTGAAAAAATCCCTAAGCCCCGGGGTCACAATTTCAGCAAAAATCTGACTTTTGGCAATTCACTCAAAAATGGTGCCCATCACTAGCAAATGCTCCACTGAAAGCTTTGGCAGTCGAAACAGAAGGGTTTTTATCACAGGACAAGAAATCAGCCCTCAACAACTTAACCGGCAGAAAAAGATTTTTTGAAAAAATCCCTAAGCCCCGGGGTCACAATTTCAGCAAAAATCTGACTTTTGGCAATTCACTCAAAAATGGTGACAATCACTTGCAAATGCTCCCCTGAAAGCTTTGGCAGTCGAAACAGAAGGGTTTTTATCACAGGACAAGAAATCAGCCCTCAACAACTTAACCGGCAGAAAAAGATTTTTTGAAAAAATCCCTAAGCCCAGGGGTCACAATTTCAGCAAAAATCTGACTTTTGGCAATTCACTCAAAAATGGTGCCAATCACTAGCAAATGCTCCCCTGAAAGCTTTGGCAGTCGAAACAGAAGGCTTTTTATCACAGGACAAGAAATCAGCCCTCAACAACTTGACTGGCCGAAAAAGATTTTTTGAAAAAATCCCTAAGCCCCGGGGTCACAATTTCAGCAAAAATCTGACTTTTGGCAATTCACTCAAAAATGGTGCCAACTGGTTGCAAATGCTCCCCTGAAAGCTTAGGCAGTCCACACAGAAGGCTTTTTATCACAGGACAAGAAATCAGCCCTCAAAAACTTAACCGGCAGAAAAGATTTTTTGAAAAAATCCCTAAGTCCCGGGGTCACAATTTCAGCAAAAATCTGACTTTTGGCAATTCACTCAAAAATGGTGCCAATCACTTGCAAATGCTACCCTGAATGCTTTGGCAGTCAAAACAGAAGGGTTTTTATCACAGGACAAGAAATCAGCCCTCAACAACTTGACCGGCCGAAAAAGATTTTTTGAAAAAATCCCTAAGCCCCGGGGTCACAATTTCAGCAAAAATCTGACTTTTGGCAATTCACTCAAAAATGGTGCCAATCATTGCAAATGCTCCCCTGAAAGCTTTGGCAGTCGAAACAGAAGGCTTTTTATCACAGGACAAGAAATCAGCCCTCAACAACTTGACTGGCAGAAAAAGATTTTTTGAAAAAATCCCTAAGCCCCGGGGTCACAATTTCAGCAAAAATCTGACTTTTGGCAATTCAATCAAAAATGGTGACAATCACTAGCAAATGCTCCCCGGAAAGCTTTGGCAGTCGAAACAGAAGGCTTTTTATCACAGGACAAGAAATCAGCCCTCAACAACTTGACCGGCCGAAAAAGATTTTTTGAAAAAATCCCTAAGCCCCGGGGTCACAATTTCAGCAAAAATCTGACTTTTGGCAATTCACTCAAAAATGGTGCCAACTGGTTGCAAATGCTCCCCTTAACGCTTTGGCAGTCGAAACAGAAGGCTTTTTATCACAGGACAAGAAATCAGCCCTCAACAACTTAACCGGCAGAAAAAGATTTTTTGAAAAAATCCCTAAGCCCTGGGGTCACAATTTCAGCAAAAATCTGATTTTTGGCAATTCACTCAAAAATGGTGCCAATCGCAAGCAAATGCTCCCCTGAAAGCTTTGGCAGTCGAAACAGAAGGCTTTTTATCACAGGACAAGAAATCAGCCCTCAACAACTTGACCGGCCGAAAAAGATTTTTTGAAAAAATCCCTAAGCCCCGGGGTCACAATTTCAGCAAAAATCTGACTTTTGGCAATTCACTCAAAAATGGTGACAATCACTTGCAAATGCTCCCGTGAAAGCTTTGGCAGTCGAAACAGAAGGCTTTTTATCACAGGACAAGAAATCAGCCCTCAACAACTTGACCGGCAGAAAAAGATTTTTTGAAAAAATCCCTAAGCCCCGGGGTCACAATTTCAGCAAAAATCTGACTTTTGGCAATTCACTCAAAAATGGTGCCAATCACTTGCAAATGCTCCCCTGAAAGCTTTGGCAGGCGAAACAGAAAGCTTTGTATCACAGGACAAGAAATCAGCCCTCAACAACTTGACCGGCCGAAAAAGATTTTTTGAAAAAATCCCTAAGCCCCGGGGTCACAATTTCAGCAAAAATCTGACTTTTGGCAATTCACTCAAAAATGGTGCCAATCGCAAGCAAATGCTCCCCTGAAAGCTTTGGCAGTCGAAACAGAAGGCTTTTTATCACAGGACAAGAAATCAGCCCTCAACAACTTGACCGGCCGAAAAAGATTTTTTGAAAAAATCCCTAAGCCCCGGGGTCACAATTTCAGCAAAAATCTGACTTTTGGCAATTCACTCAAAAATGGTGCCAACTGGTTGCAAATGCTCCCGTGAAAGCTTTGGCAGTCGAAACAGAAGGCTTTTTATCACAGGACAAGAAATCAGCCCTCAACAAGTTAACCGGCAGAAAAAGATTTTTTGAAAAAATCCCTAAGCCCGGGGGTCACAATTTCAGCAAAAATCTGACTTTTGGCTATTCACTCAAAAATGGTGACAATCATTTGCAAATGCTACCCTGAATGCTTTGGCAGTCGAAACAGAAGGCTTTTTATCACAGTAGAAGAAATCAGCCCTCAACAACTTGACCGGCCGAAAAAGATTTTTTGAAAAAATCCCTAAGCCCCGGGGTCACAATTTCAGCAAAAATCTGACTTTTAGCAATTCACTCAAAAATGGTGCCAAACGGTTGCAAATGCTCCCCTGAAAGCTTAGGCAGTCGAAACAGAAGGCTTTTTATCACAGGACAAGAAATCAGCCCTCAAAAAGTTAACCGGCAGAAAAAGATTTTTTGAAAAAATCCCTAAGCCCCGGGGTCACAATTTCAGCAAAAATCTGACTTTTGGCAATTCACTCAAAAATGGTGCCAATCACTAGCAAATGCTCCACTGAAAGCTTTGGCAGTCGAAACAGAAGGGTTTTTATCACAGGACAAGAAATCAGCCCTCAACAACTTAACCGGCAGAAAAAGATTTTTTGAAAAAATCCCTAAGCCCCGGGGTCACAATTTCAGCAAAAATCTGACTTTTGGCAATTCACTCAAAAATGGTGACAATCACTTGCAAATGCTCCCCTGAAAGCTTTGGCAGTCGAAACAGAAGGGTTTTTATCACAGGACAAGAAATCAGCCCTCAACAACTTAACCGGCAGAAAAAGATTTTTTGAAAAAATCCCTAAGCCCAGGGGTCACAATTTCAGCAAAAATCTGACTTTTGGCAATTCACTCAAAAATGGTGCCAATCACTAGCAAATGCTCCCCTGAAAGCTTTGGCAGTCGAAACAGAAGGCTTCTTATCACAGGACCAGAAATCAGCCCTCAACAACTTGACTGGCCGAAAAAGATTTTTTGAAAAAATCCCTAAGCCCCGGGGTCACAATTTCAGCAAAAATCTGACTTTTCGCAATTCACTCAAAAATGGTGCCAACTGGTTGCAAATGCTCCCCTGAAAGCTTTGGCAGTCCAAACAGAAGGCTTTTTATCACAGGACAAGAAATCAGCCCTCAAAAACTTAACCGGCAGAAAAGATTTTTTGAAAAAATCCCTAAGCCCCGGGGTCACAATTTCAGCAAAAATCTGACTTTTGGCAATTCACTCAAAAATGGTGCCAATCACTTGCAAATGCTACCCTGAATGCTTTGGCAGTCAAAACAGAAGGGTTTTTATCACAGGACAAGAAATCAGCCCTCAACAACTTGACCGGCCGAAAAAGATTTTTTGAAAAAATCCCTAAGCCCCGGGGTCACAATTTCAGCAAAAATCTGACTTTTGGCAATTCAATCAAAAATGGTGACAATCACTATCAAATGCTCCCCTGAAAGCTTTGGCAGTCGAAACAGAAGGCTTTTTATCACAGGACAAGAAATCAGCCCTCAACAACTTGACCGGCCGAAAAAGATTTTTTGAAAAAATCCCTAAGCCCCGGGGTCACAATTTCAGCAAAAATCTGACTTTTGGCAATTCACTCAAAAATGGTGCCAATCACTTGCAAATGCTACCCTGAATGCTTTGGCAGTCGAAACAGAAGGCTTTTTATCACAGGACAAGAAATCAGCCCTCAACAACTTGACTGGCAGAAAAAGATTTTTTGAAAAAATCCCTAAGCCCCGGGGTCACAATTTCAGCAAAAATCTGACTTTTGGCAATTCAATCAAAAATGGTGACAATCACTAGCAAATGCTCCCCGGAAAGCTTTGGCAGTCGAAACAGAAGGCTTTTTATCACAGGACAAGAAATCAGCCCTCAACAACTTGACCGGCCGAAAAAGATTTTTTGAAAAAATCCCTAAGCCCCGGGGTCACAATTTCAGCAAAAATCTGACTTTTGGCAATTCACTCAAAAATGGTGCCAACTGGTTGCAAATGCTCCCCTTAACGCTTTGGCAGTCGAAACAGAAGGCTTTTTATCACAGGACAAGAAATCAGCCCTCAACAACTTAACCGGCAGAAAAAGATTTTTTGAAAAAATCCCTAAGCCCTGGGGTCACAATTTCAGCAAAAATCTGACTTTTGGCAATTCACTCAAAAATGGTGCCAATCGCAAGCAAATGCTCCCCTGAAAGCTTTGGCAGTCGAAAGAGAAGGGTTTTTATCACAGGACAAGAAATCAGCCCTCAACAACTTGACCGGCAGAAAAAGATTTTTTGAAAAAATCCCTAAGCCCCGGGGTCACAATTTCAGCAAAAATCTGACTTTTGGCAATTCACTCAAAAATGGTGACAATCACTTGCAAATGCTCCCGTGAAAGCTTTGGCAGTCGAAACAGAAGGCTTTTTATCACAGGACAAGAAATCAGCCCTCAACAACTTGACCGGCAGAAAAAGATTTTTTGAAAAAATCCCTAAGCCCCGGGGTCACAATTTCAGCAAAAATCTGACTTTTGGCAATTCACTCAAAAATGGTGCCAATCACTTGCAAATGCTCCCCTGAAAGCTTTGGCAGGCGAAACAGAAAGCTTTGTATCACAGGACAAGAAATCAGCCCTCAACAACTTGACCGGCCGAAAAAGATTTTTTGAAAAAATCCCTAAGCCCCGGGGTCACAATTTCAGCAAAAATCTGACTTTTGGCAATTCACTCAAAAATGGTGCCAATCGCAAGCAAATGCTCCCCTGAAAGCTTTGGCAGTCGAAACAGAAGGCTTTTTATCACAGGACAAGAAATCAGCCCTCAACAACTTGACCGGCCGTAAAAGATTTTTTGAAAAAATCCCTAAGCCCCGGGGTCACAATTTCAGCAAAAATCTGACTTTTGGCAATTCACTCAAAAATGGTGCCAACTGGTTGCAAATGCTCCCGTGAAAGCTTTGGCAGTCGAAACAGAAGGCTTTTTATCACAGGACAAGAAATCAGCCCTCAACAAGTTAACCGGCAGAAAAAGATTTTTTGAAAAAATCCCTAAGCCCGGGGGTCACAATTTCAGCAAAAATCTGACTTTTGGCTATTCACTCAAAAATGGTGACAATCATTTGCAAATGCTACCCTGAATGCTTTGGCAGTCGAAACAGAAGGCTTTTTATCACAGTAGAAGAAATCAGCCCTCAACAACTTGACCGGCCGAAAAAGATTTTTTGAAAAAATCCCTAAGCCCCGGGGTCACAATTTCAGCAAAAATCTGACTTTTAGCAATTCACTCAAAAATGGTGCCAAACGGTTGCAAATGCTCCCCTGAAAGCTTAGGCAGTCGAAACAGAAGGCTTTTTATCACAGGACAAGAAATCAGCCCTCAAAAAGTTAACCGGCAGAAAAAGATTTTTTGAAAAAATCCCTAAGCCCCGGGGTCACAATTTCAGCAAAAATCTGACTTTTGGCAATTCACTCAAAAATGGTGCCAATCACTAGCAAATGCTCCACTGAAAGCTTTGGCAGTCGAAACAGAAGGGTTTTTATCACAGGACAAGAAATCAGCCCTCAACAACTTAACCGGCAGAAAAAGATTTTTTGAAAAAATCCCTAAGCCCCGGGGTCACAATTTCAGCAAAAATCTGACTTTTGGCAATTCACTCAAAAATGGTGACAATCACTTGCAAATGCTCCCCTGAAAGCTTTGGCAGTCGAAACAGAAGGGTTTTTATCACAGGACAAGAAATCAGCCCTCAACAACTTAACCGGCAGAAAAAGATTTTTTGAAAAAATCCCTAAGCCCAGGGGTCACAATTTCAGCAAAAATCTGACTTTTGGCAATTCACTCAAAAATGGTGCCAATCACTAGCAAATGCTCCCCTGAAAGCTTTGGCAGTCGAAACAGAAGGCTTTTTATCACAGGACCAGAAATCAGCCCTCAACAACTTGACTGGCCGAAAAAGATTTTTTGAAAAAATCCCTAAGCCCCGGGGTCACAATTTCAGCAAAAATCTGACTTTTCGCAATTCACTCAAAAATGGTGCCAACTGGTTGCAAATGCTCCCCTGAAAGCTTAGGCAGTCCAAACAGAAGGCTTTTTATCACAGGACAAGAAATCAGCCCTCAAAAACTTAACCGGCAGAAAAGATTTTTTGAAAAAATCCCTAAGCCCCGGGGTCACAATTTCAGCAAAAATCTGACTTTTGGCAATTCACTCAAAAATGGTGCCAATCACTTGCAAATGCTACCCTGAATGCTTTGGCAGTCAAAACAGAAGGGTTTTTATCACAGGACAAGAAATCAGCCCTCAACAACTTGACCGGCCGAAAAAGATTTTTTGAAAAAATCCCTAAGCCCCGGGGTCACAATTTCAGCAAAAATCTGACTTTTGGCAATTCAATCAAAAATGGTGACAATCACTATCAAATGCTCCCCTGAAAGCTTTGGCAGTCGAAACAGAAGGCTTTTTATCACAGGACAAGAAATCAGCCCTCAACAACTTGACCGGCCGAAAAAGATTTTTTGAAAAAATCCCTAAGCCCCGGGGTCACAATTTCAGCAAAAATCTGACTTTTGGCAATTCACTCAAAAATGGTGACAATCACTTGCAAATGCTCCCGTGAAAGCTTTGGCAGTCGAAACAGAAGGCTTTTTATCACAGGACAAGAAATCAGCCCTCAACAAGTTAACCGGAAGAAAATGATTTTTTGAAAAAATCCCTAAGCCCCGGGGTCACAATTTCAGCAAAAATCTGACTTTTGGCAATTCACTCAAAAATGGTGCCAATCGCAAGCAAATGCTCCCCTGAAAGCTTTGGCAGTCGAAACAGAAGGCTTTTTATCACAGGACAAGAAATCAGCCCTCAACAACTTAACTGGCAGAAAAAGATTTTTTGAAAAAATCCCTAAGCCACAATCCCTAAGCCCTAAGCCCTATTGGCAATTCACTCAAAAATGGTGACAACCACTTGCAAATGCTCCCCTGAAAGCTTTGGCAGTCGAAAGAGAAGGGTTTTTATCACAGGACAAGAAATCAGCCCTCAACAACTTGACCGGCAGAAAAAGATTTTTTGAAAAAATCCCAAAGCCCCGGGGTCACAATTTCAGCAAAAATCTGACTTTTGGCAATTCACTCAAAAATGGTGCCAATCACTTGCAAATGCTCCCCTGAAAGCTTTGGCAGGCGAAACAGAAAGCTTTGTATCACAGGACAAGAAATCAGCCCTCAACAACTTGACCGGCCGAAAAAGATTTTTTGAAAAAATCCCTAAGCCCCGGGGTCACAATTTCAGCAAAAATCTGACTTTTGGCAATTCACTCAAAAATGGTGCCAACTGGTTGCAAATGCTCCCCTGAAAGCTTTGGCAGTCGAAACAGAAGGCTTTTTATCACTGGACAAGAAATCAGCCCTCAACAACTTAACCGGCAGAAAAAGATTTTTTGAAAAAATCCCTAAGCCCCGGGGTCACAATTTCAGCAAAAATCTGACTTTTGGCAATTCACTCAAAAATGGTGCCAATCGCAAGCAAATGCTCCCCTGAAAGCTTTGGCAGTCGAAACAGAAGGCTTTTTATCACAGGACAAGAAATCAGCCCTCAACAACTTGACCGGCCGAAAAAGATTTTTTGAAAAAATCCCTAAGCCCCGGGGTCACAATTTCAGCAAAAATCTGACTTTTGGCAATTCACTCAAAAATGGTGACAATCACTTGCAAATGCTCCCGTGAAAGCTTTGGCAGTCGAAACAGAAGGCTTTTTATCACAGGACAAGAAATCAGCCCTCAACAACTTAACCGGCAGAAAAAGATTTTTTGAAAAAATCCCTAAGCCCCGGGGTCACAATTTCAGCAAAAATCTGACTTTTGGCAATTCACTCAAAAATGGTGCCAATCGCAAGCAAATGCTCCCCTGAAAGCTTTGGCAGTCGAAACAGAAGGCTTTTTATCACAGGACAAGAAATCAGCCCTCAACAACTTGAAGGGCCGAAAAAGATTTGTTGAAAAAATCCCTAATCCCCGGGGTCACAATTTCAGCAAAAATCTGACTTTTGGCAATTCACTCAAAAATGGTGACAATCACTAGCAAATGCTCCCCTGAAAGCTTTGGCAGTCGAAACAGAAGGCTTTTTATCACAGGACAAGAAATCAGCCCTCAACAACTTAACCGGCAGAAAAAGATTTTTTGAAAAAATCCCTAAGCCCCGGGGTCACAATTTCAGCAAAAATCTGACTTTTGGCAATTCACTCAAAAATGGTGCCAATCGCAAGCAAATGCTCCCCTGAAAGCTTTGGCAGTCGAAACAGAAGGCTTTTTATCACAGGACAAGAAATCAGCCCTCAACAACTTGACCGGCAGAAAAAGAATTTTTGAAAAAATCCCTAAGCCCCGGGGTCACAATTTCAGCAGAAATCTGACTTTTGGCAATTCACTCAAAAATGGTGACAATCATTTGCAAATGCTCCCCTGAAAGCTTTGGCAGGCGAAACAGAAAGCTTTGTATCACAGGACAAGAAATCAGCCCTCAACAACTTGACCGGCCGAAAAAGATTTTTTGAAAAAATCCCTAAGCCCCGGGGTCACAATTTCAGCAAAAATCTGACTTTTGGCAATTCACTCAAAAATGGTGCCAACTGGTTGCAAATGCTCCCCTGAAAGCTTTGGCAGTCGAAACAGAAGGCTTTTTATCACTGGACAAGAAATCAGCCCTCAACAACTTAACCAGCAGAAAAAGATTTTTTGAAAAAATCCCTAAGCCCCGGGGTCACAATTTCAGCAAAAATCTGACTTTTGGCAATTCACTCAAAAATGGTGCCAATCGCAAGCAAATGCTCCCCTGAAAGCTTTGGCAGTCGAAACAGAAGGCTTTTTATCACAGGACAAGAAATCAGCCCTCAACAACTTGACCGGCCGAAAAAGATTTTTTGAAAAAATCCCTAAGCCCCGGGGTCACAATTTCAGCAAAAATCTGACTTTTGGCAATTCACTCAAAAATGGTGACAATCACTTGCAAATGCTCCCGTGAAAGCTTTGGCAGTCGAAACAGAAGGCTTTTTATCACAGGACAAGAAATCAGCCCTCAACAACTTAACCGGCAGAAAAAGATTTTTTGAAAAAATCCCTAAGCCCCGGGGTCACAATTTCAGCAAAAATCTGACTTTTGGCAATTCACTCAAAAATGGTGCCAACTGGTTGCAAATGCTCCCCTGAAAGCTTTGGCAGTCGAAACAGAAGGCTTTTTATCACAGGACAAGAAATCAGCCCTCAACAACTTGACCGGCCGAAAAAGATTTGTTGAAAAAATCCCTAAGCCCCGGGGTCACAATTTCAGCAAAAATCTGACTTTTGGCAATTCACTCAAAAATGGTGACAATCACTAGCAAATGCTCCCCTGAAAGCTTTGGCAGTCGAAACAGAAGGCTTTTTATCACAGGACAAGAAATCAGCCCTCAACAACTTAACCGGCAGAAAAAGATTTTTTGAAAAAATCCCTAAGCCCCGGGGTCACAATTTCAGCAAAAATCTGACTTTTGGCAATTCACTCAAAAATGGTGCCAATCGCAAGCAAATGCTCCCCTGAAAGCTTTGGCAGTCGAAACAGAAGGCTTTTTATCACAGGACAAGAAATCAGCCCTCAACAACTTGACCGGCAGAAAAAGAATTTTTGAAAAAATCCCTAAGCCCCGGGGTCACAATTTCAGCAGAAATCTGACTTTTGGCAATTCACTCAAAAATGGTGACAATCATTTGCAAATGCTACCCTGAATGCTTTGGCAGTCGAAACAGAAGGCTTTTTATCACAGGACAAGAAATCAGCCCTCAACAAGTTAACCGGCAGAAAAAGATTTTTTGAAAAAATCCCTAAGCCCCGGGGTCACAATTTCAGCAAAAATCTGACTTTTGGCAATTCACTCAAAAATGGTGCCAACCGGTTGCAAATGCTCCCCTGAAAGCTTTGGCAGTCGAAACAGAAGGCTTTTTATCACAGGACAAGAAATCAGCCCTCAACAACTTAACCGGCAGAAAAAGATTTTTTGAAAAAATCCCTAAGCCCCGGGGTCACAATTTCAGCAAAAATCTGACTTTTGGCAATTCACTCAAAAATGGTGCCAACCGGTTGCAAATGCTCCCCTGAAAGCTTTGGCAGTCGAAACAGAAGGCTTTTTATCACAGGACAAGAAATCAGCCCTCAACAACTTAACTGGCAGAAAAAGATTTTTTGAAAAAATCCCTAAGCCACAATCCCTAAGCCCTAAGCCCTATTGGCAATTCACTCAAAAATGGTGACAACCACTTGCAAATGCTCCCCTGAAAGCTTTGGCAGGCGAAACAGAAAGCTTTGTATCACAGGACAAGAAATCAGCCCTCAACAACTTGACCGGCCGAAAAAGATTTTTTGAAAAAATCCCTAAGCCCCGGGGTCACAATTTCAGCAAAAATCTGACTTTTGGCAATTCACTCAAAAATGGTGCCAACTGGTTGCAAATGCTCCCCTGAAAGCTTTGGCAGTCGAAACAGAAGGCTTTTTATCACTGGACAAGAAATCAGCCCTCAACAACTTAACCGGCAGAAAAAGATTTTTTGAAAAAATCCCTAAGCCCCGGGGTCACAATTTCAGCAAAAATCTGACTTTTGGCAATTCACTCAAAAATGGTGCCAATCACTTGCAAATGCTACCCTGAATGCTTTGGCAGTCAAAACAGAAGGGTTTTTATCACAGGACAAGAAATCAGCCCTCAACAACTTGACCGGCCGAAAAAGATTTTTTGAAAAAATCCCTAAGCCCCGGGGTCACAATTTCAGCAAAAATCTGACTTTTGGCAATTCAATCAAAAATGGTGACAATCACTATCAAATGCTCCCCTGAAAGCTTTGGCAGTCGAAACAGAAGGCTTTTTATCACAGGACAAGAAATCAGCCCTCAACAACTTGACCGGCCGAAAAAGATTTTTTGAAAAAATCCCTAAGCCCCGGGGTCACAATTTCAGCAAAAATCTGACTTTTGGCAATTCACTCAAAAATGGTGACAATCACTTGCAAATGCTCCCGTGAAAGCTTTGGCAGTCGAAACAGAAGGCTTTTTATCACAGGACAAGAAATCAGCCCTCAACAAGTTAACCGGAAGAAAATGATTTTTTGAAAAAATCCCTAAGCCCCGGGGTCACAATTTCAGCAAAAATCTGACTTTTGGCAATTCACTCAAAAATGGTGCCAATCGCAAGCAAATGCTCCCCTGAAAGCTTTGGCAGTCGAAACAGAAGGCTTTTTATCACAGGACAAGAAATCAGCCCTCAACAACTTAACTGGCAGAAAAAGATTTTTTGAAAAAATCCCTAAGCCACAATCCCTAAGCCCTAAGCCCTATTGGCAATTCACTCAAAAATGGTGACAACCACTTGCAAATGCTCCCCTGAAAGCTTTGGCAGTCGAAAGAGAAGGGTTTTTATCACAGGACAAGAAATCAGCCCTCAACAACTTGACCGGCAGAAAAAGATTTTTTGAAAAAATCCCTAAGCCCCGGGGTCACAATTTCAGCAAAAATCTGACTTTTGGCAATTCACTCAAAAATGGTGCCAATCACTTGCAAATGCTCCCCTGAAAGCTTTGGCAGGCGAAACAGAAAGCTTTGTATCACAGGACAAGAAATCAGCCCTCAACAACTTGACCGGCCGAAAAAGATTTTTTGAAAAAATCCCTAAGCCCCGGGGTCACAATTTCAGCAAAAATCTGACTTTTGGCAATTCACTCAAAAATGGTGCCAACTGGTTGCAAATGCTCCCCTGAAAGCTTTGGCAGTCGAAACAGAAGGCTTTTTATCACTGGACAAGAAATCAGCCCTCAACAACTTAACCGGCAGAAAAAGATTTTTTGAAAAAATCCCTAAGCCCCGGGGTCACAATTTCAGCAAAAATCTGACTTTTGGCAATTCACTCAAAAATGGTGCCAATCGCAAGCAAATGCTCCCCTGAAAGCTTTGGCAGTCGAAACAGAAGGCTTTTTATCACAGGACAAGAAATCAGCCCTCAACAACTTGACCGGCCGAAAAAGATTTTTTGAAAAAATCCCTAAGCCCCGGGGTCACAATTTCAGCAAAAATCTGACTTTTGGCAATTCACTCAAAAATGGTGCCAATCGCAAGCAAATGCTCCCCTGAAAGCTTTGGCAGTCGAAACAGAAGGCTTTTTATCACAGGACAAGAAATCAGCCCTCAACAACTTGACCGGCCGAAAAAGATTTTTTGAAAAAATCCCTAAGCCCCGGGGTCACAATTTCAGCAAAAATCTGACTTTTGGCAATTCACTCAAAAATGGTGACAATCACTTGCAAATGCTCCCGTGAAAGCTTTGGCAGTCGAAACAGAAGGCTTTTTATCACAGGACAAGAAATCAGCCCTCAACAACTTAACCGGCAGAAAAAGATTTTTTGAAAAAATCCCTAAGCCCCGGGGTCACAATTTCAGCAAAAATCTGACTTTTGGCAATTCACTCAAAAATGGTGCCAACCGGTTGCAAATGCTCCCCTGAAAGCTTTGGCAGTCGAAACAGAAGGCTTTTTATCACAGGACAAGAAATCAGCCCTCAACAACTTAACCGGCAGAAAAAGATTTTTTGAAAAAATCCCTAAGCCCCGGGGTCACAATTTCAGCAAAAATCTGACTTTTGGCAATTCACTCAAAAATGGTGCCAACCGGTTGCAAATGCTCCCCTGAAAGCTTTGGCAGTCGAAACAGAAGGCTTTTTATCACAGGACAAGAAATCAGCCCTCAACAACTT